>NC_092754.1:97713046-98398662 GCF_047496795.1 Chiloscyllium punctatum | reverse complement strand
TTGTGTACAATAGCAGGATGGGTAAGGCATGACATGAGTCTGTATCCGGGATGGGTTGTGTCCCATGGCAGAATGTGTAAGTCTGAAGAGAAGACTGTACCAGGGAGGGCATGTGTCCCACAGCAGGATGGGCAAGGCCCGAGGGGAGTCTGCACGACGCTGGGGTTGTGTCCCACAGCAGAATGGGTACGGCCCAAGAGGAGTCTGTACCGGGAATGGGTTGTGTCCCACAGCAGGATGGGTAAGGCCTGAGGGAAGTCTGTACCGGGGAGGGGATGTGTCCCACAGTAGGATGGGTAAGGCCAGAGGGCAATTTGTAACAGTGAGGGATTGTGTCCCACTGCAGAATGGTTAAGGCCTAAGGGCAGTCTGTACCGGGGAGGGGTTGTGTCCCACTTCAGGATGGTTAAGGCCCGAATGAGTAAGTACTGGAGCAGGATTATTTCCCACAGCAGAATGGGTCAGGCCCGAGGGGAGTCTGTACCAGGGAGGGGTTGCGTCCCACAGCAGGATGTGTAAGGCCTGAGGGGAGTCTGCACCGGGGAGAGGATGTGTCCCACAGCAGGATGGGTAAGGCCCGACGAGAGTCTGTACCAGAGAGGGGTTGTGTCCCACAGCAGGATGGGTAAGGCCCGACGGGAGTCTGTACCTGGGAGGGATTGCATCCCATAGCAGGATGGGTAAGGCCTGAGGAGTGACCGAGAGCAAAGACCTAAAGAGAGATCTGAGGGGTATTATTTTCCACAGAGGACGAATCATATACGGAACGGACTGGCAGGGGCACATGGGATTAACAAGAACAGTTACAACATGGATAAGACTTTTGGGCAGGAACATGGAGAGGAGAAGGTTTGAAGGGCCATGGGCCAAACGCAGGGAAATGCAACTCATTCAGTACAGAAAACCTGGTCAGCATTGATGACTTCGACCAGAGAGTCATGCAGCACAGGAGCAGACCCTAAGTCTTGGGCTATTGGGGGAGTGGACTATCGTGACAAGGCATGTTATCGAGACTGAAGTAAGTTAGAGGGATATGGATGGTAGTCTGGACTGGAGCAGGTTTGAAACATGTGAAGTGATTGGTGAGAGGGGAGGAAAGTACAGCGATAGGAAAAGTTTTACCGTTAGAATGATTGAAGACACAAATCCACAAGACAAGCCACAGATACAGTGTGCGAGAGGGAACACAGAACAGAACATTCCCAGATGGCATTCCCACGCTCTTGTGGGATGCCTGCTTTCCCCTCTGTTGTACTGATGCTCACTAAGACAGCACAGGCTGCTTAATGACTGTGACATTCCCGATGTTGTCTTAGTACAACAAAACTACAGTGTCTCAACCTGGGGTGTGTCTGTACTGAGCCCCCCTCCAGCACTATAGCTATGTCTTGTCCTGTTAGCTGATGTTTGGAGCCCTCTCATTGCTCTCTGCTCGGTGCACTGTGAGTGATCTTACCTCACTGCAGGATATATTGAAGGCTCCAGATCTCCCAGCACTTTGTCTCTCTGGCTGACAAACCATCTTCAATGAGGTGATGAATGAGACACCAAGCAGCTGGGAAGTCTATACGGTCAGGACCGTCCTGAGTCCCTACAGGAGACAGAGAGATAGACAGAATGGGAAATTCGACTGATGCAGTGAGGGCTACGCATGTCAAATGGCACTGAGTCCCAAAGAAATCTGGAACATCCCAGTCTCCATTGTCTCTCTGGAGTGGAGAATTCTGTTGACTCAGGATCTGGAGTAGCTGCAAGAGCGAGGGACACTGACAGAGGCAACAATTAGACCCACACAGTGAGGGATACCACATGGAAAGATACTAAGTGATATCACCAGAGTGCAAGATCAAACATTTGTGCAGGAAGAAAGGGTTTTGATTCATGTTGCACTGGGCTGCGCAACCTGTGAGCAGGTGAAGTGAAGGCCTAGTGGTATTATTGTGAGATAATTTATCCAGAAACTCAGCAAATGTGCTCTGGACACAGGTTCAAATCCCGTCATTGCAAATGATTGAATGTGAATCAAATGCTTCAAAAAAGATGTAATTAAAAACCTGTAAGTGAGTATTAAACAATTGCTGATGTTAAGAAAAATCCACCGAGTGCATTCATGTCTTTAGTGAAGTGATCTAAGGTGAGTCTTTCCTCCGATTGTCCGAGACCCCGATAGCCCCGCCCTCCTGCACATTGACCTTCTCAAGATGGCGGCTCTGAGGTCCGTGCTCCCTCTTCCCTCAACAAATGGCAGTCGTGGCCCTGGGCCGCTTTCCCGACAGAGACCATCATCTCCTTATCCGGGCCTGGAGGATCTTTTTCGGGTTTTTTTCAACTATGTCCGCATCTTATGAATTCTTTCAGCTCCTTTCTCCCATTGAGTCTCCCACGCGCCGCTCTCTGAAGCCGATCGTAGCCGCACCCGGAGAAAACTGCTCCATGTCTCGCCTGTCCTCGTTAATGTGACACTGCGCATACTCTTCATAGAAACCAAACTGTTCGTGCGTCGAAGGTGATCAGTGAGTTAAAAGAGAATATTCATATCTGCACAGAATCACGGGGGAAATATTAGACATTAACAATGGCTCTGTCGAGTTACAGTCATTGAGATGGTTAATATGTAAAAAGATTTTTCGGTCCAATTTAACCATACCGGCCAGGTATGTAAATTACCAATCGTTCTGGGAGTTTGAAAATAAGTTTGTTACTCGAGTTGTGTAAATCGATTGGAAATATGTTCATTGTCAGATTTACATCTTAATTATTTCTTTAAACCTCACATTGGTTTATGGGAGGGGTTTAATGCTCCACTATGTCGTGAGAATGATCAATCCTGCAAAACAGTTTACTTTCTGACCAATTCTGAAGCGTTCACACCCGAGAAAGCATTGGCCCCGCTCCTCACTGGTTGGAGGACCGGACGCTGATCTGTCCTCTAGTTACGCCCCTTCCTCCCAATTGCAGTGTTGATTGAGGCGCGACTCAGTAGCTAAGCAACAGAAACATTCAGGGACAAGGGAAGTTGGAGTCGTTGGTTTGTGATGCGGTGAAAATATCCCGAATCTTGGACCGAGAGGCCGGCGTTCAATTCACAGATGGTGCAGGGGTGTGTAAAAACAACTTTGAACAGGTTCATGAGGGAAAACAAGGGAAGTCAGAAACCGAGTAAAAACAATAGAAAACGTGATGGGGCTCTCAATACTCACATGATTTTAGTCTTTCCCAAGTGTTTCAGGGTCCCAATACAGTCTGTTCCACTCTTCCTTGTGCACAGCCAAATACCACGATTGTGGAGTAAAGTGTTTTGGTGGGATATAAAGGTGCTTTTCTGGAAATACCTCAGTTTTGGAGGTGAAAATAGGTGAGAAGGAGTAGGGTTTTGTGTGGAGTTACCTGTTCCCCTCCTGTTGCAGCATCTTATTATTGCCCTGACTCTACCTCGTACATGTTTGGTAGAGATCAGTGGCATTTCATAAGCCCACAATACAAGATCCGTCACTGTTTAAGACAGCAGAGCTCTCTTTTAGCACTATAGTCATGACATGCATAGACGTGTTGCAGTGCTTCAAAGTCCATGAGGCAGCCATACTCTCGATGATAGACAGACTGAGTTTGGAACCTCCTCTGTCCTTAAGACTTTATGCACTGCTTGCCCTCTTCCTTTTTCCCTTTGCACGTTCCCTTTTCAACCCACCCCACCTGCATCACTCCTCAGTTGGAGCTGTCAAGGGCAGAAGTCTACGGAATAGCCTCCCTAAACTTCTCTATCCTCCTTTTTAAGATGTACTTTAAAATCATTCTCGTTAATAAATGTTTTGATCATTCATGAAGCACCTTAGGAGATTTTCCGTTGTGAAAGTTCCATACAATGCAAGTAGTTGTTGTTATTAGAACATAGAACATAGAACATAGAACAATACAGCGCAGTACAGGCCCTTCGGCCCTCGATGTTGCGCCGATCAAAGCCCACCTAACCTACACTAACCCACTATCCTCCATATACCTATCCAATGCCCGCTTAAATACCCATAAAGAGGGAGAGTCCACTACTGCTACTGGCAGGGCATTCCATGATCTTACGACTCGCTGAGTGAAGAACCTACCCCTAACATCAGTCCTATATCTACCCCCCCTTAATTTAAAGCTATGCCCCCTTGTAATAGCTGACTCCATACGCGGAAAAAGGTTCTCACTGTCAACCCTATCTAACCCCCTAATCATCTTGTACACCTCTATCAAATCACCCCTAAACCTTCTTTTCTCCAAAGAAAACAACCCCAAGTGCCTCAGCCTTTCCTCATAGGATCTTCCTACCATACCAGGCAACATCCTGGTAAACCTCCTCTGCACCCGTTCCAGTGCCTCCACATCCTTCCTATAGTATGGCGACCAAAACTGCACACAATATTCCAGAAGCGGCCGCACCAGAGTCTTATACAACTGCAGCATGACCTCAGGACTCCGGAACTCAATTCCTCTACCAATAAAAGCCAGTACGCCATATGCCTTCTTCACTGCACTATTTACCTGGGTGGCAACTTTCAGAGATCTGTGTACATGGACACCAAGATCCCTCTGCTCTTCCACACTACCAAGTAGTCTACCATTAGCCCAGTAATCCATCTTTTTATTACTCTTACCAAAGTGAATCACTTCACACTTAGCTACATTGAACTCCATTTGCCACCTTTCTGCCCAGCTCTGCAGCTTCTCTATATCCCGCTGTAACCTGCCATATCCTTCCTCACTGTCTACAACTCCTCCGACTTTCGTATCATCCGCAAACTTGCTCACCCAACCTTCTAACCCTTCCTCCAGGTCATTTATAAAAATGACAAACAGAAATGTATTGTCATACATTAGGAGAAACAGGAATGATGCAGTCAAAATTCTAACAAGAAAGTCACTGTTAGGCGTAGTGTATAGGCCACCAAATAATTACATCACATTGGCATGGGCAATAAACAAATAAATAACTAATGCAGTAAAAATGGTACAGCTGTTATCCTGGGTGATTTTAATCTACATGTAGATTGGTCAAACCAGCTTTGCAAAAAAGATAACCTTGAGGTGTTCATTAAGTGTATTCATGATAGTTTTCTTGAACAGTATGAAATGGAACTGACAAGGGAGCAAGCTATCCAAGTCCTGGCCCTGTGCAATGAGGGAGGAATAATTAATGACTTCAGAGTTAGGGATCCCCTGGGAAGAAGCGATCACCGTATGGTTGAATTAGAATACAAATGGAGAGTGTGAAGATAAAATCTAATAACTGGGTGGGTTCTGTGCTTGAACACCTGGAACTACAATAGAATGAGGGAGAATCTGGATAAAGTAGACTGGAAACAAAAATTTTATCGTGGGAAGTTGATGACCAGAGGAAGATTTTCAAAGACATTTTACAAAGGTCTATTGCAGTGAAAAGGAAGGACTGTATGAAAAGGCATACTTGTCAATGGGTATCTGAGGAAAGTGATCAGATTAGACCATAAGACCACAATACATAGGAGTGGAAGTAAGGCCATTCAGCCCATCGAGTCCACTCCGCCATTTAATCATGGCTGATGGGCATTTCCACTTCACTTATCTGCATTCTCCCCGTAGCCCGTAATTCCTTGTCACATCAAGTATTTATCAATCTCTGCTGGAAGACATTTAGCGTCCCAGCTTCCACTGCACTCCGTGGCAATGAATTCCACAGGCACCACTCTCTGGCTGAAGAAATGTTTCCGCATTTCTGTTCTGAATTGATTCCCTCTAATTCTAAGGCTGTACCCACGGGTCCTAGTCTCCTCACCTAATGGAAACAATTTCCTAGAGTCCACCCTTTCAAAACCATGTATTATCTTGTAAGTTTCTATTAGATCTCCCTTAACCTTCTAAACTCCAATGAATACAATCCAAGGATCCTCAGCCATTCCTCGGATGTTAAACCTACCATTCCAGGGATCATCCGTGTGAATCTCCGTTGGACACGCTCCAGTGCCAGTATGCCCTTCCTGAGATGTGGGGATCAAAACTGGACACAGTACTCCAAATGGAGCTTATCCAGAGCTTTTTAAAGTCTCCATAGCACATCGCTGCTTTTATATTCCAACCCTCTTGAGCTAAATGACAACATCGCATTCGCTTTCTTAATCATGGATTCAACCTGCAGGTTTAGCTTTAGAGAATCCTCGACTTGCACTCCCAGATCCTTTTGTACTTTGGCTTTATGAATTTTCTCACCGTTTAGAAAGTAGTCCATGCTTGTATTCATTTTTTCCAAAGTGCAAGACCTCACGTTTGCTCACATTGAATTCCATCAGCCATTTCCATGATCACTCTCCCAAACTGGCTAGATCCTTCTGCAGCCGCCCCACTTCCTCAGTACTACTTGCCTGTCCACCTAACTTCGTATCATCAGCAAACTTCGTTGGAATGCCCCCAGTCCCTTCATCCAGATCATTAATAGATAATGTGATCATGCAGATAACCATGCCTGGGATCCAATCAACAGGCCCAGCAGTAACTTTAGTGCAATTGCCGAATGGGCAGACTGTTCGAGTCCAAGGAGTTATCCAAGCAGCTCAGTCCTCAGTCATGCAGTCCCCTCAAGTTCAGACTGTTCAGATTTCTACTATACTTGAAAATGAGGACTTCCAGGACTCTGTGGATAGCATGACTGACTCTCAGAAACGTAGAGAAATTCTATCGAGTCGGCTTTCATACAGGAAAATCCTGAATGAACTTTCTTCTGATCACCCCCAGTGTGCCAACAAATCGATGAGGAGAAATCAGAAGAAGAGACTGTCTCATTATTGCTACAACGACGATGCAGACACACATCTATCAAACTAGCAGTGGACAATACATTGCTATTACACGGAGGGAGCAATTCAGCTGGCCAACAATGTTACAGATGAATTGCAAGGACTACAGACACTAACAATGACCAACGCAGCTACAGCCAAGGTTGGAGCAGCCATTGTACAGAGCCCTGATGGACAACAAATCTTTGTGTCGGGCAGCCAAGTGCTTGTACAAGGTGCTGCTGGAGATGTCCAAACCTATCAGATCCGTATAACTCGTAACTCCACTGCTGGCCAGGGAATGGTTATGGCATCTTCACCAGTCCTGCAAAGCCAGCCCCAGAATGCTGAAGAAACCACTCGTAAACATGAAATCCGCCTCATGAAAAACAGGGAAGCAGTTCGAGAGTGACGTCGCAAGAAGAAAGAGTATGTGAAATGCTTGGAGAATTGGGTTGCTTTTCTGGAAAATCAAATTGAAAGAAAAGGTGTACAAAGTGGCCAAAAACAGCATGAAACTAGAACTGGGAAAACTTTAAAGGTCAACCAAAAGCCACAAAAGAGCTAGAAAGAAAAGTAATATAGAACATGTGAAAAATAAACTAGCACGGACTATAAAGACAGAGAGCAAAAGTTTATATAAATATATATATATATATATATATATAAAACGAGAAAAGAATGGCTAAAGTAAATGTTGGTCCTTTTTGGGGAAAATAAGAAGAAGCATTTAGTTATGGGATATCACAGTGGAGGATACGAATATCTTTCCAGTAACTAGCAAAGAGACAAAAGTAGGTGAGGATTTGGAAACTATCATTATTACAGAACAACTAGTTTTAGACTGTTTGGAGGTAATTGAGCTAACGATAGAAAAGTCTCCTGACCTTGATGGAATGCATCCCAGGGTACTAAAAGAGATGCCAGGAAAAATAGCAAATGCACTGGCAGTAATTTTCCAAATGTCACTGGACTCTGTGGCAGTCCCAGCAGATTGGAAAACACTAAAAGTGATGCCACTGTTTTAAAAAGGAGGTCGGCAAAAAGTGGGGAATTATATACCAGTTAGTTTATTCTCTGTAGTGGGAAAGATGCTTGGATCTATTATGAAGGAAGAAATAGCAGGGAATCTCAAAAGAAATTTTCCCATTGTACAGACACAGCATTGGTTCATGACGGGCAGGTCATGCTTGACCAATCTTGTGGAATTCTATGAAGACATTTCAAGCAAGGTGGACAACGGGGACCCAGTGGATGTGGTGCAGCTGGATTTCCAAAAGACCATCAACAAGGTGCTGTGCAAGAGGCTGTTGCATAATATAAGGGTGCATGGTGTAATGGGTAGAAGATTGGTTGGCTAATAGGAAGCAAAGTGTGGGGATAAATAAGTATTATTCTGCCTGGCAATCATTGATAAACAGTGTGCCTCAGGGATCGGTGTTGGGACTGCAATTATTTACAATTGATACAGATGATTTGGAGTTGGAACCACATGTAGGGTGTCAAAGTTTGCATGTGACACCAAGATGATTAGCGGAACAAAGTGAGCGGAGGACTGTGAAACTTTGCAGAGGAACATAGATACATTGAGTGAGTGGGTAATGGTCTGTCAAATGAAATAGAATGTTTGTAAATATCAAGTTTACACTCTTTGGTTGTAGTAACATTTTTAAAAAAATAATTGAATGTTAAAAAGTTGCATCATTTGCTTTGCAGAGGGACCTGAGCATTCTTCTGCATGAAGGTTGACCACCAGGTACAACAATCAGTTCAGAAAGCAAATGGAATTTTGTCCTTCATTGTTGAAGGGATTGTGTGTAAAAGCAGAGGTAATGTTCCAGCTGTGTTTGGGTGCTGGTGAGGCCACACCTGGAGTACTGCATGTAGTTTTTATCTCTTTAGTTGAGAAAGGATGTACTGGCACGAGAGGGGGTACAGAGGAGGTTAACTAGGTTGATTGCGGAGTTGAGGGGACTGGCTTAACAGAGACTGAGTAGATTGGGATTATATTTATTGGAATTCAGAAGAATGGAAACACATAAAATAATGAATGGAATGGATAAAATAGAATTAGAGAGGGTGTTTCCACTGGCAGGTGAAGCTAGGACAAGAGGGCATCACCATAAGACTGGAGGCAGCAAATTTAAGAATGAATTGAGAAGGAACTTCTTGACCTCTATGGAATTCATTACCCAGGGAAGTAGTTGATGCTAGTTCAGAAAACGTTTTTAAAACTAAGTTAGATTTTTAAAAATGCAATTAATTAATGGAAACGGTGAGAACGTGAATAAATGGTCATGTCCACGAAATGATCAACCATGATCTTATTGAATGGCAGAGCAGGTTCAAAGGGCAGGACGGCCTTCTACTGTTCCCAGTTCTTATGTTATACATCCCTCCCTCATTCGTGACTTGGAGGTGTTGGTGTTGGATTGGGGTGGACAAAAGTAAAATTCACAGAACACCAGTCTATTATTTGGAAGCACTAGTTTTGCTGCTTCTTCATCAGGTGGTTTTGAGATTGTGTTGTCATTTTTAACTCTTGTACCTCATGAACAGCAACAAAAGCCACGAAGCAATCCGCATGCTCCAGCCAACAATGGGCCCCGGGTGATTTGTGTCAGAGGCGGACCAATGGAAAGGCAGGGACTGAGCTGGAGGACCTGGCGGGGCAGTTGGTCCTCCCATCAATCAGGGTGAATGAGGGCGGGACTAGACTATACCACGTGATCATCCTCGCGGTCTGTTCGGGATGTGTGGAGGAGAGCTGTTGGTAAAGATAGAAATAAACAGCAGGAAGCGGGAGGGAAATGGTGTTGGTATGGGTTGAGAGGGTTTACAGACATTTGGTCCACATCGGAAAATACAAATTTGAAACTTAGTCCCGTTTTTGCAGTAAACGGCAAAATGCCTCATCCAGCGATTGACTCATGGAAGCACCACCATCTTTATTTGGGCAACGATTCACTGGACACGTGCAGCCGCCAGCTTTGTCTGGGGCAAAGTTCAGCGGGACGCATGTGCAGCCCTCTCTGACAGCGAGTCATAGGGCAGGATTTACACAGAGCATATTGATTTTTTTTCTGGATTTGTTTTGTCATTCATTTAAATGATTTGGATGTGAATTGAGGCGGTACAGTTAGAAAGTTTGCAGGTGACACCAAAATTGGAGGTATTGTGGACAGTGATAAAGGGTATCTCAGAGTACAATGGGATATTGATCGGATGGAACAATGGGCTGGGAAGTGGCAGATAGAGTTTAGTTTAGATAAATGTGAGTTGCAGTATTTTAGAAAAGCAAATCAGAGCAGGACTCACACTCCAAATTGTAAGGTCTTGGAGAGTCTTGGTGAACAAAGAGACCTTGGAATGCAGGTTCATAGTTCCTTGAAAGTAGAGTCGCAGGTCGATAGCACAGTGAAAAAGGCATTTCGTATGCTTACCTTTATTGGTCAGAGCATTGAGTAAAGGAGCTGGACAGGACATTGGTTAGGTCACTTTTGCAATATTGTGTGCAGTTCTGGTCTCCCTCCGATAAGAAGGAGGCACTGAAACTTGAAAGGTTTGAGAATTGATTTTCAAGGATGTTGCCAGTGTTGGAGGATTTGAATTGCAGGGAGGGGCATAATTGGCTGGGGCCATTTTCCCTGCAGTGTCATAGGCTGAGGTGTGATGTTATAGAGGCTTATAAAAATCGTGAGTGACATGGATAGCGTAAATAGACAAGGGTTGGTGGAGCCCAGAACTAGAGGATATAGGTTTGGGGTGGGGGAATTCAAAAGGAGCCTAAAGGGCAACTAAATTTGTAACATTGCAAAGGCATTTGAATAGGAAGTGTTCAGAGGGAAGTTGGACAAGTGCTGGCAAATGGGAATACATTAGGTTAGAATATCTGGTTGGCATAGATGGGTTGGACCGAAGAGTCTGTTTCTGTGCGAGACATCGCTGACTGTGAGATCATAAAAGTGAACATTGCTCTGATTCATCTCTGGGCTCCTTGATGTCCACTTGTTTGTTATCTAGCTTTCTCAGTTTCTCGTGTGTATTTTTGCTCTGTGTAGTATTTTACTATTACGTTCACAGACCTCTTTGTAAATGAATTGTCCCCTGCTGCCCGGCTCCTGACCATATGCTCCATTATCAGGTTATTTTTTCCACAATATCTTTGACAGTCAAGAATTCTTTTTTCCAATAAGTGAGTGGATTTTCCTTCCATTTCTGACAGTCAAATTCTGCACATTTTCATTCCCTATATATCATATTGCACTCCCTGAAACATGATGTGTATTTCTCCTTCCACGGATACCAGTGATCAAGGCCAAATCTCTGTTACCTGTTGAGAAGGTGATGTTTGACTTCCTTGTACTGCTGTAGTTGGTATGGTGAAGGTGCTCCCACAACATGGTTGGGTAGGAGAGATTACAGATTATTCACTCAGAGATAGTGATGAGTAGAAGATATCTGTACAAATCAACACGTTTGTAATTTCACAAAAATATTGAGAACTTTTGACATAAGGCCACAGAAGGAGAATATTATGTCCGGTGACCAAAACATTTGTGAAATAAGCACTTTTTTTCAGGAACAACTTAAAGGAAGAAAGCAGATCTTAGAGGGTGGGAATTCCAGACCATGTTGCCTTGGAATCTACATAAACAGTCACACAGCTGAACTCAAAAATAAACACATCATTAGGAGTCTAAACTAAAATGAGTTATTGAGATGTGAAAGTGTGTCTGGTGCATGGAGGTAGGAATGATTACAGCCAGGAATTAAGTCAAGTGTGTGAAAGTAAATTGCTGTTGCTTTTCAATGGGAGCCTTTTGATGGATCAGCAAGTTCTGGTACAAGTGAACACTTGAGTGGTAGAGTTTTCAATATTCTGGAGATTATAGGGAGGGTGATTGTGGGATGCTGGCCAGGAGTGGATTGAGATAATGAAATCTAGAATTAACAAAATGAATGAATGAGTGTTTCAAAAAATGAGCTGAGACTGTGGTGAGGTCAGGTGATATCACTGAAGTCGAAATAGTGGTCTTGGAGTGGGACTGGGCTATCACCCTTGCCTCACCTTTGGAATTCAGCTGTTTGTGAGTTTGTGAATCATGTCTGTAACAAGACGAGGAACTGAGTGGCCCTGGCAGAACCCAAACTGGGTGTCACAGAAGGTTATTGCTGAGCAGCTGCGTGACAGCACTGTTGATGACGCCTTCCATCACTTCACTGCTGAGCCAGTGTTGACTGATGGAGGGAAATTGGCTGAGTTGGTTCTGTCCTGCGTTTTTGTGTTGAACATCCCTGGGAAATGTTCCACAATGTCAGTAGGTGCCAGTGCTGGAGCAGTAATTGTCTTGGAGGGCAGCAATTTCTGGAGCACAGCCATTAGTATTGTTGCCACAATGTTGGAATGGCCGACAACCTTTACACTACTTCTCCATTTTTTGATCTGATTTGAAATATGTTTTCAACCAATTCGATTCACATCTGTGATGTCAGGGACCAATGTAGCAGGCTCATCCACTTGGCACTGCTGGCTCAAGATTGCTGCAAATGCTGTTGTCTTGTCTGTTGCATGGATGTGTAAGACTCCCCCATCAGTCAGGGTGGGGATATCTGTGATGCTTCCTGCAGTGAGTTGTTTAATTGTCCATCACCATTCCTGACTAGGTGTGGCAGAACTGCAGAGCTCACATCTGAACAATTGGTTGTTGGATCACATAGTTCTATTTGTTATTGCTTGCACTGTTTGGCATGCAGGTTGGATAGCTTCACCAGGTTGGCACCACATTTTTAGGTATGCCTGGTATTGCTCCTGACATGCCCTGCGGAACTCTCCTTTGAACTAGGGTTGATCCCCTGGCTTGATGTTAATGGTTGAATGGGGAATTTCTAGGCCATGAGATTTCAGATTGGGCTGGAGTACAGTTCTGCTACTGCTGTTGGCCCACAGTGAGGCAGAAGTTGCAGGGTCAAGAGTGGTGATTGTCTTGTTGTATGTTCCAGTGCATTAGTAGATGTAATGTGGGCCATACAGTTTCATTCCTTTGTTGAGACTGTGCAGTAATTAATACAATGAGTGATTTGATGGGCCACTGTCAGGAATACAACTTTTTTTAAAAAAGGTTTTGTGATTTACACATGAAAGAAGTGAAACTATCATGGTATTTGAACAGATGAAAGACTCAACAGACAATCAAGGTATTTTTCAATGGATAATTTCAGTTACATCACACTACAAATTTTTGCGATAAATTCTGCCGTAGAATTGTGCCCTCCACAATCACCTGATGAAGGAGCGGGGCTCCGAAAGCTAGTGTGCTTCCAATTAAATCTGTTAGACTATAATCTGGTGTTATGTAATTCTTAACTTAGAATATGACAGCACTACAAACAGGACTGCATGTAAACAGGCTCAGTCCAGTTAATCAATACATTCGTAAGGATTTCCTCCAAGTTTGATGACGCAATATTAGTCAAAACCGTCAACTTCAACCTGCAATGTTGCTCTTAATAAAAACTTCAGGTTGACACAAAGCTCCCCACCCCACTGCAATGTGGTAACCAAGCCCGGTCCAGGAACTGGAACTGCGACTCAAAACTGTGATCTCAAAGGAAGTGAGCAAACACAATTCTGACAGTTTGGTTCTCAGAGATGAGTATCAAGTTTGAGACATGGCAGGTGGTATGCCTTCTTGCATTTAGCTGAATTGCATTTCTTATTTACAGTCGTATTTTGCAAAGTATAAAGAACCGGTTTGTTTTCCATGGTTGGGGACTTTTATCGTGGTTGATCACAGTTGCTGCCTCTCGCTCCCCAAGTCGAATCATAGGATCTATAACAAAACAATAAACTGCAGATGCTGGAGATCTGAACGCCAGAAACAAAGTGCTGGAGAAACTCAGCAGTTCTGAGGGCATCGGTGAAGTGAAAAACACGTTACATTTCAAGTTCACTGACTCTTCGTCTGAACGGCCAAAAGGTCATGGGGCTTTGAACTGACAATGTTTTATTCCCCTCAGAGATGCTGCTGGACCTGCGGTTCTCCAGCACTGTGCTTTTAATATTGAACTTTATTTACAAAACAGATCGGAAAATATCAATCTGCAAAAGTGAAAGGTTCATTGTAAACATGAGCGTAGTGTCCACACTTGAGTTACACAAGCACACCTCAGTTTAAAAACAAGATTTAACTCAGTGACATTCCATCTCAAAATTAGCCACGTTACACCAATAATAAAGCTCACCCACCCAATGAGGCACTTCAGTACAACATCATGCAGTGTTGCACACAGCCACTTTAACCAAAGAATGATTTTAGATTAGATTACTTACAGTGTGGAAACAGGTCCTTCAGCCCAACAGTGGGCGGCACGGTGGCACAGTGTTTAGCACTGCTGCCTCACAGCGCCGGAGACCCGGGTTCAATTCCCGCCTCAGGCGACTGACTGTGTGGAGTTTGCACGTTCTCCCTGTGTCTGCGTGGGTTTCCTCCGGGTGCTCCGGTTTCCTCCCACAGTCCAAAGATGTGCAGGTCAGGTGAATTGGCCATGCTAAATTGCCCGTAGTGTTAGGTAAGGGGTAGATGTAGGTGTAGGGGTATGGGTGGGTTACACTTCGGCGGGGCGGTGTGGACTTGTTGGGCCGAAGGGCCTGTTTCCACACTGTAAGTAATCTAATCTAATCTAATCTAATCTAATCTAAAAAAACAAGCCCACACCACCCCGCCGAAGCAAAACCCACCCATACCCCTAACCTAACACTAGGGGCAACTTAGCATGGCCAATTCACCTGGCCTGCACATTGGGAGGAAACCGGAGCAAACCCACGCACACACGGGGAGAATGTGCAAACTCCACACAGAGAGTGTGTGGAGGCGGGAACTGAACCCGGGTCTCTGGCGCTGTGCCACCGTGCTGCCTACAAAGTTGCCACAAAATTGAAGGCTAACAGCATGTCTCTTTAAAGGGACTGAAGTAAAACTCTCAATTTTTTGGAAGGATTTTTATTAAACCTGATTGAACATTTAAATCTCAGAAAGTGTGACAACAAAGTGTGTGGGAAACATCCCACATCTTGCTAAACCTTCACTTCGGTCTGATACATAGAGCCAAAGGTCAAGCAAATATCACAGTTTCCATTCACGTCCACAAAGGGCTGACAGCACATTTCTTCAGGATTTAAAGTATTTTATAAATTGTTTGTAAAATCATTTGTCACGTTAAAGAACTGGACAATAAATGTCATTGTTTGCAATAAGAGTGAAGCCTGTGACAGCAGATTTAGCTTTTGAGGGCAGTGCATGTGCTTTCTAAATTCTGGGAGCACTTTGGGAGACTGCTCCCAGATGGTGATAGTGAGCATATCTGGAATGCACTGTTTAGATTTGGGAATCCATGGGAGGCAATCTGTGGTTTCACTAATACTTGGCTTGCATTGTTGATGTACAGTAAGCAATTCATAAAGTTACTTATGTATTGTTGTTGACTACCTGAATGGTATTCAAATCTGCCAGGTTGCCTTCAATAGTGTGAATGCATCTATTGTAAATATTTGGAATATTCCAGAACTGCCCATTGCTTGGCAAATTCAGGAGGGACAAAAAATCACATTTGAGTGATTTGAAATTAAGAATCCAAGAGGACGTAACCACTGAAGTATTCAATTCGAATAGTTAAATGGAGTGCTCACATTTAAAATACCTCTTATCCATAGGAATGGATGGACTGACAGCATTGGGACCAAATTCCTAGCTGGGGAGTGTGAAATGTGCTTTGATAATGTCACCTGCGTTTACCAACAATAATTTGACAAGCACAGAAATTTAAAAAAAAACAATACGAGCTTCATTGCTGCTCAAGTCGTGTCCCAAGCTCTGTGAAAAAATAACAATGTTCAGGTTTATTGCATACACTCTGAAACACGTGTTTGTTCGACAGATCCTGCAAGTTTCCCCAATGAGCATAGTCCATCCAAATGATGTTGCTAAATTTGGCCAACTCATTTCTTTCCTAGCCTCTATAGCCTGACGAGTGACCAGAAGCAATTACTCCACATATGTGAAAACATTACCGATGAGGATTTTTTCCTTCAGAATTGACTTTCATATATTCAGTGCTCAGAAAAGATAAAAAGCTTGTTACCTTTTATAGAGCAATGATTCAGTGTGAGTAAAACGCTAACCTTTTCTTGCTTAATAATCAAACTGCATAAATTTTAAATATGAAAACTTCTTAATAGTTCACTAGATCCTAACGAAATATTTGGTACGAAATAAATCACATGATACATAGTTATTCAAAGAACAAAACTAGTTTGTTCATTGAAGAACCCAGAGGAAAAGATCATAAAGTAATGTGAGTTTGACATATCTCAATCTTCATTGCAAGTGCATTTTCTGCATAAATTCTACTTTTCCTCCTCGAAGTATTCAACTTCTTGAATAATTGAGAGAATGAAGTCACAATTGTACAACACACAATCAGACCCTTCAGTCCAACTTGCTGACCAGATAACCTAAATTAATCTAGTCCCATTTGCCAGCATTTGTTCCATATCCATCTTAAACCCTTTCTACTGATTATCAGTTTATTTTACTTTATCAGCCCTTGAAATACTGACATTTTCTTTTCTCCCAACATTGGTTAAAGAAATCATAAGTTCATTCATCCATGTTAACTTTGTAATCTTTCACAAAGAAACAAGTGACAACAACATATAGCTGAATGCAAAGCAAAATACTGCAGCTGCGTGATATCTGGGAACACTCTAAAGGTGAGGCACTGATACAAGTTTGTCAGCACAGTTTCAATTACTGACAATAACTTAGTAATGTCTTAGCCTTCACATAGTTAAGGTTAATGGGAGATATCTGAATTTCATGAATTGGTTCCTATTGCACGTTGATCAACAAAAATTATTCTTGATTTCATCCACTCAAAAGAGAAAGTGACGACCAAAGAAGCTGGACGTCAGAGTCGAAAAGAGTCATGCTGGAAAAGCACAGCAAGTCAAGCAGCATCCGAGAAGCAGAAGAGTTGATGTTTCGGGCATAAGCCCTTCATCAGGAATCACAGGCTTCAGAAAAATAACTGGCATAGACTTATGCCAATACATATGCAGAAGGGTCAGACCATGTTACTATCAGATTAGAGACTTATTTCAGATTTGGTACGTTTCAGTGCAACATTTCAGTATGATATTTACAAATGTACCTAAAAGAGAAGTTGTCGAAAATTACAAGCTCTAGAATGATTATAGAATTAAACCTTGATATAAAGCTGGTGAACAAGAAGGGCAAAGTGAAGTGCCATCGGTATCGCCTTGGGCAGTGTCAAGTAAGAATTTGACAACAGAGTTGCCACTTTGGTGTAACCTGCAGTCTGGTCAAATTGCAGCAAACTATTGAATGCAAAATCCTCCTTGCACAATAATGAAGCAGCATTGTGGGATGTCATTTATAAAATATATTATTTTCAAAGTTACTCACAAATAATTTATGGGCGGCACGGTGGCACAGTGGTTAGCACTGCTGCCTCACAGTGGCAGAGACCCGGGTTCAATTCCTGCCTCAGGCGATTAACTGTGTGGAGTTTGCACGTCCTCCCCGTGTCTGCGTGGGTTTCCTCCGGGTGCTCCGGTTTCCTCCCACAGTCCAAAGATGTGCAGATCAGGTGAATTGGCTATGCTAAATTGCCCGTAGTGTTAGGTAAGTGGTGAATGTAGGGGTATGGGTGGGCCGCGCTTCGGCGGGGCGGGGTGGACTTGTTGGGCCGAATGGCCTGTTTCCACACTGTAAGTAATCAAATCTAATCGAAGAGTGATCACTTGGTGCTGTCTGCATAACACAATACGAAGAGGAATTAACAAAAAAAAAACATTATAACCCAAATTCAGCGTCACTAATTCATTGATATTGCATGGGTTCAGCATTTATAAGTAATCATTTTTTTAAAATAAATGCAGATACATTTGCTAACTATATTGGAGTACAGTCAAGTTTCTTACTGAATAGTGACAGGATTGGACAGAGTCCACATGGATTTAAGAGAGGGAATTCATACTTAACAAATCTACTGAAATAATCTATAGAATCGAATATTAAATTAAGAAATTGCAGGACATTTAGAAAACCTTACATTTAAACATTGTAGACCGGGTTTTGTGAAAGCGAAACTATATTTGACAAATTTACTACAGTTCATTGAGAAGATAACAAGCAGGGCTGATAAAGGGCAATCCAATGATGTTCTCTATTTGGATGTTAAAAATGTAAATGATAAGGTGCTACATAAAAGTTAATTGCACAATTTAGGAGCTCATGGTATCGGTGTAATGTATTAGTATGAATTGAGGATTGGCGAACCACACTGGCTTTTGCTGAGTCCTCACTTGGAGTACTGTATACAATGTTAGCTCCCATATTTAATAAAGGATAAACCAACATCGGAGACCATTCAAAAATGATTCACATAGCTACTTCGACGAAGAAAGGGTTGACCTACCAAGAATAGATAAGCAGGTGTGATCTTATGGAAACAAGATTCTGAGGAGTTTGACAGGGTGGATGTTGACTAGATCTTCTGTCACCAGTGAAGTCTCAAACCTGGTGACATTACATAAGGAAACATTGATTTTAGAAAAAGTAAGGACTTTTTCTCTCAGTGAATGGCTAGAATTTTCTCGCCCAAAATTTTGTGAAAGTTAAATGTGGGAGCGGAATGGTTGGGTTACTCTTCGGAGGATTGTTCTGGCTTGTTGGGCTGAAGGGCCTGTTTCCACACAGTAGGGAATCTGTGATTCTATCTGAAATTATTTTAAAAGAGGGCAGATAGATTTTTGAAATATTGAGCAGTTGAGGGCTGTGCGGATCAAGCATATAAGAGGTGTTGAGGCCTGGGTTGACCCAGCCATGATCTGATAGAATTGGGGAACAAGCTGAAAGGGATAAATTGCCTACGCCTGCTCCGATTCCTTGAGGCTCCATTTCATGTTTTTTTGTTTCCAAAGAAGAGTGCGATACCATGTGTAAAAGATCTCAGATGTTGTGAAAATGGGGTGTTTATGGACGTATTCAGATGGCATTGATTCATCAATCACAGCTATACAGTCATGAGCAGGAAGGCAATTCCCTCCATGAATAAAGGAAATCTACTGCAGAGCTCACACAAAGGGAATTCTTACCCTCAGTAAACTCACCCATCACTTTACCCAACATATCAGCAAAAGTAGGACACAGTGCGCGTGCTCTATCCAACAAAGGGAATTCAGGTGATTGATGTCTGCACCGGACCAATCCAAGGACGGTTGGCGGAGCTGGAGGACGGAGGTGGGGGTTGGGAATGAAGGGCGGAGCTAAACTAAACCATGTGATCACCGTCGGGTGCAGCGCAGAGTCGCTGTCATGAATGCTCGGGAAGTTATGGAGAGAAATGATACGGAAAGGAAAGAAATAAACAGGGAAACGGGAGAAAAACTGTGTTGCTATGAGCATGTTGCTTTAGCAACTGTAGAATCAGCCACACAGTTGAAGTAACGAATTAACAAATCGTTGGGAGTCTCAAAGAAAATGGGTTGTCGATGTCTCAAAGGAGGTGTGGTGCAGGGAGCTAGGGATGATCACAGCTAGGAATCAAATCAAGAATGAGAATTTTAAATTGTTGCTTATGAATATGAGCCTTTTGATGGATGAACATGTTTGGGGAGAAGTGGGAGCACGTGGGCGATAGAGCTTTTATGTTTTCTTGAGATTACAGGGAGGTTGAATTTGGGAGGCTGGCCAGGAGTATGTTTGAATAATTAAGTCTGGAGATAACACACGATGGATGAGAGTTTCAGTATATGAGCTGAGATGAGGGTGGAATCAGCTAGACAAAGTGGTGTTGGAGTGGGACTGGGCTGTCACTCTCTCCTCAACTCTGGGATTCAGCTGGTTGTCAGGTTGTGAATCAGGGCGGTAAATTAAGAGGGAGCTGAGTGGCCCTGGTGGAGCATAAAATGAGTGTCGCTCAGCTGGCTGTTACTGAGCAACTGCTGCTTGATAGCCCTGTTGATGAATACTTCCATCACTTTACTGCTGATCGAGTGTGGACTGACAGAGGGAAATTTCCTGGGTTGGATTTGCCCTATGCTTTTGTGTTGAACATCCCTGGGTAATGTTCCACATTGTCAGTTGCTGCCAGTGCTGGAGCGGTACGTGGTTTGGCGGGTGGCAAGTTCTGGAGTACAAGCTATCAGTATTATTGCCAAATGGTAGCAGAACCAATAGCCTTTACACTACTTAACCATTTCTCCACATTGTTCCAACTAAATTAAACTGGCTTAAAGCTCACATCTGTGACGTTAGGAACCACTGGAGAAGGCTGAGATGGATCATCCCACTTTGCATCTTGCTGAAAATTGCTGCAAACGCTGTCATCTTATCTTTTGCATGGATGTATGAAACTCCTCCATCAGTAAGGGTGGGGATATCTGGAGTGCTTCCTGCAACGAGTTGTTTAATTGTCCATGACCATTCACAACTGGATGTGGCAGAACTGCAGAGCTCTGATCTGATCCATTGATTGTGGGATCACTTAGCTCTGTTGCTTGCTGCTGATGCTGTTTGATGTGCAGATAGTCCTGCTTGGTAGCTTCACCAGGTTGGCACTTCATTTTTTGGTATGCCTGGTGCTGCTCATGGCATGTTTTCCTTTCCTGTCCATTGTGATGGGTGAGTGCAGGATATACAAACCCATGAGATTACAGATTGTGCTAGAGTACAGTTCTGCTGCTGCTGTTATCCCACAGTGCCTCAGGGAGATCCAGTTTGAGTTCCTACATCTGTCCCATTTAGCACGGTGGTAGTACCACACAGCACAATGGAGGTTTTTATCAACTTTAAGGTGAGGCTTTGTCTCCAAAAAGACTGTGGGATAGTCGCACTTACCGATACTGTCATGGACAGATGCATTTGCAGCTTGTAGATTCATATTGATAAGATCTAGCATGTTTTTCCCTCTTGCTGGTTCCGTTACCGCCTGTTACAAACCCATTTGAGCAGTTATGTCCTTGAGGACCCGACCAGCTCAGTCAGTAATCCTGCTGCTGAGCTACTCTTGGTAGAGGACATTGAAATCCTGTAACCAGAGTAGGCTTGTCACCATTTTATTGCCTCAGTGCTTCCTCCAAGTGTTATTCAACATGGAGGAACACTGATTCATCAGCTGTGGGAGCACGGTACGTGGTAATCAGCAGGAGCCATGAGACTTCGTGGTGTCCAAAGTCAATGCTGAGTACTCCCAGGGCAAATGGTTCCTGTGTGTATACTACTGTGCCATCACCTCTGCCTGGTCTGTCCTGCTGGTAAGACAGGACATATCCAGAGATTTCTGGAGAAAGTGAAGACTGCCGATGCTGAAGATCAGAGTCGAGAGTGTGGTGCTGGAAAAGCACAGCAGGTCCGGCTGATGAAGGGCTTAGACTCGAAACGCCGATTCTCCTGCTCTTCACATGCTGCCTGACCTGTTGTGCTTTTCCTTCATCACACTCTCTATCTAGGGATGGTGATGGTGGTGTCTGGCCATTATCTGTAAGGGGTTACTCTGTGAGTATGACTATGTCAGGCTGTTCCTTGACTAGTCTGTGAGACAGCTCGCCACGTTTTGGCAGAAAAAAAAACAGATGTTAGTGATCAGGATATTGCAGAGTCGAGAGGGCTGATTCTGTAGTTGTATTTCCTAATGCCTTGTTAGATGCTAAGTGGTCCATCCAGTTTCATTCCTTTGTTGAGACTTTGCAGTGATTAATACAGTGAGTAGCTTGTTGGGCGACTGTCAGGTTGGCAGGATTTTTTTCGCTTTGACAATGGTTCCACGGAGATCAGGAGATTCCTAATTCGTTATTTTTTCTTGAATTCAGATGCTACCATCTGCTGAGCTGCGATTCGAACAAGGACTTCAGTTGTACATTTTAATATTCTGGATAAAAGTTAAATACATTAAGTTTGTTCACTCATTTTAAATATCACTAACCTGGTTTTGTTTCTTTGTAAAACACTGTCCATCATCCAGTGACCATCATCCTTCTCTCCAACAACAAGAGCAAGGAGCACGTTGAGTTTCTCTGTCACTAAGACTGAGACATACGATCAGCTGCCTCTGCTGCTTCCCTCCCTCCCACTAGCCCACCGAGACAAACTGCCTCACATGGTGTTCCTGATTTTTGTCCCAAACTTACATCTTTCTCCTGTCTCTTGTCAAGCCTTGTCAGAACTCACCTTGATCTTTTACTAGTGTCGCTAAACTACAGACATTCCAACTCTGTTTTCTCCTCATCACTCCCCCTCGCCAATTCACAGGTATTGTTCCTTTTTCTATCTGTTTGTCTTTTCTCGTTATGTCCTTCTCATCCATTCTGCAAAAAAACCCTAAGATTTGACCTCACCATCATTTGTAAATCCTGCTCCATCTCCACTCTCCCTTTCCTTTCTGAATTCCTTGTATTTGGTGTCCCTTAGGGATCTATCCTTGGTCCCTCCTGTTTCTCACGTACGCACTGCCACGAGGTGACATCGTCCAAAAGGACAGTGTGAGGTTTCACGTGTACACTGACGATGTCCAGCTCTCCCTCCCCACCATCCCTCTCCATTGCTCCACTGTTATTCAGTTACCAAACTGCTTATCACATTCCCACTACTCGATTAACGGCAATTTCCTCCAATGAAACATTGTTACGGTTAAACCCATTACCTTCAGTTGCTATTACAAATTCCTTTCCATTACTGCTGAGCACCTCCCTCTCACTGGGTGCAGTCTGAGACAGAACGAAACTCTTCACAACATTGCTGTCATATCTGTAACCCCAAGGTGACCTTCTGATCAGACGTGCACGCAAGCACAAATACCAGGAATTCCAATCTCAAAGGTTGCTTGACTCCACCTCACCCCAGCTCCATTGCTACTGAAATCCCATACCCGTGTCGGTGTTACCTTAAACTTGATGAATCTGAAATGAACCCTTGATTTTGTGACTGACCCAGAATCTGCTAGCTTTCAGTGTTTCCTGCACAATTACCCACCGATTCCTTTGTGGTGCAGATTTCTACAGATTCCACCATGTAAATAGCACTCTATTCTCTTATTATCCCCTCCAAAATGACCGACTTCACATTTTCCCAAATTATACTCCATCTGACAACTTGTTGCCCCCTTCTCCTGTGCATCTCTCTCTCTTCACAATCCTTTTAGAACTTTACAGTTATGCCTTTTCCAGGAGTCCCCCGTTTAACCCCCCCCCCCCCCCCCAATTCTACTAAACATTTATTGGGAGCACTGGGTATTGTGAAGCATGCAGAGTTGCTCTGTTTTTAGAGATACTCTATGGGAGGAGCTTGCTGCCCATTGGTCAGAGTGGAGGCAACTTGAGCATCGAGTTGCATGAGCCTTTCACACCCTATGTCTTATTGATGAGGCACAGCGACAGCACGGAAGTAAAAAAAAAGCAAATCCTGCTCTCCATATCTCAGTGACACTTGGAATATTCTGTCACATGTGTCAAAGATCTGCCCTGTTCAGTCACATGAAATTCCAAGGTGGAAACTCCTAGAAACCCACATAGATTTCCACCTGAACTGACTGCTGACCTCCACAAGGGTTAATGTCCAGTCATCCTGGGCCAAGAGGAGGGAATGGTACGAGTTTCTAAACTGAACTGACAGTGATGGATTTTATAAACTTGCATTACAGGATACTACAAGTGGACATTCAGATGGTAATCTCAGTCATTGTAACACTAAACTCTGATTGAATTAATCAATTCATTAGGACCTGGATATTCACATTGTGTGTGTGAGTATTGTATTCCATCTGAATCTCATTTGCTGCATAATAGTTCTCCTTTGAATCTTCCCAAACCTTTAATGTGTGTCCTGTAATCCTTGTATAATGAGCTGATGAGTATAAGGTTTATTATTCTACCGTGTAACTTTTCTAAACCCCTCTGTCACAGCTCCTCTCAATTGCCTTTGCTACAAGTAGAACACCTCCGTTTCCCCAAACCCCTGATTCCCCAATGTCTGTTTGCTCTCTATAAGGCACACATCAGGATTGTATTGGAACATTCTCCACTTGCCTGCATCAGTGCAGCCCCCAACACTATTAAAGAAAGTGAACATCCTCCAGGACAAAGCACTGTGTCTGAGTGGTGTCCCATCCACTACCTTCATCATTCCCTCTCCCCATCCCAGAGACACAGTGGCATCACTGTGTAAAAGGTAAAGGCAGCATTGTCCTACCAGACCATAGGGCTGCGCTCTCATGAGGGAGGAAACTGGAGGACCTGGAAGAAACCCATGCAGACACTGAGAGAATGTGCAAGTCCCACAGAGACAGTTGTCCAAAGCTGGAATCGAACCTGGGGTCCTGGCAGCAGTGCTAATCACTGAACCACTGTGCCACCCTAAAATTGTAATCTGATTCACAACTACTACTTCCTCTGATAGTTCATTCCACACATAAACCATTGTCTGAACAAAAAAGAACCCGAACGCCTTTTTAAAGCCGTTCTGCTGTCACCTTAAAAGGTATGTACCCAGTCTTGAATCGCGTCCCTTCCTGGAAAGGACACCTGCTGTTCACATTACTGATGCCAACCCTCCATGATTTGAGAAACGTCTAATAAGGTCACTCCTCATCATTCTGTGCGCCAGCGAAAGAAGTCGCAGCCTATCCAGCCTCTGTTTATAATTCAAACTATCCATTCCCATCAACATCCTGGTAAATCTCTTCTGAATCCGCTCCAACTACATAATGTCCTCCCGATATCAGCATGACCAGAACTGGACACAGAATTCCAGAAAAGGCCTCCCCAACATCCAAAATAATGTCCCAACTCTTGTACTCAAAGGTCTGAGCAATGAGGGCAAGTGTGCTAAGCACCTTCTTAACCACCCTGTGTACATGTGACACAGACTTGAAAGACCCAAACCCCTCTGCCTCTTTGTTCCATATCACTACTCGAGGCCCTGTCTTTAATTAGTGTAAGTCTGCCCTCGTTTGTTTAATCAAGATGTAATATTTTGCATTTATTCCAATCCAAAAATCCAAAAAAATCCCTGAGCATTAAAGACAGGAGGAGTATACTTAAGAGCGAAATCAGGAGGGCAAAAAGGGGACAGGAGATAGATTTGGCAAATAGGGTTATGAATAATCCCAAGGGTGTTTACAAATGCATTCAGAAGAAAAGGGTAACTCGAACGAGAATAGGGCTCCTCAAAGATCAGTAAGGTAGCCTACGCGTGGAGCCACAGGAGATGGGAGAGATACTAACTGAATATTTTGCATTAGTGTTCACTGTGGAGAAAGACATGGGCAATATAGAATGTGGGGAAATAGATGTCGACATGTTGAATATGTCCATCTTACAGAGAGGATGTGCTGGGTGTCTTTTAACCCGTAAAGCTTGGTTAGTTCCCAGTCCTTGATCAGGTGAACCCGAGAACTCTGGGAAGCTGGGAATGTGATTGCTGGGCCTCTTGCTGAGATATTTTTATCATCAATTATCACAGATGAGATGCCGAAAGACTAGAGGTTGGTTAATGTGGTGCCGCTGTTTAAGAAAGGTGGTAAGGACGAGCCAGGGAACTATCGACCGGTGAACCTGACATTGATGCTGGGCAAGTTGTTGGAGGGAATCCTGAGGAACAAGATGCGCGTGTATTCTGAAAAGCAAGGACTGATTAGTGATAGTCAGCATGACTATGTGTGTGGGAAATGATGTCTCACAAAATTGATTGAGTTATTTGAAGATGTATCAAAGAGGATTGATGAGGGCAGAGAGGTGGATATGATCTATGGAATTCAGTAAGGCGCTCGACAAGGTTCCCCATGGAAGACTGGTTAGCAAGGTTAGATCTCATAGAATACAGGGAGAACTAGCCGTTTGGATACAGAACTGGCTCAAATGTAGAAGGCAGGGTGTTGGTGGAGGGTTGTTTTTCAGATTGGAGGCATGTGACCAGTGGAATGCTGCAAGGATCAGTGCTGGGTCCACCACTTTCGTTTATATGTATGATTTAGATTTAGACAATAGACAATAGGTGCAGGAGTAGGCCATTCAGCCCTTCGAGCCGGCACCTCCATTCAATATGATCATGGCAGATCATTCCTAATCAGTATCCTTTTCCTGCCTTATCTCCATAACCCTTGATTCCACAATCTTTAAGAGCTCTATCCAATTTTTTCTTAAATGAGCATAGGAGGTATACTTAGTAAGATTGCAAATGACACCAAATTTGGAGGTATAGTTGACAGTGAAAAGGGTTACCTCAGATTACAACAGGATGTTGTTCAGATGGGTGAGAAGTGGCAGATGGTGTTTAATTCAGATAAATGTGACGTGCTGCATTTTGGAAAAGCAAATCTTAACAGGACTGATATACTTAGTGGCAAATTCCTAGATAGTGTAGATGAACAAAGATATCTTGCAGTGCAGGTTCATATTTCCTTGAAAGTTGAGTTGCAGTTAGATCGGATTTTGAAGGAAGTGTTTGGAATACATTCCTTTATTGATCAGAGCATTGAGTATAGAAGTTGGAAGGTCAGGTACAGGACATTGGTTTTGAAATATTGTGTGCAATTCTGTTCTCCATCAATCGGAAGGATGTTGTGAAACTTGAAAGGGTCATCAAAGATTTACAAGCATATTGCCAGGGTTTGAGCTGCAGAAAGAGAGAAAAAAAGGCAGGGACTTTCTTTCCCTGGAGCATCAGCGACTGAGGAGTGACCTCCGTAGAGTTTTATAAAATCATTAGTAGCATGGATAGGGTAAACAGACAAGGTCTTTTCCCTGAGTAGGAGAGTCCAGAAATAGAGAGCATAGGTTGAGGGTGAGAGGGGAAAGATATAAAAGGGACCTAAGGAACAAGTTTTTGATGCAGAGAGTGATGCGTGTATGGAATAAGCTGCCAGATGTGGTGGAGGCTGACAAGTATAGCAGTTTAAAGGCATTTGGATACTTAACATGAATAGGAAAGATTTAGAGGGATATGGCCCAGGTGCTGGCAAGAGGGATAAGATTAGGTTCGAATATCTGGTCGGCATGGACAAATTTGACCGAAGGTTCTGTTTCGTGCTGTTCATCTGTGACTCACAGCTCAGTGGGTTTCGGTCTCTTCAAAGATAAATCTTAGTCTGTTTTATTTTAGTAAAGCTACAACATTCAGTAGGGCGACGGCTTATATCTTTAAGTACACATCTTATGATACTTTGATTAAGTGTTTTAATATAAAATATTGGTACTAATTTATTCTAGAGCAGTGTTTTGTAAAGCTGTAAGACAATGTGCCTTTTTCTGGGTTATGACTGTTAAGGTGCAGAGATGGCCATTCATAAAGTGATGTGCTCTTCCTGTTGGATTTAGGAGATTAAGGAAAGTTTCAATGATCCTGATTGTCTGCAGGAAATGAGGATGCAAATCCTGTAGGATTTCATGGACCAGATGGAGCGATGGTTAAAGGTAATGAAGAATTTACAGGAGCCGGGGGGTGTGATAGGTGGCAGTTTCAGAAAGGTAGGAAAACTTTCGATCCAGTCAGGTAGATGGGTTTCCTCTCGGAAAGGGAGGAGTGGAGGGCAGGAGTCTCCTGTGGTTATTTCCATCTCAAACAAGTATACTGTTTTGGAAAGTGTCGGGGGTCACACTGTCCGGGGAATATCGCACTGACAGCCAAATTTCTAGTGTAATGTGAGGTATATCAGTTTCCACTCGATCGACGGTGATAGGGGGCTCTCTGGTCTGCAGCACAGACTGCAGTTTCTGTAGCTAACAGTGAGACATCAGAATGGGGTGGGACCTCCCTACTGCCTGGGTGAAGGATGGCTCCGAGTGTGCAGAAAATTCTGAAAGGGGAGAATGATCAGTGGGAGGTTGCTGTACACTGGTGCCAATGATACAACAGAAAACGATGAAGTCCTGATGAGAGAATATAGCAATTAGCCTGAAGGATAAGAAGCAGGTCCTTGTGGGTAGTAATATCTGGATTACTCCCGGTGCCACATGCTATTGAAAGTAGCAATAGCAGTAGAGCAGATGAATGCGTGGCTAAGGATCTGATACAGGGGAGAAGGATTCACATTTTTGGATCATTGGAATTTCTGCTGGGGTAGAATTGATGTGCATAAGAAGGATTAGACACCTGAATTGGAAGGTGTCTAATATCCAAGCAGGGAGATTTGCTAGTGCTACTCGGGAGGCATAAAACCAGTGAGGGCGTGGGGGTAACCCTAAAGAGATAGTGCTAAAGGACGTAAGTCTGGGGCTGGTACAGTTGAGAAGTTAGACAGGCAAGGGCAAGGCACAGAATGAGGTAGGACCTTCGAGGTACAATAGACAATAGGTGCAGGAATAGGCCATTCTACCCTTTGAGCCAGCACCACCATTCATTATGATCATGGCTGATCATCCACAATCAGTATCCTGTTCCTGTCTTATCTCCATAACACTTGATTCCATTATCTTTAACAGCTCCATCCATCTCTTTCTTGAAAGTATCCAGAGACTTGGCCTCCACTGCCTTCTGGGGCAGTGCATTCCATGTGTCCACTACTCTCTGGGTGAAGACGTTTCTCCTCAACTCTGTTCTAAATGGCCTCTCCCTTATTTTTAAACTGTGTCCTCTGGTTCTGGACTCACCCATCCGTGGAAACATGCTTCCTGCCTCCAGAGTGTCCAACCCTTTAATAATCTTGTAGGTCTCTATCAGATCCTCTCTCATTCTTCTAAACTCAAGTGTATAAAAGCTCAGTCGCTCCAATCTTTCAACATATGATTATTCCGCCATTCCAGGAATTGACCTCATGAACCTACCCAACACTCCCTCAATAGCCACAATGCTCTTCCTCAAATGTGGAGACCAAAACTGCACACAATACTCCAGGTGTGGTCTTACCAGGGCCCTGTACAGCTGCAGAAGGACCTCTTTGCTCCTATACTCAGTTCCTCTTGTTATGAGTAAATCTGCGGGACCTGATCAGGTGTATCCCAAATCTTTGTGGGAAGTTAGGGAAGTGATTGCCGGGCCCCTCGCTGAGATATTTCTATCACCGATAGCCACAGGTCATGTGCTGCAAGACAGGCGCCATTATTTGAGAAAGGTGATGAAGAAAGGCCAGGGAACAATACACTGGTGAGTCTGAGGTTAGTGGCAGACAAGGTGTTGGAAGGAATTCTGAAGGACAGGTTTATATGTAATTGGAAAGGCAAGAAGTGATTAGGGATACTCAGCATGGCTTTGTACATAAACCACTAACTTGGACTTCAGAAAGACATTCAAAAAGGTTCCACATAACAGGCTGGTGAGCAAGTTAGGCACCATGGGATAAAGAGAGAACCAGCTATTTGGATACAAATTGTCTGGAAGGATGGAGTCGGAGGGTAGTGCTTTTCGGACTGGAGGCCTGTTATGAGCAATATGGTGTAAGGATTGGTGCTGGATCCACTGCTTTTCATCATTCATATCAATGATTTCTATGTAAATATATGAGGTATAGTTAGTAGGTTTACAATAGACAACAACATTGTAGGTGCACTGGACAGCGTTAAAGGTTACCTCAGAGTACAATGGGACTTCAATCAAATGGGATGAGGATTGTCAGATCGAGTTTATTTCAGATAAATGTGAGGGACTCTATTTTGGAAAAGCAAACGAGGGCAGGAATTATACACTTAATGGGAAGGTCCTGGGAAATGTTGATGAACAAAGAGACCTTGGAGTGCAGGTACATAATTCCTTGAAAGTGGAATCATCGGCAGGGTAGTGAAAAAGGTGTTTGGTGTACTTGCCTTTACTGGTCAGTGCATTGAGTAGCGGAGTTGGGACGTCATTTTGCGGCTGCACAGCACATTGATTCAGCTACTTCTGGAATTTTGCTTTCAATCCTGGTCTCCCTGCTTTCAGAATGATATTGTGAAACTTGGAAGGTTCGGAAAAGATCCGCAAATATGTTGCCGGGTTGAGGGTTTGAGCTATATAGGTGGAGGGTGAATAGGCTGGGGCTGTTTTCCATGGACCATCGGATGCAATTGTGAGGGGCATGGATAGGGTGAAATCCCAGGGTTTTTTTTTCCCCCAGGATATGAGAATCCAAAGCTTGGGGGCACAGGCTTCAGGTGTGAGGGAAAAGATTCAAAAGGATCTAAGGGGCAATGCTTTCCAGCTGAACATGGTATGTGTATGGAATGAGCTACCAGAGGAAGTGTAGTGGCTAGTACAATTACCCAATTATGCCTTTGAGATGGTGTATGTGATCAGCAAATGTTTCTAAGGATATAGTCCAAGAGCTGATATATGGGATGAAATTAATTTAGAATATCTGGTCAGCATGGACAAGTTGGATCGAAGGGTCTGTTTCTCTGCTGTACTTCTTTATGGCACTACTAAAATTAAGATGGGTTTCTCTTTTATGGACAGTTAGCAGAAGGTCAGATAATTCTCCTTCGAGCTGAGAAGGTTAGGCAGTGATTTAGAACATGAGCAGATTTGTATTCAGGATATTTAATTTACAGACAGACAGAGGGAGAAATTATTAACGTCACAATTTTTAGTAACTACCTTCAGGTAACTGGCAAATAGTGCAGGTTAAAAATGTGAAGATTATTTTACTCACTAAGTTCTGAGCATCTGGAACAGTTTGACCGATAGCTGGATGCAGATTCAGTAGTTATTTTCAAAAAAAAAATTGGAATTTAACTTTTTAAGGAAGGATTTGGAGGGCTACAGACAAATGGGAAGTCAGTTGGGATAGACTGGCACTATCTCCAGTCGAACTGGTCCATGCCGACTAGATATCCCAACCTAATCTAGTCCCATTTGCCAACATTTGGCGCATATCCCTCTACACCCTTCCTATTCACATACCCATCCAGATGCCAAAAGGTGTAATTGCACCAGCGTCCACCACTTCCCTGAACAGAAAATTCCATACACGCACCAATCTCAGTGTGAAAAAAGTTTCCTCTTGGGTCCCTTTTTAAATCTTTCCCCTCTCACCTTCAACCTACACCCTCTAGTTCTAGGCTCCCCCACCCCAGGGAAAAGACCTTGTCTATTTTTCCCATCCATACTCCACGTGATTTTATAAAGCTCTATGAGGTCACCCCTCAGCATCCGATTCTCTTGGGAGGAGCCCACTCATGTCACTATGGAGCCCGGGTGATTGACAGCAGCTTCAGACCAATAGGAGAATTGGCGTGTTCCTCCAGCCAATGGGAGTGAATTGGGGTGGTTCCAGCAGGCCAACGTGTGGCCATGAGCTGTGCAGGCGCAGTGTCACGGTGAGGGGGGGACCTAGTGAGTGTGAAGGGTGTGGGAGAGACTGCAAAGTCTGGGGAAGAAATGGAGCTATTGTGGACTGGGCGGGTTTATAAATGCACGGTTTTAGGCTGCTAGACCTGAAGTAGAAATTCCTGGTAAACTAGAACCAAAAGAACTGTGGATGCTGTAAATCTCACACAACAACCAAAAGGTACTGGAAAAGCTCAGCAGGTCTGGCAGCATCGGTGAAGAGAAATCAGAGTTAATATTTGGATCTGCTGACCCTTCCTCAGAACTGATCATACTGAAAAGAAATGTCGGTTTATTTGCAGAATGTAGGGGTTAAGTAAATGATAGGTGGTGATAGAGTCCAAAGAGCTGGGAGCAGTTGGACAAAGGAGTGGATAACCATCTGGCTGGGGGAGGGTGAATAGCTGTTTATGGGGACTGTTAGTGACTTACCATAGGTAATGTGTAATGGCAGGCTATGTAATAACAAGGCCTGGTGTGTGGGTTAAGAGGCTCGGGCGCTAGGGTTCAGGACCTAAAATTATTGAATTTGATACTGGGGCTAGAGACGTGCAGTGTCCCCAAGTAGAAGATGAGGTGTTGTTCTTCCAGCTTGCGTTAACGTGTAGTGCTGGAAAAGCACAGCAGTTCAGGCAGCATCTCAGGAGCAAGAGAATCGACGTTTTGGGCATAGTCCTTTTCTTCAGGAATGCCGGGATTGGAGGGGGAGGGGATATAGTAAGTGGGCTGAGAGATAAATAAGAGGGATGTGTGCGGTTGGTGGGAAGGGAGCTAGGAAGGCAATGGGTTGATGTAGGAGGAGGGTAATGGAGAGAGGGTAGGGTGGAGTGGATAATTGGAAAGGAAGATGGACAGATGGGACAGTTCAAGAGGGTGGTGTCGAGTTGGAGGGTTGGATCTGGGATAAGGCAGGGGAAGGGAGATGAGGAAACCTTGATTCTGTGGTTAAAGGGTCCCAATGTGGAAGATGAGGTTTCTTCCTCCAGGCGTCGCGTGGCTAGGATTTTGTGGTAGAGGTGGCCCAGGACTTGCATGTCCTTGGTGGAGTGGGTGGGGAAGTTGAAGTGGTCGGCCACAGGATGGTGGGGTTGATTGGTGCATACATCGCAAAAATGTTCCCTCAAACATTCCGCAAGTTGGTGTCCTGACTCCCCAGTGGAGAGGAGACCACGTCGAAAACAAAGGCCATAATAGGTGAGGTGTTTGGATATGCAGGAAAATCTCTGCTGGATGTGGAAATGTCCTTTGGAGGTGAGGGAGGAGGTGTGGTCACAGGTTTTACACCTCTTGCATTGGCAAGTGAAGGGGCTGGGAGTGGAGTTGTTGGGGAGCATGTATCTGACTTGGAATTCACAGGGAATGGTCTCTGTGGAATGCTGAAAGGAATGGGGTGGGAAATATACCTCTGGTGGGATCTGATTTTAGGTGGTGTAAATTGCAAAGGATGATGTATTATATCTGGGTGGAAGGTGAGAACTGGGGATTCTATACTTGTTGCAGTTGGAGAGGTGTCATTCAATGGCAGAGGTGTGGGAAGTGGTGGAGATGGACTGGAGAGTATTGTTGACCACATGGGAGGGGAAATTGCAGTCCTTGAAATATGGGGTGTTTTGGTCTGTTTCTGGAGTGTTCTGCCAGCTTGCATCAAGATTCATTGGAACACTGCAGTAAGCATGAGACAGAGATGTTGGCCTGGGAACAGACTTGTGTGTTAAAGTGACAGGCAACTGGAAGCTCAGGGTCTGTTTTGCAGCAGAACCGAGATCATCAGCTGCCATTTCCAGCACCTCCACTGAGATGCTGCCAGACACAGGTTCGTGTCCCCTCCATTAACAGCTATGCACCCTCCCAGCCAGATTGTTATCCACTCCTTTGTCTTTCCTGTCTCTCTTTTGGCTCTGTCCCCACCTATTATTTACTCTTTAAACCCTATCTCCTGCAGTCCAAAGAAATGCAGGATAGGTGAATTGGCCAAGCTAAATCCCCCGTAGTGTTCAGGAATGTACAGGTTAGGTGCATTACTCAGGACGAATGTAGAATAATAGGGTCGGGGAATGGGTTTGGTTGAGAAACTCTTCAGAGGGTGGGTGTGGACTTGTTGGGCCAAATGGCCTGTTACCACACTGTAGGGATTCTAATGTTCCCAGCTGCCATCGGTCCTAAGGAAGGGTCACTGGACCTAGTATGACCCTTGGTGTATGCAGGAGGAGGAAACGAGAAAGAGGAGTTGGATCCGGTTTAGACTGGGAGGTTTTAATTATACCCTGAACAGGTAGTTAGGCCTGAATTAGAAACTCTTGGTCCTACGTGTACAGCAAATGGGAAAATGGCTGTGGCCCTCAGGCGGTGATAGTTCCTGGGTTATGGCCACCATCTTTATTTGGGGCATGGACATGTCCTCTTTCTGGGTGGGGAGGGGTGATTTGGGGAGGGTGATTTGAAGAGAAGCATTTACACACCAAACACATAACAAAAGAAGTGTTTGCCTTCACTATTCATCTTGCATTTACTGTGAGCTTTGTTTTTTGAATTCATTTTATAGTGTATTAATTGAGAATAATTGAGACAGGGATCTTAAAAACAATTTTCTATCGTCAGCAGGGTCATCATTATCTGAATACCATTGAGATTTAACTGTGGAAGGAGAAAGGTGTGTATGTACTGTCTGTGGGAAAGTATCTGTTATTTTTCAAGCAAAAAGCAGAAAGATGTTCAAATTAGTGGTTGGATCACCCATGGGGTTTGTGCTCTGCAGCTGAGGAAGGAGATATTGCCCGGAGAGGGAGCACGGATTTATCCAAATTATACCTCGTCTCTTTGGAGGAACTGTCAGATTTGGTCCCAGTCACCCACTTAATGATGTTAACCTTTAAATTCCTTATTTTCAATTTCCTGCAAACTTCTCATTAAAATCCCTTATGGACTCAAATTCCAGCACCATTTCAGGTGGAATGTTTCAAATTCTGACAACTGTCTGTTCATCCAGAAACTGCAGAAGTCTATGTTGACTCTTGGGTTACAAAGGGCTGAATTGAAAGATGAGATACTGTTCTTGAACTCCCATTGAGATGCATTGGAACAGTACAGGAAGCTAAGGGCCGTGTAGGTGTGAGCAGACAATGAAAATGACAGGGCTGCACTGTGAGGGCTGCTTGGCTCAATGAGAGAGTTCTGGAGCTGGGTGTAAACAGAGCGAGGGGAGACAGGGAGAAGGTGAACTTCACTTTTAGTTCAGGCGATTCAGAAATTCACATGGTCCCAATGGGAACAGCCAATTTGTAAGTGAAACATGCTGAGGTTTTTAAAAGTTTTTAAAAGTATAAAATGTCAGCTTAAGTAAAGATCAGAGCTTTAGATTATAATGGAAATGTTTGAAGTGAAGAAAGGTTGCTAGCTCATTTAAATTCTCTTAATGAGAGTAACTAGCTGAAACTAGAGAGACGTTGTGACAGGAGCCCCCAGACCTATGGTGTGCTCCTCCTGTACAATGTGGGAAATAAGGGACGCTTCCAGTGTCCCTAACGGCTGTGTGTGCAGGAAGTGTGTCCATCTGCAGCTACTGGGAAACTGCTTTTCAGACCTGGAGCTGAGAGTGGACTCTCTGTGGAGCAATACTGAGAATGTTCGGGACAGCACGTTTAGTGAGTTAGTCACACTGCAGGTGAGGATTACACAGGCAGAAAGGGAATGGGTGATCATCAGATCAAATAAAAGGTTGAGGAAGGAAGTGCAGGACTTCCCAGTGATCATTCCCCTTCTCAAACAGATATTGTGCACCGCTTGGGATGCTATAAGGGGGAACAGGTGGGGTGGACTCTCAGGGAAAATCAACAACAGCCAGGTTCATGACACCACAGATAGCTCCGCTGCCCAGAAATGGAGGAAGGAGAATGGCAGAACTGTAGTGACAAGGATGCAGTAGTCAGGGTCAGAGACAGGCGCGTCTGTGGCCACAGACATGAATCCAGGACAGTGGAATTGAACCAAGGTCCATTTATTGATATGTGCACAGACCAACAAAGATCAGTGTCCCAAATGCAACTTTCAGCACTTGGACAACCTGAAGCTCTACTTTCCAGGGACTATGCACTTGTTCTGAGCCCTTCCGAGGGATTGAAGGGGATGGGGAGAAAACAGGAACAGGGTTGTGTTGTAGATCTGCAAAATAACCGTCACCCTCCCCTCGAGGTGTCTCCCCTCTGCCTCCCATCCCCCATCATGCCTCTTCCCCACTGCAGGGAAAAGACCTTGTGTATTTATCCTATCCATGCCCCTACTGATTTTAGACACCTCTATAAGGTCACCCTTCAGCATCTGACGCTCCAGGGGAAACAGTGTTTTCAGCCTCTACCTGTAGCTCAAATCCTCCAAACTTGGCAACATGCTTGTAATTCTTTTCTGACCCTTTTCAAGTTTTGCAATATTGTTTTGATAGGAAGGAGACGAGAATTGCACGCAATATTTCAAGCATGGCCTAACCAATGTCCTGTACAGCTGCAATATGTCTTTCCAACTCCTGTACTCAGTGCTCTGACCAATAAAGGAAAGCATACTAAACACCTTCTTCACTATCCTATCTACCTGCGATTCTGCTTTCAAGGAGCTATGAATCTGCACTCCAAGGTCTCTTTGTTCAGCAGCACTCCCGAGGACCTTACCATTAAGTGTATACATCCTGCTAATATTTGCTTTTCCAAAATGCAGCACCTCATATTTATCTAAATTAAACTCCATCCGCCAGTCCTCAACCATCTGATCAAGATCCTGTTGTAATCTGAGAAAATCCTCTTCACTGTCCACTACACCTCCAGTTTTTGAGTCATCGTATTAACAATATTTTCGATGTTCACATCCAAATCATTTATATAAATTATGAAAATTAGTGGATCCACCGATCCTATGTGACACCCCACTGGTCACAGGTCTCCAACCTGGAAAGCAACCTTCCACCACCACCCTTCTACTTTTGAACCAGTTTTGTATCCAAATGGCTAGTTCTCTCTGAATTCCATGAAATCTAACCTTGCTAACCAGTCTCCCCTGGGGAACCTTGTTGAACGCCTTACTGAAGTCCATGTAGATCATTTCCACTGCTTTGCTCTCATCAATCCACTTTGTTGTTACTTCAAAAAAATTGACTCAAGTTCATGAGAAGTGATTTCTCACACACAAAGCCGTTATTAATATCCAGGACTTAACTCTGTACATTGGGGTCTGCGTCACCCAGTTATGGATGTTAATATTCTGGATAAAGTTCACATACACCAGCTTTGTGTTAGTTACTGTGTATTTAGTCTTGTTGATATTACCAACACAGGTGAGTTCCTTTTGAAACGCAGTCCCTATATTCCTAACTCCACTCCCATCTGCTCTGTCTCCTCCATTCCCACCGTAGACAGTAAATGGGAGGAACTCATGGAGTTTCCATTTGAGTGAGAATGAGAAAATCTTCCCTTCTTTCATCGAACGCACCAAGAAATGGTGGTAGGGTAATGTCCTTACCTCTGGACCAGGAAGATCGGGTTCAGAGTTGAGTAACAGCATATTTGAAGAGGCTGATTGGAAAACGTGCCCAAGCAACCAGGCCATACTGTCTCCCAGCTGTCCCTGTCTGAGCCGCTAACCAGAACCTTCCTGTAAGTTTCTCTCCTGTCAGACACTCCCATTGCTCAGTTTGTCCAGGATCCCGTCCTGCTGCTGCAGTGCCCCTGTCCCTCACTGACCTATCCATCCCCCAGTGCCCTCCACATTCATTCATTGTTTAAAATCCCATTACCCCAGTCCTCCAGCCCACCTCCTCCACTCTATTGCTGTCAATCACCCAGGCTCCTGAGCGATCTGGAGCATGTGCTGTAGTAGGGGAGATCAGTGTGCGGGCGCAGTGCTGGACAATTGTTGGCATATGTGCAGGGTGGGTCAGTGCCAGGGAGGCTTCAGGTGTGTGTGATTAATCTGTCATTGGCAGCTTCCTCCCTCTGAAAGCAGGACACAGGGGAATGGTCCCTCCCCTGGTATCCTGACGAGTGGTCAAAGTATCAATGGGGAAGCATTTTGCAGAATGTTATCAGAAATCTTGTGAAGATTCAGGAATGTTATGGAGAGGGACAGGGGTCAGCCTGCATTTAGAGTTCTAATTTGGTTCATTTTCGTTCAACCAGATATGATTTGGGCCAGTGTGTGCACGATGGTTCTCATCAGAGGTCGGAGTGGGGGAAATAAATAAGATATTCCAGATTGGGGAAAAACAATGTTGGTCTGACCAGGAATGAAACCCTGGGAGGTGGGGGGAGGATTCAGCAACACCCGGGAGGCTCCGTGTCAGCCTCATTGATTTGATTAGATTAGATTTTCTACAGTGTGGAAACAGGCCCTTCGGCCCAACCAGTCTATACCGACACTGCGAAGAGCAACCCACCCAGACTCATTTCTCTCTGACGAAAGCACCTAACACTATGGGTATTTAGCGTGGCCAATTCACTGTCAGTCTTTGGATTGTGGGAGGAAACCAGAGCACCCAGAGGAAACCCACGCAGACAATGAAAGACTGTGCAAACTCCACATTCATGTGGAAGGAAAGGTGTGTATTCTGTCCGTGGGAGAATATTTCAAATGTCAGTGTGACTGGAAAAAGTACTAAGACACAGCCAAGTCCATGTTAGCGTGGTGACTGTGGACAGAGATCTCATTTGTTTTTAACAATCTTAAAAAACATGACTCATTTCCCAGGAACAATTAAGTTAAAGATTTGTTTTGTATGAGGACAAGTTTTCATTAACCGTGCAACCAGAAAGAGACAAGGATACCTGCACCATGGAACAAACTATGAAAACGGGATTGTTGTAAAGGAGTTAATTATGGATCATGACTTGTAATCCATTGGCGTTGTCACATCTGTTCCAGCGCTGTGGGGAAACACTGGAAATGTGATGAATGTAATGTAGGATTCAGTTATTAAACTGGAAAAAGTGCAGATGAAATTTACAAGGATTTTTGCCAGGGCTCAGGGGTCTGAGAGGTTGGACAAGCGAGGATTTTTTTTTTGTTTAGAGCAGAGGAAACCGAGACGGGATCTTTTCTAGAAGTCTATAAGACCATCACAGGCATGGGTGAGGTGAATGCACTCAGGCTTTTGCCCAGGGAGTCAAGTAGTGGAGGGCATCATTTTACGGTTATATGAGAAAGAAGGAAAGGGAACCTGAGGGCCACCTGTTTTACAAAGCTGCCAGTGGAAGTAGTTGAGGTGGGTATATTAGCAACATGTAAAAGACATTTGGACAAATACATGGACAGCAAAGGGTCAGAAGCAGATGGGCCAAGTGCATGGAAATGTGGTTCGTGTGGATGGACATTTTGGCCGGTATGGGCCAGTTTGGACCAAAAGGCCTGTCTCTGCTGTAGGACTCTGACTGCAAGTATATTTACTATTTCTCCCGCTATCTCTGGTAGCACCCTGGGATGTATTCCATCAGGGCAAAGAGACTTATCTACCTTTAGCTACATTAGCTTGCCCAACTCTAACGCTTTCGTGATAATGATTGTTTCCAGGTCCTCACCTTCTTCAGTCTCCTTGTCAATTACTGGCATGTTCTTCGTATCCTCCACTGTGAAGACTGACTGCTGTGTACTCATATTCCTGAACCCTGCTGGATAGGAATAACTGGGCACAGAACTCTGAGAGGTCATCTTTGAGTCTTTATTGATGAGACATGGCAGTTACTGGGATAGTGAACATGCAGAACACCTCCAGGCAGCATCAGGTAACTCCCCGCCTGTCCGATGTAAAGCTCCCATTCTTATACCTTTTGTGGTTTTGAATGGAAGCTGTCTCTCAATATTATCTCCAAGGCAATGGCAGCTAAAAAGTAGAGTTCAGCTCAGCACTTTGTGGTTAAACCACATACCCCTCCCTCACGCCCCTGTGGCTCAGTCAGTAGGTTCAGTTTCAGTGGGGCTGTCTGTCAGGATTCTGATGTGGAAGAACTGGTGTTGTAGCGGGGTGGGCAAAGTTTAAAAACTACACATCACCAGGTTATACTCCAACAGGTTTATTTGGAAGTACAAGCTTTTGGGGTGTGCTGTGATTTTTAAATTGATCAGGATTATCTCTATGGTAACAGTTACAGAGGCCATATGTTCCCCACACAATAGGTTCCCCTCCAGCAGTGTAAACTGATATTCTGGCCCTGGGAATAGCTACTAATCGCTTTTCTCCCCCAATCCCAATTAGCTTTCTGTTGATCTTTTAAAGTTTTTCTAATCTCCTAGTTTCTCCTTGGTCGTTGCCAATTTGTATGCTTTCAATTTCAATTTAATAGACTTCCTTATTTCCTTAGCCACCCACGGCAGATTACTCCTTTTCCTACAGTCCTTCCTTTTCACTGATATATAATTTTGCTGAGCAGTTTGAAGAAATTCTTTGATATTCCTCCACTGTCTCAACGCTCCCACCCTAAAGTCTTTGCTTCCGGTCTACATTAGCCAACTCCTGCCTCAGCCTATTGTAGTCTCCTTTGTTTAAGCACACGATTTTGGGATTGGATTTAATCTTCCCACTTTCCAGCTGTGTTCTCAATTCAACCAGACTTATCACAAGTCTTTTATCAGATTACGAGGTGAGGCGATGTTACCTGGGTGTTTTGTTTTTCTTTGTCAGAGACCTTGGCTTTGTAATAAAGTACAGGATAGATATTCACAACAGAGTATTCTGGACGCTGTGAATGTACTACACAGTCTAAAACCATAAATCACTGTTTCCCCTCAGGTTAAATGATTTGGAGATGCTGATGTTACATTGGGGTGTACAAAGTTAAAAATCTCAACACCAGGTTATAGTCCCTCAGGTTTAGTTGGAAGCACACTAGATTTCTGAGCGTTGCTCCTTCATCATGATCCAATTAAACCTGCTGGACTATAACCTGTTGTTGTGTGAAATTTAACTCCCCTCAGTTTAAAATTGCAAAATCATTATGTCCTACATTCTTCCGCACTAAGTCTGGAACGCTAATCATCTGACTATCCTGCATTTTCCGAAAATATCCTTTGGTGAAGGTGGTGAGTTTTGGATTCAGCTTTCCAGTTATTACCGTAAGAAGATAAGCACTGGGCACTGGAGAGGGAATGCAGCTTCGAACCAGCTCCACCATTTAATACGGTGATGATTGAGCTCCCCTCGGTCTCAACTGGATTTTCCCGCCTGCTCTCTCTCACCCTTCAACTCATTGCAAATTAAACATCTGTATTTCTGCATTAAATTTGCTCATTGTCCTGGCATTTTAACTAGGGAATTCCACAGATTCACAGCACATCGCGACAAGTGCATTCTTCTTCATGATAATAGAATAGAGTCCCTATAGTGCAGAGTCCACACCAACCCTATAATGAGCATCCCATTCAGAATCACTCATTCCCTGTAATTCCCATGGATAATGACTTAACCTGCACATTCATGGACACTGTGCACAATTTAGCATAGCCAATCCACCTAACCTGCACATCATTGGACTGAGGGATTAAACTAGAGCACCCAGAGGAAATCCGCACAGACACAGGGAGAACGTGTAAACTCCACACAGTCGCCTAAGGCTGGAATCAAATCCAGGTCCCTGACGCTGTGAGTCAGCAATGCTAACCATTGAGTCACCTCTGCTTAAAATCTGCTCCTCCTATTAACCACCCCACGCCCCAGTTGGCTGAATCTGTATTCCTTACATCAGAAATTAGGTTGTGGAAGCAGGTGTCTCAGTAAAACCCAGTGACAGTCCATAGGTCCTGTGTGTTTGAATGAGGATCCTATACACAACACCCTCCAGTCCACACTTTTCAATCACTTTCCAAAGACAGGGCTCCAGTGGCTTCATGGGGACTACAACTCCCACAATCCCTGAAGCAGGGACCACACGTGTGCGGGGAAACACGGCACTGTACATGTACAGAATGTGGGCGGGTTTTGGAGCATGTGCTTTGGATAAGTATACTTTGCGGAAAGTATTTCACACTGTGATTGGCTGGAGGAGGAATGCATCTGCTTATAGTATTGATCAGTTGTGGGGGTCAAAGTGTCACTGCACCCATGTAGGACCAATTCATTGTAATGGTGGGAATCAACTAATGGGAAACAAAGAAAGATTAGATTACATTACGGTATGGAAACAGGACCTTCAGTCCAATAAGTCCACACCGACCCACCGAAGCACAACCCACCCACACCCCTACATTTACCCCTTACCTAACACTACGGGCAATTTAGCATGTCCAATTCACCTGACATGCACATCTTTGGACTGTGGGAGGAAACCGGAGCACCCGGAGGAAGCCCACGCAGACACGGGGAGAGCATGCAGACTCTGAGGCGGGAATTGAACGCGGGTCTTTGGCATTGTGAGGCAGCAGTGCTAACCACTGTGCCACCGTGTCGCCCACAAAGATCAGACCCATTCTCCTAGACTTAAAATTCCTCTTCTGTCCAGGATTTGTCACCTCCTTTTCTGTTCCTTTTTGTTTCATTCTGCTGTTACATTATTGACTTGCAGCAGCTGAAGGGAAAGGAAATGAACCCAGAAAGGGTGACGAGTCTAACCAGGGACGGGGAGTGGTGGCATGGATCTGTTTATCAGTAACTCCATGAGAATGTGGAGGGTGTACATTTGGAGGTAGCAGGGTCAGAATAGTGGGAGAGAGTAAGTGGGCTGGAGGTTTACAGCTTTGGGGGAAGAAAGGGGTAAACGATATTCCAGAGAAACTACAATTGTCTGCTCTGAATTCTAATCTGTACATATTCCTTTATACAGGGTGCAAGATGGTGAAGATTCGCAGACTGAAATCTCAAATTCATGCGCAGGTCATGATTTAGTTAACCAGCGTTTGAAGAACCAAAGATAGACAATCACTCAGCCAAAATCCTGCAACACACTCCCACACAGCATTGTCCGTCTCTCTGTGCCAAATGGACTGTGAATGGTACAAGACAGCAGCTCAAAACCATCTTCTCAAGGGTAACGAGAGATGGGGAACAAATGCTGGCTGAGCCAGTGATGCCCATATCCTGGAAATGGTTTATATCTCTAGTTGCCAAAACCCAATTGATGTTACTGCAGGATGATGAGGGATGCTGAGTGCATCCTCCAGGAGGCAGCACCATCACATTGCCCCAGCCTACACCCACAGAGTAATACCGCAACGCCACTGGAACCAAAGGCAGTGAAACCAAAGGAGGACTTAGATATAGTTCTTCGAGGTAAAGTCATGAAAGGGGATTGGAACATAGCAGGAACAGGAGACTGAGCTGGATGGTCAGCTCTTTCCCATTGCATGGTGGAGCAGCATTGAAAGGCTGAATGGTCTCCTCCTGCTGCTATCTCCCAGGTATGTATATAGCCATGGAGCCCGGGTAGGAAGAAGGGGGCAGGGATTCTCCAGGAGATTGCATTTCCACAACAGTTTTCAGTGATGGATGGTTTGATGGATTTTATTTAACATTTATCTTTGACACAAGGATTTTAAATTTTGGTTTTAAAATGGTGAAAACGTTTTTTGCAGAGCAAATAAAATTAAAGAAAATAAATTGAACTGTCTGAATATAACAGTTTTAATGCTTTCAACCTTTGTACAACACAATCCTGTCTATTCCCGGACCCCATCACTTTCCAGCTACTCAACACTCCAAGGAAATATTCCCTCCCTGTCTGAATATTTGGTTTGTTTTAACTGCTTTTCAGTTCTCGTTCTGTGAGCTGTGAAGCGTTCTTTTTCCCTATTTCTCCGACCAAGAAATGTTATCACAGCAACCTTTCCACCATCAAAATCATCATTACGCCATTTTGCTTTTGGTTAACATAATCACCAGCAGTTCAAAAGTGAGGACTGCAGATACTGGAAACCAGATCCTAGATTAGAGTGGTGCTGGAAAAGGGCTTTTGCCAAAATGTTGCTTTTCCGGCTCCTCGGATCCTGCCTGACCTGCTGTACTTTTCCAGCACCACTCTAATCTAGACATATAATCGCCAGCAGTAAACCATTTGTGTAATCAATAGAATATTTCTTAAGAAAGCCCATTACGGGCCAAGCAAACCATTACAAGTGACAGAGTGAGAAGGGACTAAATAAAGTAGAGTTGTGCGGAGGGGGCAGCGGTGGAGATAAAGCACTGTATCCCCTGCGGTGCCCACCTCTATCTAAAGGCATCGAGAGCATTGATGCACACCACATGCTCCTCCTCCAAGGGCACTCTGCTGTGTAGCCTTTATCCTCAATCATAGAATAAAATCCCTACAGTGTGGAAGGAGAGCATTGGCCCATCATACCCCACCGACCATCCGAAGAACATCACGCCCAGAGCACTTTCTCACTGTAACACTGCATTTCCCATGGCTGATCCACCTAGTCTACACATTCCTGGAATCTGTGGACAATTTAGCACGACGGGTCCACCTGACCTGCACATACTTGGACTATGGGAGGAAACCAGAGCATCTGGAGGGGACCCACACTATCATGGGGAGAATGTGGGAGCACCACACCGGCTGTTGGCCAAAGCTGGACTCCAATCTTGTACCTGGTGCTGTGAAGCAGTTGTGCTACAATCACAATTTAAGTCAAAACAGATGATACCTGTTTATTGTCACATTGCTGTTTGTGGAGACTTGCTGCCCAGAGAGACATCCTGAGGTTCAGAAAGTGGCAGTGTAAGTTCAATCAAATCCCGCTCAGTTAATGTGGTTAACAACAACAACATCAATATTCCAACAGTGTCATCATGTACAAGGTCCACTCCTGACTCTGATGGACAGTAACATCAGAATCAGAGTCCTGCAGTCCACACGGAGCAGGTGGATGACCACTTTCCTGTGAGCACTCACTGGTCTCTCAATCGTGTTGAAGATGCAGCAAATCCCTTGTCATACAGAGGGGTCAATAGCTGCTACCCAGAGTGAACATGATGGGGTCTCAGTGGGGCAGGATGAATCACTGAATCTCCTCTCACACATTGACCATCTGAATGGCCTCTTCCCTGTGTGGGCTCACTGGGGATTCAGCAGGTGCTGCATTTGAGTGAATCTCACCCCACACTGGGAACAAGTGAATGATCTTTTCCCCAGAGTGAGCTCGCTGGTGTTTAAGCAGGTCAGAGGACTGAGTGAATGCTTTCCAACACACTGAGCAGGTGAATGGCCTCTCCCCGATGGGAATGCACTAATGTCTCCGCAGGTGAGAGGAATGAATACTTTCTCACACATGGAGCAGGTGAAGAGTCTAAATCCACTGTGCTATCACTGGTGCATCAGCAGATTGTAAGATCGAGTAAATCCCTTCCCATACTTGGGGCAGGTGAACGGCCTCTCCGTAGTGTGACCGTATCGGTGAGCGTCGCACTGGGAGGGTTAAGTGAATTCCTTTTTCTGATTGAGACCGTCCTCCCGTTTCTATCAGTTATTATTGACAATCTCACACCAGAACCTGTTCCAGAGAGTGTTCCAGAACAGGCAGAATGGTCAGCTGCAGCTGGTCACCTGACCGGTCACTGGTCCTGAAAGGTTCACTCTCCACAGATGCTGCTAGATCTGCTGAATTTTTCCAGCAATTTCTGTTATTTTTTTCTGATTTCCCAGCATTTGCAGATGTTTAGTTTTTCAATGTTCATCTTGTCTGTTGCAGAAGAGTTTATTGATGAAATTAGAGGGTTTTGAAAATTGTACGTTAGGTCACACATCAGCTATGGTCATCATGACTGGCAGAGCAAAGTCGAGGGGCGAAATGGCCTCCTTCTGTTCCAATGAAAGTTATCCATTATCAGCTTGTGGTAACATTTCCCCTCACTGCTCCCTTAACCTCCATGTCGAACACACTGTTACTGACTGAACAAACCTCCTGTGTTTGAACTAAACCTGCTAATGTACAGTGGCTCCCTCTCCTGCCACCCGGGTTTAACTCTCATCATGGAATGCTGTCTTGTATTACTGCGGGAATGCCCACAAGGACTAATCCTGGAGTCTGAATCATCTGGGATCCACAATCACCGTTTATTTCCTTCTTCCTATTTCATTCTGGCTATTGAACTCTCGGTTTCAATGCATTCTCCTGTAATGCTCTTGAACATGTCCATGTGGGTGGACTAGAGGCTGCTGGGACTTAATGAAGGAAAGAGGGGATTAGGCAGAAGTAGGAGGAGCGGTGACAGCAAAGACAGTTCTCATTGTAATGGCAGAGTTTCTCCATGACCCAGTGAGTGGTGAGGCACCTGAATTTGTGGGCGGAGACAGATTCAATCAGGGATTTGGTAAGACACTCAGACATTGACTTGTCCATCTGATTGTTAACTCAGACAGATAGAAAGAAAGATGCACATTTAGACAGCACCGTTGATGATCTGGGGCAATGAAACATATTTCCAACCCAATGATTTCAACCTCAAATCTCTGAAAACACAGACACTAAGCTTTCTACTTTTAGCAGGTTGTCTCTGAGCCTCTTCTTTTCTTGAGGGGTTTTGAGCTGTTCAGCCTTTCCTGGTGATTATAACTGCTATGTTCCTGAAAGATTTGTGACTGAACATTTCTTTTCCTCTTCCTTGTGAGTGATGAAAGTAGCAGAAACAGTTCCTGACCTGTGAGAGGTTTTGGCTGGAGTATTTATATTTACAAATCCATTCGCACCCTCACATACAGTGTGAAATTCATGTTACACTGAAGGAAATGAGTGAGTGAGCACCCACAGAATCATAAAGGAAGCATATGTATCTCAGTTGAATGAACGTGGCATGAAGAAAACATGACAACAATCACAACTAGTTAGAATCACAGAATCCCGTGGGTGCAGAAAGAGTCTATTCGGCCCATCGTCTCTGCAATGACCTTCTCACCCACCCTACCCCCATAACCCCACATTAACCATGGCTAGCCTAACCCACCTAAATTGCACACTGCGACTATGTAAGCATAACCAATCCAGTAACGTTACACATCTGTGGGAGGGTCACAAATTACATCCAAATGCTCGGAATTGTGAATGAAGGCTCACAAATACTTGACTCTGACACAAATGCTCTGCTTTTCAAAATACAATCTGGGGGACACTGCAACCGGAAAAAATTCTGACTATCTCAGGAGGAAGAGAATTCAAAACTCGCGTCATTGACCCTGGGGGTGCAGTGAAAGTTACAGAGGTCTGGGAACCATCAGAAATATAACAGGTTGTGAGCAAGGTAGGGGTGAGACAAGGACATAAAGACATTCTGTCACACGGGGGAAGGCAGGAGAGATTAAACAGCAGAAACGGTCGTCCCTCAAGACCACGGGGAATGAAGATAGAGCTGGCAAAGAAGCAAGGAAACAAGGTGTTCAGCTGTCAAAGAAATATGTTAAAAACAGATTATCGAAGCATAGAGGGCAGAGTTCAGTCTGAAATTTTTGCTCTCAATGGCGTAAAGCTGTGAAGCCTGGGGAGTTCTATAGCAGCCAACACATACCCAGGATTGGCAAAGTGTGCTGTAACTTTCTGATATTTTTTTTTCTGACGTTTGTAGTTCAAGTCTGATGGCTCTAGTAAATTTTCAAATTGGACTGGAGTTTAATATGCGGGAGAAATGTCAAATAAATCACATTGATCACATTCTACAGATCTTAGTCCATAACCCTGCATGTTCCAGCATTTCAGTTACATCCATGTCCTGCCGGTGGGACAGGACATACAAGGATGGTGACGATGGTGTCTAGGACATTGTAAGCTATGATTCTGTGTGTATGACTGTGTCAGCTTGTTGCTTGACTAATCTGCATTCCAGCTCACCCAATAAGATGTTGGCAGGGTGAGACAGTACAGTTGGAGCTCCTCTGCTCGCCAGTACCTTTCCTTTCTGCTCTTTTAGAATTTCCTTCTCTCTCACTCTCCCCTTTGCAGATCTGACACAAGTGTCTCAACCTTGAATCATGACAATTTTGTTCAATAAACACTGTCTCATTTTTATCCTTCAATTCAATCAAGAGAGCTATTATATTTTGTCCCTCAGTTTAACGATCTTAATAAATGTCCAATCAATTTCAGAGCAACATGTTGACAAAGTATTGAACCAATTTATCTGTTTATGTTTTACCATTAATTATCAAGTCATTACCATTACAATAATTGCATAATAATTGGTCTGGGTAACAAGTATACTGAGGTTCACAATTTAATTTATTGACTGTTTGTAAAATGGTACAATATATCCTTCTTCAGGATTCTAACAGTAATTGTTAAGGCATTTGCATGACAATAATTATAGTATGCTTTAGTTTAGTCTTGCTAACAACTACAGTGAAGTTTATATTTGAATTTAATCCAATCTTCCCTAATACCTATACAGTAATATAAAAATCCATTTTATTTCCAATCAATACACCTACAAAAGAATCCATGATTCCTGATGCAACGTGCACTGTTAAAATATGACTTTTGCTCATTTGAATGATCTGTATAATCCCAGCCTTACAAATTTAGAAAACGCGAATGAATTTTCCCTGCAACAATTCCTGTTCATTTTTGCAGATAGCACAGTTAAATAGCAAGATGAAATTTATCATTATTCTTAAGTGTGCTAATAGAATTTTGAAAATCTATATGTTGTTAATATATAATAATTGTTCATTTCAGTCCATAGAATATAGAACAGTACAACACAGTACAGGCCCTTTGGCCACGATGTTGTTCCGATCTTTTATCCTACTCTAAGATCAAACTAACCAACATGCCCTTCATTTACTATCATCCAAGTGCCTATCCAAGAGTCGCTTAGATGTCCCTGATAAATCTGAATCTACTACCACCACTGGCAGTGCATTCTACACACTTACCACTATCTATAAAGAAACTATCTCTGACATCTTCCCACAACTTCCCCCATTCATCTTAAAATTATGCCACTTTGTGGTGAAAAGTCTTTCATTATCCACTCGATCTATGCCTCTCATCATCTTACACAAAGCTATCAAGTAAACAATCATCCTATTTCACTGCAATGACCAAAGCCCCAGCTCTGTCAACCTTTGTTCATAAGACATGCCTTCCAGTCCAGGCAACATCTTGATAAACCGCATCTGCACCTTCTCTAAAGCTTCCACATCCTATGTCGAACGAGGTGATCAGAACAGAACACAATATTACAAGTGTAGTCTCATCAGGTATCCATAGAGCTGTAGCATAACCTCGTGGCTCTTAAACTCAATCTCCCCGCTAATAAAAGCCGACACGCTATGCACCGTTTTCATCACCCTATCACCTTGGATGTCAGCTTTGAGGGATGTATGGACATGCACCCCACGATCCCTCTGTTCCTCCACATTGTCAAGAATCCTGCATTTAATCTGAAAATATGCATTCAAATTTGAAATTCCAAAATGAAGAACTTCACACTTTCCAAGGTTGAACTCCATCTGCCACTTCTCAGCCCAGCTCTGCATCCAGTCAATGTCCTCTAGCAACCTACAAAAGCTCTCCACACTATCCACAACTCCAACAACCCTCATGTCATTGGCAAACTTCCTAACGCACCCTTCCACTTGCACATCCAAGTCATTTGTAAAAATCACAAAGAGCAGAGGTCCCAGAACGAATCCCTTCAGAACACCATTGCTCACCGTGCTCCAAACGGAAAACTATCCATGTAATCTCACCCTGTCATCTATGGGTCAGCCAATTTATTATCTAACCAGGCAGGTTTCCCTGTATCATTACTTTCATTACTTTCTAAATGATCCTACCATGGGGAACCTTATCAAACACCTTGCTAAAATCCTTATACACCACATGCACTACTCTGTCCTCACCAATGTGTTTGCCACAATATCAAATAATTCAATGAGGCATGTGAGGCATAACCGGGTGCTCACAAAGCCATGCTGATCATCTCTAATCAAGCTATGCTTTTCCAAATAATCATTAATCCTGTCTCTCAGAATTCTCTCCAAACATTTGCCCACAACTGATGTAAGACTGATTCATCGATGATTCCCAGGATTATCTCAATTGCCTTTCTTGAATAAGGGAATAACGTTTGCCACCCTCCAATCATCTGGTATAACTCCAGTGGACAGTGAGTGAATGCAAAGATCATTGCCAAAACACAGCAATCACTTGCCTCCCTTCTCATAACAACCTAACTTATATCCTTTCTGGCCCAGGGGACTTATCTATCCCCATGACTTTTAAATATTTTCAGCACATTTTCTGTCTTAACGTCGACCTGTTCGGCCATATCAGCCTGTTTCATGTTGTTCTCACAAGGATAAGGTCCCACTCAATCAATACTGAAGCAAAGTACTCATTAAAGACCTCCCCTACCTGCCCAGACGCCTGGCACAAGTTTGCTTCTCTATAAGGGGTATAAATGTGGAATTATGTCTCAGCACTGAATTATTGTAAATATATTGCAGTGTACAATCACTCGACTACTTTGAATATTGAACAGTATTTTAACTGAGAAAACACAGTTCATGCTAACATTTATTGTATTTAGAACCACAATAAGAGTTTCCTTTTTACATATATCAAACTTACTTAAATTAATCACACGTTTCTGTGAAGAAAATGGAATTAACACCTGCTTGTTCCTTCTTTTATCAATGACTGTTCATTTTGAAATAGTGGAAGTTGTACATTGTTGAAAGGCAGGGAACTTGTCTTCAGCTGAATATTCACATTGAATGACTGATGCATTTTTAAAATTAAATTACAAAGATCACGCAGTTTTGTCAATTTGTCGTTCAAAGAATTGTCATGAGATTCGTCTTTATTTAAGACTATCATTCATTTATTCTATTGTTATTGTAAAATATTGTTTAATTTCCAGTCCATTACACACAGAAAATACCTAATTAATTCCCATTCGAATTGCTACAATAAACAGCTGATTAGTTTTCACTTGTGTAACCACTTTAAACATAATATTGCAGTCCTGCCGTCCTGAGTGGGAACATTACGAAAGGAACTTGTGGAGCTGTGGCAGTGTCTCTAATACTAGACCCGAGGGAAGGTTTCAAATCATATATTCACCAGAAATACATCAAGAGCTGCTCTGAATGTTGATTAGAGAGTACCTAAGCACAGATTGAACTGCTTTTCAATCCAACATTAGATCTGCTTTTATCAATTAAATCAATAATCACAAAATCTGATACTTATTTGTGTCATGTTACCAAGAAATATATGTTTGATAAATCGCTTTAGCCACTTTGTTTTTACAAAAGATTTACATCTGTCCCTGTTTCTCTAACTGTAAGAAATCTGAAGAAGATTTCCACTGTTAGCAAAAAAGGGGAGGTGTTTCCCATATAAATTAATGCTCTTCGATTTACCCCTTTTCAGTTTATGTAAGGTTTCATAATAACGCTCTACTTTCGGATAGTGGGCATACCTGTATCCAATTCTGTTGCTTATAAGTTCCTGGCGAATATTTGAAAATGTTGCAGAATTAAAGATTACGATGTCTAAGTAATGAGATTGATCTTTTTTTAATGCAAAGGGGCAAGTCCAAAAAATTGAAACACATTAAAAATGTGTTATAAATTTGCTTTAAATTTGAAATAAAGTTGATATCTTCTTCAGTAAACTAACAAATGCTACCACCTATTACTTATCAGTCAGCTGGTTACCTACTTTGTTACGAAATGTTGTGATTCATCTAAATATTACTCTGTCCTTTGATCAAAGTGAATTTGTAATTGTTGTTCAGTTTATGAATTGTCAGAAACTTGTTTTTATTTTTCCATTCACCTGTTCATTTTGACCGTAAGGTTAAAATGCTTTGAAAATATTAGAGTTTGTTCATTTAAAAATAAGGTTTGCACATCTCTCACATATCTCATTTCTTGTATTATGATTCAAGAATATTTCCTGGTGGAATTTGAGTAAATTCCAAACATTCGTTGGCTTCAAATAAGATCTTTAACACCCAGTTATCAATCTGTTCTTTATGTTTCAGCTGTTACATTGACATTGATTAGGTACTCATTCAGAGAGATCATCTGACAATTGTAAACTACTTGCAGGGTTATTGAATTGATAAAAAGATGCAGCCGTCCAAACATTTTTTGGAAGGAATTGCTTTTTTATTCATATGTGTAGGCTGTTCAAGAATTCTATATCGCCTTCCATTGGTTTTCTTGTCGAGAATGTAAATTTATAACTCATGTGAATTTTAATGTGTTCTGTATTTTGAAATTTGTATCAGATTTAAGAAGAAAAAGAAGAGCAATTAACATGAAAACTTCAGTGAATAGAAAACACAGTAAATTAAATTGACAGAGGTAACTTTTAGTATTCGCTCTGAATATTTAGTCAAATATTTCTAATGGCAATAGCGTTGGGCTGGTAAAGCACAGCAGGTCAGGCAGCATTCAAGGAGAAGCAGAATCGACGTTTTGGGCATAAGCCCTTCATCAGGAAACTTTTCGATATCCCTGCTCTTTGAATGTGCCTGCACTTTTCCTACACCACAGCTTTCCTCACTTTCTCCAAATATGCTTAATGAGCATGAACTGAAAATGCTAGCATCAGCAGTTGAACAAGACCAAATAAACACATTTCTTGCAATATTTATAGTGAAAACTTGTTTGAGAACATGCAACAAATCAGATCGAACAACATCTCTTGCCGTTGGAACCCTTGGCCCTTCATAATAAAGAATAACTATGCTTTGAACAACCAGTATGGTCTATAACGACTGAACTGAAATACCAGAGAACAACGATTGCATTTATTGGAGTGAATGATAACCAGATCCTTACTGTGATAGTGATGATTGATCTCTGAAACAATAAGATATTTACTATGATTATTCCACTCAACAGTAATTAGATGGGCATGAAGATCTTTGTGTGGCTTTATGTGCAGTGTTTTGTTTGAACATTGATTTCAGTAACATTGAGATATTTTACAAGATTGACAATTGACAGTTAAAGATAAGTTTTAAATTCAACGTTTAAAAAAATTGTCAGTTTTGTTTAGCGAAACACAATTCTAAGTTTATGGAATCGATATTGTGAGGAAACAGACCATTTGGTCCAACAAGTCCACACTGACGTTCCAAAGAATAATCCACTCAGAACCATTCTGCTCTCAGATTACTGGACATTTTCCCCTGACTAATGCACATAACCTACACATCCCTAACAGACCGTGCAGCTTAGCATGGCCAATTTACCTAACCTGCACATCTTTCGATTGTGGGAGAAAACCAGAACATGCAAACTCCACACAAACATATGGCCAAGGATGGAATCAAACCCAAGTGCATCACACTGTAAGATACGAGTGCTCACCACTGATCCTCTGTTCTCAATGCCCAGCCCCCATGTTCAAGAGGTCTATGTATCTGTTCATTGGTTCGCTTGTCCAGATACTAATTTATAATTCATATCGCCTTTATTGTGACCGGAATTTTGTGATTTGTCTCAAAGTTAAGAAGAAAACGAGCAGCAATTAATATGATAAATTGAGACAATAGAATGCACAGTAAATTTAAATTACAGACTGTGAGAAACAAAGCTCACTCACTTCAATAATTCCCGCCCAAGACAAGATCTGAAGCAATCCATTTGTTTATTAGACGCTTGCAAGCGTGGTGCCTGGAATAAAGCACACAGAGTTTAGCAATTACATATCTTATATAGGACTCACTATTCCAAACCCACAGCACATTACTATTGTTTCTCGCTTGCCTTCTCCGGCCTTGTGCTTAACAAATTACAAGCTTTACTTGGCCATTTCACCACATCCTGCTGTGGTCCATTGTTAGGTATATCCTCCATCACTACTATCTAAATCCCCCACTTGTGACATTCCCTCCCTTTCCCCAACCATATTAATACATATGACCTTTTAATTGGGGTTTGTTTTTGTGTTTTTGCAAAAGTGGGAACAGGTGCTTATAACTACTGCTTGTACAAGCATATCTGGCTTAACCTACATCCTCACAGCACCTTATCTCGTTATTTGTAACATCTACCATTGTTTGCAGGCACGTTTCATTCTTGTATGCACATTTTAGCAAATACAAAAACAATTATATATTTCCTTCACATAGTTTTCATTCTTGTTGACTCAGCTCTTGGTTGAAACAATTATACACTGGTGTGAGTGCATAAACCTTGCGTAAATAATTATGATTGCAGAAGTGATACTACTTTAACTATATCCCAAAATTTCCCCCTTTTTCTTTAATTACAATTTGTTATCGTCTGCATTTTTCTTTTAAGCAATGCCCCCAAAATTCGCAAGCATCTTTCTGGAGATTCCATCCATCTTGGTCTCACTAAACCCTTCATTATTTAATCGACAAAGTTCCTCTGCCTGATTCAATTTTAGGGTTATCTGTTTTATTAAGGCTGTCTGAATCAGTCTTTGGGTGAGTCCTCGTATACAGGGCATGATACAACAGCCAATGGCTACCAATACCCCGACTACTACAATCAGGGAAGTAAGGATGGAAACCACCACCCCCTTCCATTTTCTAAACCATGATTCACGCCAGCCCGTGAGAAATGTGTCTACTCCTGAATTCTCAGCCAGTTCCTCTGCTAAAGTAGTCAATCCCCTTAACACCCGACTAATTGAACCATCAGGTGCAGTGTTATTAGGAATAAAGTTACAACAGCTTCCTCGTAACATCACACACACACACACTTTTTCCGCTAAAATCATATCAAGGGCCATTCTGTTTTCCCATGCCATCCTACTTGTCGCATCAAGCTGTTGTGATATTCCTTTAACCGCATCTCTTGTATAATTTATAAATCGCTGTTGATTATAGAAAATGTAATTTATCCAATTTACATTTTTATTAATTGGTAACCACCATAACAGAGCTGACTCAAAGCCTTCTGCAATCTGGTTACGAGCCTTGAACTCATCAGGTACCCTCCTAGGGACTCCTACAGAATCGAGATAAATCCTGTCATCGAAAGAAGTGTCTAACAGTGATCTCTTACTCCTTCCCTCTTCCCCCACTATCTTTTCATACTCAAATGCCAGGGGAAATGGAATGAACAATTGTACAATTGCACATATTCCTTTCCAATCCGGTGGTAGCGTGGGTCTCAATGTTTTGCCTCCACAATACCACCACAGATCCGCTCGGGGAGGTTTTGGTGCTGAAATATTTCCTCCCTTGTCCGTTTCAGTGACATTCTTAATCTCTGTACATAATTTCAGCTCCCCCAAATCTCTGGACCGATTTGTACCTCGTCTATGCACACACGACATGTGATTTGCGACTCCGGCGAAAAACGTGGTTGGGGGGGGAGCTTTTGAATTTTTTTTCTCCAAGGGAGCGAACATCAGAGATAGGGAGGTACAGTTCCTATCATTTCATGCAGTCTTATCCTGTTACAGGACTATCATACATTTCATGCCCTTCCTGTCTCGCTTCCACCCGAGTGGAAAGGGAACCACCTGGGCCACTGGCCGACCGGAGGCACATGCACAGGAATTGCTCTTGTTCAGACTTTTTACAGTATACTTTACCCATTCAATCCAGGCATTTGCATCCCCATATCCAGTTTCTATTTCGATGGTTTGTTTCAAGTCCTATATCTCGATAATTTTTACTAGTTTAGAGTCATCGGGAGGGGTGAAAGGTTGGACTATTATCCAATAGTTCTGCCCCTTTTCCCTGTCCTCCGATGATTTGAAAACAACAGCCCGAGAAATCCTTCCCGTTTGTTTACATTTCTCTCCCAAATGTTTCATCTAATTGTATCTCATAAGTGCCCCCCCCCCCCCGCCCCCGACCCCGAGAATTACTTTGTGCCATGTGGTTTTCTTTATCATTAGGTATATTGGGTTACGGTCTTTATTGCGACAATCGAAAGGTGATCGGAAGGTGGCCCAGTGTATTGTGACAAGACCATTTACTAAGTACCATCCCCAAAGGACTTAAGATGTATCTCTGAGATGCAGTACTGTCTCTGATTATCGACATCCCCACAATTTACTAAGCTACATGCATCAGGTCAATTACTTGCGGATTATCAGACTCAGGGACCGTTAATAAAACACATGAAAATTATATTTGACAAAATCCTAATACTAAAAGAGATAGCATCATAACTCTAAGCATCCCCAGCATTCTAAAATTTGTGCTGAAGCACAACAAAAAAACTTAATACACAATCCTACAGAAATAATGCCACGCTCATGTCGCTACTGTATAATCAGTTACTCTAAGTCTCTTCAGCCTGAGTTTCAGCGGGTCTTGCGTTGATTCGGCTGTCCAGACTTCTTCCTCAACTGGAGGGTCCACTGGCCCTTTGATCCGAGTGTAGTGAGTCCAGCCTTTCTCCGCTGTTCTTATTGTCGTTTCAGTAATCAAAGGATCCTGAGACGGCCCTTCCCAGTCCTGCTGCAAATTAGTGTCTGTCCATGATTTTACTAAGGCCCAATCTCCTGGCTGGATGGGATGAACGTTGAATTCAAGGAGCGGAGTCTGTGCCAATAAACTCTGCTTCCTGAGGAGAGACAAAGAGGCGGACAAGCCCAGTATATACTTCTTTAGAACAAGTCTTTAGTTTCGGGAATTGTCAATTCTCCGTTCGTTCCCAAATAAGGTAATCCAAGTAAGATTTCATAGGGGATAGTCCCAAATCTTTCCTTGGGGCTGTTCATACTCGCAAGAGAGCGGTCGGTAAACATTTGGTCCAAGGGAGTCTGTTTTCTATTATCAATTTAGAGAGCTGTCGTTTAAGTGTTTGGTTCATTCTCTCAAACCTTCCCGATGATGGTGGGTGCCATGGATTATGGAACTCCCAGGAAGTTCCCAATCCTTTCATTATCTCTTGTAACATTTTCGAGGTAAAATGAGTTCCTTGGTCGGAATCTACGCGGTTCACTAGCCCATATCAGGGAATTATGTGCTCTAATATTGTTGTAGACAACACACTCGCAGGGGCGGAAACTCTGGGTTATGCATCAACACAACCAGCTAGATGATCTACTATGACCAGTATATATTTTAGTGTTCCTACTCTGGGTAGTTCAGTATAATCTCCTTGTATACTATGGAAGGGTCTCAATCCCGGGTCTCTTCCTCCCGGGGTCTGTTTTCTCAAGACTTTCTTATTTACCTTTCTGCATATTACACATCCCTCACATATTTGTTTAGCAATTGTATATATTCCTTTACATCCATATTCCCTAAGAACTAAATCACACATTGCTTGTACTCCCCAGTGGCTGCCTTGATGTAGGACAGCCATAATCTCTTGCATCATCATTTTTATTAACATTTCCCTTCCATCAGGTAACATCCATTGCCCGTCTGCTGTTTCATTGCAGCCCCGAAATCTTTCAATTCTTTTTCCTCTCTTTCAGTAAATATAGGAGCTTCCAGGGATCAGGGACAATAGATATTAGGGAAAGAATCAGCACTCCTTGTGGGTACAGGGCCGCTTCCTTAGCCACTTCATCGGCTAATCTATTCCCCCTAACTTCTGGTTCATTTCCGTTCTGATGACCATTTCCAAGCACTACCACTATTTCTCGGGTGTGTAATAGGGACTCCAAGACCCGTTTAATCAACTCCTCTTGTGCTAATTCCTTCCCCCAGTTATTTATCAGTCCTCTTTCCTGCCATACCTTTCCAAAAGTGTGCACAACACCAAATGCATATTTAGAGTCACTATACGTTTTTCCCTCTTTATCTTCTAACGCCCTAAGGGCTCATTCCAATGCATACAGTTCGCAGGTCTGAGCTGACCACCCATTTGCCAATCTTCCTGCCCCTACCACACTACCTTTCGTCCCATCTACAACTGCATACCTATTATGTCTTTTCCCTTCAGTCACCTGGGATGATCCGTCTATAAAATGCCGGGCTCTGCATGAAGCGGGACATCTCTCAGGTCCATGCAGACCTTAGTTTGGTATTCTATAATGTCAAGGCAGTCGTGCCCTGGATTCTGAGGAGATTCTCCTTCCCCTTTCCAAAGAAAGGCAGCAGCTGGATTGAAACAATTGTCCGTGACCAACACTAGATATCATTTTCTCTTAATATTGCCACATCTTTCACAACCTGCGAGTCTGTCAACCATCACCCAGCTTTTTGGTTTAGGATCATTCTCACTTGCCGTGGGGTGCTTACTATTAGGGTTCCCCCAAATGTAAGCTTCCTGCTTTCCTCCACCAACAGTGCAGTGGCAGCCACGGCCTGCACACATTCAGGTCACCCCCGGGATATTGGATCCAATAGCTTCAAAATATAAGCTACTGGCTGTTTCATTCCTCCCCACCTCTGGGTTAATACTCCCAAAGCCGCTCCCTTACCTACGGTAGCAAAAAGCTGGAAAGGTTTATCTAGAGAAGGTAAGGGGGCATGGATCAGATCTCTTTTGAATACTTAAATAGTTATTTTTCCTCTTCTTCCCAACTCAGACATTTTGGTTCCTCCTCTAATAGTTTGAGATATAATTTATTCGCCTTTTGAGCATAAGAATCAATCCACAATCTGTAATATCCCGTTAAACCCCAAAAATTCCATAAGTCCCGTTTAGTCCTGGGCAGCAGAATCCCGACTATTTCCTCCAACCATTCCGGGCTGATCTTTCGCTTTCCCTCACTAATTAAATGTCCCAAGTATTTCACTTCTCGCTCCACATATTGTATATTGCTTTTAGATACTCGCAGTCCCTGCTGACCCAGGAAATTCAATTTTTTTTCGTGGCTTCTACTACTCTTTCTCTTCTCTTTCCTGTTACTAAGAGGTCGTCTACATACTGCAACAGGGTAGTTCCCTTGGGCTGCTAAATTTCTCCAATATTTGTTCTGACATCTGTCCAAATAAATTCGGGGATTGCGTAAACCCCTGTTGGAGCATGGTCCACCAGTATTGCTGTTTCCATCCTGTCTTGGAATCTTCCCATTCAAAGCAAAAAAAATCCTACTTTCCCCCGCCAAGGTACAAGCCCAAAAGGCATCCTTTAAATCTATCACGCTAAACCATTTGTGGTCATGAGGGATCTTACATAATAACCTATAGGGATTTGGCACCACTGGGTGCCTGATCTGTACTATTCGATTCAATGTTCTCAAATCCCGCACCAATCGATAAATTCCATGGAATTTTCTCATTGGTAGAATTAGGATATTATATGGAGACATACAGTCCATCTCTAGCCCCTCAATTACTGGCTGCAGTTCTCGTTTACCTTCTATGGAAATGAGATTTTGTCGCTCATTAACAACGTCCCCTTTCCTTTTTAAACTTATTTCTAGGGTACGGATCTGTATTTTTCCACGATTCCCTTCTCTAGCCAATATAATAGGGTCTATCTCTCTCTCCACATGAATTCAGTCCTAAGAGGATAATTAAATCTCTCCCTAGTTAGTTACTTCCTATATCAGGGATATACAACATTTCTCCTGTGATTGCATCCGTCGGACCTTCTATCATCATCGGTTCAAATACTGGATCGGTAAATCCTTCCCCCTTTACCCCCGAAACAGTAATTGACCGTGTTGACATTCCTACTTTCTTTGGTTTAAAATTCAGCGACGACCGTGCTACCCCTGTATCTACTAGGAAGACTACCTCTTCCCCACAGGGTCCCACCTTCAAGTTTATCAAGAGTTCCTGGTGGGCCACCAAGGGCAGGAACTCCTAACACCCCTATTCTTCATCAATATTCTTCAGAGGAATTGCCTTTTCTTCCCTTCGAAGATCAGGACACTCCCGCTTAAAAAGCCCAAGTTTCTGCAATAACTGCGTCCTTCCTGTGGAGACTTCCTTCTCTGCCCCTGTCGCCCGAACCTTCTATCAAATGCTCCCCCTTTTCTTCTCCCTTTCCCCCTTCCTCTCTGTCCTACATGCTGCCACCCACCGCTCCGGTTGCTCACTATTTGTTCTATTCTTTTCTTAACTAAATCATCAATCGTAGCTACCATCATTTTTACCTTCTGTTTTTGTCTTTCATCCTCTCTCTTTGCAAACACTTTCTGTGCCTCTCTTAACAATTCATCTAATAGTGTTTCACTCCTCCCTTCTATCTTCAGTATCTTTCTCTGTGTCTGGCTATGCTTTTGTCACAAAATATACTTTCAAAAGACCCTGTGCCACTGGGTCCTCAGTGTTCATTCCAGAGTATTTCTGCACTGAGTCTCTTAATCTTTGCAAGACAGCTGAGGGAGTCTCATCTTTCTCCTGTAGAACTTCAAAGGCTTTCGTCAAATTCTGCGACTTCGGAACTGCCTCACTTATTTATTGTAGAATCAGGTCTTTCAATTCCCTCATTTCTTCCCTTTGCTCCGGGTTTTGATTTTCTATGGGTGTCTCTGAGGGGAAACTCCGTCTCTCCCTGTCCAGTATCCCCATCCCCAATGGGAAGTTCCCTGTTCCATATTTTAACGGCTGCTCCTGGTATAAGTCCCCTTTCTTCCCCAGTAAATAGTACATTCAAAATAGACATTAACCCAGTCCACGTATACAAACTGGACCCCAAGAATTGATCAGCTTGTTCAGACAGCCCTACCCGATCCTCAACCATAACCTTCATCTCCTTTTTAAAAGTTCTCACTGGTGAAGGGGGCACTTACAAACCCAATCTCTTTGTCCCCTATTGGTAACTCCCGAAGAGGATAAGTCTTTATATTTTCCCTTTTTTTGTTTTTGTTTCTTCCCCCTTAGGCTTTCGTTTAGATATTCCAGAGGCCTCCTCTACATCTACTTTATCTTCCCTTCCTTTTGTTTTGGATTGATGGTCGGGAACAACAACATCCCCGTCCACCGCCCCTTCGTTGTCCTCTTGTGGGTCATCCGTTCCCTGTCCCTGTCTGTCTGTCTGTCTCTACTCCTCCTCCATTTTCACCTAATCTGATTTTATGGTACAAAGGGCGGGAGTGCAAGCAGGCAAAAGCATACCAGGGACTAGGTGGGGCAGAGGGGGAATCCTTTGTCTTTACTACCATCATTCCCAAACTGCCCGTCCAACAGGGCACATAGTCCGCCTCCTCTTGACTAAAAGTTTGTTTTTTTATTCACATGCAAATCTAAATACTGACATACGCAATCCTCATCCGAATCTTACTTTGGCCAAAAGACAGCTGGATGAAGGATTGGTTCTTTGGTCCATACTATACAACAATATGTAATAATTTTCTTTTTATCTTTTTCCCTTGTACAAGTGTAAATTGTCCATTCCCTCAACATCCTACCCAATGGACTTTCAGGAGGAATGTTAACAGGGACTTTTCCTTCCTTTACTCCGTGACAGTTTGACTTACTCTGCCTATCCCCCATTTCTCGGGGCCCTCACCAGTCCATCAGCGATTAAATACCTCTTTTCCCGGCCACCAAGTTAATACTTAAAAGTCAGTTTTCTGACTTTGGTCTGTGCACAGAGTTGCCTGGCCCCTTTTTTTTCTATATTTTTTATTGATCTCCTTTCACTCTGATTCAGATGTCTCTCCTGTGGGATTCGTACCAGTCGCCCAAGGGAGCGGACAAAACCCGGAACTAGAAACTGCTCCTCAATTGTGAATGGGAGGCATCTTCCCAGTGTCCAGGGCCAACCACTCCCCCCGGCGATGGAAGAATAACCCGGACAATCCCCCAATTGTGAGAAACTAAGCACACTCACTTCAATAATTTTAGTGCAAGACAAGATCTGAAGCAATCAGAATGTTTATTATACGCTTGCAAGCGTGGTGCCTGAAATAGACACGCAGAGTTTAGCAAGTACACAGGATTCACTACTCCAAACCCGGTGCCCATTACTATTGTTTCTCTCTTGCCTTATCCAGCCTTGTGCATAACAACGTACAGGTTTGACTTGGCCTTTTCACCACATCCTGGCTGTGGTCAACTGTTAGGTATATCCTCCTTCACTGCGATCTATTTCCCCCACTTGTGCCATTTTCTCCCTTTCCCCAACCATATTGACCTTTTAATTGGGGTTTTTTTTTCTTTTGTTTTTGCAGAAATGGGAATCAAATGCTTATAACTACTGCTTGTACAGGCATTCTGGCTTAACCTACATCCGCACAGCACATTATCTATTTGTCTGTACCATCTACCATTGTATGCAGGCACCTTTCATTCTTGTATTCACATTTTAGCTAATATGAAAACAATGATATATTTCCTTCACATATGTTTCATTCTTGTTGATTTAGCGCTTGGTTGAAACAATTGTACACTGGTGTGAGTTCATTTACCTTGCATAAGTAATTATGATTGCAGCAGTAACACTACGTCACCTGTAACCCACAGTTGGTATTGTAGTGAACAAAGAAGAACAAAGAATACAGAAAATGTGCAGCCAAGGAACAGACCCTTTGGACGGCCAAACCTGAGCCGGTCCAAATCAACTATCTAAACATGTCGCCCAATTTCTAAGCATCTGTATCCCTCTGCTCCTCACTTACTCATGCATCTGTCCAAGCGCACCTGAAATGAATCTACCATGCCTGCCTCTACTACCATTGCTGGCAACGCATTCCAGCACTTACCGCCCTCTGTGTAAAATGCTTTCCAAGTCTATCTCCCTTAAACGTTTCATCTCTCTCATTGAACGCGTGGCCTCTCATTATTGAATCACTCATCTTAGGAAAAAGCTTAGCTCTAGCCACCCTGTCTGTACTCTTCATGATATTGTCGACCTCAATCAGGTCCCCTCAATCTCGTTTTTTTCTAATGAAAGCAGAAGTAACCTACTTATCCTCTCTTTCGAGCTTGCATCTTCCATATCAGGCAACATCCGCATAAACCTTCTCCGCATTCTCTCCTAAACGTCCACTTAATTTTGGTAATTTGGCGACCAGAATTGCACAGAGCATTCTAAACGCGGCCGAACCAAACTCTTGTAAATTTTAGCAGGACTTGCCTGCTCTTATACTCAATGCCCTATCCGGTGAAGGCAAGCATGCCATATGGCTTTTTGACCACTCTATCCACCTGTGCAGTCACCTTCAGGGTACAAAGAAACTGAACTCCCAGATCCCTCTTCTCATCAAGTTTACTCAAGGCTCTTCCATTTACTGTATACTTGGCGCTAAAATTAGACTTCGCAAAATCATCACCTCACATTTGCTTGGATGGAACTCCATTTGCCATTCTCTGCTCAACTCTTCTGTCTATCTATATTTCCCTTCATTCTTTGACAGTCCCCTATGTTTTCTGGCTACTCCACCAATCTTTGTGTCATCCTCAAATGTAGTGGCGAGAGTACTGGGCTAGCAACACTTGGAGATTGGAACATAGCAGTTGTTTATCCCATGCAGCAAGGAACCATGTTTGAATGCTTGTTCTCAGTGAAGTATCACTGTTTTCTGATGTACATCAATAATTCAAACTTTTTTTAGGAGTCATTATTTAGACTTTTAATGACGATACATAGTCGTGTAGTTGACTATGATGAATAACGTCAGGGACCTCAGGGATGTATCCATCAGGTGGAAAGGAAAAATGGCGAATGGAATGGAATCCAGACCAATGAGTGGTAGCGAATTTGGGGCGTTGTAACAATAATAGTGAGGATTCTGAGTGGTGTACAGGAACAAAGAGATCTTGGAGTGGACATTCACAGATCCCTGAAGATTGTTGGACAGTTGTTCGAGAGGTTTTTGGATATTTTCTATTGTTGACCACAGACTGTGGATGATATTCGATCTTTAGCAAACGCCAGTTTAGGAAACAACTAAAGGAACGAGCACAAGTCTGGTCCATGCAATCATCTACATTTTTAAACATTGAAAGATGAAAGATAGAGGGCTGAAGTATAAATCTTTGCCCATCAAACTACTTCACCACTCAATGAATTTACCACTGATTCCTCTCCAAGTCATGCTGATATGTGCCTTGGTGGGTACTTTGCAAATGGTGAAGTTTCAGTGCATCTTCAAACTTGTCCTTATAGTCGGTACAGTTTTTGAGCTTTGAAGGTTCGGTCAACAAAGCCTGGATGACTTACTCCAGTGAATCTTCAATGTTGTGCACTCTGCTGCAATTGTGCCTTAGCAGATAAGGGAATAAATATTCAGGTGTTGAATAATATACAGTTAAGTGACTGTATTGTCGTGGAGTGTGTCCAGTTGCTTCAGTGGTATTTCAGCGGCACCCACTTCGGCAAATGGAGAGAGTTTTGCTTAGCATCTAATTTGTCCGTTGCGGACGATGTGGGTTTCACGGAGACAAGAGTTGAGTTAATAATCAAACAAAGTCAACCCACGGAAAGGGTTTTGTCGTCAACTTCTTTGTATGGGCGGTCAGGTTCCATTTCTCCTGAATACTAGCTCCCAGGACGATTACACGGAGGAATTCTGTTACAATGAAACGATTGAATGTCAATCGAATATGATTACATTCACATTTGTCAGAGTAATCGATGTAGCATTTGGTCCTTCTGTGGGTCAATCTGATTCTAATCGCTTCCTGATTTCAAGTTCCAATTCCCTTCTGCGCCTGCAATTTCTATCCGTTTCCTCGCCGAAATTTCTCCACCTGTCTTAATAATACGTAATGATGCTGTAAGGGACAGCGCAGACTAACAAACATGTTGCTAACTCTGTAAACAGTAGAACTTCATGGAATGATTGGTTAGGCTGGGATTATTCTCCTGGAAACAAAGGAGACGGAGGGGAGCTTTACAATCCCATAATAACAATTATAAACGCTCAATAGTCGTGGGATCTTGACAGTGTAGTTACGGGCAGGTGGTTTGCCCTTTGCTCTGAGGAGAGCACCAGAGGACATAATCTCAGCATTAGATATTATCCATTTAATTCAGAAATGAGGAGTAATTTATTTGCTCAGGGGTCAAAGAATCTGTGACATTTTCCAGTAACCGCTGTTGAGACTGTGTGGTTGGGTATTTTCAAACTGTACCAGATAGTTAATCAGAAAGATAATGAAACTTTGCCGAGCTAAGTGAGCAGAAAGGAATGCAAGATTATCAGATCAACTATGTTAAAAATCACACAACAGGTTTAATTGGAAGCACACTAGCTTTTGGAGCATCGTTTAATGGTTGAGCAGACTCCTTGGGCTGAATAGCATACTTCCACCTGGTTTAACATTTTGTCTAACGCCTTATTTTATTCATAAGTTCAGAATTGTGAGGGGATGGGATGAAGTGACAGAAAAGGTTTATTAAACAGATCAGACAGATCAGGAACAAGGCTCATAAACTCAGGAAGAAGAAATGTGCTGTGACTTGCGGAATCAAATGACACTGGGCCCCAGCACAGGTGGCTGTGTACAAAAGCTGTGATTGCTGAAGGAAGTTGCGAGATCTTATACAATTGGCAAGTCAGTGATCACGCTGATGATGGATCGTTGTATGATTCACACACAGCAGAAATTTGTGAAAGAATGAAATGTTTGTTTCATTGGAGAAATTTTCAACGGTTCCAATTCCGAGTGACTGTTTGAAATACTGATCAGATCTTTGTGTGAAGTGTTAGGTTAAAATACATATGAACAACAACACTGGATAAACTTGTGCGCCCGATCTCTTGTTATTTTGTTTCTCTTTCTTTCATTGTAAATTCATAGAAAGACATGATGAAATGGAGAGCGGAAAGAAAAATGGGTTCCTTCTCATTACACCAACTTCATCTACAATTGAATAGAATGACTTCTCTCACTCTTCATTTCTACTTTATTGTGGTGTCGATTATTTGTGAATCTCCCGTGCAGTGAAGGGCAAGAACAAGATTCTCGATCCAGTGTATAACAGAGTGTGAGGTGCAAAGAAAAACTACTAGAGCGGTGCGTAATGTTAGCAACCAGAGTGTGACGCGAACCCGTGAATGTGGAGCATATCAGTATAATAACCCACCACCATAATCTCTCGGTCTACTCTGCAGATTTTGTAGTGGGGTGACATGTGACCTCATCAGGTTAGATGTGGTGAAAGTCATGGATGAGAAAATTCCAGAGAGGAATCGAATCGACACCATTGTGTTTCTGCTTTCACGAGAATTATAATAACAGCAAATTCTAATAAATAGCGTTGCTGGTCAGAATGAATAGCTGTCATTAAGACATTCTGAGTCAGACCTGTGTCAGAATGAAACAGGGCAAGAATTTTCCGTCATATTTACACCTACATTTGACTCATAATTTCTTCAGTCACTTTCTCTCTCACATGAAGAAGCAGCCATGGTGAGTGAAATAAAGGCAATGTTGTTGCTCAATGATCTTTCTCTTATGACTGAACCTGAACTGGATTAAGTCTCAAGAAATACTGATTTGTTCGTTTCATTTTAATTTTGCTGAAACCTCACAATGTTCGTTGTAATAATCAGAAGTGAATTAGATATATCTCATTGGAACGATTAATGTTGTATTCAAATTTGCTCTGACTTTATTTCAGCTTAAGGAAAATACTGATTAGAAAAATAGAGAGTTAAAGTGCAAAAGAAAACCCACCAGTTTTGTTGCTCGTTGCTTTGGCAGATTTCACCGAGTATTAAATGGCTCAAAAATCATGGTGTTTGTTCTCACATCCTTAACGCATGTGATGAAAGCAGGATGTCGATCTCCAAGCAACTGGTCACTTCCTATTCATTATGTAATATCTTCCCTTCACAATAAATAAAAATCCACTCAGTTCCATTTACAATGCTTTAGGTGGAATATTATGCCAATTCTTTCAAAATGCAGAGTTTTGTAACAGAATCTTATTAAGCTGCACTCATTAAATAAATTTCTTTACATTTAAAGTCAACCAACTTAGACATTGTTTCCCCGCAACTTGCGACCAGCTACACCCCACCTCTGCACCTTTACCTAGCCACACGCTGTCTCTCTCCTTGTGATTTTTTTTTCCTTGTCGTCACCAAATGTGCCTTTCCAAATATTTTGAAAAACAGATTCTCGGAGTGACAGTGATTCTGTTCTCATCATTTCTTTGTCCTTCAAAGGTTTCATCAAAGGTATTGAATGCCTGACATTTTACTTGAAAGAGGGAATTTTCCACCTATTTACTCTGTCCAAACATTTCATAACCTTGAAAAAACCCCATTAAGTTTTCCTTGGTTCAGGGATAACTGTTCTCAATTTTCCAAGAAGACAAGTGAATAAAATCTCATCCTCAGTAAACCCCGTCAGCATCTCCTCTAATGGCTTTAAACCCCAATAAACACCATCATTATCAATTCATAGAATCACAGAATCCGACAGTGCAGAAAAAGCATTTCAGTCAATCGAGCCGGTGTCGACTCTCTGAAGAGCATCTCACCCAGACCTAGCCGCCCCCCCCCCCCCCCATTTCCTTATATTTCACCTGAAGAAGGGGAATCCCTTCCCCTTATTATTTCAAATAAACCTGTTGGAGTATAACCTGAAGTCCTGTGACTTCTGACCTTATCCCCGCGTTACCCACGGCTAATTCACATAACTTACTTCATTCACTCCCTGGACACGAGAGGGCAATTTAACTTTGCCAATCAACCTAACCCTCCCTCTGAACAGCAGTGCAAAATACTGAGACAATGTTCCATCATACTGAGCAAATGCTGTATGATTTTTTAATGGTTTTATACCCTGGTAAAACTCATCAAAACAAATGAACCCAAATTCAATGTATCGAAACGCTACTCTGTCCTTTACAATTTCATTCGTGCTGCGGGAAATGTTTTGGCACTCATCTTTGAATGCGTTTATGTTGTTTCTTCCTCAGCTTCCTGCTTCTAGTAAACACTTCAATCCGGAACAAGTCTGTCAAATGCTTTTCATTCCAACACAGTCACAAGGTGAAGTTTGCAGAAGTCACGTGTTTGGCTGTTCACTGACACTCTGCCTCCCGGAGGGCTGCAGTCCTTTCCCACCTTTACTCAGCCAGCATTATCCTTCCAGTGACATGCCCCATCGAGAATGGAAGGACAGGTATCAATACCCGCACTGGGAATGGAGCGACAGTTTTAAAACATTCACACTGTCCCCAGCGGAGAATTGCGTCCTGTGATAGGCGGGGACACTAACCATTATACTACCGAGGACAAGATTGTCAAAGGAGGCCCTTCAACCAAATGTGGTCACACTTGTCAAAAACAGCTGCCTAATGAACTGAATCCCATTACAGAATGCTTACCCCACAGCCTTACATGTCTTGGTATAAAAAGTTCACATCTGAATATTTATTCAAGTTATAAGGGTTTCTGCCGATCTGAAAAATGCAGACAGTGTATTCCAAATTCCAACCACCCACTGGCTGATAAAGCCTTTTCGCACATCTTCTCAAACCTTCCTGTCTTTCTCCTTAAGTCTCTGGTCCCTGCTGTTCGATCCCTCCATCAATGGGAAACTCGTTCACTCAACCCTGTCCATACCCGAGCTCAATCATGTCTTGTCTCCATCTCCTTTACACTGCGACAAACACTCCACTCTGTCCTGTCTTTCTTCACAACGGAAACTCTTCATCCCAAACAGTATCCCGGTAAATATCTCCTGCAATTTTCTCAGTGTGATCACATCCTTGCTATAGTGTGACTTGCAAAACTGCACATAACACTCTTGATGGAACCTAATGAGCATTTGTTTTAAAATTTCTCCATTAGTATAAGGGCGATTCCGGCAAAGCAGAATTTATTACCCACACCGAGTTGCCTCGAGGGCAGTTGGGACTCACCCATGTTGCTATGAGTCTGAAGTCACATGCAGCCCAGACCAAGTAAGGATAGCAAATTCCATCCCGAAATGACATCAGTGAAACAGATTTTTTTTCAACAATTGTCAATGGATCGAAAGTAGTCATTAGATTCTTCCTTGCAGATATTTTTTGAATCCAAATTTGACAATATACCATAGTGGGATTCAAGCCCTAGTACCCAGACTATTACCTTGGTCTCTGGATCATCAGTCCTATGAAATTATCACAAGACCAACGCAGAAAGCCATAAAAGCTGTTTTTATTCCAATAAACCGTCTTTTCACCAAAACTGCCCTGGGCATTTTCGATGATTTCCAATTGTCCCTGGCCTATGTCAGTAAAAGCTGCTACATGGGGATTGATTTCACAACCGCGGTATCCAAATGGATCGCTTTGTTTGAAGTTCCCGATGGTGGTATTGGGGCATGTTCACCCAACAACAGAACAAGATGAATGTGAAAGAGAGTGATAGATTGAGCATTGACACAGAGAAATGGGGGGAGGGATGGAAATGATCTTTAATGATTGTGGGAAGAAGAGAAATCTCCGACAACGGGTGTATTTGAATCCTGATATAAGAAACGCAGAGTTGTGATAAAGCGGAATTTGAAGGTAAAACAATTGATTTCTTAGCATGTGTCACAAAAAGGACAACGGAGAGAACACTTAGTGCCGTGATTTGGTTTCAAATCGAGGTTGCTGTGATCACAATGCAAAATACCGACAACCACGATCACAGCAACCACAGAACAGGATGCTTGCAAGCAGCAATAAGTATACTAGCAGAGGAAATGTTTGGAAGAACAGCAAATGTACAATATCAGTACCCAGTGAACAGTGACAGATATGTGGGAACTGAGAATGCGCCGAATCTTTCAGTTCGATGTCCTCAGAGGCTGTGGAGATCCCTTGAATGAGAATGTTGAAAAATGAGATTGATCGATTTCAACAAAACATCAAAGACTCGGGGGACAGAACAGGATATTATTGAAATGCATGCTTCAATAGCATTTTAGCTTAACGTCGGGCACAGCCGCCCAGATCCAACCGGAAATGGGGATGGGAATGAGTGCCCAGAGTTACTCTCTGGCTCCAGTGATGCAATAGGTGAGCGTGTTGTCCTTCTATGATAGTATAGAGGCGCAAGAAATTCCTCGGTTGAGTGTGCTCCTGCTCAACGGAATAGTTGTCCCCGTTTATACAATCATAGCGATTTCCGGTGCATCTTTCTAATACAGCTGAGTGGCACAACTGGAGCGTGTTCAGCCCTTAACTTTGCAGTGATGGGTTTAAAAGATGATTTTGCTGTTTGGATCTGTTTTTCCGACACTGGCGGTGGCAGCTACATTTGCTCGCATCAGCTCAGTATCAGTTTCTTACACACAGTCAAGACTTCAACCTGGAGAAGGTGACGGTGGGGTGATATTTTAAAATTGTCATCCTTGGCGACTGGGACACGGAAATGGTGATGTTTAGGTTCGACGAATAAAACCTGAAATGCAAGCCTGACCTCAGGAACAGAGATAATAACTTGAATTTCCTGCAATCCCATTCATTCATGTCCCTTATGCAGGGGATTTTACCATCTTCACCCAGTCCTGCCTACGAGACACGCCAATACCAGAAACAAACATGAGCTGGCCCTTAATTCAGGAATCCCCATCGTGTGGGGAAGCAGGCTTGTCGGCCCTTCCAGTCCACACGGGATATCCGAAGCGCATCCCACCAAACCCCAGGGTATTCCCTGTCCCATTAGCCTGCATTTCCCATTGTTGATCCCTGTACCTGGCACATATTTGGTCAGAGGGAGGAATAAAAACGCAAACACGCAGAGAATGTGCAGACCGTCCACAGACAGACACCCGAAACTGGGATCACATCCGGGTTTGTGGTGCAGCCAGACAGCAACAAACGAGGGGCGAATAATAAATGTTGTCCTGACCAGTGATACTCACACCCTGTGGGTGAATGAGAAAGAATGAAAACACATTCACAACATGCAAAACGGGATTTGTATCTGTGTGGACACAATTTGAAAGGATCGTTCACCCTGTGTAGAAAAAAGGACACTGCCCTGCTTTGTCTGTGGTATCAATGTGGGAACTGCTGGAAGGGATTCAATTAACCACAGAAATGGAAACTCATTTAATCAGTTACACTGTCGAGAGACCGTTCACCAGTCCCGTATGTGGGAAAGAATCACTGAGCAAAACAACCTCCAGAGAATCCAGCAGGTTTACATATCCCATCAGGTGTTCGGTTATGCTGTCAATGCTGCTGTTAATCCCAACCAGCTATTTGTTCCATAGCGTCAATCATAGAGTCATACAGCATGAAAATAGACCTGTCAGTCTAACCAATCCATGCTGAACATACTGCCAAATTAATTGACTCCCATCTGCGTCCTCCTGTACCCGTTAAGTGGTTATAAGGCCCTTGTAGTTTTATTACTGTGTTGTTAATCCAAAAAAAAACAGGTAATATTTTGGAGACAAAGATTTCAGGCCCTGACATGACGGATAGTGGAGTTTGAATTGAATAAGCACCTGGAATTGAAGAGTCTCGTGATGACCTGAATCAGTTGTGTGGAAAATCCCATCTGATTCACTCATGGAGTTCGGGAAGCAAACTATATTATTCATCTTCTCTCCCACAGGAGAATCCAGGCGCATAATACCGTGGTTGACTCTTAAATGTCCTCTGGGAAATGACTGATGTACGAGGCATGAATAAATTTGTTTTAAAAATCCCACTTTCCCATTCATGTTTGGAATCAATTGTCCATTAAATGTTGCAAACGTACCCTCATCCATCACTTCCTCAGCAAGTTAATTGCACACGTAAAACACCTTCCTTAAAAAATGCCTCACATGATTTTAAAAAAAAATCTCTCTCTTTTCATCTTAAACATATGCCCCCTGGCCTTGAAATCACCCTCCTCGGAACAGCCAGCTATCGTTAATTCTAACTTGCCTCTCAACAATTCATAAACTTCTGTAAGGTCGCCGTTCAAACCCCTAACCTTGACTGAAAACAGTCTCAACTAGGAGAAAGTGAGAACTGCAGATGAGAGATCAGAGTCCAGAGTGTTGTGCTGGGAAAGGCAGCATTTGAGGAGCAGGAGAATCGACGTTTCGGGGAAGAGCCTGATGAAGGATACTTGCGCAAAGAACTGATTCTCCTGCTCCTGGGATGCTGCCTTACCCGTTGTGGTTTTCCAGCACCCCGATCACGAATCTGAAAATAGTGTCAGCCTATCCAGCCTTTCATTATAACTGAAACCTTCCACACACGGCAACATGCATGCATTCTTTTCTGAACCTGCTCCAGTTGAATAATATCATTTCTATAACTGGTCGACCAGAACTGGACATAATATTCCAGAAGAGGCCTCATCAATGTCCTGCAAAGCTTCAATATAACGTCCCGCTCCTATACACAAAGGACTGAACAATGAAGGGAAGTATGTTAAATGCCTTTGAAACATCTTGTGATGCAAACTACAAGGAATTATGCACCAGCACCCCTAGCTCCCGTGTTCTTCAACAGTACGCAACTTGTTGTTGTACCAAAATGCAATACCTTCCATTTATCCAGATTGAACTCCGTGTTACATTTTTCAGTCCAAAGACTCATTGGATTAAGGTCCTTTTGAAACTTTGATAATCTTCCTCACTATCGACAATTCTGGCATGGCCTGCAAACAGACAAAGCATGCCTGCAGTGAGTTCCACTGTTTTCTCATATAGATCAATGATTCATATTTACTTGTCGTGGCCGTGATTTAGCAGTGTGCAGATCATACAACAGTTAGTCATGCAATTAACCATGAGGAAGAAATCCCCAGACTGCAGGGAGATACTAAACAATTGGAAATGAAAATGGTGAAAGCAATTCATTCCAGACAAGTTGGTGACAGTGAACCAAGTTCAAACTTCAAACCAGACGCCCACGCTCCAGTTGTGGCACTCAGCTGTCTCAGCAACATGCACTGTTGATTGCTATAAACGGGAAAAAAAATTCCCTTCTGTTCCGCCTTTGACCAGGAGCACTCCCAAACTCGGAATTGCTTGCGGCTCTAAACCGGCATAGAAATGCCGTGCATTTTCCGGTTGTGTCACTGGAGCTCTCGAGTATCTGTGCGACCTCACACCCATCACGATTTCCAGTTGGATCTTCGCGGCTGCGCCACTCAATTCCTCTGATTTTCGGGCTGGGAATTGGGAGTCTGTGGCAGCAATAATTACTGCCTTTGTGGGGAAACTAGTGAAGTAGCCGATGTTAAACTGCATTACAATTGAAGCATACATTTCAACAACACCTGCACTGTCCCCGGAGTTTTTGATGTTTTGGAGAAATCTATTTATCTCAGCCTTCAGCATATTAATAATGGAATCACCACAGCCACTGGGGGAACCGATATTAAATGGTCAGCCCATTCTGAGTTCCCACATATCTGGCACTGTTCGCTTAGCACTGATGTTGTTCAGTTGGTGCGCTGCCTAACATTTCCTATGATACTGTACTTATTGCCAACGGTCAGTGTGCTAGTCTGTGGGATGCCGTGATCGTATAGTGGTTAGTACTCTGTGTTGTGGCCGCAGCAACCTCGGCTCGAATCCGAGTCATGGCAGTGAATTGTCTATCTGCCCCAGTTTCTGTGAAACACAAAGGAATCAGTTGTTTTAACATGGTAATTTTGTTGTGGTTCTGTTCGCCGAGCTGGGAATTTGTCTTGCAAACGTTTCGTCCCCTGTCTAGGTGACATCCTCAGTGCCTGGGAGCCTCCTGTGAAGCGCTTCTGTGCTGTTTCCTCCGGCATTTATTGTGGCCTGTCTCTGCCGCTTCTGGTTGTCAGTTCGACCTGCCACTGTTTTGTTTTGTCCGGTATATTGGGTCCAGGTCGATGTGTTTGTTGATAGAGTCTGTGGATGAGTGCCATAATTTTCTCCAAGGTGATGATCTTTTCCCTTCAAATTCTGCTCGCTCACAACTCTGCGTTTCAAATGTCAGAATTCAAATCCACCCGTTCTCAGAGACTTCTCTCCCTCCTTCGATCACTAACTGAACTTTCCGTCCCACACCCCCATTTCATTAATTTAGAGATGCCGGTGTTGGACTATGGTGTACAAAGTTAAAAATCACACAACACAGGGTTAGAGTCTACCAGGTTTAACTGAGCACTAGTTTTCGGAGCACTGCTCTTTCATCATGTGGTTGTGGAGTCATTTCCTATTTCATTAAGGCACTGCGGAATCTAACACTGACTCTAACATTGATACCGATCAGTCTGTGCTGCTGCGGTCACTGTTGCTGGGGGAACGTGACCCAATCCCACCATCGGGATCTGCAGACCAGTTGATCCAATTGGTTACCGTTGTTGTGAGGCCAATCCTCAGGTAGCAGCTTTTACTGATATGCATTTGCGATTATTGGGGGTCAAGCTCAGGAAAATGACACAGGACAATATCGAGGAGAAGCTACTTCATTGAGAAAGATTAGTTTCACGGGTTTTCTGCAATGGCCGAGCTTTATGACCACTGGACTGTTAATTCAGACACCAAGCAAATGAACAAGGGACCCGGATTTGACTCCAACTATGCCAGGTGTTAGAATTGAGATTCAATAGATATCTGGAATTACGAATCTAATAGCACCTATAAATCCATGGTCAATCGTCTAAAAAACAAAACCATCGTGTTCAATGACGTCCTTTGAGGAAGGAACCTGCCATTCGTACCTGGTCGGGCCGCGATGTGACTCCAGACTCACTGCAATACGGTTGACTCTCAACTGCCTGCTGTGCAATTCGGAATCGCAATCAATACTGACGAGCCAGCGACGCCCTCATACTGTAACAGAATATTTTTAAAAAGTTAATTCGGTTCTAGCTAGATTACTGTGTGCAGTTCTGCAATTCACAGTATCACAATTATGTGATCGCAATGGAAACGTTGCAGGAGAGATTCAATGGGATATTGCCTGGGCTGAAGTGTTTCAGTTATGAGGAGAGACTGGACAGACTAGGGTTGTTTGTCGCCGAGCAGTGGAGATTGGAGAAGACATGACTGAGATGTACAAAATAATGAGGGATATGGATAGGATAGACTGAAAGAAGCTTTTGTTATTGATGGAGGGATCGAACACTGGGGTCAAGAGATTTCTGGAAAAGGCAGAAAGTTTTGAGTATATGTGTGGAAAGGGTCAGAGATCAAGAAACGCTTCCAACCTGAAAAAAATTGAGATGTGAATTTGCGATGCCAAAACACATAAGACTATGGGCTAAACAATTAAAACTTGATTCAGGTCATTAAGCAGTTTTATTGGACAAGTGCGGCCACAACAGGCTGATGGTGGTTAGTATGATTGTGACAGTATCGTGGTTCGTGTCCCCGCCTGTCACAGGGCTCAATTCTCCCCGAGGGGCATCGTAAAGGTTTTAAACCTGTGGCTCTGTTCCCCAGTGAAGGTTATTCATGCTTGGCCTTCCATTCTCGATTGGATATGTCACAGAAAGGACACTGCTGTCTGAATCAGCTGGAGAAGGACTGCAGCTCCGAGGGAGAGAGAGTGTTAGTGACAGTGCAAAACTTCTGCAAACTGCACATTTGTGTTTTAGTTGGAATTAACACCATTATATAGAGTTGTTCCTGACTGATATGTTTATTTAAAGCAGGGATCTGAGGAAGAAAACAGAGTAAACCCATTCAGACCTGAGTGCAGAAACATTTCCAGCAGCACTAATGAGGTTGTACAGCGTAGAACCGCGTTTGGATGCATTGAATTCGGGTTTGTGGGCGCAACTTGCTTTCACTAGGCTGAGTTTACGCCAGTGTGTAAATCCATTACACATGATACAGATAGTGTTCAATATGATGCTACATTTGCTCAGTGGTTCGCACTGCTCTTAATTCTGTGAGTTAGGTGGATTGGCCATGTTAAATTTCACTGATGTGTCCAGGGAGTGAATTCAGTAAGTTAAGTGTTTTAGCCAGGGGCAACGCAGTGATAATGTCAGCTGTCACACGATGCCAGGTTTTATTCCAGCAGGTTTATTTGAAATCACAAGCCAGATGCCTGCGGGGATAAAAACAGGAGCTAGATCTGGCTGAGATGCTGTTCAGAGTGACCCGACATACTCGTTTGGCTGAATTGCACTTTTTGCCTTGTAGGTAATCTGTGATTCTATCAGAGAGGACACTGCCAGCGTTTACCGGGGTGCTAAGGCATTCGAGACGATGCTGACGGCGTTTAGTGGGGATGGCATTTTATTTATTTGTGTGTTCGAAAATTTGAAACTAAACCAAAGAAAACCGAATGGGAGTCTTCCAGGGTATTTGAGGTTTGAAGAGAGTAAATAGGTGGTAAATTCACTCTAAAGACATCTTTGGATATTAATTATTCAGTTTTATATGGTCCCTTCACGAAGTTATGTTGTGCTTGATTTTCTTTTCAGAGAGGTTCTAACCGACCCAAGGTTCCAACATGTCTCAATTTTGAACGGCTCATTGGGGTCCTTTGCTTTATACCAAACTGGTAATACCTCAAGAAGAAGGATTTCAAGTCTTTAAAAAAAAACTAGTATAATCAAGGGGACGTGGCCAGCTCTCCACCCGCGCAATTCAGTCAGTTCGAAGGTTATTTAAGTCAGTCACTTTTGAAACTGGACGCTCTCCCCATCCTTCTGTCCTCTGAATTCGTAACCTGTAAGCTTGGTTTGTGTAATTTTTCAGGTTCGGGTTATTCGGGTATTCAATATTCGGTTGGTTGTGTTTCATTACTTAATGTTTTAAATAAATTCTTTTTGTTTAAAACTCGGCGGTCTGACCAGCTAATTCACTCTGGGGATATCAACTATACACTTACCTTCAACAATTAGCAAATCTACGGTCAGGGCGACCTGCTTAAAATGTTTGGAGGAGTCGGGCCTGGTCCATAAAAATGTACAATAATCTTGTTAATCATAAGTTATGATTTAACAAGTAAGGGAAGGAATGAATATGATATTGGCTATGACACAGAAAGGATTGGGGCCAACAACTAAGGAGACCCCCTCAGATTACAAAAAGATCTTGATCAAATGGGTCAATCGGCTGACAAATAGCATACAGAGTTTAATCTGGATGATTGTGAGGTGCAGGCAGCAGTGTGTGTTTGCTGCTGTCTGCTGCACCAGGAATGGGATAATTTTATTCCCCATCTCCTGGGTTCAGCACATCGATGTCCTTCGTGATCTTTGAGAGGCCTTACTCTCCTGGTTAAGTCTTGCTGTTAATGTAGTTACACAATATCTTTGAATTATCATTAACCTTATCTGCCCATGCTATCTCATATCTCTTTTTGGCTTTCCTTATTTCTCTCAAAATGGTGCCCCACTCTCTTTATATTAATTAAAAGATTCAATTCAATAAAGTTGTCTGTATCAAAAGTAAGTTTGTCTTTTATTTTTGAGATGAACCTCAATAACGTTAGTCATCCATTGTTCCTTAACCTTACCAGCTTTACCCTCACGCTAACAAGAACATAATGCCTCTCAACTCACGTCGTCAGACTGATGACTGCCTCCCCCTTGTCAGACATTATTTTACCTGCGAAAAGTCTACTCACATCAAACTTGCACAGTCCTTGTCGCATGCCATTAAAACTTATGGTACTCCAATGAAAAAGATAATATTAATAGAAGGCGTATTATTTTCCACTAATAGTTATGTTTACAAGACCCAAAAGTATTCTCCCATGTTCACTTCAGCCGCTTGCCCTGCCGATTTCACAAAACCAGCTCTCGTTTTGCTCCTTCTCTATTAGGATGATGCACGTACTGATGAAGAAAATTTTCTTCGACACATTTGACAAATTCTTCATGATTCAACCTTTTAACACTATGGTAGTCCCAATCATTTCTTTAGAAAATTAAAATCCCCATTACCACAACCTTATTAAGCTTCCATAAATCCGAGATCTCCCGACATGTCTGTTTCTCATTTTCTTTCTTACTGTTGGAGAGCATATGGTGCAATAACGTCAAAGTACTCCTTCCTTTCTTATATTTAATTTCTATCAATATATTTTGATTAGAAGATTTGTCACAAATGAGCATATAGTGCAATCTCTTCAAAGTGATCTTTACTTTCTTATTTTTAACACTACCCATGTATGTTACCTGATGATTTTTGAGAAAAAACTTCTCCAGTAATACCATTAATTTATCCCTTAATCTAAAACGACAGGCATTCCCCTCTCCACTCACCGTATGCCACTTTTTCTATCCATTCTATGACAGCTATTACCTGGAACGTTGAATTGACAATCTTGAACATCTCTCAGGCGAAAGTGAGGACTGCAGATGTGGAGATTAGAGTCGAGGGCGGTGCTGGAAAAGTACAGCAGGACAGGCAGCACCCGAGGCGCAGGGAAACCAACGTTTTGGGCAAAAGGCCTTCAACAGCCCTTTCCTGATGAGGGGCTTTTGCCCGAAGCGTCTATTTTCCTGCTCCTCGGATGCTGACTGGCCTGCTGTGCTTTTCCAGCACCACACTATCGACTTGAACACCTCTTCACCAACTTTCAGTAATAAATACGATATCCCAATCCTATGTTCATAAACATGCCCTGAATTCATCAACCTTCCCCATAAAGACCCCTGACATTGAAATGAATGCAACCTAGTGCTTTAGAATTAGTGTATACTCTGTCTCTTTCATCTTTCGTTTCAAATGGACATGCTCTATTCACATTCATAACCTTCTCCATCCATCCGTCCATTAACACTGCCAATTAGAATAACCCCGTTGCCTTCTCTATCAATATTATGTCTCCCTATATGGAGTGAGCAAATCTCCCTGCTAAGATATTGGTTGATTTCCAGTTTAGATTAGACCAATCCTTTTTGAGCATGTGTTTTCTATTCCAAAACACATTCCAATTTTCCAAAAACTAAATCCCTCAACAACAACCCAGCTCTTCAGCCATTGATTTTTCTCCTTTAACCTTTCGTTCCTCCACCGGTTGGGGCTGGCATTGACAGTAAACCACAAATTAATACTTATAAAGTTTTATTTTTATTCTACCTCACCTGTTAAATTCACCATGTACTGCTTTAATATTTTCCCTAAAAAGTCATTTCTACCAATATGTACAACAATCTTTGACTACTTAGTCTAACCTTTTACAAGGCGCTTGAAAAGTTTAGAGCCATTAATAAGCCTATCACAAACCATTCTAAACTCATGCTCACTGCCACAGAATCTCCTGCTGATGCCTCTGACTGAAAATCCCACTGTAGCAATAATTCTTCTAAATCTTCTCTAACGCTGCCTAATATAAAAATCGTGCCATTAGTCCAATAACTGACGGCTTTTCCATTTTCGTCAGAAAGACTACCTTCTTCAACAACTCCAAAAAGTGAAAATCTTTTTGATAGAGGAATAGTCGCCGGAGACATTGAAATACCTTCTTATCTTTCCTGACAGTCACCATTTATCGGACTGCTTTGCTAGGTAGTCCCTTTTTTCTAAATCTTCTCGCCAACCTCTCTGTGGCCTAAGTAACATTATGCCTCGAAGCAGGATGTTCACAACACCTTATTTATATGTTACCTTTCATGGCCTTTAGATAATAATGTTAAAATGGAAGAAAAAACATAGACACATCAAACATATAAAAATTAGATAAAATCAACCCTTTTACTAATTAACTCAATATAAATATTCATCTTCAATATATTCCTAGCAGAAAAGTCTTCTCCTGAGCAGAAAACAGACAAGACTCTCCGGAATGAAGGCACAACTCCTTATTTTTTTTAAAAAAGTTTACTTTTTCGAAACGGAAACAAATTTTTGCAGCGGTAAAAAAGAAACCTTAAAAACCATGTGAAAACAGGAAGTGTTGGTTTTGCCTATGACATTCGTGACTTGCCTATTATCATCTAGTGGCACAGTGGTTAGCACTACTCTCTCACATCACCACAGACTCCCAGTTCAATTCCTGCCTCAGGCGACTGACTGTGTGGAGTTTGCAAGTTCTCTGCGTGGGTTTCCTCCCACAGTCCAAAGATGTGCAGGTCAGGTGAATTGGCCATACACAATATCCTGTACTGTTAGGTAAGGGATGAATGTATGGGTGGTGGGGCGGTGTGGAGTTGTTGGGCTGAAGGGCCTGTTTCCACACTGTAAGTAATCTGATCTCACTGTTTTCATCCTCTAAGACGCCAATATTTAAGTTTAACATTCTTTTACTTTTTGTCTTCTGCGAGAAATGTTATTTATCAATTCTTAATTCTACACGTTTTGCTTCATGGCCATTTTGATGTTGTTTTTAGTAACCGTTTGCTGGTATTTAAAACGTTTTTCTTTAATTTATTCATAGGATGAGGGAGTCGCTCGGTTAGACAGAACTTATTGTCTATCCCTAGAGGGCAGTTAAGATTTAACCAAATTTGTGAGGGTTTGAATTCATACATAGGTGAGACCAGGTAGGAATGATGGTTTCCGTCCCTAAAGGGAAATACATGGCTGTTTCTAACAATAAGCAATACTTTCATGATCATCAATAGACTCTTAATTTCAGGTTCATATTGAATGCGACAGCATTTGAACCCGAGTGCCTAGAACATTATCAGGATGAGCAGTCGGCGATAATACCACCAGGCCATCACTGTCGTGTTATTGTTGACTTCCTTGTTAAGCTATGGATCACTTTTCATCTTTTTAGAATTCCATATCCACTAAGGATTGCATTTCAATTGAGGTGTTTTGATTATTTCCCGAAGTCGTTGCCACTGTTATTCAACTGTCCTGCACTTTAATGTTTTTGCCAGGTCTACTTGGGCAAATCACTTCCTCAGGCCAGTAAAGTTGTCATGGCTCAAAACTAAACCTCTCGTATGTGACTGTCTTCACTGTTTCAATCTGAATGTGAACCTCCAGCATGCTGTGCCACTCTTTCTAAGATGATCCTTACGACAATATGATTTATCACTCCTTCCTCATTAGGTTGTACCAAAGTCGGTTCTCTGGTTGGTCCCATGACACGTTAATCGAAGAAATAATCCCTTATACATTCGATGAGTCGTTCTTTGTGTCTCCCCTTGCAAATTGATTAATCTAGTCAATATGCATGTTCAAATTACCCATCATCATTCGTGTGCCCTTGTCTTAAGCCATCATTATTCCCTGGATCATGCGATTCCCTACTTTGAATGTAGTTTGCCGGGATGGGAGTTTGTGGGCTGGAAATGCTCCTCCCAATGGGTTTCTATAAATGTGTTTTATTTCTAACCGGACTGATTCATCGTTTTTGTCACATGTGTTAATATAATTTCTTAATACACCCTTGACATTACCCTTGACCATTGCAGACACTCCATCTACTGTACCCATGGACATTTTACACCGCAGTCCTGACCTTCCTGTAATCACGTTTCAGTAATCCCCACCATGCCATATCTAATTATCTCTGTTTGAGCTGCCAGCTCATTAATTTTATTCCAAATACTGCACGCTTTTAGTTAAAAGTTTTGTTTTTTATTTTACATAAGTTCCATTGATATGTCTTTTTAAAAATACTTTTGTGCACAGGCTGTCCATCCTTTTTTATTGATCCCCATTAACAATATCATTTGCTCCAACTTTCTACTCATATTTTTAAATTGTTATGATTCTTTCTCTCAGCATGGTCATTGTACTGGCCCTGCTTGTTTATTCGACCACCCTCTACTTTCTGTTCAGTTTCTGACCTGCTGCTTTGGTTCCCAGCCTCCTGAGTTGCACAATCACACCTCCCTCCCAGGATGTTGGGGCCCCTCCTGTTAAGGTGCACACTTTCATTTTCATACAGTTCCCACCTGTCCCGGAACATTCTTTGCCAGACCTTTCAACCTTTCATTCTTTTTGCCGATGTCATTGATATCAATGTGAACGACGACCGCTGGCTGTTTCCCATCCCAATTCACTCTGCCCTGAGCATGCTCGGAGACATTCCTGATCCTGGCACTGACGGCCCTTTTTATGAAGAAATAATAGAATCCCTACAGTGGGGAAGCCGGCCATTTCACACAGCACGTCCAAGCTGACCCTCCGAAGAGTGAATCACCCTGACCCATTCCCCTACTCTATTACTCTGCATTTACCCATGACCAATGTACCTAACCGACATGTCGCTGAACACTATTGGCGAAAAGTAAACAACCCAGACCCATTCCGCTATGCTATGTTGAATCTGCATTCTCACAACAGATACTGAGTATTGCCAGCAACTTCTAGTTTTGTCACAGATGATGATTGCATTTTGATTTAAAAAATGTATGTAACTCAGACTTGAAACAAAGCTGAATTTAAACTGCCAGGAGAAAATTAAATATCTGGTCGTTCGATGACCCCAGTAAAGGTTTAGTAAATTACTTCGGTTTGGCCCATGAACGTCATTTGTTCACTTTCCCAATCAATGAATAAAGGAGATTTTTTTAGCATCTTCTTTGATATCAGAAAATTTTGAAACGTTGCACTTTTACTCCTTCATATGGGTGTGATTACATCTCATTCTTTCGTCTTTGTGCAACTAAAGATGATTATTCACAAGACAAACACACACACACACACACACACACACACAGAGTAATACTTTGTCGAAGAATGCCACTAACATTGTAAGTAATTGGAATGATAACTGGAAAGAAGGAAATAAGTAATGGACGGATGAGAGAAGACGGGTCTTTTTCGGAACAGAAAATACTTTTATGTGAACTTGCTAGGTTGATCAAATTTATGAAAAGCTGTGCAGGGCAGAAAAAAATATTGTTATTAAGGTGTAGATGTATACTTTCCCGTTAAGGTAGACAAGAAGCTGGCACAACGTGTTCTGAAAGAAGTTAAAATGTAACATTTGCCTGTGAAACCAATAGTGATGCTGAGTTGCCATGGAACAAAATCAAATGCAAATTCAGCCAGACAGTTTAAATTATGCACCAACAGACTGAAATCAAATCGAGATTGAAATATAATGTATTTGGTGGCATCAATATCAATGAAATTATCCGATGCGTTGTGGTACGAAACTGGATATTTTGAACATTTAGGGGGAGAACTGCTAAAGATATCCACAAAGATAGACAGCGAGTTGAAGAACTTCCTGAAGGCACCTGTCCATAAGAAGTTTGCACAGCAGAACATTAATGCTGACCGTGAGTAAAATCTACAGACAAAATCTACAAAGGAAAATCGACAAAGCTGGCCGGTTTTGAAACATGATTATATTTTTTGTAAACCTTTATTGGGGTTTTTGTTTCATCAGACCAGTATTGTAGAGTGGGAGGTAAAAGATACGTTTAACCCAAGGGATTTCTAAATGGTTGTTTATTTTATTATTCCCGTTGGACTTAAATAACAAAAGTGTTAATTTTACTTTAAATAGTGACTCTGTAAATGGATCTTTTCCTCTCGACGTTTAAGATATTACAGCATGAGGTGAACCTTTTCTGAGTGGTTGGTTTAAATTAGGAGAGCGGTTGATCCTGTGTTGTAACAGTTTGGGGGCTTTCGTCCGCGATTTCAACAGGTTTAGGCAGATCCAAACTGACATTTGGGGAGATTTGAATAGATTTGAGGTATGAGAAAATGCACAGTATATTAAAGCATTTGCAATTGGTATCCGAGATCTTTAAATAAAACGTCAGTAAGACAACTAGTTCAATTTCGATGACTTGTGGTTGGTTAAATTAAAAGTGAGAGAAATGATTCTTTAAAAAAAATTAAGGGGGGTTTGAAGATGATTCTCAATTTTTCCAAGGACGTTTAGAAAGAAAAATAAAGGCCAAACCTTTAGAATTAGCAAATAACATTGATTAACGTTTAACCAACGACAAAAGTAAAGCTGAAATTGTCAGGGAATTACTCAAACGCTAAGGTGTGTCAGAGAAACAGACAAGTGCAGTAGACTGAGAAAAACTGAAATTATAATTGAGGGAAATGGAGTTTAAAGATAAACAAAGAAAGAGAGAAAGAGAGAGAGAAGAAACAGAAAGCAAAAGAGAAGAGAGACAGAGGAAAAGGGAAGGAGAAGGTTTGTATCTGAGCTAAGAGAGAAGAAAAAGAGAAAAAAGAGACAGAAGGTTTTTAGTTGAGCAAAAAGAGCGAGAGGTTGAACTTGAAGGTACGATTCAGTCAACAAAGTCAAAGTAACAGGATGGAGATTAAAAGGGAATTGGTGATGCATACAGCTATGTCAAAACGCTGACACATTTTGATGAGAAAGATTTTGAAGCCTTCTTTGATTCATTGATAACTTGGCTAGGAAGATGGAATGGTCCAAGTAATTATGGGTAATGATAGTTCAATCTCAACTGGTAGGCAGGGCGAGTGAGGTATTTGCTCCGGTGTCAGACAAGGGATCAACAGACCCTGAAGATGTCAAGCAAGCTATTTTAAGTGCTCATGAATTGGTACCAGAGACATGTAGACAGTAGTTCTGATGGATGGGCTAGTACAGAGGTGGACCATTTTCTTCCCAGAGGGAACTGCACCACCAGACCCACTGAGCATGGTCCGAGCACACCACCTAGACCAGTGCAGTATCTGCGGTCTGAGGAATTGTCCAGCAATACAGGACAAACATCAATAAACTTCCCCACTCTGTCAAAATAAGGGTCACTGTATTCTTTCTGCTCCCTCACACTCACTGTATGTTTGCTATAGCACCAAACACCGAACTAGGCTCATGCTCCACCACTCTCACTATTGCACTGTCTCTAATTCTCTCTCACACACACAATTTCCCTCCACTTTCCAACCCACACTAATAACACAGCATGGACATAACTCTATGGACTGACTCCCTCCTGACACATCACCATTTCCCTTATCACACCTACACCAACACTAAGAGCAGGGCCACACACTGCAAACTTCCCTCCCTCCCTTTGTCCCATTCCAGGAGTAACAGCCTGGAATAGGATAGAAAGGGTCATGCCGGGTGTTGGAGTGCCCGATATCCGCTCCCTCATCCCCCCCGCCACATGGGGAGGACCCTGGTACGAGTCAGAGAGGACCGGGATGCCTCGTGTGGAGATTCTGAAATATCCATGTCCCACTGACCGAGTAAGGAGCAATGTTCAGTGAAGGTCAATTCTCACTTTAAACCCACTAGCAGCTCCGTTCCTCCCCGGCGCAACTTAGAAGCCGTGGTCCTGATGCCATATCTCTTTTGTGTCGAACTGGTACAAATGGAAACCCCACCGTCTCAGTGGGCAGGAGGGTGGGCTCACATCACATCGTCACTAGGAAGGGAGCACGGAGGGTCCCTCCTACACCTCCCCCTGTAAACAGCTCAGATACTGAAAATAATCTGTCACATTTACTGCTCTCCTCACTTGTCCTGCCATGTTCAATAATCTGTCCTCCTATACATCCAGAACTTGTGCTCCTGCAGCCCTTTTATAATGGTACAGATATTTTATATTGTCTGTCAATGTTATTCCTACCAAAGTGCATCATCTCACACTGCTCTGCATTGATGCTCATCTGCCATAGAACAGAACATTACACCAATTTGTCATTGCCCTTTTGGAGTTCCACACTGTCCTCTACACACTTTACAATTCTTCCAGGTTTGGTTTCTGCAAACATTGAAATTGCCCTACAATCACACTCCACACATTAATACTGACTTACTCACTAGTGTGAACAAGTGCAATATGCACACACTCCCCAAGAACAGACTGAAAGATCTGACACACACCAGAGAGCAAGTGATATATTGTCAAAGTTACTGGAGCAAGAGAAATACTGGCAGACAGTCCATGTCTGTATTAGTGTCAGTGTCTGACTGAGTGTCTCTATGTCTCTGTGTTAGTGTGCGTTTATCTGTGTGTATCAGTTTGGGGCGAGTCTGGCAGTCTCTGTGGTGTTAATGTGATGTACTCTATCCCTGACATGAGATTCTGAGGAAGGGGTACTCAACCCAAAACATTAACTTTCATTTCTGTCCACAGATGCTGACAGACTTGCTTAGCTTTCTGTTGCTGTCAGTCTCTGCTGGTCTCCCCACCCTTCTGTACAGGTGGTAATGGAGGGCGAAAATCATCAGGGATTCAGTTTAGGAAGGATAGACGTAGAGTATCTGCTCACAGCACTATCTAAACTGAGAGCACCATCAACACACATATACGCACACACATACTACAAACACGCACACACACACAGACATGTACACACATAGAGCTGCACACAGACACTCACGCACAGATACACAATACTCATACCCACCCCCACACACACTTACACACACACTACAAACGTGCGCATACATTCAGATACATACACGCAGACATATACCGCTGCAAACAGACACTCACACACAGATACACATACTCATAGCCACCCTAAACACGCCCTTACAAACACACACACACAGACGCAGAGAGCCACACAGACACAAAGAGACATACACACACCCATGACACACACACACACACACACACACAAGCACACACACACATGCTTACACTCATGCAGACATATACACACACTCAAACATACGCATGCACTCACGAAGATACAGACACATCCGCAAAACACACACAGCCACAGATTTCATTCGTTTCCTCACTCTACCCCCTCACCCCAACTTATCCCAGATCCAATCTTCCAACTCGGCACCTCCCTCTTGAACTGTACTACCTGTCTATCTTCATTCCCACTATCCACTTCACCCTCTGCTTCAACCTATCACCTTCACCCCACCTTCATTTAATTGTCATCTTCCCTGCTTTCTTCCCCCAAGCACTACACCCTCCCATTTATCGTTCAGCCCAATTGGTCCACAAGACTCATTATTAATGATGGGATAATGTTCGAAATTTCAACTTTCCTGCTCCTTGAATGCTGCCTGAAATTCTATGCTTTTCCAGCACCACACTCTTTGACACAGACAGACACGCACACACAGACAGAGAAACACACACACAGACACACATGCACAAACACAAAGACAGCCATGCTTCCCACACACGAAAACATCCACACTCCCCACACAGACTCACCCACACTGCCCACACACACCCACATACCTCACACACAGACACACCCAGACACAGACAGTCAGGCATACACATTCAAACAGGCACACAAGCACCCACATTCCCACACATGCACGCATGCATTCACACACAGACACACAGTCAGACGTACACACTCAAACAAACATGCACACTAACACACACAGACACCCACACTCCCCACAAATGCACACGTACGCTCATACACGACAGACACACTCAGCCAGACCCCCGTTCCCTAGTTAGTTCTGAAAGTTAGTTTCTGGACCTTCCCCTGCGGAGACAGAACCAATGCTCCCTCACATCGGCAGAGGTTTCTATCAGTTAATGATATATCGGAGGACTGCACTCCAGAGATGGTGCATATGTTACCCACTCCTGCCTGGAATGTTCCAGAATCAATGCAGTTCATGTCATGATGAATATCAGCACAGTCCTGTCCCTAGTGTGAAGCTACAGGTTATGCTGAAGGAGAGGACACAGCTCAGTGGCCACCTCGTTTTTAAACAAACTGGTTTCACACTTTATACTTGGAATGGGTCCAACTTAGAAACATATTCCTGGAAATGCTAGAGATGATAGTACAGTGCCCTGCCCCTCCTTGTGTACAGAGCTTCCCTTCTGTGAAGTCTCAGCTCCATTTGTTTACCATGCAGTGCTCATATCTGGTCCAGAGTGGGGTCACCAAACCCTCAGGTCTCTCTGAATGAACCCAGCATCAGACAATACAAACCCGAGAAAAGCATCCACAGAACCTCCCCTTACTCTGTAATGACAGAAGCAAGTGAAATCCCCCCACAGACGGTGCACGCATTCGATGTTGAAAATATTTCTCTTCTGAGCGAAAAAAAAACTGTTACATGACTGGACTGTCCGACAGTGACAGTTCCATTCTCCAAAGAAGCAGTTGACAATCTAATATTACGTTTCTCTGCATCTCAGCAGCTATAACGACAGCACCAGAATTGCCAATGGAGTTGATCAGCATACACAGGGAACATATATAGAGAGAATATAAGTTTATTGTCAATATATTTTTATCTGGAATAGTGGTCAGAAGAAAACTGGAGCCGTAAAATTGGAAGTTAACAAGGGGACAGATGACAGCTAATTCAGCAACAGTACTGAGGCTGAGAGAATACAGATACACATAACAGTCCAGGGCTAAAGGAGGACCTAAGGGTCTGAACAGCCTTGTTCCTTCTTAGATGTTTATGAGTGAGGAGTCTGAAATTGATGGAAATGGATTTTGTGACTGAACCTAAGAATAACAGTTTATTCATTTGTTAAATATAAATAACTGAAACAGCAATAACTTTCACCATTATTTTTAGAATTGACAGGTATAGGCTTACCAGGAACACCAAAAATCGTGCGGATGGGGTAGTAACCTGCCTGAATAATCATCAGTACGGCTTCTATTAGCAACTCTAACCATGGCCAATCATGAACACGATAGTGAAGACACAAGGATAAACTCCTGTCCATTATTAGAATATTCCAGCCAAATGTTCTCAAAATCTGATACATTGTTGGAACATTCCAGTCTAATGTTCTCAGATTCTGATCTATTGTTGGAGCATTCCCCTCTAACGTTCCCAGATTCTGATCCATCATTGGAACATTCCAGTCTATTGTTGTAAGATTCGCTTTGTCTCCCTCTCTCTGTCCTGCAGATACAAGCCATCTTGAGGATGACGCTATTGCTGATAATATGGGATAACAGGTTGAAGGACGCCCCGCATTAAGAGAAGAGGAAACCTTCCAGTGACGCAATTAGGGTCCATGGAGACTGACATCAATCACAGGCACTGAACATGCAGCTCCAATTAACCTCCTTTCATTACAACCCTCATATTCCACAGTAATACTTGGTCTGGGTGGGATGTTGAAATCGTGAATATTGGGTGAATGGTACATCTCCAATTGCAAATTTAGAGGTGAGGCAGAGAGCTGATGCTTTCTCTTCACAAGCTCGATGTTTCTACTGTGCTTTGGCAGAATTGGATTTGACGGGCTCCCGACGCCGTCTGTGTCTGATCACGAGGACTGCTGCATCCTTTCGTTTTATTTATGTTTGACTTTGACATTTGTCTGGCCATGACGTAATGGCTTAGTTGGGGTTAGGTATTTTTGAGAGGCTCCTACAGTGCCATAGATAGTGTAGATACAGTCCATTCTTTGTGGCCCTTGCAGCCACAGTCTAGTCCTGTGGAGGGATGGTCAAGCTCTCCCAGAACCAGGATTCTTAGTTTTACCTTTTGCCAGTTATTGCTGGGTTCACAGCAGGGTTGGAAGGATGCTATACACGCTCTCTGATATTTGACTCAGAATTGTATTTTGATGTGCTTTCCTCCTGGATTGGCGAACTGTTTGTGAGACAATCTGTTTCTTGAATGTGCTTTAAACAAGAGTGTGTTTATGTGATGTTACCATGTTACCATATTGGATTAGTAACTGTTTAGCAGTTAAATAAACTGTTGTTCTGTTAAGTTTTCCAATAATTATTCCAAGTTTCTCTTGCTGCTGTATTTGGCCGACTGTGTTTGAATAGATTGTGTTTTGCTGAAAGTTGAATATTTCTACCTAGCGAATTGTATCTGAAACACAGCACCTCGCATTTACCTTTAAAATAAGAAAATGTTCGGTTCGAGGCTACCTTTTCCATGCATTTTGAGGGGATCTGCTCGGGTCCTTAACAAGTGGGACAGATATTTACGCTTTACTTGGGTAATTACTTCATTGGCAACATTTTACAGAAATATGGGGTTTGACAGCAGAACGCGCCGTGCTGGAGGAGTGATATCTCTATCAGGAATTAGACCGGATACTTAATCCACCTCACAGACACAGCCCAGACACGTATAAGCAGCAATGAGATATCTGCTTGCATGGAACACTGTGCAGACCAGGCTCAGTAAAACCAGCAATCTGTCCAGGATGGAATATTGTGGAGCAATCTGTCTAGAATACGAGACAGACTAAGCTCAATACAACACAGAAATCTGTCCAGGATGGAAAACTGTGCAGATCAGACTCAGTACAACCAGCAAATTGTCCAGGACGGAATACTGTGCAAGTCTCAACTGCCCACAATCTATCCCTCCAACATGAGGAGCAGTACAGACCAATATGGACTGTCCAATATGGACATGCAGTCTGCAGCCCACACCAGTGTCTTGCTCTACAAACGCGGACAAGGTACCTGTTCAATATGAGAGCTGTACAGTGGATAGCAGTGAATTGATGTGTAAACTAGGAACGGTTACCCTCCCAGCATGTACACCACTCCAGTGCATTGCTCCATAACACTGTATTAGATCACTACCCAGCGTGGGGAAACTTGCAGACCATGCTGGAAATGACAAGATGTGCAGCTCCCAATCATTTCCAACTCCATATCTCCATTGTGCCATGACAAACGGTGCTGTGGGTATAAACATCACTGACGCAGAGAGATGGTTGTGGAGTGGGGTTGGGGGAGACGAGTTTTAGTACCAATAATGAAAAGGATTTTGTGAAAAAGAGAAAAAGAGGTAAAGAGACATTTTCATGGAAGATCTGAAATTTCAGAATGCTGAAATAAAGACATTTCGGTAACATGAGCCATTATGCTCAGGAATGATGGGTGAACGGGATATCAGCATGAGTTCTGATGTTGGAGATTTTGATGAGCATTTCTTTTGCAGCTTTATAACTGGAGTGGCCTCAGCAGAGTCTTCAACTTATCGTGCTGAATCTGACAGTAATTTGTCTCAGTGACATTTTCTTTGAGTGTGACAGAGGGATTGTCTGCACGAGGCTGAGCCAATTTCCTGGTGCTATCTTATCGGACTCACCTCATTAACTACCAACCCCACCCCATGGTGTCCCTATCATTCAATACCATCCGATTCTCCCACCCATCATGGCTGGAGGTACTCGCCATCGCATGGATGTCCCTGGATATTCTGTGATCCTTGCATTGCTGCCATCTTTAAACACCAAAGGGCACATGTTTATGCTTTCTCAGTTTGGATCTGCTCTGCATGGTAGATAAGAGGCAATTGCACCATGTTTTATCAGCCAGGGACAGATGGATGGGCTACTACAGACGGGGACCATTCTCTTCCCAGAGTGGGGCACACCACCAGATCCACCGAACATGGTCTGAGTTCACCAACCCAGCTCAGTGCAGGATCTGCGGTATGAATAAATGTGCAGCAATACAGGACAAGCATTAATAAACTTGCCCACTCTGTCAGGATAAGGATCACCGTATTCTCTTGTTCCCTTACACTCATTGTTACAGCACCTCCCACTCTCACTACTGCATGCAGCACCTTCCGTTTGTCTCTGACTCTGTCTCTCTTTTGCTCTCTCTCTCTCATCTTTGCAACACCCCCACAAGGTGGCAGCATTTTCTGGATCATGCCGATTATAGAATGTCCAGATAATGTTCCAAATATTTCCCATTTTCAGAAAAATGTCGATGTTCCCATATGTGACGCATAAAGTGGAGGAGCATAAATGTACGTTTTTCAAATCCCACCTAATTCAAATCCATCATGAGACTATTCAGGCATTCAAACGTGCTCTAGCATTTAATAAGATCGCGGCAGATTTGATGGTTTTCTCAGCTCCATGCTACAGGAATGTTCAGCCATTCAACCCTCTGGGTTCCTGTCGTGACCCAGTCGACACTCAGGCACTTCTACCCCGGTTTTCTTCAAGCGCCTGTTCGAGGGCCTTTCCCACGGGGATGGACAGTCCAAACAATATATTCCATCAGCTTTGTACTTCTACATGATGGTAAGCACATTTTACACAGATTCATAAAAAAATGCCCTTATTTAATTATGGTTGATATCCAATCACAATTAATCACTCTGGTTACTTCACTTCCCTCACCTCATTATATTCAGCCAAAGACAGTTTTAAATCACTTCTCTGCTTATAAAATATAACTTCTGGCAGAGAACATTTTTGTCCTCAGCCGTTATCTTGACCGTTTTCTGAATTGCATCTTTTTTCGTTGTTATGAAAGTTTCTCTTGGCCTTTGTCTGTGACTGTTTCTGTCTGTAACAGTTATATTGTCTCCCACTCAGTTGGCTGGATGGCTGGTTTGTGATATAGCGGGAGGCCAACAGTGCAGGTGCAGTTCCTCACACTGACAGAGGTTACCATGAAGGGGACGCTCTCTCATCCTCATCCCATCACCCGAGATGTGGTAACTCTCAGGGCAAACCATCATGAGTGTTCTCTCTCTCATGACAGAGCAGTCCCATGGTCATTTGGAAGTGTATTACATCACTGTTAACATTTTAAAATGTCATCTATGTTATAATTTAGTTTTGCATTATATTCTTGGATGTTCTGTAGCCATTTCATTTGTACAGCTGTCAGCATTTCCTCCACACTGCACATTCCTGCCCATTTCAGAACAATTCTTGACTCTGTTGCTATTTATGAAACTTCTGTCTGTGCTTCAAGGGCATTCAATATTTCTGTCTCTAATGCTCTGTGGGGAAGAGAATTACAAAGGCTCAAAATAATTCAAGAAAACAAAATACAAATCTCATCGGGATGTGAGGTTTTCTTTTGTCTCCATACCATAATTCCATTGGAAGCAGTTCAGAGATATTTCACTTCATGTATTCCATGGATTTAGGGTTTATACTATGGAGGCTTTAACAGGTTGCTCTTGTTGCTCTTGAGAGGTGTTTTTGTTGAAACATACAAGACCTCGAGGACAGTGGATCAGATAGATACCCACTGGGTGTTTGTGTAATCTAAACTTGTTGTCATTGTCATAGAAACCCACTAGATTGGAAGCAGGACGTTCTGTCCATCGAGTCCACACTGACCCACCGAACAGTAACCCACATCGCCCTGTCCCCAGCCGTATGCATATAACCGTGCGATCCCCATGACAAACCCACATATCTATGGGCACTATAGGCAATGGCACATGGCCAACCCACTCTCAGCTGCACATCCTGGGACTTTGGGGGAAACTGGAGCAATGGCAGGAAAGCAACACAGACATGGAGAAAATGTTCAAACTCCACATAGGGAGTCGCCCGAGGTTGGAATTAAACTCAGCTCATTGGTGATGCGAGGCAGCAATGGTAATCACAGATCCAACGTGTTCCTCAGTTAGTTCCATAGCTACTTGTGGCTGACTAAAGAAATCTGTCTGACTTGTGCCTATCACTGAACCTGACACAATCTGAGACCTTTATCATTGGCCATTTCACCAACCTAGTTACATTTAAAATTTGTTGTGAGCAGTGGAGGAGTGGGATTGGAAAGCAAACAGTGACACCCTTCAACCTCAGTCAGAACATGAATGAGGCGAAATTCACAAAATGGGATTTCATTCCAGTGGGAAGTCTCTTTCCAAGAAGTTTGTGATAGCTAAATCTTTATATTATATCAATGTTTGTTCGTCTTATTTTCCATAGACATGTGAATCAGGGATAATGGTGCACGGAGAGAAAAGTGCAACTGGGACCACAATAAGATGAGCCACGACCTTATTTACTGGTGGAGTACAGTGAAAGTTTCAAATAGCTCACTCCTGTCCCTCAGCCCTATGTTCTGTGTTCCATTCAGCCCTTCAGACCTGATACACAGGGGCAGATCGAGGCCACTCCGATGGTTAAATAAAGTTTCGTCAATGTACTTGGAAAATCCAGGCTGGGTCAGGAAGTGACAGCCTCCCCACCCCCACGCACAGGCCTCCCCTCTCTGTAACTTCTACTCCAGATGTGGGTCATGTTACAGAGCCAGATTCACTGTGAATACACCCTCCTACTCCCTCCCCCCCCCCGTTAACTCAAACAAGTCCTCTTCTCCTCCTGAATGCAACATTGTACTGCATGATTTCCAGTAAAATATCCAGTTACTTTCCAAAAGCATAACACGAGAACATAATAAATAGGAACAGGATCAGGCCATTCTGCCCATCAAGCTCGTCCTGTCATTTAATACCAACATAGCTGACCTACTCCAGCGCTCAACTCCGCTTTCCAAATATTCACTACCTTCTGCGAGAAGAAACTGCATCTCAGTTTGAAATCTATATTATATATTCGGTATCTATGTCCGTGAGTTCAGTACCACACCCAGCAGTGGAAACACGTTCTCAAAATCTAACTTGTCAAGCCCCCTTGGTATCTTGTATTTTTCATCAGTATTACTCCTCATTCATTTCAACCACAATGACTAATTGCCTCCCATTTTAGAGGTTCTCGATAACACAACCCTTTCATCCCAGGAACCCGCCTAAAGTACCAACCGAGTTACTTGCTGTATCAGCATGCTGACGTTATATTTCATACACAGGAACGCTCCAATCGTTTGGACTGCTCCTTTTCTGGAAGTCTTCTCCATTGAATAACAGCCTGCCTTTTGATTCTCAGTGTCATCCTCAGTCTCGGATGTATATTGCACTCAGCTCTCTCCTTCAGGCTATTGGTGTAGATTGTCAATAACTGATGCAACGGACTGATATCTGTGGTACTCCAGCCGATACACTTTTATCATAACCATCCATTAATCCTGACTCTACGATTTCTATGTGTTAACCAATCGCCATCCCATGCTAATACATTATCCGTCAAACTATGATCTTCTGTCTGTGTAAGAACCTTTATTTTGTGATACCCTGTGAAAACTCTCTGGAAAGCCTCGTGTCCACCAGTTCCCCTTTATCAAGTCCGCTTGTTACGTCCTCAGGGATCTCCAGAAATACTTTGCATGATTTTAAAGGACAAAATATAATCTTCAGTTCACTAAAACACACTGACTTTGCGTGAAGCTTTTCTAATTGTCCATGCTGGCCAGCTTTTCCAAACTAAATTAGTCCCATCTGCTTGCATTTGGCCGATATGCCCCTAAATGTTTCCCATTCATATGTTTGCCCAAATGTCTTTTAAATATTACGGCTGTACACGCATCTGCCAATCTTCCTCTGGCAGCTCATTCCATACCCACACCACCCTCTGAGTAAAAGCATTGCTCCTTCTTCCCTTTTAAATCGTCCCATTTCAACTTAAGCCTATGCCTTCTATGGTTGAACTCCCCCATCCTGTGGAAAAGACCTTGGCTATTTGCCCTATCCATACTCCCACGATTTTCTAATTTCTGTAATGTCACCCAGCAACCTCCTTCACTCCATCTGATACTAAGTTCAAGATCAATACTTAAAAATAAACATCGCAAATTTGAAACAATACTAAAAGAGACTGGTAAACAACACACAGTCCAAACTTCATATTGTCATTTGCTTTTCTCTATGTTACAATATTGAGGCAGCATGAAAATTTTACTAGTGTCAATTCGTTTTTCTAAAGGTGGTGATGATGATCTCGACAGTGAAAACTTACTTTTGGCCAGATCAGCATAATACCACATAGTTAACATTCTCCATCCTGAACTCCCTATGACCTTGACTTTTTGTGTCTTCTTTATCTTGCACTCAAGAGCAGTAACCCCTTTCCCCCATTCATATCTGAATCTAAACCCGTTTTACATCATCTTCTCGTTCTCCACTGCTAAATGTCTGTTTATCTGTTGCCACACTCTCTTTTCCCTGTCATCCATCCCCCACCTCTGGCAAGGGATCAAAAATCCACTTTCCAATTATTTTCAGTTCTGAAGAAGCATGGCACTAGTCATGAAACGCAAACTCTGTTCCTCTGTCTCTGCAGATGCTGTCAGACCTGCAGAATTTCGCCAGAAATAAATAGGAGCAGAACAAATGTTAAAGTCAGCAAATAATTATGAATACTGGACATAAAAATGCAAAAAAATTGCTGGCCAGACTGAGAGCTTTGTAGAAGGGTCACTGGAAGAATTAAATCGAAGATATTACAGGTAAAACTGGGTTAACATGTGATGCTGATAAGCCACAGCAGCAGCAGAAGCAGATTTCTTTTCAATCATAGTCTGTAACTTTTCCCCAGGATAATCCCTCAGTCTACTATTACCATCAAGCCAATCCATAGTTAAGTGACTAGTGTGTGTGAACATGCCAGAGTCAGAACCATGTGTACCTAAACTTGATGATAACTCGTTAAAGCTATTGCACTGGTATGGTTACACTCCAAACAGCGGAACTAACATCTCATGGAGAGGGAGAATTGATCCCAATTCAAACAGATCAGATCTAAGCTCTGGAGTACTGCCACATCCAGGGATAAAGGTCGATGGAATATTAAACAACTTACTGGCGGAGAGGACTCATGAAATATCCCGAACCAAAATAAGGGAACAGCCATGTACATTTGAGTAAAAGACAAGGGAGTAGTATCTACACCATCCTCAGCCAGAAGCGTGGTGTTGATAATCTACCTCATCCTCGCCATGATTCCCACAGAATCACAGATGCCAGTCTTGAACCGAATCAATTAGCTGCACGTGACATGACGAAACAGCTGAACACAGTAGATAAGGCAATGGGTCCTGACCCAATTCCTGCATTAAGACTAAAGACTTGTGCTGCACAACAAGCCGTGTCCCTGGGGAAGCTGTTTAATTCCTGCTCCAACTCTGACATCTCCCTGGCAATGTGGAAAATTAGTCAGCTATGTCCAGTCTCCTAAGAGGACAATACTTACAATTGACCAAATACCAACCCGTCTGTCCCATCACGATATTCAAACCACAGGGAGTCATTTCCGACAGATCTGTCAAGCAGCACAGAAATAATCTGCTCAGTGTGGTTTCTGATGAAGATGGTGCTGCTGTGGAAATGTCACTGGATTACTAATCCAGACCAGACCAATCCTCTGGCAGCTGGTGGAAGTTAAAACCAATTAATAAAGCATCAAGTTGTTAAAATCTGATCAGTAGTAGTGACCTTGAAGCCAATTTGCAAACACCAATTGCCTTCCCCAATGTACTTTGAGGAAGTTTATCTCCCGTGCTTTCCTTGTCTGGCCTAAAACTGACTCCGAACACACAGACATGTGATACACTGTTCAATGGTCTCTAAATTGGCCAAGGAAGACATTCAATAGCATCAAACTGCTCTGAAGTCTTAAAGGACAGATGCGGACAGAATACTCGGCACCAGCATTAGTATTGGAAAAGGGAATGGGAACCATAGTTCTGTTGTCCCTGCAGAGACCTCTTTCTTACAATCTGAGATCTTCTGACAACATTGCCAGAGTTTTTTCACCGACTGCACAGAAACATCGGGAAATGAGTCGGCCAATCAACACACTGTGCCTTCCCCAATTCCAGCTCAATGCAGTTTTCCCAAACAATATACATATCCCGCAAGATGATTAACCATCGGAAAAATATAAAATAGGAACTACAATAGTAGAATGTTCTACCCCATTCAATACAATGACAGCTGATCGTTTATCTCCACATCATGAGTCTGTTATCGCAACACTTTTACTGTCTAGAAATCCTTGTGTATAATCAGTGCCTTGGTTTCCAAAGCCTGATCTGGGAGACAATTCCCTCGGTTCACCAGTCTCTGAGTGTAGACATTTATTTTCATCTCAATGCAGTGTGGCCAGTCTGCACCTAATATTGTGGCCCATGGTTTTAGACATCTCGGCCAGGGGAATTATAATCCGTGCTTCCAATCTGTCTCAGCCTGTCAGAGTTTTATATATCTCACTGTGATCATCACTCATTTTCCTAAACACCATGGAATACAGGCCCAGTCGCGTCAATCCCTTCTCCGACAACAAGCCTGTCATCCCAGAGGTCAGTCTGGTCATCCTTCACTGCTCTTCCTCAATGTCAGCTTTGTCCTTTATTAGATAAGAAGACCAAAACTGCACACAATACTATACAATGTTCGAGATGGGGTCTCAACAAGACCCTGTACAGCTGCAGTAAGACAACCTTACCCCTGGACTCAAATCGCCCTGAAATGAAGGTCAACACATTATTAATCTTATTAACTGCTTTCTGTTCCTGCAATATTGCTTTTAGTGACTGGTGTACAGGGAGATCCAGATCATTTTCAATGTTACAGCTCCCCACTTGCTTTGCCTTTATACACTGGTCAGCGTGCCAATGCCATTCCCCGTATTGAATTCTGGATTCAGAACTTATTGCCCTACATGGACCTCGGAGGCTGCGCAGACGGAAACAAAAAAAGAAGCATAAGTCCATTTATAAATCAACATTTTAGAACCAATCCATTTTCAAATGGTCGGCTGCTGTTCTATTTATCCAATGAATTACACAATGTCACATCTACCCATACTGCTCCACATCTGCCAAACATTCACTCCACTTATCTCAATCAATTTAGAGCTTTTCTACATCCTCCTCACCAACTAACAATCCAACATGGTTTAGTGCTGTCAGCAGGCTGGGAAATATTGCATTTGTTACCCTCAACCAAAAGTTGGGGACCAACCCCCGATCCCTGTGATACAGCATGTGCCTTCGTCTCCAATAAAAGGGTAATTTTATTCCGGTGTTTCTGGTTCAAGGGCTCCTTTGCTAGTGCTTGTAAACTCTGACTTGCTTTTTTCCCCTATTTTCTTCACCTCTCTTTTCTCTCTGTAACTGACTGACCTTGTCGCTTGGACAGCATCAGCAGCAACGAGAGCCCAGACATGCAGACTTTCAATGGACTCAGGGCATGGCCGTCGAGAGGTCTCAAGTGGAGCACAGTGTATGGACCTTTAACTGGGCCCAGTGCAGAGGAGAGTGTGTCCCTGCTTACTTTTCCAGAGCAAGCACAGGACCTAGAATTGGCGACTCCTACATCAGCAGAGGCAATGTGTGTGAGGTAGGCCCAGTAGCAAAAGGTGATGCCAGAGGATCGGGGACATCATTGTTGGTTGAGTGGTGCGTTGGTGCTGATGAAGTAGGCGATGGAAGGGCATCATGGCAACATCGATGAGGTTGGCACAACAGTAACAGACATGTCCCTGACATTGGAGGGTCTGGCAATGGGGGCAATGAGGCGGTGATGGGAGAGTATTGGCCCAGCGGCAAAGATGGCACCTGAGGATCAGCAACTTCGATGTTGGTGGCCTCTGGTGTAGATGGTGATGAAGCTGATGTCCAGTGATGGGGGATGCAGGTGTCACTGATAATAAGGTGCTGACTCAGGACACATGGACTTTCTTCTAGCTATACCTTTAATTTTTTTCAATATTCCGTATTCATATTATTTAAAACGGTGCCAGTTTGATACAAAAATGTCTTGTGTTTACCCTGTAAAATACACCTGAGTGTAAACTCAAAATCGATATCAAAATATACCATTCATTGTTCCCTGCCAGCTATGCCGTGCTTAGGCCAGTCCATAAGTTAGCCCCAGTTCCATAAGTTGTGATGGTGCACATTAGTTTTGGAACTTTACCGAAAAACTTGCCAAAAATTCAAATACATTACATCCATTGCTTCACCATAATTAACTAACCAGCCAGTATCTCAAATATGATACCCATTTCATTAATTCATGCTGACATTGTCTAGGTTCATTACTTTCAGCCCCAATATTTTCTAAAACCATGTCTTTACTAATTTCATTCTATTCTTTTTTTCACCTGACTGGGTTTCTGAGTCGTGCTGGGAAGTTATTTTTTGTTTTGTTGTTGATGTTTTCTTCTGTGAAGACAGAATTGAAGTACTTGCTTCACAGTTCTGCCACTTCCCTGTTTTCCATTCTCCATTCTCTGGTTTCAGATTGTAATAAACTGCTATTTCTCGTTTACTTTCACAATAACATACTTTTGGAAGCTATTGCAGTTGAGTCATATAACCTTTATTAATACGTGTTTTCAGAAACCCTGCAATTTCTGCCTTAGGCTGCTCAATGACTACTCTTCCACAATCATACAATCAGAGAAGGAGATATTCTGCACCATCTGAAAGACTGCACGATATATATTATTCCCACATTCCTACATGCAGCCTGTAGGGGGGAATGTTATGGGAGTCTGATGCGGGTCCATGTACTTCTTAACGGTTGTGAGGAGACCCACGGCAACATTTTTAAAAAGTCATTAAAGGTGATTTATTTTCGGGGGAGATCCAAGATAATGGCGACCCAGTAGGTTTGCCCTGCTCAGCTCTACAGCAGAACCCAGACAAAGTGGTGCATTCACATTCTCTTTCTTACCCATTGTGGTAAAAAAATACTGACCCGCCTGTATTGCTGTATGTCAGTTGAAGTGAGTAACGAAAATGACTAAGGGTAAAGGACCACGTAGATTGCAACTAGCAGGCACTGACCTGCAGCCATGGATACATCCGCGGCCGTGGCGTCGGCTTCTGTGAACCAGGCGGGGGACTTAACAGAGCAGAGCTTGGTCATGGAGTACATAAAATCCCGAGAGAAGATTGATTCAGTGATGTAGGAGACCCAGACCAGGCTAGAACCGATCTCGGCCACGCTGCAGAAGCATGACTAGGAGATCCAGCATCTCAGACACATTTCATGGAGGATGAGCAGCGGACTGTGTCGTCTGAAACTGCAGTGAAATCCTCAGCACGTCGGATCCAGACCTTGGGCTGGCGGGTACCGGGCGTGGAGGAGCAGGTTGACATTGAAAATCGAGGCCATCGGGCTGATCGGGCTGATCAGGGCTGGCGGAATGGGAAGAAGAAGACCAGCCCGTCTGTTTTTGGAGCAATGGCTTCGGTAGTTCTTTGAAGCTGGAATTCGAGACGGGCAGGATGCAGGTGGAGCAGGCCCACCAGGTTACAATGCACAAGCATGGGTGAGACCAGCAGCCCGCCCAGTCCTTGTGCAACTCCAGCACTATGGAGAGAAACAAATGGTTCTCCGGCACTGGGGAAGGATCCACAGACTGTTATATCCAAAGGATCACGAACTATATTTTTCCAGGACCTTTCTATGGCCATGGTCCACAGGAGGCAGGCCTTTGATAGGGTAAAAAAGGGGGCTGAGGGAATTAAATATTCAGTATACTGTAAGTAACCCGACAATATTACGTTTCAAACACGGAGTGTCCGTGTTTAATTTTGACTCACTCGAAAATGCAACGGACTTCCTGGACACGTTAAGATAGATTGGCTGCCTCAAATAGTATGGACAATCATGTTCTCTTTGCTTCCTCTGTGGTTTGCCTCGTTTACTTGGTTTTGGATTTTTTTAATATGTGGGGTCCCATTCATTTCTCTTTCTCTCTTTACTCCTTACTTCCTCCCCTCCCATTAATCCTTTTATCACTAATTTCCTTTTCGTTTTTCTTAGTACGGAATGGGGGCAGTGTTCGGGGGGCGGGGGGGGGGAGGTGGGGTGGTGGTGGAGGGTTACATTTTTTTCACCAGGAATGCCTTGGATATGGATGAGGCGGGTTGTGTACCCACTTCTAATTTTCTTGCTGTAAGACACATGTAACTTTTTAAAGTTTGTTTTGTCTGGGGTTGGCGAGCAGCTTCAGCTAGTAGGAGCCAAGGGGAATGAGTGAGTAGTATGAGCACTCCCTGTGGGGAAGGAGGGAGAATCACCTCTTACTTGTGTTACATGTTGGTTCATTGTACAAGGAGTTGTTAGGAGTTTTGAGTTGGTAGTTTTTGCAGTTGTATTTTCAAGTTTATATGAACTGTTTACCACTTTCTCGCAGTGCGCAATAAAAGGGTCCTTCCTCACAGGGGGAACACGGGCTGTTTCGGATAGCTATGGCTAACCGCTCATTTAAATGGTGCACCTGAAACATTAAACAGGAGTCATTCACCAATTGATGCTTTCAGGCCTTAGAAAGGAAAGGGTCAATGTAGCGTTGTTGCCAGAAAAAAAAGACATCCAACCGATAAGGAACATTTAAAGTGACAGAAGAGAGTGTTTGGCTGGATGTTATTTTCATCCTTTAATTGAAAATGTAGAGGAGTAGAATTTCTCATTCAGAAGAACCTTCTATAATAGTTGTTTGACTAAATTAAGGAAGAATGTTAGCTTTTTCTGATCCATAAAGCTTTAATACATAGAGAAGAACATGGGAGAGAGTCATAAAGTCATAGAGATGTACAGCATGGAAACAGACCCTTCGGTCCAACCCATCCATGCCGACTAGATATCTCAAACCAATCTAGTCACACCTGTCAGCACCCAGCCCATATCCCTGGAAACCCTTCTTATTCATATACCCACCCAAATGTATCTTATATGTTGCAATTGTGTCAACCTCCACCCCTTCCTCTGGTAGCTCATTCCATCCATGTACCACCCTTGAAAAGTTGCCTTTCAGGTCTCTTTTATATCTTTCACTTCTCACCCTAAACCTATGCCCTCTCGTTTTGGTCTTGCCAACCCCATGGAAATGACTTTGCCTCTTTACTCTATCCATGCCCCTCATAATTTTGTGCAACTCTTCAGGTCTCCTCTCAGCCTCCAACGCTCCAGAGAAAACAGGCCCAGCCTGTTCAGCCTCTCCCTATAGCTGAAATGCTCCAACCCAGGCAACATCCTTGTAAAAACTTTCTGCATCGTTTCAGGTTTCACAATATCTTTCTGATAGGAAGGAGACGAGAATTACACACAATATTCCAACAGTGGCCTGAACAATATCCTGTACAGCCGCAACATGACCTCCCAACTCCTGTACTCAATACTCTGAACAATAAAATAATGCATACCAACCGCCTTATTCACTATCTTATCTACCTGCGACTCCACTTTCAAGGAGCAATGAACCTGCACTCCAAGGTCTCTTTGTTCAGCAACACTCCCTAGGACCGTTCCATTAAGTGTATAAGTTCGGCTAAGATTTGCTTTCCCACAATGCAGCACCTCGCATTTATCTGCATTACACTCCATCTGCAACTTCTCAGCCCATTGGCTCAATTGGTCCAGATCCTGTTGTGATCTGAGGAAACCCTCTTTGCTGTCCACTACACCTGCAACCTGATGGAATTTGAAAACTTACTAACTGTACCTCTGATGCTCGCATCCAAATCATTTATGTAAATGTCAAAAAGTAGTGTACCCAGCACAGATCCTTGTGGCACTCCACTGGTCACAGGCCTCCAGTCTGAAAAAGAACCCTCCAACACCACCCTCTCTCTTCTACCGTTGAGCCAGTTCTGTATCCAAATGGCTAGTTCCTCTGTATTCCATGAGATCTAACCTTGCTAATGAGTCTCCCACGGGGAACCTTGTCGAACGCCTTACTGAAGTCCAAATAGATCACATCCACAGCTCTACCCTCATCAATCCTCTATGTTACTTCTTCAATATCTCAATCAAGTTTGTGAGACATGATTTCCCACGCTCAAAGCCATGGTGGCTATCCCTAATCAGTCCTTGCCTTTCCAAATACATGTACTTCATATCTTTCAGGATTCCCTCCAACAAGTTGCCCAACACCGCGTTCAGGCTCACCAGCCTATACTTCTCTGGTTTGTCTTTACCGCCCTGCTTAAACATTGGCACCACGTTTGCCAACCTCCAGTCTTCCGGCACCTCACGGGCAAATACCTCAGTAAGGGGCCCAGCAATCACTTGTCGAGCTTCCCACAGAGTTCTCGGGTTCTCCTGATCAGGACATGGGGATTTATCCACCTTTACCCTTCAAGTCATCAAGCACTTCCTCCTCTGTAATCTGGACAGTTTGCGAGATGTCACCATCTATTTCCCTTGAGTCTATATCTTCCATATCCTTTTCCACAGTAAATACTGATGCAAAATATTCATTTAGTATCTCCCCCCTTTTCTGCGGCTCCACACAAAGGCCACCTTGCTGATGTTTGAGGGGCCCTATTCTCTCCGTAGTTACCTTGTTGTCCTTAATATATTTGTAAAAACCCTTTGCATTCTCCTTAATAATATTTGCAAAAGTTATGTCATGTACCCTTTTTGCCCTCCTGATTTCCCTCATAGGTTTGCTCCTACTTCCCTTGTACTCTTCTAAGGATTCACTTAATGTATCCTGTCTATACCTGATATATGCTTCCTTCTTTTTTCTTAACCAAACCCTCAATTTCTTTAGTTAACCAGCATTCTGTATACCTACCAGCCTTTCATTTCACCCTGACAGGAATATACTTTCTCTGGATTCTTGTTATCTCATTTCTGAAGGCATCCCATTTTCCAGCCATCCCTTTACCTGCGAAAATCTGCCTGCAATCAGCTTTCAAAAGTTCTTGCCTAATACCGTCAAAGTTGGCCTTTCTCCAATTTAGAAATCCAACTTTTAGATCTGGTCTATCCTTTTCTATCACTATTTCAAAACGAATAGAATTATGGTCGCTGGCCCCAAATTTCTCCCCCACTGACACCTCAGTCACGTGCTCTGCTATATTTCCCAAGAATAGGTCAAGTTTTGCACCTTCTCTAGTAGGTATATCCACATATTGAATCTGAAAATTGTCTTGTACGCACTTAAGAAATTCCTCTCCATCTATACCTTTAACACATTGGAAGTCCCAGTCTATGTTTGGAAAGTTAAAAATCCTCTACTGTTCCTACCCTATTATTCTTACCGATAGCTGAAATATCCTTACAAGTTGTTTCTCAATTTCCCTCTGACTATTGTGGGGTCTATAATACAGTCCCAAAAAGGTGATCATCTCTTCCTTATTTCTCAGTTCCACCCAAGTAACGTCCATGGATATATTTCGGTGAATATCCTCCTTCAGCACAGTTGTAATGTGATCCCTTATCAAAAATGCCACTCCCCCTCCTCTCTTGCGTCCCTTTCTCTCCTTCCTGAAACATTAAGCTGCCACTCCTGCCCATCCCTGAGCCATGTTTCTGTAATTGCTATGATATCACAGTCCCAAGTTCCTCACCATGCCCTGAGTTCATCTGCCTTCCCTGTTAGGCACCTTGCATTGAATACATGCAGTTTAATTTATCATTCCAACATTGTCCCTGCCTGCCCTGTCAGGTTGATTGACTTCTGTTCTCAACTGTACCAGTCTCAGATTGATCTGTTTCCTCAGTATCTCCGTGGGTATCCCCCTCCCCACCTTACTAGTTTAAATCCGCCGGAGCAGTTCTAGCAAATTTCCCTGTCAGTATATTACTCTCCTTCCAATCTAGTTGCAAACTGTCCTTCTTGTACAGGTCACTTCTACTCCAAAAGAGATTCCAATGATCCAAAATGTGAGTCCTTCTCGCATGCACCAGCTCCTCAGACATGCATTCATGTGCTCTATCCTTCTATTCCTGCCCTCACGAACTCGTAGCGCTGGGAGTAATCCAGATCTTACTACCCTTGAGGACTTCTTTTTAAATTTCTGCCAAACTCTCTCTAATCTCACTTCAGAATCTCAACCTTTTCCCTTCCTATATCGTTGGTCCAATGTGGACAATGACCTCTCGCTGAACCCTTTCCCCCCGTGAGAATATTCTGCACCCTCTCTGAGACATCCTTGATTCTGGCACCATGGAAACAACAGTCCATTCTGCTTTTCCTCTTCTGGCCAGAGAACCGCCTGTCTGTACCTTGGACTACAGAATTCCCTAACACAATTGATCTCTTGGAAGCCGACTTACCCCTCGTTGCATTAGAGCCAGTTTCAATACCAGAAACTTGACGGTTCGTGCTACATTCCTCTGAGAATCCATCACCCCTATATATTCCAAAACAGCACACCTGTTTGAAATGGGTACATCAACAAAAGATTCCTGCCCGAGGTGCCTACCTCTCTTACCCTTCCCGGAGTTAACCCATCTACGTGACTGTATCTGAGACTTTCCACATTCCTATAACTGCCATCCATCACATACTGTTGCTGTTGCAAATTCCTCATCGCTTCTAACTGTCTCTCTAACCAATCCATTTGATCTGGTAAGACTCGCATCCAACAGCATTTATGGCAGATATAATCCGTAGTAACCCTTAAACGGTCTTTAAACTCCCACATCTGACAAGAAGTACATATCACTGCAAAGGCCAGTTTTGCTCCTTCACAATTTACAAACCCAGAAAATAACACCGTCTTATTCCTCTCCAAAACACTGCACCAGGTTAAATTAATGGTTATGGCTTTTATTTTAAGTTTAATCAAGAGACTTATCTCCAAAAACATATAATCAAGAAAGAACCCACTATGCTCACTACTACAGCCTTTCCATTGTACAGAATTAAAACAATGATTAACTGATCTGATTCTGTGTTGTGAACTTCGCCCAAAAAGGTTTCTCCAAGATTAGTCGTGAAATTCACTGTTTGTTAGTTTTTGTAGACGCACTCCGATGTCCAGCGATTCATGAAATCAAAAACAGCAAAGGCAGTATTTGTGCAGGTTCTCTCTGTCTGTCTCTCCCCAACCCCCCCCCCCCCCACCCCCACCCCCCACACGGTCCTCACCATGTGCTTCTTTTGCCTGTTCTTCTCCCTTTTGAAACTGCTGTTTTTTTGAAATTGTTTTCTTTCCCCCAAAGTTCCAAAACAATGCAACAGCATATAAACCAGTAACTGCTGCTCCTGGAATTCGAGGAAATCACCTCCAGCATGTAAAATACCTCAGAAAAGGAGCAACCCTTCCAGCCAGAAAGTTTTCCCGTCCTCCATCTTGTCCCTGGTACACCCTTCAAATTAACGGATGCACTCTCCAGGTTGATGGCCCTTGGGGGGCGTCATACAATTTTAGGGGGAGACTTTAACTGATATATGGATCCCAAAGTAGATAGGGTCTTACGGGTTCTCGACGGTATTTCCCTGCAATTTAAGCAGCTGGTGGATCTAAACAGGGAGCTGGGCTTGGTGGATGTGTGGAGATTGTTCAACCTTTGGGGTTGGACTTCACCTTTTTACCTAACCCACATAAGTGCTAAACTAGGATTGATATGATTTTTGCCCCATTGGCCTTTTTGAATTCAGTGCTGTCCTATAGATTTGCGAATATAGCCATTTCTGATCATGCGACAGTGTATATGGAGGTTTAGGATGGTGACAATGTGACAGACTCGCAGCAGTGGTGCATGGATACCTTCCTGTGAAGGATAGCTAGTCATAGAGTCGTAGAGATATACAGCATGGAATCAGACCCTTCAGTAAAACCCATCAATGCCGACCAGATGTCCCAACCCAATCTAGTCCCACTTCCCAGCACCCAGCACATATCCCTCCAAAAGCTTCCTATTCATGTATCCATCCAAATGCCTCTTAAATGTTGTAATTGTATCAGCCTCCACCACGTCCTCTGGCAGATCATTGCATATGCGTACCACCCTCTTTGTGAAACAGTTGATCCTTTGGTCTCTTTTATATCTTACCCCTCTCACCATAAAACTATGCCCTCTAGTGCTGGACTCCCCAAATCCAGGGAAAGGTCTTTATCTATTTCTCCTATCCATGCCCCTCATAATTTTGTAAACCTCTATAACGTCACCCCTCAGGCTATGACGCTGCAGGGAAAACAGCCCCTGCCTGTTCAGTCTCTCCTTGTAGCTGAAATCCTCGAACCTTGGCAACATCCTTGTAAATCTTTTCTGAACGCTTTCAAGTTTCACAACATCATTCCGACAGGAAGGAGACCAGAATTACACGTAATATGCCAAAAGTGGCCTAATCAATGTCCTGTACAGCCGCAACATGACCTCCCAACTACTGTACTCAATTCTCTGACCAATAAAGGAAAGCATACCAAACGCCTTTCTCACTATCATATCTACCTGCAACTCCACTTTCAAGAAGCTATGAACCTGCACTCCAAGGTCTCTTTGTCCAGCAACACTCCCTAGCACCTTGCCATTAAGTGTATAAGTCCTGCGAAGAATTGCTTTGTTACTGAATATTTATCATGGGATTTAAAAAGTTTTGTACACCAATTTGGACGGCCAGTAATCCGACGGTGCGTTGGGAGACTGCCAAGGCCTATGCAAGGGATTTGATTATTTCTTACTCAACGACTCGGAAGCGGTAGAAGGGAGAGCAGCAGTTAACAGAGCGTATTTTGACAGACCGTCTGTAACTAAGTTGCACCAGATTACAATGCTCCGCGCTGCTCTGAACGCTGCTGTCCCCCAGACAGCAAAAAGAGCGATCTCATTTCCAAAACAAAGGGAATTCGAGTAATCTGATAACCTGGGTAGATATCTGTCATACTTGGCCAGAAAGAAGAGTGCCCCCAGTCTATCGCATCCATTAGTACGTGTGCTGTTAAAATCACCTGCGATGCCAGAAAGATTAATGCAGAATTCATGAAGTTCATTTCTGGGCTCTTCCTGTCAGAGGACTGTAAGGACAGATTGGCGACAATGAAGCCCTTTTTTAGTACCCTGGACCTCCCAGGTGTAACTTCAGAGCAGGCGTATTTTTCGAATGCCCCTCTGACAAGCCAAAACATACAGGAGGCGGTGAGGCACCTCCAGAGTGGTAAAGCACCGTGCCTAGATGGATATTAGAGTGAGATTTAAAAGGAGTTCGTAGACATGCTGACTGGGCCAATGTTGGATATGTACAGTCAGACCTGCCTCCCATCCTCTCCGAGAGAAGGAAATATTTGTCTTATTCTCCCGAGGATTGCACTTCATAAAGGCCTTTATCCTTATTAAAAGTGGACTTTGATATTTGAAAATGCTGTCGTTGAATCTGGAGAAGTTCTTGCCCTTCATTGTGAAATAGGACCAGACAGGTTTTATTAGGGGTCACAGGTCATCTAATAATAATTAGAGAGTGCTAATATGGTTCACGTGTGCCAGCAAGGGTCGATTCCGGGCTTGGTAGTGGATGCAGAGAAAACATTTGACCGGGTGGATTGGCCGGACCTCTATTATGTCCTGGAATGGCTTGGCCTTGGAGAGGCTTTTGCCAGGTGGGTGACAGTATTAACTAGTCACTCATGGTCCAAGGTCTGACAATTTTAGCAATGGCAGAGTCAGCCGTCAAGGGTGTCCTCTTTCACCATTACTATTTACATTGGTGATTGAACCGTTGGCAGAGCCCATCCGGAGGGATCACTATATTACTGCCCTGGAGGTAGGATCAGGATGGCATAAGATCACATGTTATGCAAATGACGTTCTTCTCTTCCTAACTAACTCGACGATAACTGTGCTCCAAGTGATTAATGTATTTGGATCTTTCTTGGGCTATAAAACCACCTTTATGAAATCGGAGACTATGCCTGTCTGTGTCTTATTAGAATACTCGATCTTGGAGGTGCATTCCAATTCCCTTTCAAATGGTTAGATGGAGGTTTCCTGTATTTCGGCATTTTTATCACTCCAGCCTTCAAACAATTAGATAAAGCTATGTTCCTGCAGTTGCTCGAGAACATGAGACAGGACCTTCAGCACCTTCTATATTCTTGTTGGGAAGAATATCTCCGGTCAAAATGAATGTGTTCCTCCGTTTATTATATCCCAGGCAAATGCACCTTTTGATACTGCCCAGTCAGTCTATACGGAGCTTTATAGTCGGCTTGGATGTTTTATTTGACATCACAGGCGGCCTCTTATGGAGCTCACCCAATTGCAGTTTCCACGGGAGCTGAGGGATGTGGATTTTACACTCTTTAAAAATACTAATTGAGTTCCCTCCTAGCCTATTGGGCTGATTTGATTTGCCAAGACCCACGGTCAATGTGTTTGGACATCGATGCCTCCCAGGTAAAATGTCCCCTCATTAATCTGTTGTTCGTGCACAAGCTGCGGACTGTTATGGACCATTGCAGAAATCCAATTGTCCTAACACAGTTAAAACAATGAGAATGATGCAAGAAAGTGAGGACAATTTACAAACAAAAACACTTCCACTTTTACTCCCATTGTAGGATTGATGGATTCTGGCTTTTGGCTCTGCGAGACCAGAGGACTTATTTTGTTTGGGAGACTGAATTGACGAGGTGGGCATGACGTCTTTCGAGCAGCTGAGCCAGAAGTATGAGCTATCTATGAGATTAGGGATTTTATACAGAAAAAAACTACATTAATGGTTAGTCGCCATAAGTCGAATATGGAGGTGAAAGTGCTTCAGTCCATGTGCACTCTCTCGGTCAGCATTCTGTAGCATTTAATAGGAGGTAGTGTCTCAAAGGACATCGAGCAGCTGTGTGGGATTTGGGTTCAGCAATTGGGGGTGGAATCTTCAAGAGAGGAGTGGGCAGATATTTGGAAGAATGTTTCGAAGATTTCGATTTGCAATAGGACGCAAGCTACACAACTGAAAGTACTCCACAGGGTTTTTTTTGGCATCGGAGTGGCTTGCCAAATTTAAGAAAGTAGCGTCCCCAGCGTGCCCAAATGTAAAACAGATGTTTGTACTCATACTCATTGTTTATGGTCATGCCACTAACCTCGTAGCTATTAGGGCCCTATAGCGAGTGTTTCGGAAGGGGTCTTGGGAACTGAGGTCAAGGTAGATCTGATGTCCGGCCTCTTGGGTTTGCCAGATCACCCATCTTTGGGAAGAAATTGTTTAGTATGCTTTCATTTTGTGCTAGGAAGAACATTCTGATGAGGTGGGTGTCGGACAATCGCCAGGATTCTCGGGGTTGTGCAAGTTAGTTATGAAGCACATCCCCCTGGTCTTCCTTACAATTATAATGCACCAGAAAATGGAACATTTTCATAGGACGTGGTGGTCCTTTTTGAACCATGTAGGCGCGGACATTTTGGCTATTTTGGTCAGGGCCTTTGTGTAACTATAAGCAGTGTGTCTGGTGTCCTAGATGCCCCATGGGAGGAAGAATTCTGAACAAACATGGCTTCACAATGCCAGCTCTCGATACACTAAGGAGCCAACTTGGACTCACAGCCGGAACATACAGGAGAGCTCAAGCCATATATCTTGCAATTGTTTCTGAGATTGATAATGATGTCCATGGGAATCCAGTGATATGAGCACCAACTGCTAGGTTAAGGTACAGAAGGGCGGATATTCATGTTATAATTGAATGATTACTTCACTGACAAATCGAATAATCGTGGCGCTTCTCAGCAAAATAGGACTAGCTGGAGATATCAGACTTTGGGGACAGCGTCCAATAACAAGAATAAGAACATAAAAAATATATGCTGAGAGATAAGCTCAAACAGTCAATTATATCAGATGCCCAATCCGCCACACAGGATCAGACACCATAATACAGAGGAGATATCCGTTTAGCATGTAGCACAGTGCAGACCAGGCTAGGGAACTGCTCAATACAACCCAGTACTCTGTACAGACAGTGCAGACCACACCAGTCCGTGGGAGCTGTGCAGTGCATAACAATGAATTGCTCTGTAAAGCTGGAGCACTTAACCTCGCAGCATGTACAGCTGCTTACACCCCAGTGCATTTATCTGTAAACCAGGAGCAGTTACCCTCCCAGCATGAAGTGCTGTGTACTCCATCCCTGTGCATTGATCTGTAAACCAGGAGCAGTTACTCTCCCAGAATGTAGGACTGGGTACAGCACCCCAGTGCTTTGATCTTTAAACCTGGAGCAGTGACCCTCCCAACATGCAGAGCTGTGTACACCATCCCAGTGCATTGATCTGAAAACCAGGAGCAGTTACCCTTCCAGCCTGTAGAGCTGTGTCCATCACCCTAGTACATTGTTCAGTAACACAGTGTTAGATCACTGCCCATTGTGGGGAAACTTGCAGCCCATGCTGGAAGTGACAGGATATGTAACTTCCCTCCATTTACAGTTTCATACTTCCATTGTGCCAATGGATGTAGAACATCTCGTCAAAATGAAGGAGGAAGTTTTCTGAAGGTTGAGGAGGCAAGGGTCAGACAGGGCTCTAGAGGGTTACAAGTTAACCAGGAAGGAACTGAAGAATGAAGTCAGGAGAGCAAGAAGCGGGCATGAAAACGTCTTGGTGGGTAAAAGCGAAGGTGTTCTACACGTATGTCAGGAACAAGAGGACGGCAAGCGTGAGGGTAGGGCTCATCACAGATTGTGGAGGGCATTTGCGTCATGAGTTGGAAGAGGTAAGGGAAGTCATTAATGAATGCTTTGCTTCAGTATTCACTACTGAGAAGGGCATTGAAGTTTATGGGGAGAGCGTGAAACAGGCTGATTTCACGGGGGTGTGACGAAAAATTTGAGAAACACGAGGATAGATAATTCTCCTTGGCCAAACAGAATGTAAGTGAGTATTCCACAATAAATGAGAGATGAGATTGTTGCCCTTTTGGCAATGATCTTTGCATCCTCACTCTCCACTGCAGTCAGGCTAGATGAAAAGATGTTGGAAAATGTTATTCCCTTGTTCAAGCAATGGAATAGGGATAATCTTGGGAATTATAGACTAATCAGTCTCACCACAGTGCTAGGCAAAGTATTGGAGAGGATTCTGGGATACGTGATTTATGATTACGTGGAAAAAACATCGTTTGATAGAGATAGTCAGTATGCATTTGTGAGGGGCAGGTCATGCCTCACAAATCTTTTTGAATCATTTGAGGATGTGACAAAACACATTTATGAAGGTAGATCAATGGATGTGGTGTATATAGATTTTAGCAAGACGTTTGATAAAATTACCCACAGTAGGCTCATTCAGAAATTAAGTAGGCATGGCATGCAGGGAAATCTGGTTGTCTGGATACACAATTCCTGGCCCATTTAGAACGAGATTGGTAATAGATAGAAAGCATTCAGTCTGGAGTTCTGTGATTAATGGTGTCCCCCAGAAACAGTTTTAGGACGTCTACTCTTTGCGATTTGTACAATTGGCTTGGATGAGGAAGTGGAAGTGCGGATTAGTATGTTTGCCAAAAACACAAAGGTTGGTGTAGTTCTGGATAATGTTGAGGTATGTTACATGTTGCAATAGAACATTGACAGGATTCAGAACTGAACTGATGAGAAGCAGATCAAGTTAAACCTGGAAAAATGTGAAGTCATTCACTTTAGTGGGTCGAATTTGAATGTAGAATATTGGGCTAAAGGCAGTATTCTTGGCAGTGCCGAGGAACAGAGGGATCGTGGGGTGCATATCCAGAGATCCTCACAGTTACCACCCAGGTTGATGGTAAATCGGCAAAAGCGAGGACAGCAGATGCTGGATATCAGAGTCAAGATTAGGGTGGTGCTGGTAAGCATAGCAGGGGACGCAGCATCCGAGGAGCAGGAAAATCGATGTTTCAAGCAGAAGCTCTACATCAGCTGATGAAGGGCTTCTGCCCGAAACATCAAGTTCCCCGCTCCTCGGATGCTGCCTGACCTGCTGTGCTTTTCCAACACCACCCTCATCTTGACTCAGTTTGATGTGGTTATTAAGAAAGTGTATATTGTGTTGGCTTTCACAAGCTACGGAACTGAATTTCAGAGTTGTGAGATTATGCTACAGCTCTATAAAGCTCGGAATAAACCACTATTATGAAATTGAAGGTGTTTATAGTACCTTTTAAGAGAGAGAGAATGTTGTTCTGCACTGAGAGCTTGCAAGCACCTGTCGTATGACCAGCTAGCGGTCCCAGGGTATACTGGAAAATATAAAGTATGCAACGTTTGGCTTTGAAACAGATAGCTTGAGTTTTGGTTGCTGTTTGACAACAATTCGAATTTAACCATTTAGATTATATTATGCCCTAGGACATGAAAGTCAATCGATTTTGATTTTATTGTTTTCCAACATCTAACAAATGAGATGATCAAATATTGAGTGGCATAAACGAGGCAGGCAGTTCGCTAGTTGGGCTGAAAGTAACTGCCATCTAGAGAGAGACGGCCATACAAAACTCTCTCTGACAAAGATACCGTTTTTGTATGAAACATCCTTGCACTAAAATTCTGAAGACAACCCAGGAAGATGTTCAGCTGAAAGAAAGGTGACACTGGAGATGACAGATGCTGTGTGGTTTTGAAATTAAGTTGATGCAATTTTAATATGGGTGGTTCTTATTGGAACATTATGTTGTTATAAAGTTGGAGGCAAATACCAACCAGTTCAGAGAAAGAGGGGCTTCGAGTTGTGAATAGCTGTTGTTCAATGTTCACTTTTAGAGTTAAGGAATAAATTGAAATTATTTATACTTAAAGAGTGAAGTTTGAGGTTTGTCACTCGTACTTTAACAGCTTACATTGCGAGTTTAAGACACACACTTTTTGACATGGCGTTGTAAAGTATTCTTGGGAAAAGAAAGGGTAGGTGACGGTGTGAAACATCTCATTACACGGTCTTTACAGAACTGTCTTCATTTCTTGGTCATGTTGCCGATTCAGATTCACTGTAAATACAGCGCCCACACCTCACAAAGAGATGGCCCACAAAATCCGCTGTTCTCCATGACTGCAGCATCCAATAACAGAATTTTCAGGAAAATAACTTCCCAGTAAGAAAATGAGAGAAAATCCGATACACGAATAGGTCATTCAGACCTTCTGGCCTGTCTTTCCCTTCTTTATGATCATAGTTAATCTGCAAAATCCTCAACTCTTCTTTTATGCTCAATCACTGTAGCCCTCAACATTCTGATGCCTCATATATCCATTGTGCCCCCTTCTAAACATCTTAGTGATCTACCTCCCCTACCTCTCTGGAATTCAGAAGTCCCGACAGTCACCGCCCTCTGTGAGAAGGAAACGCTGCTCACAAAGACACCGTGACCAATTCACTTGAATAAAAATATGTACACGTGGTAAGAGTGACTGGCCCCGATATCAAGGCAGGATTTCAAGGAACAAAATTGAATTAATAGGAATGAGTCGTGGTTAGATGCATTCAGAGGACAAGAGAAGGTATTCGCGGTTGGTGAGGATCAATCATCTCTGTCACAGGACATCTCAGGGCGCATCCTAAAGGTAGCTTTCTTCAGCTACTTCAACGTCTTTCCCACATCATACAGTCAGAAGTGGGATATGTTCACTGAAGATTGTTAAGAATAATTTGTCACCTGTCCACTGCTGATGCAGTCCGTGTCCATGGGCACCAAGACCTGGATAGCATCTAAACTGTGTTGGTAAATTGAAGATAACATTCTTGTAACATTCCAACTAGAAATTTCTCTTTTCCACAGTTAAATAAGAGGAGCTCATTCAGCATCTCAAGCTGGTTGCAACGGAATGTATTCAACCCACTGAAACTATTTGGCAAGAACAGACATAGCCAATTCAGTCCCTCCTGTGTATTACACAAAGAGGGAAGGAGTGTAGTCAGCACATCGAGGTGTTAAACAGGAACCAGGAGTTGCCAATTCAGGTCTTTGAGTCTCTTCCGTGTGACCAGGAAGAGGTCACTCAGCCTGTCAAGTCAATTATACCTAAATAGTAAGATGTCATTGATGCCCCAACATGACAAACAGTGAAGCGGAGACTACACAGATAAACTGTTCTATGTTGTTCCTCCTGGATCCATTGCCAGTGGTACACGTGTTACTTTAACTTGCTTTACAGAATGTGACAAGGGAAAGTGGATGGTTCGTGCCAAGTGTCTATGAAATAGCTTCTGTCTCCGAGAAGGTAGATTGGTGTTTCGATGAAGATTAGAAACTGGTGGGAAAGCCTAACTCTTTCGGGAATAAGGTTTTGTGGCTGCTGACAGATTTGTGAACAATGCAGGTTCATACAGCAACTGCATATTGAGACAGTGAGAGTTCATTCGGAGCCTGGAGCTGCCTCTCAACCAACATGGGGGCTCCGGGCAGGTCTGTGAACTATTGGGAATCAAATATCATAGAAAAATATAATGTTTTACCTGACCACTGTCTTTTTCTTGACAATATGAGTGTCGTACCTAATCTTCAAGTTTAAATGTAAAAGCCTGTTATTTGCTCTCAGCGCCACGGATTAAACACTCATTTTCCTCACTCTTTTCTCACGGTACCATCATCCCAGGAATAAGTCTGGTGAAACTATTTTGCACTATCTCAGTCGCATTGAAATAATTCCGTATAAGGGAGAGAGAATTTGTACTCAGTGGCCTAACTACTATCCAATCAACACGCTTCAACTGTAGGAACATGAATATACTTCAACACTTGAATCATTTTGTAATGAAGGACAACGTACCATTTACTGTCCTGATTACTTGCTGGCTAGTGTGAATTGTATAAGTTATAACTGCACTTCCAAATCTCTCATCTTCTAATAAATTCAAAATGAAAATGACTGTATTTGTTGCTCACATTCAATTCATTTCTTTGCCTTGTGAGCAGCTGTGCTCCAAGCACTGATACATGGGCTACCTGATGAGCAATGACCTTTAGTCTAGAGCAGACTCTTACTCTCTGTATTCTCCCCATTATCCAATGCTCAATCCATGTAGTATATTCACCCCTTAACTTTCTTCACTCACCTGTCAAAAGCTTCCTGAAAATTCAAATACACTGTTCCCATTGGTTCCCATTTGTCAATGTCACAATCAACATCCTCCACAAACTCCAAGTCATTTATCAAAAACGATTTCCCTTTCTAAAATCTAGGCTGATTCCACAAATCATATCATTATTCTCCAAAGATCTAGTTATTACGAATTCCTAAAAAATAAATCTAATATTTTCCCTCACATCTGACATCGATTTATTCATCAGTTGGTATTCTGATTTCCATCTCTCTCCTGATTTAAATATTTTTGGTCGCAGTAGCTACTTCCAAGTCTGCAGTATCCTTTCCATAACACAAAAAGCTTTGAGAAACTTTGCCCTCCCTTAAAGAGTTAAGGAATTGACTGTACAGAATCAGGCCATTCTGTACCTGCTCCCGAAAGAGCTTCCCGGCAAGCACAACTGTCCAGCCCTAACTCTGTAACCCTCTCAATTCATAACTCATTTAATCCAGCAACGTACCAACATTCAACACAATGATCTTTGTTTTTTTCCCAGTACTTCCTCGTTAATGTTTCTAACTTCTTGCAGTTCCACATTTTTGCCAGTCACCATGTTCCCTAACATTTCGGGAAGATTATCTATTCCTTCCTCTGTGGAGACAGAACCAACATATTCACCTCACCGAACGGAGATGGCCTCTGTCACCTTGTGAGTACATGAGAGGATCTCACTCTGGCAAAATGGATGCTTCACCCACTCCTGTCTGGAAAGTTCCAGAATCAAAACAGTTGGTGGGCATTTTGAGTACAGTTCTCTCCCTGGTGTGAGACTAAAGGTTATGCTGGAGGAGGTTTCTGTGACCTCCTCATTGTTGAAATTAACTGGCTTCACATTTTGCACATGGAAACCATTCAACATTGGGAAATATTTGTGGAAATCATCAGAAAGGGTAGTGTAGTGTCCTGCTCCTTCCTATGCAGTCTCTGCAGATCCGGACTCTCTCTAAAATGCAGCGCCCAAACCTTGTCCAGAGTGGGGCCACCAGACCCTCAGATTTCCCTAATTCCTAGTAGCTGATAACACAAACCCAAGAAAACAATCCAGAGAACCTCCTCTCACTTTCCAGTGACGGGTCCAAGTCAAATCTCTGTATACATGTCACACCCACTCAGCGTTAAGAAATGGCTTTCTCTCCTCAGTTTCTATTCCTGGGTGAAAAAAAATTGCAGCTCTGTACAGTTCCCATGAGCTGAAATACTACTGATTCTGTTCTCCATGGAAGTAGTTGACAATTTAACTGAAAATAAACTTTCTGTACCTCAGTCACATTAACAGCAACACTACCATTATCAGTGCAGATGCTGGGAATGCAATGGTGCTATTATCAGCAGACTATTAATCCAGGGGCCCAGCTAATGACTCAAACCTGGACTTGAATCGAACCTCATCAGATTGTGGAATTTGAATTCAATGGTGTATTTGGGTTAACAATCTAATGAAAGATTGTCAATTGTTAAATAAAAACAAACACCTGGCCCACTTGTATGCTCCGTGGAAGGAAATCTGTTATCTTCACGTGGTGAGGCCCACATGTGACATCAGACCCAAAGCAATGTGATGGACTCTCAACTGCCCTTCTGAAATGGCCAAGTCAGCCATTCGGTTTTATCACTACAAGGTCTCAAAGAAATGAAACCAGACAGATCTAAGCACTGGCAGCCTGCAGCATGTGGACTGCTATGGTTCAAGAAGGCAGCTCACCAACACCTTTTCATGGGAAACCTGGAAAGGGAAACATATACTGGCCAGGCCAGTTGCACCCATGCCGTTTTAATTTATTAAAAAAGATGACCACACTCAATGAAGAGAGACAGAGGGGACAAAAATGTGGAATGTACGAGGACCTTGTTCATTAAAATCCCTGGATTAATGAGCCAGGGACAGAATGAAAATAACATTAGTTAGAAGACAGAAAGCAATGTCAGCAGTGGTTGTGGAGATTTGAGGGGAATACAACGATATTTCCCCAGTCACCATCACGCTTTCTGGCAGACAGAATGGAATGCAACACAAATCAACGAAACTTGTTACATTTGGGCAACAGAATGCTGATTGCTGATGTGGCTCTGTGGGTCATGGATTTAGCAGTACATTTTCATAGTGCTAGGGCCTGGTTCGACTCCAACCTCAGGCGAATCTCTGTGCATATTCTCCCCACGTCTGCATGAGTTTCATCCCATAGTTCAAAGATATGCAGATTAAAGTGAAATGACCAAGCTAATCTTCTCATTGTGTTCACAGATGTGTAGGTTAGGCACAAAAGTGAGGGGTCAATATCGGGAGGTAGAAGAATGGGCCTGGTCAGGTTACTCTTCCAAGGACCTGTTTCCACACGACATGCATTCGATGAACGTGGACAGGGCAATTTCAAATGGAAGGAATAGTATGCTACATAAGTGTTTTAATCACTGGATATACAGTTCGATAGGGTTGTGCACATATAGAACATAGAACACTACAGTGCAGTACAGACCCTTCGACCCTCAATGTTGCGCCAACCTATGAAACCAATCTGAAGCCCATCTAAACTACACTACTCCATTTTACATCCATTTGCCTATCCAATGACCACTTAAATGGCCTTAAATGTGGTGAGTCTACTACTGTTGATGACTGTGCTTTCCACATCCCTGCTACTCTCTGAGTAAAGATACAACCTCCGACATCTGTCCTATATCCATTAAAACTCAAGTTAAAGCTACGTATCCTCATGCTAGCCATTATCATCCAAACAAACAGGTTCTCGCAATCCAACCTATCTGATCTCTGATTATATTAAATGTCTGAATTAAGTCACCGCTCAACATTCTCTCAAACGAAGGCAGCCTCAAGTTCCACAGCCTTTCCTCATAAGATCTTGCCTCCATGCCAGAAACAACCTAGAAAAGCACCTCTGAACCCTTTCCAATGATTCCACATTCTTCCAAGAATGAGATGACCAGAACTATATTCAATAGTCCAAGTGCGGCTGCACCAGGGTTTTGCACAGCTGCAGCATGAACTCAGGGTTCCGAAACAAAATCCTTCTAGTAATAAAAGCAAACACCATATGCCCTCTGATCAATACTATCAAACTGGGTAGCAATTTTCAGTGATCTATGTACATGGACACTGAGGAATCTCTACTCATTTACACTACCATAAGTCTTACCAAGGGCCAAATGCTCTGCATTCCTGTTGCTCCATCCAAAGTGAATCACCTGACATTGTTCCGAATAGTATTCCATTTGCCACCTCACAGCCCAGCCTCCAAATTATCTGTGTCCTGCTGTAACCCACAACATCCTTTGGCACTATCCACAACTCTAGCGACCTTAGTGTCATCTGCAAATTTACGAACCCATCCTTCTACGCCATCATCCAGATCGTTGATAAAAACGACAATCAGCAGTGGGACAAAACCAGATACTTGCAGTACACCACGAGTAACTGAACTCCAGGATGAACTTTTCCCATCAGTTACCACCCTCTGTCTTCTTTCAGCTAACCACTTCCTGATCCAAACCGCTAAATTACCCTCAATCCCATGCCTCCGTATTTGTTTTGCAATAGTCTACCGTGGGGAAGCTTACTAAACGCTTTACTGAATGTCATATACACTACATCAACCGTTTTACCCGCATCCAACTGTTTGGTCACCTTCTCAAAAAAACCAATATGGTTTGTGAGGCACGACCTAGCCTTCACCAAACCGTGTTGACTATACCTAATTCAATTATTCCTTTCTAGATGAGTTTAAACCTTATCTCTTTAACAGTTTCAACATTTTACTCACAACCAAAGTAACGGTCTCTGGTCTATAATTAGACTCTAATCCCCTTCTTGAATAAGGTAACAACATTTGCTATCCTCCAGCTTTCTGCACTATTCCTGTAGACAATGACAACATAAAGATCATAGCTAAAGGCTCTTCAATCTCCTCCCTGGATTCCCAGAGAATCCTCAGATAAATCCCATCCTGCAGAGGGAAGTTATATATTTTTACACTTTCCAGAATTGCTGAAACCTCTTCATTGTGAACCTTTATCCCATCTAATCTAAAGACCTGTATCTCAGGATTCTCCTCGACAACAATAACTATTTTCTACTGTGAATACTGATGAGAAAATTCACTTAGCGCTTTTCCTATCTCAGCTGACTCCAAGCACAACTTACCACTACTATGCTTGATAGGCCCAGACCTTACTTAGTCATTGTTTTATTCCTGATATAGTTATCGAAAGCCTTCGGGTTTTCCTTGACACAATCTACCAACGACTTCTCATGTCCCCTCCTGGCTCTTCGATGCACAGAATTAAAAACCACGACATGGATAACGCAATGTGCAGGGCCATGGAATGAATACGGAACAACATCAGTAGCAATGTAGCTCATTACGTGCTGATACAGAGAGTTTTGCTCCAGTAACCACCGCATTTGTTATAATAATGATGTACAATTCTAATGTGTTAGAATAAAGCAATTGGCCCATCGGGCTGACACTGATCCTCTGAAGAATATTGGACACAGATCCACCTCCTACACGATTCCTCTATCTCCCATAGTTAAAGCAAGTAGTTACAGATGAACAATTTTTCATGGTCAATTCGAAGGAATCAGAAACACCTGGATGAAACACTTGCAGACACGGGAAGAATATGAAAGCTCATTGCAGGCGGTGACCCAAGGGTGGAATTGAGTGCAGGTTCCCAGGTGCTTCGAGACAGCCGTGCTAACCACTGACCTACCGTGCCGTCCACCCAAATATGTCACTGTGCTAGTGTATACGAGGGAACTTGGAAATCTCAAATGCAAGTGGAAAATGTTGGTGAAACACAGTTGATGAGTCAGTATCTTGAGAGTGAAAAAGAGTTAACATATTGAGACGAACATGAGTCTGTTCTGAAAAAGTCATATTTTTCTCAGAACGTTAATTCTCTTTCTGCTCAGATGCTGTTCGACTTGTTAAAGTTTTTCACCACTTACAACTTCCCTTTTCGTTTGGAGTGTGGATACTTGTCTGATATGAAAGGGAACAGTGAAGCTGCCATTTCAGTTAAATCATATGTATTTGGTTATGGTCATTGAATGAAATATTAAAAACATTTTATTTGACATAGACCTAAATATTAGTAACATTTTCCATGTCATAAATCATCATGAAAATGTTGAATTCTGTGGCCATGAATCACATGATCAATCCTCTATAAGTAACCAATTGAATTAAGGATCCCAATCATTAACTCAATATCATATCATGCTCCTGGTGTCACGAGGGTCATACTCATTCAATAAAGTCTTACATTTCTGAATCTTTAGATGAAACTGTGGATTCATAAGATACATTGGTACAGGGCATAGTTATCCACGGGTTTTGGAAGGAACTAGCATGGGCAGATTTTACGTGTCAAACACCATCACTCTGGAACAGGTGAAATAGAGCAGCCTACTTGAATCTCTTGTGTCCAAGTGATGCACATACGCACAGAGCTGCTTGCAGGCACATTCCAAGATGTCTTAACAACTGGTTAGTTCCTCGTCAGGATGGCATGTAACTTGGAAGATAACTTGTGGAGATCGTTTTCCCATTGTTCCCATTACTAGTGCAGAATGTTCTCTAATTCCCATTAATCGCAGTTTTGTTCAGGGTCCTTGATTCCACGCTCAGTCAAGTCCTGCTTCGATTGAAGGGGAAGCCTCTCTGATCTCACCTCAAAGTATATTGGAAGATCCGCTAAAAGAACAAGGAGCAAAAGATAAAAATACTCTTTGTTTGAACAATATCTTCGCAATATACAAAAGAAAATTGATACATGGACTTCCAATTCTGTCCCAGGATGTTTGTCCCGTTGGTAATGAGACTGTTTGGTTAAGTGTTGTGATAGAGGGACATGAAGAAACTCCAATCTGTACCATTAGTTAACAAAGCCATCCTGTTCACGGCGCATCAGACAGTGGCAAACATGCTGTTTTCTGTTGCTGTTGGACAGTGATCATTTCAAAAGCACCATTGACTGATGACAGGTAGTAGCAGAGAAGTCAGCAATTCCCAGCATTTCATGTGAGAGCAAAAAGCGAAAGAGAGAGTCAGGGAAAGTGGGAGTGATAGGGAACTGGTGTGACACCCAGTGCGAGAAGTGTGAAGGGAGATGTTCAGTGGAAGGGTAAGTCACAGCAGAAGGGGCAATGCAAGGGAAATAGGTGTGTAAGGAAAGAGTAGGAAGGGGCGGAGGTAGTATGTCAGAAGGACCATCTGTGACAGGCAATAACTATGCAGTTGGAAAACTGAGATTGATGGATAATCAAACATCACTGTTAAGGAAAATTGGGATCTGGTTTCCTTTGAATATTAGGAAAATGTTTCTCATACTTCTTTTATTGACAGGATTCTTGTTGATATTGTACACCCACTCTACATTTCTGTATCTGCATCAAGGGCAGACATTTTCTTTTCTCTCCAATTCATTATCTCAACATTATGTCACTTTATGTCACTAAACAATATCCAGAACGATGGGTGTTTTTTCTATGAATTTGCTTCCAATTCCATGTAGAAATGAGAATGTGATTAAACCTCTACTGCATGCTTATAACGCAGAAATTAATTGAATCTTTATCCTCACCACCTTAATTCTTTTAAACAAACTTCATGAATGAGCCTGCGCCCATCCTGCAGAATAAAAGAAGTTCTCTGTGCTCTGACGAGATTGCAGCGAATGTTATAAAGAATGAACTGTAGTACCACATAAAATGGAAATGTTGCAGTGCACAGTACCAAATGCGAGTCCAAGAATAATGATGTACAAGACTTATGAATAATTCATGCAGGGGGCCGGTATATAAAAACAGAATTCAGTTCCATGTACAAAAGAGTATTTGTGGCTCCCTAATAACAGCCCTCTACTGCATCATGCTGCGAATTCATCGAAAGAGGGAAAACTATAGACTGGAATTATCAATTCTTCCTCTGCAACAACGACTGTAGAACAGGTAGAAAAGCAAGTATTGTTTCTGATATTCATACACGTTGATGATACGAATGTGGGAGATGGGGGTGTGGGTTAGAATGTTGTGGATATTACAATTATTATTCCGGTGGTTCAGAGTGAGGACTAAAGTGTTAGGTTACAGAAGGGTACAATCGGATTGTTCCAATGGCCAGATCAATGACCGAAAAACTTAACACTGCAATATGTGAGACTCTGTACTTTGAAAGAATAACAACAGATCAGAGTACTCAAACCATGAAAATAGGCTAGATTTGCTTTTGCATTACTTTGGAGCAGAGAATGTTATGGTGTGAACCTGACAGAGGTGTATAACAACATGAGAGGTATAGACAAAGTGAACAGACAGCAGCTGTTCCCCTGATTCAAACGGTTAAATACAAAGGGATACACGTTTAAAGTGAAAGACAAGAGATTGAGTGAGGATTTATGAAATCTGTTTTGAACCCAAATGGCGACATGCTTCTGGAATGCATTGCCCACGATGGTGGTTGAGGAAGGAAACCGTACAAACTTGGCAAAACACTTGTATCAGCACTTGATGGTGCCAGATTTGATAGGCATCTTCTTTATTATACGATTTCATGATATATTGTGAAGTACCAACCAATGGTAAATGTTGATTTGTTCCATTGAACTGTGCTCAGTAAGTGTGGAGATTACAAATCAGTATCATCTCATGGAGCATCAGCACTTACTAAACCGAGGACAGCCCGGTCATCCCTGAAAATATGCAAGATAATTCATATGCTCAGTGCAAGTTTCGTTCAATAAGCCCACCAACATTATTCCAGTTGTTTGACACCATTAGTTTAAGAACACGAATAACATAGAAACAAACTTTCCTTCATTGTTATATAGACTTCTCGTTGTAAGGTTGCTATTTCTCTGCAGAATAATAAATTCCTTGCCACATATTCGCTTTGACAGAGTCAGTGTTACTGCGTTTTTCTGCCAGCTGTTCATCACAGTACAATGGCTTGTTTGACACGGCGTCAACCACCAGTAATACTTACTCTCAGCTTAACTGGCACATGAGATGTACAGCTGTTATTCCCAGCGAACAGCCACTTGGATGGGCCAACACCATCTGGACTGGAACTTCTCAACTGCAATTAATTTTGGAATAGCTCCATTAAAATCCCAAATTAAATTTTGTAAAATCCAATTTTCTAATAAAAAATTGAACAATGTAACCATGTTTATTGATCTGATGAGCTTGTTGCGGACTTTGAACTAGTGCGATGCATTGGCAGAAACCATTTCATGAATACATTGAAATAAAAGGCCAGCTGACAGCCCAGGTCACGAGAAACACAAGTTAATGTAGCATTTAATCAGCAGCTGAATGTGCACAAAATGCCAGAGCAGAGTGGGCCATGCGCCTTGAGGTAACTTTCATTAATGCAGTTTGGTGCATTCTGGTTGGTGTAGACATGTTGCGCTGAATGGCCTGTTTGGGTGCCACATAAGAGTCTATCACTTTAATTCTTGAAAACAAGAAATATCTCACCATTTCCATAGCTTGTGAGCATCAATTGGTGAAGAATATAATCTGCAAGGTCACATTGCATCCTGACTTGAAACGAAACCATTGTCCCTTCACTGTCACTTGTTCAGAATCCTGTAACTCTCTCTGAAACAAAAATGTTAGTGGTCCTGTACCAAGTGGATCACTGGAGTTCATGAACACATTATGAGTGGAAATTAAACGAAGGCAACATATTTTCTAAAGAAACTCACCTCACAACAACAACTGAAAGGAAGCTGCACTATTAAGACATCTATTCGACGTTATCTAATTTCTAAAGCAGTTTCAAAGGAGTTTTTCACTTGTTCAAAGACACATTTGGAAGGTTGTACCAATCAATCTGAAAGGAAAAGTCTTCATGTTCATGAGAATGGTATCCTAATTTTTCGGTAGCTGAAGACAACAAAAAAGTAGAAACTAGCACCAGGCATAAGTGTTCCTTCCTTGCCCATACAACGTTAGTGTGTCATTCTTAGTCAAGAATCTGCCTGCCTCTGCCTTAGGAATATTCAATTTCCTAGCTTTCATCGCTCTCTGGGAGGATAGTTTCACAACACACAACACTTTCAGAGAGTTGAAGCAACCCACATCTTATGAAATGAGATATTCTTCAATTTTACTTTCCATCCACTTATTGTAATCTCTCATATAAACTGAAGTATTATTTCATAATTCAACTTTAAAAGACGATTCGGAATATTCTGAGGTTAAACACGATCACATATTGTCCAGCTGAACTCCAGGAGATCCAGGGGCAGTCTGCTCAATATTTCCTCCTGAAGTACAATTCTTCACAGGAGTCAGTTGAGTGAATCTTCTCTGGACTGCTTTGCATGTCATTATGGCCATAGCTCTTTCGATTTGGTCTCACTTCTTCTGAATGAATTCTGTTTCAAGTGTGGTTTTGCGGTGATTCTTATTCTTCAGATTCTTCACCTCATTTTTGGAGGATATGGAAGATCTGTCACAGAATGACTATGTGGGATAACTCTGATCAATCAGAACCAACCAGGGGGCGGCACATTGATGGCCCAAGGGAGGCATCCCGTTGTCCCATTCAAATTCAACTCCAGGTTTGTACTGCAGGGTCTGTAGCTGTCAAGTTTGTTTACAAACCGTCTGTGGGTACCTGCAGCCTGTCTGGATTCTGCAGCATGCAGATTAGCACAGAGAGTTTATTCAAGCCCGGGATCCATTTCCCAGCATGCTTTAATCATTGTTCATTTTTGTAACTCCATGGTAATTTGTTATTGTCCATCATAATTTCATTATTTCAGGTGGCAAGGCTGGTCACAAAGGCAAATATTTATTTTGAGAGTGCTGGAATATAAAAGCATGGATGTAATTCTGATACTCTATAAGGCTCTAATCAGACTAAATTTGGATTGTTGTGTGATGTTTTGGGCCCCATATCTCAGGAAGGATATAATGCCCCCGGGCGTGTTCAGAGGCAGTTTACAGGAATGGTCTCATGAATGAAAAGCCTAACATATGAAGTCTCTGGAATTAAACTCGCTGAAGTTGAGAAGGATGAGGGGATCTAATTGAATCATGCAAAGTACTAAATGTCTGGCCAGAGTATATGTCAGAAAGATGCTTCCAGTCTTAGGAGGGAAAGGACCCAAAACCATAGTATCATAGTTAAGGGAAGACATTTTATATCGGAGATAATGAGAAACGCCTTCAGCCAGAGAGTGATGAATCTATGGTAAGAATGGAAGTGTCCTTCCTTAAAGGGCATTAGTGAAGCAGATGCGTTTTCTCTTAAAATCGATTCATGATCACCATCAGTCTCTTAATTCCACATGTTAATTCAAGCTGCACCATCTACCATGGCAGAATTCAAATCCATGTCATCAGAACATTAGCTGGGTCTCTCGCTTAAAAGTTCAGTGATAACACCACTATGCCACTGTCTTGCCCAGTCCTGCAGAGTGTGTTATATGATTTGCCTGATACTTTTCCCTGAAGCTATTATTGATTTCCGTGTCAAATCATGGATGATTTTTCTCTTCCCCTCACCAATATACTTTAATTGAGAGGTTATTTAGTATCTCATTGTGTCTTTACCTTTTTTTATCTGTCCTGCCCATGATAGTTTTATTTTTTGCCTGGCCAGTCCACCCAGGCCAACTCCTTCCTTAGCCCAATATTCCTATCATTGCTCAACACTAAAAAGGTCATATGTGACTCTGTCCTTCTACATTCAATCTGAGTTTAAAACTGCAGCATGTTCCGGTCACTGCTTCTAAAAGGATCCTTAGCTGCAAGATCATTTATCAATCCTTCCTTGTCACATAATATCAAAGCTGAAGTAACCCGTTCTCTGGTTGAATCTATTACATGTTGCTCTCAAAAACTATCCTTCATGCAGTCTGCGAATTGTTATTCGAGGCTACCTTTGCCAAGTTGATTAATTGAGTCAATGTGCATGTTCATCCCACTGTTGTGCCCTTGTTATCAGCCGTCATTATTTCTGAACTCAGAAATGTTTCGGGTGAACAGTGACTGAACGTTACTCTTCCCAAGAGGTTTCTTCTCTTGCTTTTTGTTTATGCCTGATCTGATTTACATGCCGTTCCCTCATGCCAATATCATTTCCTAAAGCAGCCTTGATATCATACTTAACCCAAATCTCATGATAGAAAGAGAGAATTGTCACAAGGTCAATACACCCAGATGAAACCTCTGCAGCCTGCCACATACGGCCAAAAATCGTGATAGACGATTAAACAACTAACTGGTGGATAAGGCTCCACAAGTATTTTCATTCAATCAATGAATCAGCTCTGCAATTCAGTGTAAAAAACAAGGAAATAGTATCTGTACCATCCTAGCCAGGGATGTTGAGTCGATGATTCAACTCACCGTCATCATGATGCCCACAGGATCAAAGATGTCAGTATTCAACCAATTTAATTTGATGCACGTGACATGAAGAAACAGCTGAACATAGTAGATACGACAAAGGCAGTGGGCCCTGACCCCATTCCTGTAATAGGACTGAAGACCTGTGCTGCACAAGAAGCCGTGTCCCTGGTGAAGCTGTTTTATTCCAGCTCCACAGCCTTATGTGAGATAGAATTCCCAGGTTCATCAGTCTCTGAGTGCAGGCATTTATTCTTACCTAAATGCAATGTGATCTGTCTGTACCTAATACTGTGGCCCCTTGGTTTAGACGTCCCAGCCAAGAGAAATATTATCACTTATTCCAATCTATCTAACCCTGTCAGTGTTTTATATATCTCACTGAGATCGCCACTCATCTTCCTAAACCCCATGGAATACAGGCTCAGTTGCCCCAAACTCTGCTCCATAAAATGTCTGCCATCCCAGAGATCAGTCTGGTCATCCTTCGCTGCACTCCCTCAATGACAGGTTTGTCCTTTATTAGGTACGGTGACCAAAACCGCACACAATACTGCGCAATGTTCGAGTTGAGGTCTAATCAAGGGCCTGTACAGCTGCACTGAGACACCCTTACTCCTGGACTCAAGTCCACCTGAAATGAGGGTCGACACCCCATTTATCTTCCTGACTGCTTTCTGCTCCTGCAATATTGCTTTCAGTGACTGGTGTACAGAGAGATCCCAGATCCTTTTCAATGTTACGACTCCCCACATGGTGGGACTGTGTAAACTGGTCTCTGTGCCAATGTATTCCCTGTATTGGCCTCTGTCTTCAGAACTCACTGCCCTGTATGGAACTGAAATGTCTGTCCAAACAATAACAGAAGAAAAGTGCAGTTCCCTTCATAGATCGACATTTCTCAACGGCTCCCTTTTCCAATGGTTGGCTGGAATTTTAGTGTTTCCCAACAAAGTAGACAACATCACATCTATCCACACTGCTCTTCATCTGCCACATGCTTACTCATTCACTCCATTTGTTTCAATCACCTTTAAGTTTTTTTTCACATCGTCCTCACTTTAAAAATCCTAGTTCCGTCAGCAGACTTGGAAACTTTGCATTTGATTCCGTCAACGAGATGTTTGAGATGTCTTGTGAATACCTTACACCCCAGCGCCAATCATTGCGATGCCTCATGAGCATTCCAAACTGAAAACCATCCATTTATTCCTACTCATTGTTTCCTGTCAGCACTCCCATTTTAGCACCATGTACAAATATATTACCCCTGTCCCATGTGCTTTTACTTTGCACACAAGGCTTGGGACTCTATTAAAATTCTTGCTGAAAATCCAAGTTCAGTTCCTCTATTTTTTTTTCTGTAATTAATCTACCAGTCAGTTTCTCAAATATGTTTCCCATTTCATCAATGTAAGTGAAATTTTTTCTATGCCCATTATTTTTAGTTCCAATAATTTCTCTAAATTAGTTTATTTACTAATTTAATTCTACATCATTTTCTCATCAGACTCAGGTTTTCTGCTATTGCTGGGAAGGCTTTGTTATTTTAATTTTATGTGAAGGCAGAAGTGAAGTAGTTCTGTTATGCTTCTCTGTTCTCCATTTCCTCTTTTCAGACTGTAAGGAAGCTGACACTTTGACTAAAAAGAACAGCTGTGTCTATTCACCCTGTCCATGCCCCTTGTAATCTTAAACCTGAATTACTTACCCACTCAACTTCCTCTGCTCCAAAATAAATAACTCGAGCTTATCCAGCCCCTCTCCACAGCTCATATGGACCATCCCAGGGAACATCCTCGTAAATCTCCTCTGCGCCTCATCCAGTACAATCACGTCCTTCCTGTAATGTGGCTCACAGAACTGCACACAATATTTCATTTGGCCTTACCGAAGTGCTATAAAAAACTCATATCATCTTTGGGTCAATGAATCAAGGCTTTATCTAAAGTCATGCTGAACTCATCAATTATCATATCCAGTCACATTCAGGGATGTGTGGAGAAGCACGCTCTGAGCTTCCTAGTGTGATGCCATTCTTGGTTTCCTACCCTGTCTGGTTCCTTCTTCCAAACTGTATCACCTCATATTTATCAGGGTTACATTCCATCTGCCATTGATCTGACCATCTGACCATTCCATCTGTATCTTTCTGTAACATAAGACCTTCCTCCTCACTGCCAACCATCCGGCCAATGTTTGTGTCAAACACAAACTTACTTATCACACTCCCCCTACCCAATTCACATTCACATCACTTATAAATACCACAAATAATAAGGGACACAGCATTGATCTCTGCGGTGTACCTGGGGAAATTCGGCTCCAGTCACACAAACAGCCTTCTACCATGAAGTTGAGATTGGATGCAACTTGGCAAGTCACTAATAGGCCCTACATGTTCCCTGGTTGTTCTGTTCCACCTGAAATACGTGAAGAATATCTGGGGATTCTCCTTAATCTTGCCCTGCCAACAGGCTTCCATGCCCCTGTGTTAGTCAGTCCTCACCGAGGGAAGAATTTCCTCCTTATTCTGGTCTTAAATGGCATATCCCTTATCCTGTCATTATTTGCCTTAAATATAGAGTAGACAGCTAGGGAAACATCCAGTCTGTTTCCACCTCTTCACATGTAGCATGGATTTTTGAAATTTCACTGCGATCACCTCTCATGCTTTGAAACTGAAGACGTTGCAAGATAACTCCCCATCAGAAATTCTTGTCATCTGAGGAATTAATCTGGAGAATGTCCATTGCACGTCCTCTGTGATCAGTGTAATCTTTCTAAGATTAGGTCACCAACGCTGCACTCAATACCTCAGGTACACTCTCACCAACACTCTATGCAACTGCTTCATGATGTCTTTACCTCTATATTCGGATTCCCTTAAACGAACTCCAACCTAACTTTAACTTTCCAATTACACGTATTCCTCCAAATACCATTCACACTAATTGGATTTACGAACTGACTGTTTGAGTTATCGAGTCATAGAGATATACAGCATGGAAACAGACCCTTCAGTCCAATCCGTCCATGTCTAGCAGATATCCCGACCCAATCTAGTCCCACCTGCCTGCACCCGGTCCATATCACTCCAAACCCTTCCTATTCATATAACCATCCAAATGCCTTTTAAATGCTGCAATTGTACAAGCCTCCAACACATCCTCTGGCAACTCATTCCATACACGTACCACCGTCTGTGTGACAAGGTTGCCCCTTAGGTCTCTTTTACGTTTAGATTTAGATTAGATTACTTACAGTGTGGAAGCAAGTCCACACCGATCAGCCGAAGCGCAACCCACCCAGACCCATTCCCCTACATTTACACCTTCACCTAACACTATGGGCAATTTTGCATAGCCAATTCACTTAAGCTGCACATTTTTGGATCCTGGGAGGAAAATCATGCAGGCATGGGGAGAATGTGCAAACTCCACACAGCGATGAGGTGGGAATTCAACCTGATTCTCCAGCGTTGTGAGGCAGCATTGTTAACCACTGTGCCACCATGCCACCCAATATCTTTCTCCTCTCATCCTAAACTTATGCCCTTTAGTTCGGACTTCCCGACCCCAGGGAAAAGACTTTGTCTATTTATCCTCTACATGCCCTTCATAATTTTGTACGTCTCTGTAAAGTCACCCCTCAGCCTCCAACGCTCAAGGCAAAACAGCCCCAGCATGTACAGCCTCTCCCTATACTCAAAACCTCCAACCTTGGCAACATCCTTGTAAATCTTTCCTGAAACCTTTCAATTTTCACAACATATTTACGATAGGAAGGAGACCAGAATTCCACGCAATATTCCAACAGTGGCCTAACTAGTGTCCTGTACAGCCGCAACATGACCTCCCACCTCCAATACTCAATACTCTAACCAATAAAAGAAATCATGCCAAACACCACCTTAACTATCCTATCTACCTGCGACTCCACTTTCAAGGACCCATGAACCTGCACTCCAAGGTCACTTTGTTCAGCAACACTCCCCAGGACCTTGTCATTAAGTGTATATGTCCTGCTAAAATTTGCTTTCCCAAAATGCAGCACCTCACATTTATCTGAATTAAGCTCCATCTGCCACTTCTCAGCACGTTGGCCCGTCTGATCCAGATCCTGTTTTACTCTGAGGTACCCTTCTTCACTGTCCACTACACTGCCAATTTTGGTGTCATCTGCAAACTTACTGACGATACCTCTTACTCTCGTATCCAAATCATTTCTGTAAATGACAAAAATAGAGGACCCAGCACTGATGCTTATGGTACTCAGGTCACAGGTCTCCTGTCTGAAAAACAACCCTCCACCACCACCCTCTGTCTTCTACCTTTGAGGCAGTTCTGTATCCAAATGGCTAGTTGTCCCTGTATTCCCTGAGATCTAAACATGGTAACCAGTCTCCCATGGAGAATCTTGTCGAATGCGTTACTGAAGCCCATATAGATCACATCTACCGTTCTGCCCTCATCAATCCTCTTCGTTACTTGTTCAAAAAAACTCAATCAAGATTGTGAGATATGGGTTCCCACGCACAAAGCCATGTTGACTGTCTCTAATCAGTCCTTGTCTTTCCAAATGCATGTACATCCTCTCCTTCAGGATTCCCTCCAACAACTTGCCCACCACCGACGTCAGGCTCACTGGCCTATACTTCCCTGGCTTGTCTGTACCACCGTTCTTAAACAGTGGCACCACATTTGCAAAACTCCAGTCTTCTGGCACCTTTCCTGTGACTATCAATGGTACAAACATCACAGTAAGAGGCCCAGCAATCACCTCTGTAGCTTCCCACAGAGTTCTAGGGTACACCTATTCAGGTCCTGGGGATTTTTCCACCCTTACCCGTTTCAAGACATCCAGCACTTCCTCCTCTGTAATATGGACATTATTCAACGTGTAACGATCTATATCCTGACATTCTATACCTTCCATATCCGTTTCCACAGTAAATACTGATGCAAAATATTCGTTTAGTATCTCCCCTATTTTCTGCAGCTCCACACAAAAGCTGCCTTGTTGATCTTTGAGGGGCCCTATTCTCTCCTTAGTTATGATTTTGTCCTTAATGTATTTGTAAAAATCCTTTCGATTCTCCTTAATTCTACTTGCTAAGGCTATGACATGGCCCCCTTTTGCCCTCCTGAATTCCCTCTCACATATACTCCTACTGCCGTTATACTCTTCTAAGGATTCGCTCGATCTATCCTATCTATATCTGACATATGCTTCCTTCTTTTTATTAATCAAACCCTTTAGTCATCCAGCATTCCCTCTACCTACCAGCCTTTCCTATCATCCTAACAGGAATATAAATTCTCTGGATTATTGTTATCTCATTTCTGAAGGCTTCCCATTTTCCAGCCGTCCGCTTACATCTGCCCCCAATCAGGTTTTGAAAGTTCTTACCAAATACCTTCAACATTGGCCTTTCTCCAATTTAGAACTTCAACTTTAAATCTGGTCTATCTTTTTCCATCATTATTTTAAATCTAATAGAATTATGGTAGCTCGCCCCAACGTGGACCTCCACTGTCGCCTGCCCTGCCTTATTTCCCCAGAGTGGGTCAAGTTTTGCACCTTCTCTACGATATTCATCCACATACTGAATCAGAAAATTTTCTTGTAAACACTTAACAAATTCCTCTCCATCTAGACCTTTAACGCTATGGCAGTCCCAGTCTGTGTTTGGAAAATCTACTACCAGAATCACCCCACTTTCTTGCAGATAGCTCAGACCTCCTTACAATTTTGTTTCTCAATTTCCCTCTGACTATTAGGGGGTCTATAATACAATCCAAATAAGTTGATCATCATTTCTCAGTTCTACCCAAATAACTTCCCTGGATGTATTTCCAGGAATATCCTCCCTCAGTACAGCTGTAATGCTATCCCTGATCAAAAACGCCACTCCCCCTCCTCTCCTGCCTCCCTTTCCATCTTTCCTGTAGCATTCGTATCCTGGAACATTTAGCTGCCAGTCCTGCTCATCCCTGAGCCTTTTCTTCTGTAATTGCTATGATAGCCCCGTCCAATGTTCCGATCCATGCCTTGAGTTCATCTGTCTTCCCTGTTAGGCCCCTTGCATAGAAATAAATGCAGTTTACTTTATTAGTCCTACCTTGTCCTTGCCTGCCCTGATTGTTTGACTCGTTTCTGTTCTCAATTGTACCAATCTCATATTGATCTATTTCCTCACTATCTCCCTGCCCCCTCGCCCAACCCCCCCCCCCTTACTATGTTAAATCCTCCCGACCAGCTCTAGCAAATCTTCTCCCTGCCAGTATATTTGTCCCCTTCCAAGTTAGGTGTAATCCGTCCTTCTGGTAAAGGTTCCTTCTACCCCAAAAGAGATTCCAGTGATCCAAAAATGTGAATCTTTCTTCCATACACCAGCTCCTCAGCCATACATTCATCTGCTCTACCCCTCTATTCCTGCCCTCACGAGCTCGTAGCGCCGGGAGTAATCCAGATTTTACTACTCTCGAGAACCTCCTTTTAAAATTCCTGCCTAACACCCTGCAATCTCCGTCAATAATCTCAAACTTTTCCCTTCGTATGTCATTGGTTTCAATTTGGACAAGGACCTCTTGCTGGCCCCTCTCTCCCGTGAGAACATTCTGCACCCTTTCTGAGACATCCTTGATCCTGGCACCAGGGAAGCAACACACCATTCTGCTTTATTCTCTGCTGGCCACAGAACCGTCTGTCTGTACCTCAGACTAGGGAGTCTCCTAATACAAATGACCCCGTGGAACACGACATATCTCTTGTTGCATTAGAGCCAGTCTCAATACCAGAAACTTGCCTGTTCATGCTACGTTCCCCGGTGAATCCATCACTCCCTACATTTTACAAAACAGCATATTTGTTTGAAATGGGGACAGCCCCAGAAGACTCCTGCACTAGCTGCTTACCTCTCTTACCATTGTTGGAGTTAATCCATATATGTGACTGCAACTGAGACATACCCCCCTTCCTATAACTGCCATCCATCTCATACTATTGCTCTTACAAATCCTTCATTGTCTTTAACTTTCTTTCCAACAGATCCATTCGATCTGATAGGATTCGCAACCAGAAGCATTTATGGAAGATATAATCCGCAGTAAACCTTAGATCCTCTATAAAATCCCACATCTGACAAGAAGCGCATATGATTCTACGAAGGCCATTTGTGCTCCTTCACAATCTACAGACCCAGAAAAACAAAACTGTCTTATTCCTCTCCAAAACACTGCCCAAGGTTAAATTAATAATTATGGTTTATATTTTAAGATTAATCAAGAGACGTATCTCAAAAACATATAATTAAGAACGAACCCACTCTACTAACTTCTGCAGACTTTCTGTACGACACAGTTAAAACAATTCACTTACCTGGATGGGAACTTTGCCCAAACATTTCCTCCAAACCAGTTGTATATTTCACTGCTTGTTAATTTTCCTAGATGCACTCCGATATCCAGCGATACATGAATTCAAACAGCAAAGGCAGGAACTGTGCAGGTACACTGTCCTGTCAGTTTCTTCTCCTCACCATGTGCTGCCTTTGTCTGTTCTTCTCCCTCTTTAAACTGCTGTTGCTTTGACTTTTTTTCCCCAAAGTTCCAAAAATATGTAACAGCATACTAATCAGTAATTGCTGCTCCTGGAATTCGAGGAAATCTCCTCCAACACCTAGAATACCTCAAAAAAAGGAGCAGCTGTTACTACCAGAAATATTTCCCGCCCAGACTTCTGAAAATCCAAATACACTACTTCCACTGGTTGTCCGTGGTCTATGCTGCAAGAAACAACTTCAAATATTTCCGACGTTTGTCAGGCATGATTTCTGTGTCAGACATGCATTGTGATTCGCTGTAATTTTGCTGTTCATTACTAAGTACCCAATATCAGTTCTTATATAATGGATTCCAACTCTTTCCATACATATGTCAAATCAATTGGTCTGCAGTCCTCCACATCATCTCTTCTTCCCTTTGTACATAGATGGATCATGTTTACTACCTTTCAGTTATCTACAATGGCTATGGCCTTTGCAGGATCTTCAAGAAAATAAAACACAGTCACTGACAGTTCAATAAACATGCTGTTTTTTTCAGGTATTTTGATATGAAGTATATCTGGCCCATCCGACTTAGCAATGATCAATCTAGCTCAATTTTCAAGTACTACCTTGTTGCTGATACGCATTGACTTTATGTCTTTAGTTCCACAAGTCCCATGTGATCGCTTTCTTTACACAGAGATTGCCTGGCCCTTCCTCCATGAAGATAGATGCAAAGTAGCTGGTTAGGTTCTCTGCCATTTCCTTGTTCCCCTCAATAAATTCTCCTGTACCTTACACATTTCCACATTTGGCCATACTTTTGTTTTCTTTGGTACATTGATCGGAGATTTAAGCAGTCTGTGTGTTTCCTGTTTGTTTGTATTCATGCTCTTTTTGATTTCCATTGCACTTTCTTTATTTTCAGAAAAGTGAATATCTCTGTATGTTCAGTTTTGCACAATATCTGGAATTCTTCTGAAGCTGCTTCCTTAGATTTAACGCAATCATTAATTTATTACATAAACCATTGATGAGTCACCTTCCCTTTCGTTAGTGTTTGTAACTTAGTGATATGTACGTATTTTTCAGACTTTACAGTATTTCTATCACAAACAGTCAATGTCTGTCTCACACTAAATGTCATATTGTATTTTTCCAATTCACTTGACACTCTAGCCTTCGGGTTTCCATGATATTTGAGTGTAATGTTCAAACATTCTATATTGCTTGCAGGCGCCATGTAAAATGCAACATATTAATGTCACCATTGCCCCAAAGCTGCCTCAGAGCACGGTAAGTAATTAGTCCTTCTGACCACACAGAACCACGCCCGAAATAAACTGCTCTCTACTTTGGTTCACAACATACACTTCAACCCACCTCATATACGTTTCTGAAATGTATTTTTCACAGCATGAGCAATCATTTAGTTTACGCACTTTAGATGCAAATTTTAGATCATCCAGTATTACCGCAGCACCCACGATATTTACATATCTAATTTCCAGAGAATCGGATGCACAAAGTTGCACAACAGTTTTGGTTTAGATATGTCAGGCACCAATGTGTGTTCCTCCTTGTTGTTTGCAAGATCCATACAAACTGATTCTGCAGAAGCTGTGGGATGTGCTCTGTGGTATTATTAGTTATAGACGTGGACAAGACATTGAGGAGACTCACCCCGTTGCTAAGATGATCTGAAGAAATGCACATCGATACAGCACAAGCAAAAATAACCTTCCCCGCTCGCCAGGACAACTGTCTCCCTATTTTCTCTACTCCCTAACACTCTCTGTCTATCTGTTAGAGCACCTACCCCCGAACAAGACTCTCGCTCCACCACTCTCACTATTGCATGCAACACTCTCTTTCCTTCATTCCCTGTGTCACTGAAAGCAAATCGCGATTGAATTTATTGTTTTGCCAACATCGAACCAGTGAGACAATTTGATGCTGGGGACATAAAAATGCGAACATTTTGAAAATTAGGGAGAGAGTAGATTCCATCGAGATGGAAGAAGCCTGGGGATCAACCATCTTGATCCGTCAGAAATTAGGAAACACTCACTATCATAAGTATTTTTTCATATGAAACATATTCACAGTAAACAGAATTACGACGACCCAGGGAATTCAGCAGTCAGGAGAGTAACATCACAGAGGACGGCAGTGGCTGTGTGGTTTTGAAATTAAGTTGATGTAATCTTCATAAGTGTCTTATTGAAACAGCATATTGTTATAGATTTAGGGGCAGTTGTGGGGGGGGTGTGGGTTGGTTAAAATTATAAATAGTTGAGGCGTAATGTTCACTTTTACAGTTAAAAATAAATTGGCGTTATTTTCTTTAAATAGTGGAATTTGGGAGTTCTCTGTCATTCATATTCTAATAGATTACGAGGTGTTTGGTTTAATTAACAGAGGCGTTCTCCTCCATGTCATAACACTTGCAAAGACTAGCAGAGAGCCAAAAAAAGGAATGAGAAATTTAAATATGAGGGTAAGTGAAACCGTCATGTAAAGAAAAATTGTAAGATCCTCTTTCGATACTTAAAGGGCAAACGAGAGGCAAAAATGGGCATCTGATCGCTAGACATTGACACAGGAGATTTAGTAATGTGGAACAAGGAAATGGCTGAGGAGCTGAAAAATTACTTCGTGTCAGTCTTCACGTTGAAAACACGAGTAATATCCCAAACATTGAAAAGACTTAGTGGACAGACCTGAGTAAGGTGGCCATCACCTTGGAAAAGTTGCTGGGAAAACTGAATAGCCTGAAGGTAAGTAAATCACCTGGACCAGATGGACTCCACTCCAGATTTCTAAGGCAGATAGCTGATGAGGCGGGGGAGGCGTTGGTGATGATCTTTCAGGAATCTCTCGAATCAGGGAGATTCACAGAGGACTGGAAAATCGCTAACGTGATACCCCTGTTGAAAAGGGAGTAAAGCAAAAAACGGAAACTTACAGACTGACTAATCTAAACTTGGCTGTACGTAAGATCCTGAAATCCATTGTGAAGGATGAGATTTCTGAATAGTTGGATGTGGACGGTAAAGTAGGACAAAGTTACCATGGTTTCATCAAGGAGAGGTCATGCCTGGAAAATCTGCTAGAAAACCTTGAGGACGTAACGATCAGCTTAGAACAAGGAGAGCAAATGGATGTCATCCATCAGGACTTCCAGAAGATCTTTGACAATGTGCCGACAGGAGGCTACTGAATAAGGCAGGGGTCCATGGTGTTAGAGGCAAGATGCTAGCATGGATAGAAGTTTGTCTGTCTGGCAGAAAGCAATGAATGTCAATAAACGTGTCCGTCTCAGGTTGACACTCGGTGACAAGTGATGTTCCATAAGGCTCAGTGTTGGGACCACAACCTTTCACTTTATACATTAACGATCCAGATGAAGGATCTGAAGGTATTCTATCTACGTTTGAAGATAATACAAAGATAGGCATTGGGACAGGTAATGTCGAAGAGGCAGAGAGGCTCACGAAGGATTTGGATAGTTTAGGATAATGAGCCAAGAAATGGCAGATGGAGTCAAAGTGCGAACTTGTGGGAACATGCACTTTTTTTAGGAAGAACATAAAACATGGACTACCGAGAAAATTCAGATGTCTGAAGTGCAAAGGGATTTGAGAGTTCTACTCCAGGATTCTCACAATGTAAACTTGCAGGTTGAGTCAGTAGTTAGGAAGGCAAATGCAGTGAAGGAATTTATTTGGAAAGGATTTGAATATAAAAGCAGGGACGTACCTCTGAGACTCTATAAGGCTCTTGTCAGACCATATTTGGAGTATTGTGAGCTGTTCTGAGCCCCATATCTCAGGAAGGATGTGCTGACCTTGGAATGGGATCACAGGAGGTACACGGGAAGGGTCTCAGGAATGAAAAGCTTAACATATGAGAACGTTTGAGGACTGTGGGTCTGTTCTTGATGGAGTTCAGAGGGGTGTGGGGGTATCTAATTGAAACATACAGAATACTAAATGGCCTGGACAGTACGGATGGTGAGAAGACTTCCATTGGTAGGAGACTCTAGGGCCCAAGGATGCAACCTTAGAGTAAAGGGACATCCTTTAAGAATGGAGGTAAGGAGAAATGTATTCAGCCAGAGAATAGAGAATCTATGGAATTCATTTTCACAGAAGACAGTAGAGGTCAGGTCATTGTGTATATTTAAGATAGAGGTAGTTAGCTTCTTGAGTATCAAAGGGATCAAGGGTTACAGGGAGAAGGCAGGAGAATGGTGTTGAGAAACTTATCAGCCGTAATTGAATAGTGGATTAGAATCGATGGGCTGAATAGCCTAATTTCTGTTCCTATATCCAATAATCTTGTGGTCGTAAGCCACAGTCTATTGCCCCCCCTCTCTCACTTTGTCCCTTCTGACAGCAAAATGTGAGAGTAAACAATCTGTGAGTCATCTTCACCAAACTTGGAGCATTCCTATTGAGGATTCATGGGAATCGCTCCACTGATTGAAGGAAAGGAAATTCTGCTAAATCCAACTGTTCCAGAAAGAAGTCCCATACCAGCAGCTTGTCTGAGGACAATAACGTCGGAGACAGAGTATCAGTTGGGATGCATTCTCTCTTTTCCATTTGAAATGAGTTCAACTACTATGAAACTCTGGAAACCTTTTCCTATTCTTTTTCCTCTTCAGACATGTGTGATTGTGTATGTGTCTGTAGGTGTATGACTCTGTGTCTCACATTTTTCGAGACACTGGGCTAGGTTACACTTCAAACCTGTTGTAACCAGTGGAGAAGTGGGGCTGGAAAAGGACACAGTGACCCTCAAACATTTGTCAGAGCAGAAATAAGAAATTCGCATGGGCTGTTCAAAAGGGAATTCTCTTCCCCAGAGGTTTCAGCTCAAGATGGCAGCTCAACACCACCACTTCCAGCGTAAATAGATATGATCCATAAATGTTGGCCGATCAACAACACCCACATTCCTTGAACAAATCTAAAATGATAAACTGCAGCAGAATTCATTGGATGGGAACAAGACTGATAGATAAATGCTTGTTGCCTTGCAGAATTGTGCTGCCTGTTTACTTTGACTTTGTGCAGTTTCCTAGTATTGTGCCTGGATGCTTGCATTTATTCAAAGTTGTGTTTTGCAACAGTTGACAGACGTGTGAATGGAGGAAGATTGTGGACAGACTGAAAAGTGCTGCGCAGACCATAATCAGATCAGCCATGATCTTATTGTCTGGTCGAGCAATGACAAAGTGTCCAATGACCCACTCCTGTTCCTCAGTTCTCTGTTCCGATGTTTCATTCAGTCCTTAAAACCACTTGTATAGGAGCAGATGGAGACCACTTGCTCCAAATACCTTGTCCGCAGTATTACAGGATATAATTCAGTCCCTCATCACTGTGTGGTTTGCTGTGGGTTGGAAAATGTGGTGGGAAATCTAAGCTGTGTATGAAAGTGGTCTCCAACGTCTTTAAAGAGTGTCTCATGTCTGCAAGTGGTGTTTCGTATGCTGGTCATGTTGTAGACCCAGATTCATGTGAATATCGGGCCCATTCCTCTCCCAGAGATAGCTCACAAAATTCTTTTCTCTCACTGTCCTCAACATTCAATAACAACATTTCAAGGAAAATTAAAACCATTAACATTCCAAAGACAGAATATGAGAACATAATAACAGGAGCAGTTATTGGGATGCTCAAACCATTGTATGCTATCATGGCTGACCTACTGCTGGCATTATCTCTTCTTTAATGCTCAATTCTTCACACCCCTCAGCTGTCTGACAGGTCAAAAATCCGTCAACCTCATCGTTAAATACTTGGAGTTATATCGCTCCCCTAACTTTCTAGAACTGAAAATTCCTGACATTCACTACCCTCTATGAGAATAAAATGCTCTCCACACAGAGACCATCACGTATTAACATTAACAAAAGTGTCTAACTGACATGCTTAGGTAAGAGGGATTGACCCTAATATCAAGGCTGGATTTGACTGAAGATTTTATCCACAGAAGCACTTAAATACCCAAATTCATGCATCGCGAGTAGAAATAAAAATACAAGCCATGGAATATATCACCTTCTCAGTGTCTGTGTAGAACATAACGAGTGATTGTCCATCACCATCAAGTTTCAGTGCAATGACCTCTTATTCTCTGACAGTACTACAGATTAAACTTCACTCACTCCTCTTTTACCATCAGCCCAGGGATTAGTCTGGTGAAATTCCTTTACACAGCCTCTATTGTAATGAGATAATTCCTTTTAAAGGAGATAAATCTGTCCATAATACCCCAAATACTGCCTCAACTACACTCTCAGTGATGATCACAATAATTCCTTTCCCTCACTTACTGGTCTCCCTATCTTTATTATGACATAAAATCCCATTCCTTTTCTATGCGCTGCCACTGATGTGGACTTTAAAAGTTCCTTACATCTGCATGTCAGCATCAGTAAAGCCAGTACCAGAAGTGCCCATGGAGATGAACATCACTCTTGGGGAGAGACTCAGTCAGAAAGATTGCATTTGAAATAGGGAATGGTCCCCTACCTGAATGGAAATGAAGTGTAGAAATAAGGAAAACAGGCAGAGGAAGGGAACTAACTTTACTTTTGTTCTTCTTTCACGGGATGTATGCAGCCATGGTCTAGCTAGCATGTTACGCTGATCTTGAACTGAGTGACTGATTCAGCTGTTCCACAGGACAGTCAAGAGTAAAACACATTGTTGTGGGTTTGCCCAGACATGACTGGGGAAGGATAACGCATTGACTTCTCTGAAGGACATGAAGCAAGCAGATGGGCCTTTTCTCACAAATGATGATAGTTTCAGTTGAATTACATCAATTTCGTTCATTAGATATCAACAGAGTATTATTCTGTGCCTCTAGATTATGTGTCAATGATTTAAGCAGCATGCAGCGTGTGCCCGTCTGACAGAATCTGTGCAGTAATCAAGTTCAAAATGCTTAAGAACAATTATTCTATAATTGACATGTGGTTACAAGGGACTTGATAAATTGTATCCAGATTTAACAAAGGCACAATTGATGGTTTATTCAGAAGATGCACTGAAGCAGAGGAAGAGTCGGGGATTTCATGATGGTGGTATTGGACAGGATTAGTGAGTGGGAGGACATAGAAATGTAGATCTGTGCAGGGCTAGAAAGATTATGGAGTTTGAGAACAGTCTGGTTCTCCTCACAATTTGGTGCGTAATTTGTCATGAGTAATTTGCTCGATACAATTTGTGAGGAATGGAATATTTCATTGGAATCGAAAATGCTGACATCCACCTTTCTAAATTTTAAATAATATGTGCAGCAATTCAGTCCAACCTGGCTTAATGAACAGATAGAATGAATTACCAGGAACACCAACTTTGCGAGGATGGGATAGTAACCAACTTGAATAACCATCAGTACATCATAGATCCGCAAAACTAATGAGATCCAAGGCCGAGAAAGACAGTCAAGACCCTCGGATAAACTCCTGTCCATTGTTGGAACATTTCAGTCAAATGTTCTCAGATTCTGATCCATTGTTGGGACATTCCAGTGTAATGTTCTCAGATTGGGAGCAATTGGATTGGGAGCAATTTTTCCATGTTATAGGCACTAGAGACATGTGGAGACTGTTTAAGGAACAGTTGTTTCAAGTGATGAATAAATATGTCCCTCTGAGACAGGCAAGAAGGGTTAAGATAAAGGAATCTTGGATGACGAGAGCGATGGAGCTTCTCGTCAAAAGGAAGAAGGTAGCTTACATAAGGTGGAGGAAGCTAGGGTCAAGCTCAGCTCTACAGGATTACAGGCAGGCGAGGAAGGAGCTTAAAAATGGTCTGAGGAGAGCCAAGAGGGGGCACGAGAAAGATTTGGCAGAAAGGATTATGGAGAACACAAAGGCATTTTACACTTATGTGAGGAATAAGAGAAAGAGTCAAAGAAAGAGTAGGCCAGATCAGGGATAGCATAGGGAATTTGTGTGTGGAGTCTGAGGAGGTAGGGGAAGCCCTCAATGAGTTTTTTGCTTCTGTCTTTACGAAAGAAACGAACTTTGTAGTGAATGAAACCTTTGAAGAGCAGGTGTGCATGCTGAAATAGATAGAGATAGAGGAAGCTGATGTGCTGACAATTTTGTCAAACATTAAGTTTGACAATTCGCCAGACCCGGACCAGATTTGTCCTCGGCTGCTTTGGGAACGAGAAATGCAATTGCTTCGCCACTTGCGAAGATCTTTTCATCCTCGCTCTCCACTGGAGTCGTACCTGAGGACTGGAGAGAGGCAAATGTAATGCCTCTCTTCAAGAAAGGAAATAGGGAAATCCCTGGCAATTACAAACCAGTAAGTCTGACGTCTGTCGTCTGCAAGGTGTTAGAAAGGATTCTGAGGGATAGGATTTATGACCATCTGGAAGAGCTTGGCTTGATTAAATGCAGTCAACATGGATTTGTGAGAGGCAGGTCATGCCTCACAAAACTTATCGAGTTCTTTGAGGATGTGCCTAGAAACGTTGATGAGGGTCGAGCTGTGGATGTGGTGTATATGGACTTTAGCAAGGCATTTGATAAGGTTCCCCATGTTAGGCTCATTCAGAAAGTCAGGAGGAATGTCATTCAGGGGAACATAGCTGTCTGGATACAGAATTGGCTGGCCAACAGAAGACAGCGAGTGGTAGTAAAAGGAAAATATTCTGCCTGGAAGTCTGTGGTGAGTGGTGTTACACAGGGCTTTGTCCTTGGGCATCTATTGTTGGTAATTTTTATTAATGTCTTGGATGAGGGGATTGAAGGATGGGTCAGCAAGTTTGCAAATGACACAAAGGTTGGAGGTGTCGTTGACAGTATAGAGGGCTGTTGTAGGCTGCAGACACTGACAGGATGCAGAGATGGGCTGAGAGGTGGCAGATGGAGTTCAACCTGGATAACTGCGAAGTGATGCATTTTGGAAGGTCGAATTTGAAAGCTACAGGATTAAGGTTAGGATTCTTGGTAGTGTGGAGGAACAGAGGGATCTTGTGGTGCAGGTACATAGATCACTTAAAATGGCGACCCAAGTGGAGAGGGTTGTTAAAAAAGCATATTGTGTTTTGGCTTTCATTAACAGGGATATTGAGTTTAAGAGTCGTGAGATCTTGTTGCAGCTTTATCAAACTTTGGTGAGACGCACTTGGAATACTGCGTCCAGTTCTGGTCGCCCTATTATGAGAAAGATGTGGATGCTTTGGAGCGGATTCAGAGGAGATTCACCAGGATGCTGCCTGGACTGGAGGGCTTATCGTATGAGGAGAGGTTGACTGTGCTCGGACTGTTTTCATTGGAGAAAAGGAGGAGGAGAGGGGACCTAATTGAGGTAAACAAGGTAGTGAGAGGCGATAGCCAGAGACTATTTCCCAGAGCACAAATGACTAACACGGGGGGTCATAGCTTTAAGCTGGTTGGAGGAAAGTATAGAGGGGATGTCAGAGGCGGGTTCTTTCCACAGAGAGTTGTGAGAGCATGGAATGCATTGCCAGCAGCAGTTGTGGAGGCAGGGTTATTGTGGACATTTAAGAGACTCCTCGACATACATATGGTCACAGAAATTTGAGGGTGCATACATGAGGATCAGTGATCGGCACAACATCCTGGGCTGAAGGGCCTGTTCTGTGCTGTACTGTTCTATGTTCTATGTTTATTCTGATCCATTGTTGGAACATTCCAGTCTAATGTTCTCAGATTCTTCTCCATTGTTGCAACCAGCCAGTCTAATATTCTCAGATTCTGATCTCTCCTTCCACTCTGTCGAGGTCTGCTAATGCCTGTTAATGCTGTCGCTGATGCTTCCGCTGATACGATGAGATAACGCATTGAACCGAGTCCCTAATTAATAGAAGAGTAAAGCCCTCCAGTGACATATTTAGAATGCATGGAGACTGACATCAATCACAGTCACTGAGCCGATACCTCCCGTTAACCCATTTCAATTCAATACCTTTTATTAAATTTTCCAAATTATGATTAAAATTTTCATATTCTGGAAGGGATATGTGGGGATGACTGAGGGAACAAAGTTTGGGTCTGGTAGATCAATCATGTGTAAGCATTCAATCTGCCTTGGATATGGGAGCAATGCCAGAGGTTTATCAGAATATAAGCATGCTTCTCCGTTTATAAATTGAAACATACGTTCTGTATCTACTGATCAGGCACTGGAATATCAGAAAGACATTCAGAGAACTTTTATCGTCCATGATCTGAGAAAAAAATATCCCTAAGACTACATGCGGTTATAACAGACTGCGACATGGCTACATTAAAAGGGAATTGTACCTAAGAGATCATGGGGATGCAGATATTGGATAATTCAGTGTAGGAAAAGCATGGCGGTGGAAAATGCACAGTTTGCCAGGCAACATCCGAGGAGCAAGAGAGTCAACGTTTCAGGCAGGACCTTTCTCCAGGACTGGGGAGGGAGAAGGGGCTAACAGAAAATGGGTGATGGGGTGATGCTGGGGGAAAGATAAGTGAGAGGTGAATGAAGATAGGAGGTGATAGTGATAGATCGGTGCGGAGTGTGGAGCAGATGGTGGGAAGGAAGATGGACATTAGGTCTCCATGAGAGGGCAGTGTGAGTCCGGGGGTTGGATCTGGGATCTGGGTTGGCCAGGGGAGATTTGTAAACCAGTGAATCCAATGTTCATGCCGTGTGTTTGTGGCTTCCGAGGCAGAAGATGAGGTGTTACTGGTAACATCCTGCTAAATCTCTTCTCAACCATCTCCAGCTTAATAATCTCCTTCCTATAACAGAACTGCACACAATACTTCAGAAGAGGCTTTATCAATATCCTGCACAATCTCAGTATGACTTCTCAACTTCTCACCTCAAAGGTATCAGTAATGAAATAACCTGAAACACCCGAAGCCACCAACTTCAAAGAATTATACCTGCGCCCCTGGGTCCGTCTTTACTATATAACTACCAAAGTCCAGCATTAATTGTATAAGCCCTCCCCTTGTTTGTTTTTTCAAAATGCAATGCCTCACATGCATCCATGTTAAACTCCATCTGCCACACCTCAGCCCTGTGAGTGATATTACTGCCCCCTCACAATCCCCCTTCGGATTAAACGACAATCCCCTGTCCATCAGGCCAACAAACACCAGCCTTGAGTTTCCAAAAGACCCGGAGCTTCGTTTGCCTTGTGCAGGCAGAGGGAGGTGTCGGTAAGCAAAAGCTGGAAAGGAAATAGTTGCCTTATATCAATGAATGATTTTAGGAAGAGGGAAGCCACATGATAGAGATTTGAAATAGTGACCGGTGTTTTGGGCCCAGAATTGTGCTCCTGTCTCCTCTCTGGTGTTCAGTATTGATATCTACTCGAGAACTTTCATAGTGCAGAGTGTGTCTGCAGGATTTCTTCCCCTAAAATAGCAGACTACTGGTAATAGTCATTTAAACCAGAACTCATAGCCAAGCAATTGAAGATGTTCATTGGTTATCTCAATGGCACAGCGAATGCACTCAATGTCCTTTAGTTGAGGCTCATAACTTGTACATGTTTTTTTTCAATTAGAAATGTCCCCCGTATAATTTGCTAACGTTAACCAGGATTTAAAAAATACATACACTTCAAATATGACCCGAAATCTGGGCATGATTTAGGCCTTATTTAATGGATGGTGCCATGTTTCTGAGCCAGAGCTCTGGATTCGATTCCAGTCCATGACTGTCTGATAGTGCCCCTACCTCTGGAGAAGGTGGAGTGGAGTCATGTCGTGTGGAGGTGTGTCGCAGCATGTTACAACAGGCTGATGAACAAACACACAGGCGCATCATGTTGCAGCTTTAGGGGCTAATGCTGAATCATGACAGTGTCCCTATCACTGCGCCAAAAAATCTAGTTCCAAATCCCACAGAACTGTTTCATAATATGTCTCAACAGGTTGATTCCACTTTTTTGGAGTCGTGCCTTGATGGAGAAAGCGGTACGAATACTGAATTTGAGACTATAGACTATAGGAGATTCTAAAACTAGAAGGCATAGGTTGAAGGTGGGAAGAGAAATATTTGAAAATCAATGAAGAACCCTTTTTTCCCTGGGGAGGGTGGTGCTTCTATGGTATAAACTGCCAGAGAAACTGGTGGAGGCTGGAACAATTACAGCATTTAAAAGGCAACTGGATGGCTTTATGATTAGTGGGACATGGGCCAAATGCTGACAAATGGGAGTGGATTAATTTAGAATAATTGGATGGAATGAACAAGTTGAAGGGTCTGTTTCCCTGTTGTACATCTCTATGAATCATTGCTTTAATTAATGAAGGTCTCTCTGTAATCTTCAGTTGTTCATCATTATACAAACACTGTCCACTGTACACCAAAACTTAATATCGTCCGCAACTTTGTGAAATATACCTTCTATAACTCTCATCTAAATCATTTATATAAATGACAAACAAAAGTGGACCCAACAATTTTGCCTCTGGATCATCGCTGCTCACAGGCTCCATTTCCAAAAACAACCATCCACCACCAACATGTCTCCTGCCATTAAACAGATATACACAGAAACACACACGCAATCATACACACATACAGAGACACCGACGCAACTATATCTTTAAGACAAAGGTTAGATTAAAACCACAATCAAGAGTTACAGTGAGAAGGCGAGAAAGATGTATTGGGAAACACGCCCGACAGGATCAAATAGTAAAGTAGACTTGATGGGCCAAATGGCCTAATTCCAATTCCCCTTGCTCTGTGGCCTTAAGGTGTCAGGATTATTTTCCAATGGTGCAGTAGGAGCTAAGTTTGATAAATACTTGACTGAACAGTCAATGGGACTGTGGGATACGTTTGAGGGGCTGAATGGTATACGTTTGTTCCTATTTGCTGTGCCCTTGTTTCTGAAAAGAGGAGGTGATTTGCTGTGAGGTAACACACTTTAATATAAAAGGGGTCTCCCATTTCCATTTGAGATAACGTTGCTCCTTTCTCCGTTAGATTATGCGACCTGTGGCGTTCTCATCCCCCAAGAACAGTGAAGTCTGGGTCATTGAGGATATTCAAGGTTGACCTTGACTGACCGTTGATGGACAGGAGGGTCAATTTTTATTGAGAACTGATAGGAAAGGGGTATTCAGTTACAACCAGACCAGCCATGATGTTTCTAAATTGAGCAGCAAGTTGGAGGGGACGAATGACCAACTGCTGCACCTACCTCATCCGTTGTTCTGTCAATTCACCCCCAAGGCTGTTACAGAGGGAGAGAAAGATCCCATTCAGCCAGTCAGCATCGTGATAATACAGCAGGGGCAGGCCATAATGCACCTCTGTGGGGTTAGACAGGAATAGAATGAAGTACTCAAATCATTTCAGTAAATTACACAGCACAGGAGGATGCCATTAACCACCCCAGGCTGTTACGTAGGAGCAGGGGTGCCTTGGGCAGCATCAGGAAATACAGAGAAGAGATCATTACTCATTTTGTGTTTGGCAAGCTGTAAGTAGTAGAATTCTTCAGGGATCTGTGTGAGGTCATCAACAAATTACAATCCACATCAATGAGTTGGATGGAGAGGATGGAGCTCAGTTTACTCATACATCAGGATAGTCAATCAATAAGATGTCAAATGGACACAGAGCGTCTCCAATGTGATACAGACAGGGGGAGGGCAGTGCGTCTGCATTGGGATACAGACAGGGGGAGGGCAGACCGTCTGCAATGGGATTCATACGGGGGAGGGCAGAGCACCTGCAATGAGATACAGACAGGGGGAGGGAAGAGCGTCTGCATTGGGATACAAACAGGGGGAGGGCAGAGCATCTGCAATACGATACAGACAGGGGACGGCATAGCGTCTGCAATGGGACACAGACGGGGAGGGCAGAGCATCTGCAATGGGATACAGACGGGGAAGGCATATCATCGACAGTGGAATGCATCGAGGGGAAGGGCAGACCGTCTAAAATATGATGCTGACAGGGGGAGGGCAGAGCGTCTGCAATGGGATACAGACAGGGGGAGGGCAGAGCGTCTGCAATGGGATGCAGACAGGGGAGGGCTGCGCGTCTGCAATGGGATACAGACGGGGGAGGGCAGAGTGTCTGCAATGGGATAAAGACAGGGGGAGCGCAGAGCATCTGCAATGAGATACAGACAGGGGACGGCAGAGCGTCTGCAATGGGACACAGAAAGGGGACGGCAGGGCATCTGCAATGGGATACAGACTGGGAAGCATAGCGTCTACAGTGCAATACAGAGAGGGGAAGGGCAGACCGTCTACAATACGATGCTGACAGGGGGAGGGCAGAGCGTCTGCAATGGGATACAGACAGGGGGAGGGCAGAGCATCTGCAATGGGATGCAGACAGGGGGAGGGCAGAGCGTCTGCAGTGGGATACAGATAGGGGGAGGGCAGCGCATCTGCAGTGGGATACAGACGGGGGGAGGACAGAGCGTCTGCAATGGGATACAGACAGGGGATGGCAGAGCATCTGCAATGGGATACAGACGGGGGGGGGGGGGCAGAGCATCAAGCAATGGCATACAGACAGAGGACAGTTTTGAACAAACCTTTAGCAGAAATAAGATAACAACATTTCTGTGATGGGAATTTTCTGTTTTGAGGAAAATACAAAACAGCAGAAAATTATTTGAATGCAAGGAGAATGCAGAACTGAGTGGTACCGAGGGATCTGTGTGTCTTCCTACATGAATCACATCAATTTATTCTGAAGATGCAGCTTGTGATTTGGAAGTAAATTGAATTATTCTGTTTCGTTTAATGGATGTTGTTTTTGATCTTAGCGAAGATTTTCTGCATCAGTAAAGGGCATTGCAGAGATCACATCGGATGTATTATGTGTCGTTATAATTGCCTTAACTGATAAAAACAAAATTGCTTTCGAAACGTTTCAAATATTTTTCTCTTTACTCATTCTTGGGATGAAGGGATAACGTTAAGAAGAAGGAACAGTTCGACCTGAGAATCAGAGATGTTTTATTGACCATATAACATCTTGAGAAGAGTGTGGTTGGTGAATACCGGATGGATATTTCTTCTTATGTGGAAGAATAAAATTGGGGAAATAATTTAAGAATAATTCAGGTTCAAAGGAAAAGTCATTGGATCGAAAAATTGATCTCTGATTTCTCTTCATATCTGATGCCAGACAGGCTGAGCTTTTCCAGCAATTTTGGCATTTGTTTAAGAATAAAACATATTCATCTTAACACAGATATTGTGAAGTAATCAAACGCTTATGTTTATATTATGCAGGCACATATTAATACATCTTCAAAACAAGTAGGGCCATTTATTGTTAATTAATTGATTCGGTGTATGACAACAGCAATAATGCACTGACCTGGAGTCGAGAACGTGATGGAGTCACATAGTTCGGACAATATTCAAGGAGAGCTCACATGGTCCCGTTTGGGGCCTGATAACGTTACTGATTTAACATACAGATAGAAAAATGTAGCCTATCTGTGAAGGAACAGCCTATTGTTCCTTTTCTGTTTCCCTGCCGCTCAACACAGCACTGTGTGGGAGTGAAAAAAAAGCCTCGTCGTCTTTTCCACTCATGGAGGGTACCTGATGATGATTCATTGGAATCTCCCCACTGCCTGAAGCAAAGCGATTTAGCCAAATCCAACTGTTTCAGGAAGAAATCCCATTGTCAGAAGGTTATGCGTGACGAATACACGCAGAAGTAATTATTCAGTATCGATATGTGATGGGATCAGACAACAGATTCTGTGGCTGCAAATGGGAATCCAAGATGATGTATAGCCTCCTACGTGACAGGGTCCAGGATGTCTCAGAGCGGCTGCAGAACGTTCTCACCGGGGTGGGGGAGCAGCCAGAAGTCATTGTGTACATTGGTGCAATTGACACAGATAGAGGTAGTGATGAGGTCATGCAGAGTGATTATAGAGAGCGAGGAAAAAGGGTAAAATTCAGGACCACGTCAGTGGTAATATCCGGTTTACTTCCAGTGTTCCGTGCTAGTGAGGATAAGAACAGGCGGACATGGCAGAGGAATGCGTGGTTAAATAATTGGTACAGGAGGGAGGGATTAAGAGTTTTAGATCACTCGGATTTTTGTGGGGCAGAGGTGACGTGTTCAGGAAGGACGGGTTGTACCTGAATTGGAAGGGGACTAATATCCTGGCTGGCAGGTTTGCTAGTGCTACAAGGGAATGTTTCAACTAGATTGGCTGGCGTGGGGGACGGCGTGGGATCCTAAACAGCAGGTTTGCAAGTGCGAGGCTGGAAGGAGATACAGTAATCACAAAGAGTAAAGTGCAGAGATAGGTTAGGCAGGAACACGACAGGGAGCAAGGAATGCTTGTTGAATTAAATTTCATCTGTCTCAATGTCAGATGGCTGACAGGTAATACCGATGAACTCAGTGCGTGGAGAGGTACGTGGGACTGCGATATTATAGCTATTACAGAAACATGGCTAAGGGAGGGACTGGACTGGCAGCTTAATTTACCAAGGTACAGGTGCTTTATGCGAGACAGAGATGGTGAAAGGCGTTGTGGGGAGTTTCATTTTTTATTAAGGCGAGTACCACAGCAGTAATCAGAGATAAAATAACTAATGGATCATCCAGTGAGGATTTTTGGGGGAAGCTAAGAAATAAAAATGGATTGATGATATTATTTGGGTTGTACTGTAGGCCCCCTAATAGTAAAAGGGAATTAGAATAATTAAAATATGTAGAGAGATTGGGGAGACTTGAAGGGCCAATAGGATTGCCATAGTCGTAGATTTTAATTTTCCTAACACTGACTGAAAATTACATAGAATTAAGGACTGAGATGGGGTGTATCTATTAAGTGTGTTCAGAAACGTTTCCTCAAGCATTATGTAGAGGGAGCAATTCGGGAAGGGGTAAAAGTTGACCTACTCTAAGAAATAGGACAGGACAGGTGACTGAGGTGACAGTGGGGGAGCACGCCGGTACCAGTCACCATAGATTTAAAATACTGATGGAGAAAGACAAAACTGGTCCGCATGTTCAATATCTAAATTGGGGGAAAGCGAATTTTGATGGAATTAGAGAGGAGTTTGAAGGGGTTGGTAGGAGGAGTTTCTTTGCAGGAGAAGGGACCTCCGGCTATTGGGAGGCCTTGAAAAGTGAAATGGCTGGAGTTCAAGGTCTATATGTTCCTGTGAGCGTAAAAGGTAAGGTTGGCAGGAAGAGTAAACCCTGGATGTCAGGAGATATTGAGGCTTTGACAGGCAAAAAGGAGGTGTGGCTGAGATCCATGCAGCTGGGATCAAGGGAATCACTGGCGGTGTACAGTGAATACAGGAGTTTATCGAAGAAGGAAATCAGAAGGGCGAAAAGGGCGCACACAATAGCATTGTCTGAGAAGATTAGGGTGAATCCAAAGAGGTTCTTTAAGTATATTAAAGTTAAATGAATAACTACATGAGAATATGACCCCTCAAGGTCCAAAATGGACATGCATGTCGAGAACCATAGGAGATGTGTGAGATTCTCAGTGAATATTTCTCCTCTGTCTTTACTGTGGACAAATACATGAAGACTTGGGAGGTTAACAAAGGTAGTGGTGATATATTGGGGTTAGTCAATATCACAGGAGAGGACGTGTTGGATGCATTAGAATATATGAATGTGGATAAATCTCCTGGTCCTAAACAGATGCATCGAAGAACACTGCAAGAGGCTATGGAAGAAACTACGGGGACCTGGATGATATTTTGTATCATCGTTAGCCGCAGGTTAGGTTCCAGAATATTCAAGTGTAGCAAACGTTGTGCCATTATTCAGGAAGGGAAGCAAAGAAAAATCTGGGAACTATAGACCAGGAAGCCTAACATCTGGAGTCGATAGGTGACTTGAGAAGATTCTGAGGGATAAGGTATACACACGTTTGGAAAGACAGGGTTTGATTCTAAATAGTTTATTTTTTCCAATTTCCTACAGTATAGAAACAGGCCATTTAGCCCAACAAGGCCACACCGACCCTCTGAATAGCAAGCCACCCAGTCCCATGCCCCTAATCTACATTTACCCCTAACTAATGCACATAAGGCGGTGGCCAATTCACCTAACCTGTACATTTTTGGATTGTGTTGCTGGAAAAGCGCAGCAGGTCAGGCAGCATCCAAGGAACAGGAGAATCTACGTTTCGGGCATCAGCCCTTCTGATGCCCGAAACGTCGATTCTCCTGTTCCTTGGATGCTGCCTGACCTGCTGTGTTTTTCCAGCAGCACATGTTCAGCTCTGATCTCCAGCATCTGCAGTCCTCACTTTCTCCATCGTTGGATTGTGTAAGGAAAATAAAGCTCCCAGACGAAACCCACGCAAACACAGGGAGAATGTGCAAACTCCAAAATAGAGTCACCCGAGGCTGAAATCAAACGCGGATTCGTGGCACTATGATAAAGCAGTGCTAACCACTGAGCCACCATGCCACCCTTGCTTTTTTTCAACGCAGTTCAATGACACAATAAGGGCTTCAGGATGATTCCTGAATAAGGGCTCATGCCCGAAACGTCGATTCTCCTGCTCCTTGGATGCTGCCTGACCTGCTGCGCTTTTCCAGCAACACATTTTCAGCTCTGATCTCCAGCATCTGCAGTCCTCACTTTCTCCACAAAATCTATTCTGCCCTTCACCAATGATGCACGTTCCAATGCTACAAACCATGGATACTTTCTTATCCACTGAAAATGTCATCTTGCTATTATTTATTATTGTTTGTTGTTATTTATTTTAATAATTATTATTAATAGTTGTTTTTTGACTGGAACGATTTCATGACTTTGTGAGTGGGAGATCATGCCTCATAAATTTGTTTGAGTTCTTTGATGAAGTGGCCAGGAATGTTGATGAGGGTAGCACAGTAGACATAGTCTATATGGTTTCCAGTAAGGCTTTTGACAAGATTACTCTTGATAGGTTGGTCTGGAAGGATAGAATCGCATGGAATCCAGAGGGACCTGACAAGTTGGCTGCACAATTGGCTTGATGGTAGTAAACAGAGGGTTTTAGTGGAAGGATGCTCTCCGACTGGAGGCCTGTAACACATGAAATGCCTCAGTGATCAGTGCTGGGCCCATTGTTGTTTATTATCTATTTCAATGATATTCTTCAGATTGTATAAGGCATGATTAGTAAATTTGAAGGTGGCACTATAATTGATGGAATTTGGACAGTGAGGAAGCTTATCAGAAATTGCAGCAGGATCTTGATCAACTGGAGAAATGAGCTGAAGAATATTTTTTGCAAGCTTAGATCAATGTAGGAGTTTCATGGTGAATGGTAAGGCCTTCAGCTGTGTCGTTGAGCAGAGGGACCATGAAGTTCAGGTGCACCAATTTCTGAAAGTGTAGTCACAGGTAGACATGGGCAGTGAAGAAGGTTTTTGGCTCACTGGCAGTCAACGGTCAGGACATGGAGGAGAGAAGTTGGTAAGGTAAGTTGCAGTTATACAGGAGAGACTGTACTTGAGGTGTTGTGTTCAGTTTTGGTCACGTTGCGATCAGAAAGATGTTTTTAAATTGAAATGTGTGCAGACGGAATTTACAAAGATGTTGCCAGGACTCAATAGTATGAATTATAGGAAGAGGTTGGACAAGGGAGAACTTTTTTTCTTTCGAGCGTAGGAGACTGAGGGGGATTTTATAGAAGTGTACAAGATTATGAGAGGCATAGATAGGGTGAATGGACTGAACCTTTTTTCGCAGAGTTGGGGAATTGAGGGCTAGAGAGCATCAATTTAAGGTGAGATGGGAAGGAATAAAAGGGAAACTGATGAAAACTGTTTTACACAGAGAGTGATATACAAAGGGAATGAGCTGCCAGCGGAAGTGGTTGAAGTGTTTATATTAACATTATTTAAACGGTATTTGGACAATTACATGGACAGGATAGGACAACAAGTGACATGTGCTAGGAAAAGAGGTTAATGTGGATGGATATTTGTATCAGCATGGACCAGTTTGGGCAAAAGGGCCTCTCTCCATGCTGTGGGACTTGATGACTCCATTAGGAGAATAGCATTTGGGTCAAACTCTCATTGTTTCTTTGGTCATGAGTTCGAATAATACTTGGACAACGTTCTTTCAAGATAACTTTGCAGAGTTTTTCCTTATCAGTTTGATATCAAACTGTGTGTGTGTGTGTATGTGTTAGTCTGTGAATATCCACTCGTCATTCTTCTTTCAGTCATAGTTTGAGCAACTTTGCTTTGGTCATATAATGTTGCTTTAACAGATTATAGAAATCTGTCTGACTTGATCCTAACACTGACCCTGACACACTCTGAGAACTATATCATTGGCCATATCACCCATCTAGTTATAATATTTTTTTGTGTGGCTCGTGGACGAGTGGGACTAGAAAAGGGAACAGCGATTCAAAAACACAAGAAATTATAGACTCAGTCAGCCTAATGCCAGTGTCGAGGAGATTGTTGGAGGGAATTCTGAGGGATAGGATTAACATGCATTTAGAAACATGATGACTTATTAGGAGTAGTCCACATGGCTTTGTACGATGAAAATCATGTCTCATTAATGTGATTGGTATTTTGAAAAAGTGACGAAGAAGATTGAGGAAGGCACTGTGGTATACATTGTTCACACAGACTTCAGCAAGGCATTTATAATAAGGTTCTTCATCGTAGACAGAATACTAATGTTAGGTCACATGAAATTCAGGAAGGGCTAACCAATTGTATACAAAATTGGATTGAAGGTAATGCGTTGTTTTCCAGACTGTAGGCCTGTGGGCCGGGATGTGCTGAAAGATTCAGTGCTGAGCTCAGTGTTTTTTATCATGTATATACACAACTTGTATGTGATTATCGGAGGCATGGTTAGTAGGTTTACAGGTAACATTAAAAAAAGTGGGGCAGTGGACAGTGATGATTATTTCAGGGTACAACGGCACCCTTGACAAACAAAGGGCCAAGGACTGGCAGATAGAATTTAATGCAGACATTTGTGAGGTTTTGCATTTTGGAAAGTTCAAGCAGGGTGGTATCCTGGGGAGTGTTCCTGAACAAAGAGACTTACGGATGCAGGATCATAGTTCCTTGAAAGTGGAGTAGCAGGTAGACAGAGTTTTAATGTTCAGTCAGAACATTGAGTATAGGAGATGGAGTCGCACATTACGCTTCTACAGGACGTTGGTAAGGCCACGTTAAGAATATTGTGTACAATTCAGTTGGCACTGCTAAAGGATGGATGTTGCTAAGCTTGATTGGGTGCAGAAAAAATTTACAAGGAGTTTCTGGAACCTGAGGAATTTAGCTGAAAGAGAGGACGAACAGGTGAAGGTTTTTCCCCCTGGACTGTTGGAGTCTGAGTAGTGACATGACAGAGGCTTATAAAATCCTGAAGGCCATTTATAGACTCAATGGCCAACATCTTTTTTTCCCAGTGTAGGGACTTCCAGAACTCGACGGCAGAGGTTGAAGATGGCAGGGGAAAGATTTAGACGGAACCTGAGGGGAAACTTATTCATGCAGAGACTGGTGGGTGCACGGAAAGTGCTGTGGTGAACGCGGGTACAATTACATGTTTAAAATATATCTGGATCGAAACAGAAAATAGAAATGGTTCAGAGGTATATGGAACAAATGCTGGCATTGGGACTAGGTCAGGTTAGGATGCCTCATCGGCATGGAGAATTTGGACAAAAGGATGTGTTTCCATGCTGTATGACTCTCCTATTCTATCACAGTGATGAGGAAAAATGCTGAAAGGGCTTTTGAATGGGAATTCTCTTCCCCAGAAGTGTGTGGTGTGTGATTGCAAGTATTCACAGCTGAGTTAAAGATTTCACAGAGACTGTGTCATGGCTAATGGGATACAGACAAGAAAGTGGGGCTGAAACCAAACCTGATCAGCCACAATCTTAGTGCCTGGTGGAGAAGGCTCAAAATAGCTCAGGACCCACTCCTACTCGTCAGTCCCCTGTTTCTGTGTTCCATTCAGACCCTCAAACCTGCTGGATCTGAGCAGTTGGAGGCCACTGATTGCTATCACCTGGTGCACAGAAACAGAGGAAAACATTCACTCTCTCTTGACTGTCACACACGCTTTGGGAGATTTGGAAAATGTAATTGGAAATCCCAGGCTGGATATGAGAGCTGTCCGTCATTTCTCTTTACAGAGATTCCCCTCTCTGCAACTTGTGCTGCATTTGTTGGTCGACCCAGATTCACTGTGAATACAGCCCCCATACAACACCCAGAGATGGCTCACAAAGTCCTCTGGGCTACTTGACTGCAACATTCCATAGCAGACCTTCCAGGCACCTTCCTGTAAGTACTCTAATCTAATCTAATCGATTCTAATCTAATCTATTCTAATCTAATCAAATTTTCCAATAACAGAATGTGCGAATATCAGAAACAAAGGCAGGTCGTTCACCTCCCAAGCCTGCCTTGCCTTTCACTAAGATCATGGCTTCATAGCCCTCATCTCTCTGATACATCAAAATCCGTCTCCAACCTCTATGAGCACTTCCATAGAACACAGAACAAAGAACAGTAGAGCACAGTACTCGACTCTCGATGTTGTAACACCCATTTATCCTACTCTATGATCAGACTATCCTACATGCTTCTGTTCACGTTCTTCCATATGCCTATCCAATATTCTCTTAAGTTTTCCTCACGTAATTGACTCTACTTCCACTGTTGGCAGTGCATTGCACACACCCACCACTCTCTGTCTAATGAACCTATCTCTGATATCTCCCCTAAACCTTCCTCCAATTACCTTTTGCCTGTGAAATCATGCAAAGTTTTTTTCTGGAGATCCCTGAGAATGTAACAAGCGGACATGATAAAGGGGATCTGGTAGACACGAGGCTTTCTCGAGATTTTTCATAAGGTTTCACGAAATAAAACTTGTGATAGATATTTCTGCCCTTGGAAACAGTCGCCAACTATTCACTCTGTTTTTGACTCTTTATCATCTTGCACACCTCTATCTAGTGACCTGTCATCTTTCTTTCCTCCAATGAGAAAAGCCCTTGCTCCTCCAAGCTTACTTCATAAAACTTCCCTTCCAGTCCAGGCAGCATCTTGGTAAATTTCCGGTCTGAAGCTTCCACATCCTTCCTATTATGGGGTGACCACAACTGAACACATTATTCCAAGTGTGGTCTATTCAGGGCTCTATAGAGCTTCGGCATAACCTCACAGCTCTTAATCTCAATCCCCCTTCTAATGAAAGCCAGCACACCATATGCCTTCTTAACCACACCATCAACTTGGGGAGCATATTTGAGGGATCTGTAGACACAGACCTCAAGGTCGCTCTGTTCCTCCACACTGCTAAGATCCTGTCTTTAACCATGTATTCTGCATTCACACTCGAGCTTGCAAAGGGATTCACTTCACACTTTTCCAGTTTGACATCCATCTGCCACTTCTCAGCCCAGCTCTGCATCCTGTCAATATCCCGTTGCAACCTACAACAGCCCTCCACATTCTGTACCACTCCAACAACCTTTGTGTCATTGACAAAGTTGCTTACCCACTATTCCACACCCCCATCCAAGCCATTTATAGAAATAACAAAGAGTAGGGGTCCGAGAGCCGCTCCCTGCAGATCATCACTGGTCACTTTCAGTGATCTAGCTCCCCTAACTCTGTGTAAGAGAATTCCTGACATTCACTACCCTCTGTTTGAAGAAAACATTCTCTGCTTCTACATCATGACCTATTGATATGAGCAATAGAGGGAACACAGAGGCTCAGGTAAGAGAGACTGGCCCTGAACTCAAGGCAGTATTTGACTGAGGATGAGATCAAGGAGCCTGAGCAAAATCACACTTAATGAGAATCGATTGTGACCTCTCCACTGTTTGGAGCCATTCACGGCACAAGGGAAGATGATTACCATTGGTGGGCATCAATCATCTCGGCCATGGGGCATCTCTGCAAGAGATCCACAAGGTAGCTCCCTCAGCCCAGGTATCTTCTGTTTGTCAGCGGGGAATCCTGCAGTTTGGAAGGAGGCCTTCCAGCGAATTGAGTCAAAACTGAGCAGAAGTGGGGATATTCACTGAAGTTTACATAATGTTTAGAACAAGTTGTCCCTCTTCAGCTCTTGAAGTAGTCTGTGTCCATGTGCAACTAGACCTGGACAACATTCACGATTGTGCTGTTAAATCTGGGTAACATCACGGTGCAGCACTGTACATTTCCACAGTAAAACGAGGAGCACATTGAGCACTTCAATCTGGTTTCACAAGAATATGAGGAAGCCATTCAACCCATCAAAACAACTGATCAAAAAGAGGGATAGCTTCTGTCTTGTGTAACAAGATTTATTTCGTGAAACCTTATGAAAAATCTCGAGAAAGCCTCGTGTCTACCAGATCCCCTTTATCATGTCCGCTTGTTACATTCTCAGGGATCTCCAGAAAAAAAAACTTTGCATGGTTTCACAGGCAAAATATAGATCGCCTTTCACAAAACCATGTTGAATTTGCGTAAAGCTTTTCTAAATGCCCTGCAATTCCTTCGTTAATAATAGACTCTAACAGATTCCCAACAATAATGTTGAGGCTAAATGGTTACTGCTTTCAGTCTCGCTGTTTTCTGAAAAGAGGCACCACATTGTAGGGTCTCCATTTTCACTGGAACATTCCTGAAATCCAAGGAGTTATGAAATATTTCTCACAGTAACACCAGTCACTTTGTAACCGCTGCTTTTAAAACCAACTGTGAATTACTGCTGACCTGCGTACCCTTACTCTTATCTGTTTATTACAAAGCCGTGTTCCTTTTGTTCGAGGCAGTTCAAGAACTTCCCTCCTATTGCTATTTTGATTATATCATTGAAATACTTACAGTGCCTTCTAATGTGAGGAATGATATAAAATTCTGGTGTAAATTATCTGTCTTTTCCGTCTAGGCATACACTCCAAACGTCCTCAATATATTTTCCTGACCTCATTTCTACCAAAGGGCATACATTCATCTTGAAATTTCTTTATATACACAAAAAAGCTTGCTCTGCTTGTTTTTTATATTTCTTGCCAGTTTTCTTACATCATATGTTTTCTTCCCCTTTTTCTTCGCTTTCTAGATTCAAAAAGTCATATCGCGCACAAACAAACCCTTTGGTCCAACTTGTCCATGCTGACCAGGTTTTACAAACTAAACTAGTCTCATCTGCTTGCATTTAGCCCATATGCTTCTGAACATTTCCCTTTTAAATGTTTGTCTAAATGTCTTTTGAATGTTGTAGCTGTACTTGCATCTTCCTCTGGCAGCTCATTCCATAAGCAAATTACCCTCTGTGTGAAAACGTTGTCCATTTGTCCCTTTCCAATTTCCTTCTTTTCACCATAAAGCTACGGCATCGATGTTTCGACTCTCCTATCCTCTCAAAAAGACCTTGGCTATTCACCCTATCCACGCCTCCCATGATATTAAAATTTCTAGAATGTCACCCCTCAACACTCCATCTGATTCTAGCTTCAAGAACAAGCTTTTAAAGATAAGCACTGCAAATTTGTAACAGTATTAAAAATGACAGGTAAACAGCACTCAGCCCAAACTTCATAACGTGATTTGTTTTTCTCCATGTTACAATACTAAGGCAGCTTGCAACTCTTACTAGTGCTAATAAGACGTCAAGCAAACAAATTCCTTTGTTTAAAGGTAGTGATGATCTCCACAGGGAAACCGGATCTTTGGCCAGTTCTATGTCAAAAAAAGGGAATTCTTATACCATATGGTCAGCATGCACCTTCAGCTGAGTGAGATGAAGGCTCAGTGTACTTTTTGGATTTGGGATCACAATGTGAATTCAGTGCAAAGGGAGAATGGTGTTTCCAATACGGTTTACTCCAACAATGAAACTTTCCGGAGTGAGATGTGAGTGGGAGGTCTAAAACAGCATGAATGAAGAGGCCGAGCCACACTCAGACCAGAGGCAAGGTGGCAGCTCAAAAAGCAGCTTGATGCTAGTGCAGGGAAGGTAGACTGGATCAAAGAGCTTCAGGTGAAGTGGGGAGTGACGATAATGCGAGAAAATGTGCTCTGTAATTGGAGATGGAGAACTTGAACCAGGAAAGGGGAGAGGAGCAGGGAAGAGGATGGAACAGCAATGGCAGGGGTTTCTCGGGGGAATTCAGGAAGCACAGCTGAATGTCATGCCCAGCATCTGCTTATGATCCCGGAAATAAACATCCTAAATCTGGCCCGATATTAATGCTCATCATAGTATCCTTGCAACCATGCATGGTACATCTTCTAATTGAGTCCTTCTTTTTGAACAGAAACAGCAATTTCTGAGCGTAATTGGATATCTGCTTGAATGTCTGCCCAGGTATACCCACTGACCTTCCTCTGGGTCTACTTCCACATCCCGCTTCAGATCAGATGTGAGACAGAAAGCCTCAATTTAGATGTCTGTTTATTTTCAATCATTCAGGGGGCACTTCTGCATGTAGCTGTACACATAATCAGCGGAGGCTGACTCCACTTTCCCAGTTTCTCCGTCTCTGTTTCTTTTTGATGGCGCCACATTCCAGTGAATTGCTTGTGACGTGACCTCCTTTTCCTTCAAATCAGAAATCCGCTAATTCCGGTGTACAAGGCCTTCAGCTGTGACTATCCCATGTCCCGCGCTTCTGCCCTCACTCCGTCCTCTCCTTCCCAGAACAATAATAGATCTCCCTTCATCCTCACTTCTACTGTACTGGAATCCACATTCACAGCATCATCTTCCGCCACTTCCACCATCTCTAGTGGGACAGCACCATCAAACACATATTTCCCTCGCGACCACTGACAGCATTTCATAGGGACCATTTCGTTTGTGAAACCCTCCATCATCCCAAACACTTCCCAACTCCCCCATGACACCTTCCCATGCAATTACAGAAGCTGCAACACTTGCCCATTCACCTTTCCCTTCTCACTGTCCAAGACCCCAAACATACCTTCCTGGTGAACTCGCATTTCACTTTTACTCTTTCAATCCGGTCTCTTGTCATTGCTGCTCACAATGCTGTCTCCTTTACACTGGGGAGACCAAACAGAGATTGGTTCGAGGACCACTTTCACTCTGTCTGTCGGAATAACCCTGAGCCTCTCATTGCTTCTCATTTCAATAACTGACCTTGCACTCATCCTAACATTTCGGTCCTGCAATGTTCCAGTGAAACACTACCCAAGCTCGAGTAACACCTAACTTTACACTTTGATGTGTTACAGCCTGCAGGAGTTAATGCACAATTCCAAATTCACAGCCTGATTCCATTATGGCTGTTCTCCAATTCTCATATATTCTACTTCCTGGCCTCCCAATGATCTCGTCTGTGTATCTTTTTATCCTGCACTCAATAGAGACAACCCATTTCTGCCATCCACACTTTAATTTACACCAATTTTATATCTGTTTCTCTTTCACCATATTTAAAAGCCCTTCCCTCTGTGCTATTGCATCTCCACATGCTCTGTTTCCTATCATCCCTCGTCCACTTTTGCCAAGGCATTATGCAGGCCTTTTCAGTTCTGAACAAGGGTCACGCTGGACGTGAAACACTATCTCTGTTTCTCTGTCTCCACAGATGCTGACAGACCTGCTGAGTTTCTTCAGAAATGTCTGGTATTGAACATGTTCAAAGGTATATGTCAAAGCTGCTCAAATGTCCTGACCCACTTGGATTGACCCTCTGGGTGAAAAACAATCCCTGAATCATGCCTAATCCTCAAATCCTTCCCTTTAAAAGTGTGCTCCCCTGTTCTTGGCCATTTGACTAAAAGGAACAGCTGCTGTCTATCTACCCTGTCCATGTCCCTCGTAATCCTTCTGAAGCACGTCCCCCTCAGCCTTCTCTCATTCAAATTAAAAAACCAGAGCTTATCCAGCCTCTCTGCATAGCTGATATGCTCCATCATTGGAATCATCCAGTTGAATCTCTGCAACCCCTCCAGAATAATCGCATACTTCCTGTAATGTGCCTCCCAGAACTCCACACAGTATTCCATATTGGTCTCACCAAAGTGCTACATAGATCTTGCAATCTATGTCTCGATGAATGAAGGTTATGCCTTCTGCTTCCATTGGCTTCTTAGGTAATCTTTTATCCTCCTGCGTCACATTCAAGAATGTGTGGAAAAGCTCCCTATGAGCATTCTTGTGTGCTACAATTCATTGCACATTCCCCATTTTGTTCCTTCTTCCAAAGCGCATCACCTCAGTTATCAGAAGTACATTCCATCTGCCATTGATCCACGCATCTGACTATTCCATCTGAATCTACTGTAACATAAGACCTTTGTCCTCACTGCCAAACACCTGGTCAATCTTTGTATCAAACAAAGACTTACTTATCACACTCCCACTCTACCTCTACATTCACACCTGCACCATTTATGAATACCACAAGTAATAAGGGACACAGCACTGATCACTGTGGTATACTAGGTGACAACGGTCTCCAGTCACACAAAGAGCCTTCCAACACCGCTTATGTTGTGCAAAGTTTTCTTTTACACTGACCTGAAACACACTGGTGTATAGTTCCCTGCTCTATCTCTACAACCCTTCCTATAAAGGATGGTCTCCAGTCGTCGGACACCTCACCTATAACCAGATTCTATTTAAACATTTGCATCAGCGCCTTTCATCCCTTGTCTCCAACAGCAGCCTGAGATGTAACTGATCTGGACATGGGCATTGGTCCAATTTTATACCAGCCAATACATCAATCCCAGCTCACATCTTCCATCAATCTGTTCAAGAGCTTCCCAGTCCATCTTCTCGAATTCTGTACCTGCCTGCTCCTTTTCCAAAGTAAAACAGACGTGAAGTTCTCATATAACAATCAATCAGCGTCTCCAGTTTCACGCACAAATTTCCCCCTTGATCCTAGACCAAGTGTCCTCAGCAGACCATCGTGACATCTGAGGGATTAATCTGGAGAAAGCCCATTCAGTATATGTGATCAGTATATTTTACTTAGATCACGACATCAAATTGTACAGGTACAGTCTCCCCAACTCTCTGTGTTAGTCATGCAGAATGTCTTTACTTCTGATAGGAGCAAATCACTGCAGAAGCAGAATCTGTACTGAAACAAACACATGCTAAAAATCACAGTTCGTCAGACAGCATCCGTAAAGAGAGATCAAGCTAACACTTTGTGTCCAGTTGATTCTTCATCGTCTGTATTCGGATTCCCTTTATATGAAGGCGTTTAAAGGGACACAGCACCGAAACCTGTGGCACACCAGCGTACACCGGTCTGCAGTCACACAAACAGCTTATTACCACCACCTATGTTGTCCAGTAGCTTCTCTAATGCTTACCTTCCCCTGTTTGCATATGTTCTTCCCAATACACTTTGCTTTAATGTTTTCCCCTAACTTACTGTGTGTGCTGATTAAAACTCCTCCCGAATATCTGACTGTACCATATTCACTGATTCGCCATTATTTACAAATACAAGAGATATCTTCAAGAAAAATGTTGTAAATTATAACTTCCCTTTCATAAATGCAGGACAATTCACTTGAAATTTGCTATTACTTTCTCAGTGTCCAATAAGATTTTCGTTACAATAGGTTGCAACAGATTACCTACTGCGGATGACAACTAACTGGACTGTAGTCCTCCACTCTCTCATTTCTTCCCTTCGTAAATAATTTGAATGTATTTATAACCTACCAAAGTGAATACAGAGAAATACAGTGGTCCCTATTGCAATTAACATGTGTATTGCTGTTTTCTCTGAAATTTCAGTTTGAATTATATCTCGTCAGTCAGACTTATCAATACTCATCCCAGTTCTGTTTCCAAATACTACCTCGTAACTGTATATGAATGATGTTAGTCTTTATTTACAAACGTCCCGTGGTGACTTGGTATTTCTGGGAGATTTTCTGGATATTCCTCTTTGAAGACAGATGCAATGTAACTGTTTCGTCTCCTTGTCATTTTTCTATTCTCTACAATAAATGTGCCACATTTGATCTTGATTTAATTTTCCTTTCAAGTATCAACAGACGCTTTTCGCCAGTATTTACAATTAACAAAGAAAATCACAGCACAGGAACAGGCCCTTCAGCCCTCCAAGCCTGTGTCTATCCAGATCCTCTATCTAAATCTGTCGCCTATTTTCTAAGGATCTGTATACCTCTGCTTCCTCATATTAAATGACGCTATCGTCCCCGCCTCTCCGACCTCAGCTGGCAACGCATTCCAGCCACCCACCACCCTCTGCGCAAAGAACTTTTCGACCATATCTGCAATAAATTTTTCCCTTTTCATCTTGAATTCTTGACCCCTTTAACTGAGTCCCCAACTCTGGAATAAGCTTCTTGCCATCCACCCTGTTTACATCTCTCGAGATTTTGTAGACAACAATCAAGTCCTCCCTCAACCTCCGTCTTTCTAATGAAATTAATCCTAATTGACCAAACCTCTCTTTATATATCGTTCTCTCCATACTAGGCAACATTCTGGTGAAAATCCTCTGCCCTCTTTCCAAAGCATCCAGATCCTTTCAGTAATGTGGCAACCAGAACTGTCCACAGTATTCCGAATGTAATCGAACCAAAGTCCTATACAACTGTAATACGGCCTGTCTACTCTTGTACGCAATAGATTCTGACAGATCCCCTCCTGTTGCTGACGAGTTAACTGGTCTGTGGTTCTCCACTTCTTAAATTGTCAGAATGTAGGAAGGAAGTATGCTGTATGCCTTCTTGAGCATTCTATCGACATCCCACATTCATCAAACAATGGACCTGAACACCCAGATCTCTCTGTACATCAGATTTCCCCAGGGTTTTTTTTTCCAGTTAATGTATAATTCTTTCTCGAATTGGATCTTCCAAAATGCATCACCTCACATCTGCCCTTTCTCTGCCCAACTCTCCAATCTATCTGCATTCAGCTGTGTTCTCTGACAGTCCCCTCAACTTTCTGCTACTCTACCAATCTTAGTTTCATCTGCAAACTTGCTAATCAGACCACGTATACCTTCCATCAGGTCATTTAAGTACATCACAACAAACAGTGGTCCCAGGACGGATCCCTATGAAACACCACACAGAACAATTGTCCATTTTGAGAAAATCCCTTCCATTACTACTCTCTGTCTCCTGTTGCCCAGCCAGTTCTCTAATCCATCGAGCTAGTACACCATGGACCCCTGCGACTTATCCTTCTCCATCAGTCAATCTCATCAAACGCCTTACTGAAGTCCATGTACATGACAACTACATCCCTTTCCGCACTATCAACTTTGTCATTCCTCAAAGAATTCTGTAATGTTTGCTAAGATGTGACCTTCCCTGGACAAACCATGGAAGTTCTTGTGTGGAGTCCGACTTGTTTTACCCTGGAGTCATTCTGGTTTTATTTCCAAAGCAGGACTTTATAAAATGCCACAATGATTGGCTGCGTACAAATTGAATGTTGTATTGAACAAAATACAATCTATCCACAAATACAAATCTGCAAACGCAAATTAGCCCCGCAGATTTATAGGTGTGTCTGTGCGAGAGATGCTGAGTGTGTGTGTGTGTGTGTGGGGGGGGGGGGGGGGGGGTGGCATGCGAGTGAGAGAGAGAGGATGTGTATGTTTTTGTCTGTGTGTGAGAGAAAGTGGGTGTGGGTGTGTATGTTTAAGGATGAGAATGAGAGCCTGTGCTCACGTTCAGACACAGACAGGTTTGGCAGTTCCCTTTCCCTACACACACCCAGTCCGTGGATTCAGAGCTTCCATGCTCTGCAGCCTCTGCTCCATTTGTTGTTCATGTTACAGACACTGATGCTGTAACTACAGTCCTCATGCTCCATCCAGAGTTGGGTCAACAAATCCTCTGGTCTCCCTGAATGTCTGAGGTAGCTCACAGCACAACCTCCAGCAAACGATCCCCAGCCCCTCCACGAACTTTTCAATAACAGGAGACAATCAGACTTCCGTCCACTAATAGTGAGATATCTACTCCTTTATAATTATACTTCTGGATCCTCCTCGTGTTTCTGACCACATGATCAGCTGAGAGGGATAAACACAGGCGTTCAGTAGACAGGCACAGACCAAGTTTTAAAGACATGAGTCAAAGATGCTGAAACTCCCTGTCCAACATGGAGCACAACTTGGGACACACCTGGAAGTGAGCAACAACCCGGAACACAACCCCCTGTCCATGGCGCACCACATGGGACACACCAGCCAGTGAGTAACAGCCCAGCACACACACCGCCGTCCAACATGGTGCACAACGTGGGACACACCGGCAAATGAACAGCTGCCCTGCACACACACACACGTCTTCATGAAGCACCTCAAGGGACACACCAGGAATTGAACAACAGCCTGACACACACCATTACATTATTTCTGAACTTCATAATGCCAGTATTCGATACAGTACACAAAAAAAAACAAGGCCAGAGAAAGATACAGATGGACAGAGACATTCACATTAAAGATAGAAACAGAAAATTAAGACAAAACAGAGCATGTTGTTGAAATATGAGAAAGAAACAATGGAGTGGGTCGATCTGTCGCAGTGAGACCTTGGCGGGTCAGGTCACAAGAATGAGAACATTGAATGAAGTCATTGCCAGATCAGCTGACCTCATTTGTTCCACTAAATTCATAATTTGCCTCACAGAACAAACGCAGAAACTATAAACTGGGACAAGTAGACAACCCAGCATGAGGAGCTATGCAGACTGTGTCAGTGTATTGCTCAGTAAACTGGTCTATCTGCCCAGCATGGAGAGCTGTGCAGACTATCCCAGTGCATTGCTCAGTAAGGTGGAATATCTGGCCAGCATGGGGAGCTCTGCAGACTATGTTAGTGTATTGCTCAGTAAGCTGGACCAGCTGCCCAGCATGGCAGTATTGCAATACTTTGCCGGTATATTGCTGCTACATTTGCACTACGTAACTGACTAACACGGGACAATTTGCCGCCCATACTGTGAGTGACAGTAAATGGGCTCCCACAAATTAATGTCTCTATTTTCATGCATCAGTTCAAGACAAGGGGTTTTATGTGTGTGTGTGTGTGTGTGTGTGTGTGTGTGTGTGGTTCTGGGGCAGTGTTAGATGTGAAAATCATTGTCTAAGAGAGAGCACACATGGAGGAAATCAGTTTAAATGTGAACAACTGTTAGGGCTTGGTATAATGGACAGAGAGAGATAGTTCATGTGCAGCTGTTAATGACGTGCTTGAGAATATTAAATAAAGGCATTGCCAGACCCAATAGCATTATAGATCAGTACGCACTGGAATGGTGGATGGATGGGGAGTTCTGTGTGATATCAGATATGAGCTGTGGGGTATTGACGCAGATTTGTTTCTGCAGGTTTGCAGTTGGGAATGTCAGCAACAGACGAATGCCATTTTGAAGACAGTATTTCATAGCTCATGGTTCAAATAGCAGATGGGACGAGCAAGTGAAGTATATACTGGATTTATCAGTTGTTATAATTAGGAATGGTCAAGGTATAGTGTCACGAATTGATTCATGTCCAAAGGGATCACCACTGTTGTTATTTGTCTATTTCAGCTTCAGATATTGGCCGGGGATGCGATGGAGTCAGAGGAAGGAAATGCAGTTTGTAACTAGAACAGAAGATTTCAATATTTAGATAACAAGTGCAGTGATACAACGAGTCATGATTCACAGCTGAAACTGAGGAAGTCAACATACCAACCCATGAGTAACACTGCCAGAAGCAAGGAGGGAGAGAGTGATTTAACAATTTAGTAGTGGTTTGTCAAGTGAATATGTGGATTTAGAGTCTTAGCAGCAACAATAACAGTGGCAAGGAGAGTAGAGTGAATGAAAGATCAGTATTACTGTCAAACATGATTTATAGAATTAATGACTGAACAGTGAGACTTACCAGGTACACCAACGAAAGCCAGGATTGGATAATAAAAATATTGTACAATATAAAGTGCATATTTGATCTGCCACGATAATGACCTTCGATCATAATATGTAGAAAGAAACCAAACATCCCTGTATAAACTCCTGCCCATTCTTGTGACATTCCAGTCTAATGTTCTCAGATTGTGATACATTGCTGTCACATTCCAGTCTAATGTTCTCAGATTCTGATTCATTGTTGAAACATTCCAGACTCTTGTGCTCAGACTCTGATCTCCCCCACACCCCCCCCCCCCCCACCCCCGTCTCTGGATCTGCTGATTCTTGCTAACACTGTTGGTGATGCTCCCACCAGAATGTGGGATAACACATTGAACGGAGCCCACTTATCATTAAAAGATGGAAACCGTCCACTGGGGTAATTGCAACCCATGGCTACTAACATTAATCACAGTCACTGAACAAACAGGTCCAGTTAATCCCTTCCTGACATCACTTATCATATCCCAATAAGAGTGAACATTTACTCGGTGTGCGTGGAATGGATGGGCATTGCTTAGGGATGCATCATAAATCTTTCAATAATCTTATTGCTTCTTTTGTATGTGGAAGTAGTGCCAGAACACTGCAGGACTGTGTATACTATATACAGTTTATAAAGGGCGACAGAGAAAAAGTAACAGACCCGCTGCATAAGGTGACTGGTGGGGTAACTTCCAGAGCCAATAAACCAGTGTGTATATTTATTGTCCATTTACTTTGTGTAATGTTGCTTCTGGTTTTATGTGCACTGTTGTCAAATTCTTCCATAACCTTTGGACATCATTCAGAGCATCGAGAATGCTGCGCAGGAACAGGAGGAAGTAATTCTGTCCTCACGCCCCTGTTACAAAGTGACAGGGGAGGCCATTCAGCCTCTCAAGTTTGTTACAGATGGACAGGAGGAGGTAATTCTGTTTCTTGAGTCTGTTATGGAGTAACTATCAGGAGTAAAATACTTAGAGAGAAGAATAGTCCGAATGTAAATTTTAAAGTTTTAAGTTGACTCAGGCCAACTTTGAACGTTTTATGTTGGCACTTTGAAAAGCTGCTTTGGAGAAGCTATTGGCGGGAAAGTGGGAGGCCTTCACAAATGATTTACAGAGTCTAGCGACAGCATGTTACTGTCCATGAGCAGAATAAGGTTGGTAGGTGTAGGGAATGCTGAATGGCGAGCAGAATTGAGGCTCTGTTCAAGAAAAGGCGGAAGCATATGATAGGTATAGACAGAAGGGATCGAGTGAATCCATGGTGGAGTACCAGGGATGTAGGCTAATACCCAAGAGGCAAATCAGGAGGGCAAAATGGGGACATAAGATATCTTTCGGAAATAGGGTAAGGGACATTCCAAAGTAATTCTACAAATACATTAAGGTCAAAAGAGTAACTAGAGAGAGAACAGGACCCCTTAAAGATCAGCAAAGTGACCTATGTGTGGAACTACATGAGATCAGTGAGATAATAAATATTTTGCATCAGTATTTACTATGGAGGACGATATGGAAGGCAGAGAACTTGGCGAAATGAAAAATGAAATCTTAAAATTTGTCCATATCACAGAAGATGAGGAGCTGGATATATTAAAATGCATTAAGGTGGATAACCCCTCTGACTTTTTAAGTGAATCTTGGTTAGGCACATGGATTTTAGTACAATGAAGGGCATGAAGGTTAGTCTGACCTTTGAGTCGGAGAAACTGCCGGCACAACGTCAACAGCTCAAGGGCCTGTCCTGTGCTGCACTGTTCGATGAACCATGAACTAATCAGATGTACCCCAGATCTGTTGGGAAGCTAGGGAAGTAATTGTTCGGTCTCTGACCGAGATATGTGTATCATGGACAGTCGCAGGTAAGGTTGTGCCATTGTTTAAGAACAGTTGGTACGGAAAAGCCAGGAAACTGCAGGCATTTGGGACTGATGTCATTGGTGGGTAAGTTGTTGGAGGGGATTCTGAGGGACAACATTTACTTTTGTTTAGAAATGCAAATTCCGATTAGCAATATTCAACATGACTTTGTGAGTGCGAAATCGTGTCCCACTAATTTGATTTAGCATTTTGAAGAAGTGACGAATAAGATTGACGAAGGCACAGAAATAGAACTGTGGAATAGAATATAGACATTAGCAAAGCATTGAAAAAGGTTCCGCATGGTAAGCTGGTTAGCATGGTGAGATCACATGGAATACAGGGAGAGTTGGAGGTAATTGGCTCGATGGTAATAGACGAAGTAAAAGTTTGTGAACTGTTTTTTTTTGGACTGGAGGCCTGTGACCAGCGGTGTACTACAAGGATCGAATGGATTTTGTCATTTTATATAAATGAGTTGGATGTGAACACAATAGGAATGGTTAGTGAGTTTGCAGATAACACCAAAATTGGTGAGGTAGTGGACAGTGAAGATAGTTAACTCAGAGTAAAACTGGACGCTGATTAGATAGACTAAAGGGCCGAGGAATGGCTGATGGAGTTAATGTTAGATAAACGGAAGGTGTAACATTTTGTTGAGGCAAATTGCGTTAGCACTTATAGGTAGGATCCTGGGAAGTGTTATCAAACACAGACAGCTACATAGAAATTATAGAAGCCCTGCAGTTTGGAACCAGACCATTTGGCCCACCGAGTCCACACTGACCCTCCAGATAACATCCCGACCTAAAAACCCGTTACCCAGGTAACTCTACATTTCCCATAGACAATCCAACGAACCTGCACAACCCTGGATACTGCGGAACAATTTAGTGAGGTCACTGAACCTAACCTGGACATCTTTGACTGTGAGAGGAAAACCAAACACCCAAAGGAAACTCATGCACACACATGGAGAGCGTGCAAACACCGCACAGAATGTCACCAAAGGGTGGAATCGAAGCCAGGTAATTGTTGCTGTAAGGAAGTATTGCTCGCGACTGTAACACTCAATGACCAGCTGCGCGAGAAACTGCATCCTCCCACTTTCTCTGGATCTGTTGCAGCTGTTCAAATGATGCCGAATTCCAGTGTGGTGCTTCCAACAAGTCTTCCTTTACCTCCACAGGGCCTTAAGCTGTGACTGAGACATTGCCTGCTCTTTGCCCTCACCAATTCCCCTTCTTCCAAGATAAAGTTGTCCATTAATACTTCAGCAAGCAAGGTAATTGCTGATCTAAAATAAAACAAAGAGCTGCATATACTGGAGATTGAAAACAAAAGCTGTTCTGATGAAGAATCCCCAAATTAAAAATGTTGACTCACTGTCTTCCTACAGAGGATTAGGAAAAAGTGAATTCTGAAGTGAATTCCTGATGAAGGGCTTATGACCGAAACATAGACTTTCCTGCTCCTTGGATGCACCCTAACCTGCGGTGCTATTCGAGGTCCAAACTTTCGACTTTCTTCCTTCAAATGGCACCAGACCCGTTGAGATTTGCCTGCAAACGCTTGTATATCTAGTTTCCTGTTTAGAACGTACACATTTTTTCCCTGCAGTATTGACTTCCAGACACATCTCCCGCCAGTGCTTGCTTGTACTTCTTGTTTATAACCTCCAGTCAAATTGTTTCTGTGTAATCTGTTTGCTAAGGAGGGATGAATGGCAGATTCAGCGAGATGTTTCCTGAGGCCTTCCTTGATGTCAAAAAACCTCACTGCACTTTGTTTGAGCAATATATGAATTGGAAAGGCAGAGAAGGATATGGGCCAAGTGCAGTGAATTGGGGTTAATGTTGACGAACATTTTGGTTGGTATGGAACAGATTTGGCTGAAGGTCCTGTCTCCGTGCATGACTGTGAATGAAAGTGGTTTTGGGTATAGGCATAGAGGGTGAGATTGAGCGACAATATCATGGAAGGATGTGCACGCAGGTTTCAGAACGCTGAGATATAGACATTTCGATAGCATCAGGCAAAATAAGCCAGTATTACCAGGACTGATGGTGAAAAGAATATAGGTGTGAGTTCAGATGATGGAGAGTTGTGAATGAGGATTTGTTCTGCAGCACTGCAACTGTGAATGGGGTCAGCAGAGTCTTCAACTCATCTGCCTGAATCTAATAACAATTTATATTTGAGTGATTTTCATTGAGTGTGACAGGGGGATTCTCTGTACGAGGCCGAGCTAGTTTCCTGGTGCTATCTTATCGAACTCACCTCATTAACTGCCTACCCTAACCCATGGTGTCACTCTCATTCAATGTTAACCCGATTCTTCCACCCACTTCCATTATCCCTGGCACTGGTGCCATCTTTAAAAGGACAATGGGCACTCGATTGAGCTTTCCTCAGTTTGGAGCTGCCATGTACGTTTTTCCCAGAGCATAGCAGATAAGGGTCAATTAGACCACGGTTTGTCAACAGAGTCACAGATATATTGGCGGATGGGTTAGTGCATCTATTCCCAAAGTGGGCCACACCACCAGACCCACCGAGCATGATCTGAGCTCACCACCCAGTTCAGTGCATTATCTGCGATCAGTAGCAATGTCCAGCAATACAGGACAAACATCAATAACATTCCCAACTCTGTGAGGATAAGGAGAAAGTGAGGACTGCAGATGCTGGAGATCAGAGCTGAAAATGTGTTGCTGGAAAAGCGCAGCAGATTAGGCAGCATCCAAAGAGCAGCAGGTCAGGCAGCCCTTCCTGAAGAAGGCCTTATGGTCGAAACGTTGATTCTCCTGTTTCTTGGATTCTGCCTGACCTGCTGTGCTTTTCAAGCAACACATTTTCAGCTCTGTGAGGATAAGGGTCATTGTATGCTGTCTGGTCCCTCACACTCAACATAGCACCGACACCCCAACAAGGCTCATGCTCCACCACTCTCACTCTTGCATGCAGAACGCCCCCCAGCGCCGTGTCGCTTACCTTTGTAATATCTCTCCATTGATTGTAGAATGCTCTGGAGAATGTTGATTATGTAATATTCCACATAATATTCCAAATAATTCCCAGTTTCAGGAAAGTGACAGTGTCTCAGTGTGTAAAACAATAGCTGAAGGAACAGAGTGTTTTATTTTTTTAATCATATGCAATTAAAATCCATAATGAGTCCATTTCACCCTTCAAGTGTGCTGTACTATTTAAGAAGATCGGGGGTGATCTGAATGTCTCCTGAGCTTCACGTTGCAGGAACGTTCAATCATTCAGCCCCCTGGTTTTCTGTCACAAACCAGCAGAGATTTTCTTTTCTCCTCAGTCATTATCTTGACCGTTATCTGAATTGTACCTTTTTTTTTCCATCTTATCAAAGTTTATATTTTACTTTGACTTGGCTATTTCTATTTATAGCAGTCACACAGTCTCGCAATCTGCTGGCTGTATTACTGGCTTGTGATGCAGAGGAAAGTGAACAGCGCATGTTCAATTCCCCACACAGACAGAGGTTGCCGCGAAGGGCACACCCTCTCAACATCATCCTGTCACCTGAGGTGTGATGACCTTTAATATAAATCATAATTTGTGGTCTCACTATTGAGAAAGTGGTCCTTTGCGACTCTGTTCTATCCATGTTAACATTTTAATTTTTGCAAAAATATTTTTATTCAGAGAAAATCTTTTTAATGCTTCAGTGAACCAATAAGTACCCAACTGAGAAAAACAACGCAAATTGAACACAATTACACCCATGTGCATGTACATAAGAAAAACAAGATAAATCAATGGACAGAAGAAAAATTTTAAAAAATGAATACTAGAACTCATTGTAACAAAACTATAGCTCTCAAACCTCAAGAGCATTAACTAATACACGTTCATTTGTTTGTAATTACTCCTCTCTGGACATTAGATTCATTAGTCAAGTTCATCACAGCTATATACAAGTCCTTATTAGAGTGGCAGATCGGCCTGTACCTTGGTAATTCCAAAAGGGCAGCCATGTCTAATAAAAATCCTCTGTTTCCTGGAGCAACATACCTTTAAAAAAGTCCAAAGAGCTATGCTCCATGACGAGATTACGACAAACCAATAGACCCAGGGGGTTTTCAGACACCCAACACAACAGAACGTTTTTTTTTCTGAACTCAGAGACTGAGGATATTGAAGTATTCTTTCCTATTCACATCTGAGTAAGGTAGTCTGGGCAGGCCCAGGAAAATGGAAACCTGACCCATCTCCAATTCTGTCCGCAAGATCCTCTCCATCCCAGCGAGCACACCGCTCCTTTAGCGCCGGTGGAAGGTCAACAATCAATGAGTAAGAGTGTCCATAGTCATTTTGTATTTAATACATACTCCCACCTTGAATTTTGAGAGAATATCTGGGGCCAGATAGACTCTATGAAGGACCTTCAACTACATGGCAAGTCTTCTTACAGATCGAAATACTTATTCCATTTTCACAAATATCCTCCACTGTGTCCGAAGAGATCTGAACTCCCAAAACTCTTTGCAGACCTCAGAAAGGCACAACGTCTCGTCTAAGGGGCCACTCTCCAACAAATGATCAAGGTTACTAACAGAGAGTGTGTTCTTAACAATAAGTATCCTCTTCTCTGTATCGGATCTGTACGGGTCTGTTAAAAGTGTGGTTCTTTTCTAAATAACGTCTCTAATCTGATAAAAAGAAAACAGAAGAGATCTCTACTCGATAGTCTATAGTTACGACTTATTTGAACAAGGGACATCCTTGTTTCACCCTCAGATAAACCATCAAAGCAAGATACACCCACGAGTTGTCCATAGTTTAAAAATGGAATCCAGTATTCCCCATCGGAAACATGGTACACCACGTTTTGGGGTAAGAAATGAGGTTTGGCTATGTTGCCCTCGATCGGACACATTGCCCTCCCTACTTTAAAATTATTGATATTTATTGGGAAATGGTAATACTTCGTAACTGTCCTCATTTTGTCTATGAGTAGTGGACTAATAAGGGAGCACTTTGCCTGAGAAGCTTCATATCTAACCATATTGACGCCGAAACCTCACTAACATCGGGTAAAGAAGAGCTTAATTGATAGCATTTAATATCCGGGACATCTACTCCCCACAAACTGTGGGCTCGTTGTAATTTGGTTAACTTAATAAGGGGTCGCTTATCGTGAGAAATCAGAGCTGCATCACCCATATAGTCTCCTAAATGTCTGTCTGGGAAACATCAAAGAAAGTATTCACACAGATTTTAGTAAACAAGGGAGGGAATTCATTTAATAAGAGTTATCTGACCCAGCCAGGATATTGGAAGTGTCTCCCAGCTTCGAAGGTCTTGTTTAATTTTGTCAAACAAATGGACAAATCTCACGTTAAATTTAAGTTCAAAGATAGGACTAATGAATATACGTAAACAGGGAACATCCCCATTACCTCCTGGGACAATTGAAAAGGAAATCAGGATTCTCCCACGGCATCAGGGGCATGGTCTCCGACTTCGTAAAATCAATAGTATTGACGGAAAAGGCACCACACACTGATGCACTGCATGAGGTGAGGTACCAAAGCTGTGGGATTTACCAAAAATTTAAGACCATCATCTGCAAACAATGTAATCTTACGTGACTTCTGTCCCACTTCTGGGGCAGATATGTTGGGGTCCCTGCAGATAGCCTTCGCCAATGGCTCAATCACCATTGTAAACAACACTGGCATAAACAACCTTGTCGACTGCCTCTAGAAATATTAATTTTACAGGATCGTACACAGAGGGTCACTTTCAAGGACCCTCACACACTTGATAAAAACATTGCCAAGACCAAACAATTCTAATGTATAGAAGAGATACAGCTACTGAACCCAAGCAAATGCCTTCTCTGCATCTAAAGAGATCATTCATACCTGCATAAATTGCTGTTGGCACGCTTGGATCATATCGTGTAATCTCCTAACATTGTTGGAATATCTGCAGCCTTTTAGAAGCCGGTTTGATATACTTTGACAATGGAAGGATAAATAGTTTCCATCCTTAATGTAAGGAATCAGACAGAATTTTGAAATCAACATTTAGAAGTGAGATGGGCCTATAGGAAACATAATCTTTCGGTGTCTTCCTATTCTTAAGATTAAGAGAGATATAGCCTCTTCTAAAGATGGTGGGACGCAGTCGTGACTGTGTGAATGATGAACATAGTCAGCATCGGCTCTGACAACAGGTTTATAAATTCCTCATAAAACTCACGTGGACATCCGTCAGGACCGGGCGCCTTTCCGCCTGGAAGCTGCTTTATACCCTCCAGTACTGGCTAAGATGCATGAAGTCAAGACGCTTATTTGGAGTTTACCCCAGAAAGTCCAAGTTCTTGAAGAAAGGTTCCATCTTAATCCATCCATCCTCATAATGCTCAGTCTGATAGAATTCAGAGTAAAATCTCCGAAATGCTGCTTTAATCTTTATGGGATCGCAGGAAAGAATCCCAGTACCTTCCCTAATTGAGGTAATGGCTTTGGAGCTCTCTTTATCATCACAAGATAGGCTAACTACTTGCCTGGTTTATCACCATGCTCAAACAGCCTTTGTTTTGCAAACGTAACTTCCTTCTTGGCTGTCTGTGTGAGCATGGAATTCACTGCAGACCGAAGCATTGTGATCCTCGGCAGCCTAGCCACCGAGGGTCTAACACAGTATGCCCTCTCGGCTGCCTTCAACCGTGCCTGGAGCAAGTGTTCCTGCTCCAGCTTCTGCCGTGTCCTCAGGAATTATTCCTTTGGCATAAGCCTGAGCAATTTTCCATAGAATGGATGTGTTACTGGTTGAATCTGAATGAATGGCTAAGAAAGATCTGAATTCATTACAGAAACACTCAATGTACTTACTATCCTTAAGAATAAAGGGATTCACCATTGTCTCGCACCTGCTATGTTGCCCTTAATCTTAACCAGTAATTATGCCGCTGCATGGTCAGAATTGGTAATATTCCCAATTGTGCAGAAAACCACTGAATCGAAGATTGCTGCAAGGTGAGGAAGAGATCAACACTAGTGTTGTAATTCTGCGGGTTAAAGAAGAAAGTAAAATCCCTGTTTATGAGGTGGATCTGCCTCCACACATCCACCAGGCCCAGTTCCTCACAAAAATCCACTCATTGCTTAGATTGGAAAGATGGAGCTGGGAGCCTTTGGGCATGCTATCCACCGTATGTGCAAAAGACAATTGAAATCTCCTCCTACGATAATGTGATACGAAGAAATAGTACTTAATTTGGAAAATCTATCTATCAGATATTTACGGCAATGAGCTGGGGGCAATAAACATTCAAACTACTGCTTTCTTCCCCATATATCTTTGAGGGTTATGATCCACCCGTGGTTGTCTAATACAATCTACGAATTTAAATGAAAGATTCTTCCTCACCAGTTTGGTTTCTCTCCTATTCCTAGTTTTAAAAGACGAGAAATAAACCCGATCAAACCCACCTTGCTGTAATGTCAAATGTTCCTTGCCATCAAAGTGCATCTCTGCAATATGACAATATCCACCCTCTCATTTTTCTGAACTGGCGAATGGCTCCCCTTAATGTTCCAGATACACCATTTAAGCACGACATTAGCCATGATAGACTGAAACAATATTTGAAATCCAGAGAGGAAGAACTCGAATTACAAATCTCTGAGCACCAATGAAAAAAGTATCATAGAGCTTAAAACAACATACAAACTAAAGCTACTCCAACTGACAAGCTCTAAAAATGTTCCAAAACTAAATACATACAAAAACAAAAAAAAGATACAAAGTGCCAATGGCACTCAGGAGGGGCATTTACCCCCACCCCCGTCGACTGGGGGCATTTTCACGTCACAAATCTCTATCTTCTGCCCCATTATCAATACTGCATCCAGGGCAATAAATCACAAACATCGGGACTGAACTGCCCTTAGGTAGGCATTCAGTCATCATGATCACCTTCATAACTCCCTCCAGCTTTAGCCAAACCCGACACACAAACTAAGCAAGAGAAAAACGGGTAGTATTAATAATGAAGAAGTTAAAAGTGTGTACTCTACTCATCCCGACTATAATTTAACACTGCTTAATACCAGAAACGGTCAACAAACTTTCTTTTAAAAAATAGAACCAAGGTTATCGCTTTCCATTAACGCATCCAGCCGACTTTAAAGTGTCCACAAAGTTTGCGCATCCTCTCAAGTTCACTTAACCTTCTCTTGATTAGATTACTTACAGTGTGGAAACAGGCCCTCCGGCCCAACAAGTCCACACCGCCCCGCCGAAGCGTAACCCACCCATACCCCTACATCTACATCTACCCCTTAACTAACACTACGGGCAATTTAGCATGGCCAATTCACCTAACCTGCACATCTTTGGACTGTGGGAGGAAACCGGAGCACCCGGAGGAAACCCACGCAGAGACGGGGAGAACGTGCAAACTCCACACAGTCAGTCCCCTGAGGCGGGAATTGAACCCGGGTCTCCAGCGCTGCCACCGTGCCGCCCACAAAATATCATCAAAAGATTTTCTTTTCTGAATCACTGCCGCTGAAAAGACCTGAAAGAACATAATCATGGAGCCCTCATCGAAAATCTTCCGTGTGGTCTGGAAGATTCCCTACGTCTTAGTTTGTCCCTGGAACAATGTAATCGCAAAAGGACAGAGTGAGGACGTTGGTCTGAGCATGAGCTGCGCACCATAACCCGCTGAACTGTCTCACAATTCACCCGTCCCTCTTCAGCTTCGAAGTAAAGGAATCTCTGCAGCCAGTTCTCGCAAAAAAACTCACTGACTGATCACCTCATTTCCGGTCCAGCAGACCGATTATATGAACATTGTTCATCCTGCCCCTGTTCTCGAGGTCGTCACCTTGTTCAGTTAAGGTACGGACCTGTTTTTCAAGGGTAAGGATCCGCTACTGACAGGAATTGATCACAGTCTCTGCCCCGGTATTGTGGCGCTCGATCACATCCGTTCTGTTTCCAAGGATTTCAAATTGCTGTTCATGTTTTTGGAGCACTGCTGAGATTGGTTCTATCTTCCTGCTGAATTTTTCTTCAATCATGGTTTCAATCATTTCCCGTAACGTGGTGAACTCGGTGACCAAGTCCTGGTGACTAACTCGGTCCATTGAACGAGCAGAGGGTGTTACAGGTGCGGCCACAGGCATGCTCAAAGCTTCTGACGGGTGTGCTGCGTGTTGGGACTTACTCGATCCTTTCCAATGTTTTGTCATTTCCACTTGACAAAATGGCATTAGTAAGGATTCTGTAGCTCTTTTAGTGTTCAATTGTAAGTAAATGACAGTGGTGGGGTGAGGTAGAGCATTATTGTGATGCAGAGATCAGCAACGCTGACCTTTCAGATCGCTGCCATCTTGTTTCCTCTTTAAAACCTTATCGATGTTATCATTTCGTTTAATTCCTGGATATTCTGGAGCCGTGTCATTCAGTACCACTGTCTGCATTTTCCACAACACTGCACTTTGCTGCCCACTCCTCGATAATCCTTGACTCATCTGCGATTCGTGAACCTTGCCTCAAAAGTATTCAATATCTCTGCGTCGAATGGTCTGCAGGGAAGCGTGTTCCAAAGACTCACTGCACCCTGAGAAAACAAAACTAAACAGACTCATCGATGTGTGTGATTAGTTTTATTTTTGCATTCTTATCTGAGAAAGGATAGAAAAAGTGGAGGCGATTCAGAGGTGTTTCACTTAATTTATTCCATGCATGAAGGGCTGATATTATGGGGACTTTAACAGGTTACCCTTGGAGTGAGAGCTGATCGTATTGAAATATACAAAGCCTTGAGGCGAGTGAACCAGGTATATACTGACTGTGAGTTTGTAGAGCACAAACTTGATGCTGTTGTCATTGAAGCCCTACAGTGTGGAAGCAGGACATTCGACCCATCGAGTCCATACCAACCCACCAAACAGTGTCCCGCCAGACCTGTCCCCCTACACTATCCATGCAACCCTGTATTTCCCATGACTAACCCACTTAACCTTCACATCTCTGGTCACTCTGGATAATTTAGCATGGCCAATCATACTAAGCTGCACATCTTTGAACTGTGGGAGGAACCTGGGGAACTGGGAAGAAACCCACACAGACACGGGAAGAATGTTCAAACTCCACATGGAGTGTCAGACGAGGTTGGAATTGAGCTCTGCTCCTTGCTTATATGAGGCAGCAGTGCTAACCACAAATCTAACATGCTGCTCCATTAGCCCTATTAGTTACCTGCGGCTGACGAAAGAACTCTGCCTGACTTGTTCCTATCACTGAACCTGGCCCAGTCTGAGACCTTTATCATCGGTCATATCACCAACCAGGTTACATTTAAGATTTGTTGTGAGCAGTGGAGGAGTGGGACTAGAAAAGGAAACAGTTACACCCTCCAACCTCACTCAGAACCGGAGTGAGGAAAAAAATCACAAAGTCGGATTTCACTCAAGTGGGAATTGCCTTTGCCAGAAGTTTGGGAGGGCTGAATCTTTATATTATACGGAGGCTGGCTTTGTCTGATTTTCCATAGATAGGTGAATCAGGGATAATGGTGCATGGAGAGAAAAGTGCAGCTGGGACCGCAATCAGATGAGCCATGACCTTATTTACTGGTTGAGTAGTGTCAAAGGGCCGATTGGCACACTCGTGTCCCTCAGCCCTATGTTCTGAAGTTCCAATCAGCCCTTCGGACCTGCTACCAACAGGCAGATCGAAGCCACGCCGATGGTTAGGTGTAATTTCGGAAATGCACTTGGAAATTCTAGGCTTGGTCAGGAAGTGGCTCCAGCTGCAATCCTTTTTTCCATGCTTCCCCACTCTGTAACTTCTGCTCTGGAATTGCTTTGAATGCAGTTCTCATATCCCATCCAGGGTTAACACGGGAAAATTTTCTCCTCTCCCGAATGCAACACGACTTCCAGGAAAATAACCAATTATTTTCCAAAAGCATGACATAAAAGACTCAGAAGTAGGAACATGAGACGGCTATTCGGCCCCTCACGACTGTACTCTCATTCAATAAGAACATGGCTGATTTACTTCCGGGCTCAACTCCACTTTCCTACCCAATTTCTTGGATCCCTCCACAACTCTCTGTGTTAGGGAATTCCAGACGTTCACTACCTTCTGAGAGAATGCATCATTTTTCACCTCAGATTGAAATCGATGTTCCTTATTCAGTATCTACCACCTCGAGTTCGAGACTCAGGGGAAACACCTTCTCAACATCTACCTTGTCAAGCCCTCTCTGTATCTTGTACATTTCAGTAATATCACCCTCATTCATTTCAACCACAATGAATAATCTCACCATTTTAAATGTATTCAATAATTCAACCCTTCCATCCCAGGAAGCCGCCTCATGAACCAACCTAGTTACATGCTGCATCAGCATGCTGACGTTATGTTTCATACTCAGGAACACTCAAATCCCTTTGTTCCACTCCTTTTTTGGGAGACCTCTTCATTAAATAGCAGCCTGCATTTTGGTTCTCAAAGTGATCTACTAACTCCAATGTATATTGCACTCAGCTCCCGCCGTCAGGCTATCAGTATAGATTGTACATAACGGATGGAATCGGCCTGATATTTGTGGTAATCCAGTAGATACGACTTTATTATAAAGATCCATTAATCCTTACTCTCCAATTTCTATGTGTTAAGCAACCATTATTCCATGCAAATATATTATTCATCATACGACAAGCCTCTGTCTTGTGTCAGAACGTTTATTTTGTGATACCTTGTGAAAATCTCTGGAAAGACTCATGTTGACCAGTTCCCTTTATCAAATCTGCTTGTCACTTTCTCAGGGATTCCTGATGAATGGCTCCTGCCCGAAACATTGATTTTCCTGCTCTATGGATGCTGCCTGACATGCTGTGCTTTTCCAGAATAACTCTAATCTTGACACTCTCAGGGATCTCCAAAAAAGAATTTGTATGATTTTACAGAGCAAAAATAGTTTTCCCTTCACAAAACCATGCCAACTCTGCATGAAGCTTTTCTAAGTGCCCTGCAATTCCTTCCTTAATAACAGGCTCTAGCAGATTCCCAGCAATAATGGTTAGGCTAAATTGTGCCTGCCTTCTGTCTCATTCCTTTCTTGAAGACAGGCGCTACATTGGATGTTCTTCAGTTTCACTGGAACACTCCTGTAATCCAAAGAGTTATGGAATATTTCACACAATGCCGCTAGTCATTCTGTGACCACTTCTTTTAAAATTATCTATGAATTACTGCTGACCTGCCTACTCTTATTCTCATCAGTTAGGTAAATACCTTGTTCCTTTGTTAGAGACAGTTCAATAACTTCCCTCCTGTTACCATTTTGTTTATACCATTGACATGCTTACACTACTTTCCTCAAGCTGACTGATTTAAATTCCTAGTGTAAATTATCTGCTTGTTCCCTGTGGACAGTTCTTCAGTCACACCCTCCGAATGGCCTCAATGTAATTTCCTCACTTCACTTCTGCCTCAGCTCACACACACATCTTCAAGCTTTTTTTATGTTGACAGAAAAGCTCATGATGCATGATGTTATATTTCTTACCAATTTATTACATCATATCTTTTCGTACATTTTCCTCAATTTCTGCATCCATCCAGTCATATCGTGCACAAACAGACCCTTTGCTCCAACTTGTCCATGCTGACCAGGTTTTCTAAATTAAACTCATCCCATCTGCTTTCACTTGGCCCGTATGCCTCGAAACGTTTCCCATTCATATGTAGGTCCAAATGTCTTTGAAATATTGTAGCTGTGCTTGGATCTCCCACTGTCCCTCTGGCAGCTTATTCCATACATACATCACACTCTGCGTAAAAAATGTTGTCCCTTCGTCTGTTTCAAGTTTCTCCCCTTTCACCTTAAAGCTATGCATCTGTGTTTGAACTCCCCAATCCTGCAGAAAAGACATTTGCTATTCACTCTGTCCATGCCTCCGATGATATTATAAATTTCTAGAATGCCACCCCTTAACCTCGTACACTCCATCTGAAATTAACTTCAAGATCAAACGTTTAACGATAAGCACAGCGAATTTGAAAGAATATTAAAAATGATAGGTGTAGACAACAGCACAAACTGCATAGTTTTAGTTTTGTTCTATGTTACAAAACTAAGGCAGCATGAAACTCTTACTAGTGCCAATAAGAGGTCAAGCACCTGAATTCCACAGTGTGAAGGCAGTGATGATGTATACTGTGAAAACGTATAGATCTAGATCTATATAATATCACATTGTCAACATTCTCTCTCCTGTTCTCCCTATGGCCTTGTGTGGTTGTGTCTTCTTTATCTTACACTCACATAGAGAGAACCCCTTTCCCCCATTCACACCTTAATTTAAACTCATTTTGCATCATCTTCTCGTTCACCACTGCTGATAGCCCGTTTATCTTTTGCCACGCCCTCTTTTCCAAGACACCCATCCCCCATCTCCGTCAAGGGATTAAAAAGCCCAATGTCCAACCCTTTTCAGTTCAGAACAAGTCACATTGGACTTGTTACGCTAACTCTGTTTCTCTGTTTCTGCAGATTCTGCCAGACTTGCTGAGGCTCTTCAGAACGAATAGGCACAGCACAAATTATCAATGAAACAAATATCTATGGATACTGGAAATAAATACAAAATAAATACAAAAATTGCTGAAGAAACTGCAGGCTTTGTCGAGGGCCACTGGACTCGAAAGATTAACTCTACATTCACTACAGAAGATGTCGCCAGAGCTGCTTTATTTCTTCAGCAATTTCTGTTTTTGAACAAGTTCCAATGACGTGTGTGAAAGCTGCTCAAACGCCCTGTCCAACACCGAGCGCCCTACACTGGGAACTGAAGTGCACACAGTCATTCGCTCAGAAATTGCTAAGGCTGGCATCACTGACACCACAGAGCTCTTATTCATGGTCAGGGAGAAAACCAGAGGGAAACACATTTAATTCAAACGCAGAAGATGGCACGACGAGCAAGGAAAATATTCAGATGAATATGTTAAAGGGTTTGAGTAATGTAACAAATTTGAAGCATGATACCAAGGAGAACCTTCAGCAGAGTGAGAATATGAAAATTGAAATATTACTGCATCAGAAACCAGGTGAGGTCACTGAGTACACGGCTGATCAGTGAATGGGTCTCGATGTGAACTGGAGGACAGTCAGTAGAATTGAATTCCAGATATTGCAGCTCAAACTGGGCTTTAATGTGATGTTGTAGTCAACAGCAGCAACAGAAGCAGGATTGTATTCAAACATAATCTGTATCGTTTTCCCCAGTATATTCCATCAGTCTACAATTACCATCAAGCCGAGCAATGGTTCAGTGACGAGAGTGGGTGAACATGCCAAGGTCAGAACTATGTGTACCTAAACATAGAACATAGAACAATACAGCACAGAACAGGCCCTTCGGCCCACGATGTTGTGCCGAACTTCTATCCTAGATTAAGCACCCATCCATGTACCTATCCAAATGCCGCTTAAATGTCGCCAATGAATCTGACTCTACCACTCCCTCGGGCAGCGCATTCCATGCCCCCACCACTCTCTGGGTAAAGAACCCACCCCTGACATCTCCCCTATACCTTCCACCCTTCACCTTAAATTTATGTCCCCTTGTAACACTCTGTTGTACCCGGGAAAAAGTTTCTGACTGTCTACTCTATCTATTCCGCTGATTATCTTATAAACCTCTATCAAGTCACCCCTCATCCTTCGCCGTTCCAACGAGAAAAGGCCGAGAACTCTCAACCTATCCTCGTACGACCTACTCTCCATTCCAGGCAACATCCTGGTAAATCTTCTCTGCACCCTCTCCAAAGCTTCCACATCTTTCCTAAAGTGAGGCGACCAGAACTGCACACAGTACTCCAAATGTGGCCTAACCAAAGTCCTGTACAGCTGCAACATCACCTCACGACTCTTGAATTCAATCCCTCTGCTAATGAACGATAATACTCCATAGGCCTTCTTACAAACTCTATCCACCTGAGTGGCAACCTTCAAAGATCTATGTACATAGACCCCAAGATCCCTCTGTTCCTCCACATGACCAAGAACCCTACTATTAACCCTGTATTCCGCATTCTTATTTGTTCTTCCAAAATGGACAATCTCACACTTGGCAGGGTTGAACTCCATCTGCCACTCCTCAGCCCAGCTCTGAATCCTATCTAAGTCCCTCTGCAGCCGACAACAGCCCTCCTCACTGTCCACAACTCCACCTATCTTTGTATCATCTGCAAATTTACTGACCCACCCTTCGACTCCCTCCTCTAAGTCATTAATAAAAATTACAAACAGCAGAGGACCCAGAACTGATCCCTGCGGAACTCCACTTGTAACTGGACTCCATGCTGAATATTTACCATCTACCACCACTCTCTGACTTCTACCGGTTAGCCAGTTTTCTATCCAATTGGCCAAATTTCCCTCTATCCCATGTCTCCTGACTTTCCGCATAAGCCTACCATGGGGAACCGTATCAAATGCCTTACTAAAATCCATGTACACTACATCCACTGCTCTACCCTCATCCACATGCTTGGTCACCTCCTCGAAGAATTCAATAAGACTTGTAAGGCAAGACCTACCCTTCACAAATCCGTGCTGGCTGTCCCTAATCAAGCAGTGTCTTTCCAGATACTCGTAAATCCTATCCCTCAGTACCCTTTCCATTACTTTGCCTGCCACAGAAGTAAGACTAACTGGCCTGTAATTCCCGGGGTTATCCCTATTCCCTTTTTTGAACAGGGGCACAACATTCGCTACTCTCCAGTCCCCTGGTACCACCCCAGTTGCCAGTGAAGACGAGAAGATCATTGCCAACGGTACTGCAATTTCCTCTCTTGCTTCCCACATAATCCTAGGATATATCCCGTCAGGCCCGGGGGACTTGTCGATCCTCAAGTTGTTCAAAATGTCCAACACATCTTCCTTCCTAACAGGTATCTCTTCTAGCTTATCAGTCCGTTTCACACTCTCCTCTTCAACAATACGGTCCCTCTCGTTCGTAAATACTGAAGAGAAGTACTTGTTCAAGACCTCTCCTATCTCTTCCGACTCAATACACAGTCTCCCACCACTGTCCTTGATCGGACCTACCCTCGTTCTCGTCATTCTCAGGTTTCTCACATATGCATAGAATGCCTTGGGGTTATCCTTGATCCTATCCGCCAGGGATTTTTCATGCCCTCTCTTAGCTCTCCTAATCCCTTTCTTCAGGTCCCTTCAGGCTATCCTGTATCCCTCCACTGCTCTGTCTGAACCTTGTTTCCTCAACCTTATGTAAGCCTCCTTCTTCCTCTTTACTAGACATTCAACCTCCCTCGTCAACCAAGGCTCCCTCACACGACCATTTCTTTCCTGCCTGATCGGTACATACATATCAAGGACACGTCGTATCTGCTCCTTGAAAAAGTCCCACATTTCCACCACATCCTTCCCTAACAGCCTATGCTCCCAACGTATGCTCCTCAAATCCTGTCTTACAGCATCGTAATTTCCCTTCCCCCAATTGTAAAATCTACCTTGTTGTGCGCACCTATCTCTCTCCATAACCAAGGTGAAAGTCACAGAATTGTGTTCGCCATCACCAAAATGTTCACCCACCAACAAGCCCACCACTTGTCCCGGTTCGTTACCGAGTACCAAATCCAATATGGCCTCCCCTCTGGTTGGACAATCTACATACTGCGTTAGAAAAGCTTCCTGGACACACTGCACAAACACCGCCCCATCCAATCTACTTGATCGAAAGAGCTTCCAATCAATATTTGGGAAGTTGAAGTCGCCCATGACTACGACCCTGTGGCTTCTGCACCTTTCCAAAATCTGTTTCCCAATCTGTTTCTCCACATCTCTGCTGCTATTGGGGGGCCTATAATAAACACCCAACAAGGTGACTGCACCTTTCCTATTTCTGACTTCAGCCCATACTACCTCCAGAGGCAGATCCCCCTCAAACTTTCTTTCTGCAGCCGTTATACCATTTCTAATTAGCAATGCAACCCCCCCTCCTTTTTTACCACCCTCCGTAATCTTACTGAAACATCTGTAACCAGGAACCTCCAACAGCCATTCCTGTCCCTCATCTATCCATGTTTCCGTGATGGCCACAACATCGTAGTCCCAGGTACCGATCCACGCCTTAAGTTCACCCACCTTATTTCTGATACTCCTTGCATTGAAGTATACGCACTTGAGCTCATCTCTGTGTCCGCAAGTAGTCCCTGTCAGTGCTACCTTCTCCACAGCCTCCCTACAGTCTTGGACATCCTGACACACAGCTAGCTTACTTGCTGGACGACAAGTCCGGATCCCATCCCCCTGCCAAATTAGTTTAAAGCTGATGACAAACTATTACAGCTATGGCGCTGTAGTGGTTTCATTCCAAACAGCAGAACTAACATCTGATAGAGAGGACAAAATGATCCCTAGACCAACAGATCAGATCTAAGCTCTGCAGTCCTGCCATATCCAGACATAAATATCGGTGTACTATTAAAAACCTTACTGCAGGAAAGGACTCCAGAAATATCCACATCCTAAGTAATGGAACAGCCCTGCACATCAGTGAAAAAGACAAGGATTTAGTATCTGCACCATCCTCAGCCAGAGATGTTGGATGGATGATCCACCTCAATCTTGCCATGATATCCACAGAATCACAGATGGCAGTGTTCACCCAATTCGATTCGCTGCACGTGACATGAAGAAACCGCTGAACACAGTAGATACGAAAAAGACAAAGGACCCTGACCCCATTCCTGCAATAGGACTGAAGATTGATGCTGCACAACAAGCCGTGTCCCTGGGGAAGCTGTTTCATTCCAGCTCCAACTCTGAAAACTCCCTGGCAATGTGGAAAATTACTCAACTATGTCCGGTCCCCTAATAGGCGAATAATTATATTCTGACCATTTAACACCCCCTCAGTCCCTTCACGATAATCAAGTTGGTGGGAGTTCTTTTTCACAGAGCTGTCAAACAGGACAGAAATAGACCGCTCAGTGTGGTTTCTGATAGGTTCCTATGTGGAGATGGTGCTGTTGTGGAAATGTCATTGGATTACTAATCCAGACCAGGCTATTGCTCTGGCAGCTTGTGGAAGTTAAAAACAATTAATAAAACATCAAGATCTAGAATCTGGTGATTGTAACAGTGACCTTGCATCCAATGTTGATTGTAAACTTTGATCTCCTTCCCCAATGTACTTTCAGGAAGTAAACCTCCCGTGCTTTCCTTGTATGGCCTAAAAGTGATTCTAGACACACAGACATGTTATAAACACTTCAATGGTCCCTGAAACGGCCAAGCAAGACACTCTATTGTATCACACTGCTCCGAGGACTTAAAGGAATTAAACAGACAGAATACCCGGCACCAGCCTAGATATCAGAAAAGGAAATGGGAATCACAGTCCTGTTGATCCTCGTTCCTACCAACCGAGAGCTTGTGACATTTACCGAGCATTCCCACAGACTGCACAGAAACATCGGGAAAGGTCATACAACACATTGAGCCTTCCCCATTCTAGTTCATGGACAAAATCTCCTCAATGCAGTTTTCCCGACACAGTGTTCATTTCTATTAATATGTTTAAACATTGGGAAACATAAAATAAGAACTGTTGTAGACCTTCAGTCCATCAATATTGCTCCTCGATTCAATATACAGGCAGTTCTCTGATAACGCATGTTTATTAAACTGATTTGACTGCAATGCGAGTCGTGAATTGCGCACCTTTTTTCTATAAAGTGAACTCCCATTCACTGTGACGCGATTCCTTGCCAGGCACCAGCTTCAGGATCCTCTGTCTGCAAAATGGACCCTGTGTGTGTTCAGCTAAAACAGGAATGTAATCCGCTTTGCAAGCTTTGAACCTGAGCTTGAAACGGGGAATTGCTCTCTGCAAATAGAAGGAACTTTATTTCAAACCGGGGGACAATCTTCAGGAGAACTGGAATTCCATATTGGCATCACGTGGTCAGTCAGTCCTGCACGCTTTCTGGTGAAGAGCTTGGTGAAAGGAACAGGGATGTAGCCAGTGACTGCATTGTCATTATTAGCACTATTTCATTACCACATATGATTTAAAGATTAATTAGACTGTGCTAGTGTGTGTTAGACTAACTTTAATTTTTGTTTTTTACTGATATTTTGCAGTTCGCCCATTATCCTCTTTTTCCCCATAGACCGCATTATTAATATTGCATGATTTTCTGCAACACAGTGATGCACAGTAACACAGCTACCACGTTATTGGACAACAACCTGTAATAGTATCTGATACTCTATCTTCATACCATACCCTGCTGTCTCCCTATCCCTTTAGTTTCCAGAAATCCATATTTATATTCAGTGCCTTGGTTTCCACAGCCTGATCTGTCAGATAGTACCCCAGGTTCACCAGTCTTTGAGTGCAGACATTTATTCTCATCTTAATGCAGGGTGGCCTGTCTGTACTTTATATTTTCGCCCCTTGTTTTGATATCCCAGCCAGGGGAATTGTCACCCTTGTTTCCAATCTGTCTCGTCCTAACAGAGTTTTATATATTTCACTGAGATCTCCACTCATCTTCCTAAAGCCTATGGAATACAGGCATAGCCGCCCCAAACTCTGCTCCCACAACTAACCTGTCATCCCAGAGATCAGTCTGGTTATCCTTTACTGCTCTCCCTCAATGTCAGGTTTCTCCTTTATTAGGTAAGGAGACCAAAACTGCATAAAATACTGCACAATGTTCGAGATGAGGTCTCATTAAGGCCCTGCTCAGCTGCAGTAAAACTCCCTTACTCCTGGATTAAAATCCCCCTGAAATGAAGGTGAATACACGATTTATCTGCCTATCTGTTTTCTGCTCCTACAAAATTGCTTTCAGTGACCGGCGCACAGGGAGATAGAGATCCTTTTCAATGTTACAGCTCCCCACATGTTGGGTCTGTGTACACTGGTCAGCGTCCCATTGCCATTCCCAGTATTGACTTTTGGATTCAGATCTGACTGCCCGACACTGACCTCGGAGGGCTGCACAGAAGGAAACAAAAATGCAGCTTAAGTTCCTGTATAGATCAACATTTTTTAAAAAATTCCCTTTCAAATGATAGGCTCCCGTTCTGTTTATCTCATCAAAGGTCACAATATCACATATCTCACGCCTCCCCTCCCCAACGCACTCCATCTGCCACGTAATTTCCCAGAGACTCCACTTGTCTCAATCACCTTGGAGCATTTTGACATCCTGCTCACCCACTCAAAATCCGATATTGTTCAGTGCCATCATTAAACTTGGATATATTGAATTTGTTCCACTCAACCAAATATATGATGTGCATTAGGAACAGCTGGAGACCAAACCCCGATCCTTGCTATATCCTCCAAGCCTTCTTTTTTAAAAAAAACATATTGTTTTATTCCTACTCACTGCTTCTTGCCAGCTCTCCCATTCTAAAACCATATTAGTCCCAGTCCCAGAGGATTTGAATTTGCATAATAGGCTTGGGGCTTTGTCAAATATCTTTCTAAAAATGCATTCATTTTGCATTGGTTGCTTCTCCATGATTATGCTAAACGTCACTTTCTTAAATATGATTCCCATTTGATCAATCTCTGTTGACTTTGTCTATGCTCATTACTTTCAGTTCCAATACTTCCGCTAAAACTGTTTGATTGCTAATTTCATTCTATTCCTTTTTTCTCAACCGACGAATATTCACTAGTATCGTTGGGAAGTTTTCTTTCTTGTTTTGTTTTCTTCTGTGAAGACATAACTAAAGTAATTGCTCCATAGTTCTGCCTTTTCCCTGTCCTCAATTCTCTGGTATAAGACTGTAAGAAAGCTGCACCTTTTTCCCCTTAACTTTGCCATTGACATATTTTCATAAGATATTACAAGCCCTTATTAATGTACTCTTCAGAAACCCATCAATTCCTATTTTGAGCTACTCAATGATTGACCTTCCACAGCCATATAAACACAGAAGCACAGACTTTGTACCATCAACAATACAGCACGGTCTACATTAGTCCCATTTTCTGACACAATACCCATAGCCGTGAATCTTATGGCATTTCAAGTGCACAGCAGAGTATTTTCTAATGGTTGCGAAGTTACCATGACAACTCCTCTCTCAGGAAGGGCATTCCTGACCCCAACAGCCTCTGGGTGAAAAACAAACCTCAACTCCCTCCAAATCTCAAACCCTTTACTTTAAAATGTGCTGCATTGTTCTTGGCCCTTTGACTAAAAAGAACAGCTGCTGTATATCCACCCTGTCCATGTCCCTCGAAATCCTATCGGTCTGAATCACGGCCCCCTCAGCTTTCTCTGTTCCACACTAACCAATCCGAGCTTATTCAGCCTCTCTCCATAGCTGATATGCTCCATCCCTGGGAACATCCTGGTGAATCTCCTCTGAGCCCCCTCCACTACAATCAGATCCTTCCCGTAATGTGGTTCCCAGAACTACACACAGTATTCCATCTTGGCTAAACCAAAATTCCGCATAGATCTTATAATCTATGCCTTGATGAATAAAGCTTATGTTTACGGTCCCTTATGCTTTCTCAAAATTGTGCATTAACGTATTTAGTCACATTCAGGGAAGTGTGGAGAAACACCCTCTGAGCTTCCTCGTGTGCTGCCATTCATTGAGTACTCCATGTCCAGTTCCTTCATCCAAAGTGTATCACATCATATTTATTAAGGTTACATTACATCTGCAATTGCTCTGCCCATCTGACCATTCCATCTGTATCTTCCTGTAACATAAGACCTTCCTCCTCACTGCCAACCACCCGGCGAATCTTGGTATCAAACCCAACCTTAGTTGTCACACTCCCAGTACCCCCGCCTATATTCACAGCTGCATCATTTATGAATACCACATAATAAGGTTAACGATCACACAACACCAGGTTACAGTCCAACCAGTTTATTCGGAGGCAATAACTTCGATGCGTTGCTTCTTCATTAGGTGATTGTGCGCTTTGAAAGCTTGTGCCGCTGAATAAACCTGCTGGACTATAATTTGGTGTTATGTGATTTGTAGGTTTGTGCACCTCAGTCCAACACCAGCATCTCCTAATCGCAGCACTGATCCTTGTGATACACCACTGGACATCGGTCTCGAGTCTCAATAACAACCTTCAACCACTAACCCCTGTCTCCTAACACTAAGTTGATTTGGATGCAACTTGGCAAGTCATTAATGACTCGTACCTGATCCCTTGTTATTCATTTCTGCTTGACACACTTGTAGAATATATGGAGATTCTCCTTAATCTTACCCTTCCAGCAGGTTTCTATGACTCTGTTTTAGGCAGTTCTCACCGAGTGATGAATTTCCTCAAAGTTACGGTCTTAAGTGGCCAATCCCTTTTCTTGCCATTATTTGCCTTGAATTTGGGTTGGGCAGCCAGGGAAGCGTCCTGTTAATTTCCAATTTGTCATATGTTTTGTGAATTTTGAAAATTTCACTGTGACCCACCTGTCATTCTTTGAAACAATAGAGAAAATCGGCCGAGTTTCCTCATCAGACAATCTCGCCATCTGTGAAATTAATCTGGAGAACGTCCATAGCAATTTTATTGTGGTCAGTATATTCCTTCTCAGATTGGGTCACCAACACTGTACACAATGGATGCAGGTTTGCTCGCTGAGCTGGCAGGTTCATTTCCCGACGTTTCCTCACCATACTCGGTAACATCTTCAGTGGACCTCTGGCGAAGCGATGAAACACATTCCTGCTTTCTTTTTAAAGGTTTCTTTGGGTTGTTGATGTCATTTCCTGTGGTGAAGTCGCTTTCTGTTCTTTTCCTCAGGGAGTGTTAGATGGGGTCTATCAAACAATGGCACATCGAGTTAGACATCTGACAGAAATACATGTGGATTCTCTCCATTGATCCTATTAATTACTAAATATCCAATATCACATGCTGCATAATAGATTCCAACAGTTTCCCCGCAGATGTCAAGTTAATTGGTTGGCAGTTCTCCAAACTATGTTTTCTTCCCTTTCTAGATGTATGGATCCCTTCCATTAATCCATAGTGCTTGGACCACGTTTTCTAACTTCCATTTATGCGGAATGGCTTGCGGCCTCTGCAGAATACACAGGAAAATAAAACACAGTCATCGACCGTGCAATTAATACTTCTGTTGCTGATTTAAGTCTGACATTTTAATTTGAAGTACGTCAGGTTTGTCGGGCTGAGCAATGCTCAATCCAGTTACACTTTCAAATACTACCTTGTTACTGATATAAATTGACTTTTTGTCTTCAGTTGCACAAGCGCTACATGATCACTTGGTATTACTGACTGCTTTTATGGATATTCCTCCTTGAAGACAAATACAAAGCAATTGATTATTTTCTTGGCCATTTCCCTCTTCTTCACAATAAACTCTCCTCTCCCAATTACCAATTTCCATATTTGACCTTGCTTTTACTTTGTTTCCTTTGAAATGCACATTGTAGATTTATGCAGTGGTTTTGTTCCTGTTTGCTAGCATTCATGTTCTATTTTTGCTATCCTCATCAATTTCATGGCCCTAGTTTCTGGATCGTGAATTTCTGAGAATTCTCAGGTTTCCACAATGACTGAAATTCTTCTGAAGCCATTTCTTATGATTATTGCATTTTCGAATTTGTTATGTTAAACATCATTGTGTCACTTTCCCTTTCTTTGGTGCTTGTACCTGAAATAAAAAGACTTTGCAATATTTGTATAAATTTCCCGGTCCTGATCAGATATATTCAGGAACACTGCAGGAGGACATTGAAGGAATTTCCGGAGCCTTGGCTGATATTTTTGCATCATCGCTGGCCAACGGGTGAAGTCACGAAGGACTGGAGGACAGCGAATGCTGTGTCCTTCCTCAAGAAGGGCTACAAAGAAAAACGTGGGAACTATAGACCAGTAAACTTAAAATCTGTTGTAGGTAACTTACTTGAACAGGTTCTGAGAGATAGGATATACATGTATTTGGAAAGACAGGGTGTGATTAGGAGCAAGATTAGAGTGGTGCTAGAAAAGCACAGCAGTCCAAGTAGCATCCGAGGAACAGGAAAATCAACGTTTTGGGGGAAAGCCCATCATCATACTCAGCACGGCTTTGTACATGGGAGATCATGGCTCACAAATTTGTTCGAATTCTTTGATTAAGTGACTAGAAACGTTGAGGAGGGCAGGATGGTGTATCTAGTCTTTATGGATTTCAGTAAAGCCTTCAATAACGTTCCACATGGTACGTTGCTCTGGAAGGTTAGATCGAATGAAATTGAGGAGGAGCTGCCAAATTAGATACAAAATTGTCTTGATGGTGGGAAGCAGAGGGTAATAGTGGAAGGATGCTTGTCAGCCTGGAGGCCTGTGATTAATGGAAAGCCTAACGGGTTAGTGCTGGGTCCACTACATATTACATATATCTATGGTTTAGAAGAGAATGAACAGGCATGATTTGTAAGTTTGAAGACAACACTAAAATAGGCAGTATCATGGAGTGTGAGGAAGGTTATCAGAAATTTCAGAAAATACAGCAGTGCCTTCATCACCTGGAGAAGTGGCTGAGAAATGGCAAATGGATTTTAATATAGATCAGTGTAAGTTCTTGCATTTTAGAAAGTCAGATCAAAGTTGGAGTTTCATGGTGAATGGTTGGGACCTAAGGAGTGTAGTGGAACAGAACGACCTTGGAATTCAGGTGCATGGTTCTCTGAAATTTGATTCGGAGGTAGATAGGGCAGTGAAGAAAGCTTTTGGCACACTGACTTTCATCAGTGTATATCACTGAGTATGTAAATTAGGGAGTTACGTTGCAATTATACAGGATGCTGGTGAGGCCATATTGGGAACGTTGTGTTCAGCTGTGTTCACTTTGCTATGGGAAGAATGGTATTAAACTGGAAAGAGTGCAGAAGAAATTGACAAGAATGTTGCAAAGGGCTCAATGGTCTGAGTTATTGGGAGAGGTTGGACAAGCTAGGATTTTTTTACTTTAGATGTATGAGGCTGAGGGGGAATCTGAGAGAAGTGTATAAGATCATGGGAAGGACGGACAGAGTGAATGCACTCAGTTTTGTTTCCAGGGTTAGGCAATCACGGACAAGAGGGCATCAGTTTAAAGTCAGAGGGGAAACAATAAAAGGGAACCTGAGGAGCAACTGCTTTTCACACAGGGGTGCTACGCAGATGGAATGATGTGCCAGCGGAAGAGGTTGAGGCGGGAATATTCGCAACATTTAAAAGGCATTTGTCCAAATTTATGGACAGGAAGGATTAGAAAAATACAGGGCAATTTCAGGGAAATGGAGTTACCGTGGATAGACATTTTGGTCGGAATGGACGTGTTTGGGCCGAAGGGCCTGTCTCCGTGTTGTCTGACTCTATGACTCCAACAAACATTGCTTGCCTCCCACTGTATGTTATATTGTACTTTCCCAATTCACTGGAGTGAACTTGACCCTCTAGCCTCCAGGCTACCATGATGTTTAACCAGAACGTTCAGGCATTCTATATTCATGCAGACACCGTGTAAAATGCACCTTATTAACATCTCTATTCCTTCAAAGCTGATTCACAGCAAGGTTATTAATTCTTCCTTCTGATCACACAACGCCAAATCCAAAATAAACTGCTCTATAGATTGATTCACAACATACTCTTCAACCCACCTCACATACACGTACAGAATTTATTTTGCACAGAATAAGCAGTCACTTAGTTAATACAGTTTGGATGCAACTGGAGAACATCCAATAAAACTGCAGTATCCGTGAAACTTGGAAAATTAATTCCCAGATCATATGATGCTCAGATTTTTTGCAACTGATATAAAACACACCAATATTTGTTGCGCCTTATGTAAGTTCTACATAAACTGATCCTGTGGAATCTGAGGGACAGGTCTGTGTCATTATTAGTAATAGACTTGGACAGGACATTCGGGGAAGCTCACCTCGACACTGAGATGATCTGAAGATATCTCCATTAATACAGGACAAGCATCAATAACCTCCCCGCTCTGTCAGGATAATGGTCAACGAATTCTCTCTGCTCCCTCACCCTGTCTATATCTGTTATAGCACCTACCCCCAGAAAATCCTCATGCTCTATCTCCAACTAAGGCTCAGGCACTACCACTCTCACTATTGAATTCAGCAACTTCCTTCCCAGAATTTCTCTGTCACCTACGCAATGGGCCACACATTAATCATACTATATGGATTCAAAACTGTCGACTGCCTCATTCCGGACACCTCACAATTCCTCCCAGATCCACCTCCACCAGCACTAACAGCAAGGCTATCCACTCCTGCCCTCACTCCTTCCATCCCTTTCTTCTATTCCAAGAGAAACAGCCTGAAATAGGACAGAAATGGACAAGCTGGGTGGTGGAGTGCCAAATATCCATTCCCTCATCGCCCCCTACACCCGTCATATGGGAGGAACCCAGTACATGATGAAGCTGACTGGGATGCCTCGCGTGAAATTTCTGAAACATCCATGTCCCACTGACCGATTAAGGAGCAGTGCTCAGTGATAGACAATTCTCACTGTAAACACACTGGCATTTCGAACGACAGTCATTTAACTCCGCCACCCCTCCACCCAAATACCATTACCTCACTGCACAGAGATGCAGCCACAGAAATACACAGAATTATTGGTATCTCCACAATACATGAACAAACACAAAACATACAAGGGAATAGGCATACACACACGTAGAAATTCACGCAGACATATACAGTCACACACAAATAGACACAAACATAGACAGAAATGCAGGCTGATACACAGAAAGTTATACATAGATGCACAAATACAGAGATGACAAGCAGATGGACAAACATACGCACACGTAGACACAGATACAAATTGATAAGTTTTGTTTTATAATGGAATCAAGGATTCTTGGGGTAAGGCAGGAAAATGAGGTTGAGGAACATATAAGAAATTATTGAATGGCATATCAGACTCGATGGATCGAATGGCCTCATTCTGCTCCTTTTTTCATGTGGTGCTAGGCTAACCGGTATTCTCTTCCTGAGACAACAGCAGAGGCTGGGTTTGATACATATTCGCTTGGAATGGTTCAATGGGAATGTGGGACAGGTTTGGAGTCCAGAATGGTTTATGTTTATTCCTAATTATTCTGTCCTTATATCTGCAAATAGATGGTGATTTGATGTTTAGTTAACAAAGTTTTAAAATAAGAGGTCTCATAAAGAAATAAGGACGTACCTTTCACTTTAGTGTTGAGCTACCTGTGGTGTCCTCATCCTCAGGGAGCAGTGAAGACTCGTTTATAGAGTCATAGAGATGTACAGCATGGAAACAGACCTTTCAGTTCAACCCGTCCATGCCGACCAGATATCTCAACCCAATCTAGTCCTCCCTGCTGGCAACTGGCCCATATCCCTCCAAACCTTTCCAATTCGTATACCCATCCCAAATGCCTCTCAAATGTTGCAATTGTACCAGTCTCCACCACTTCCACTGGCAGCTCATTCCATACAAGTACACCCTCTGGGTGAAAAATGTTGCCCCATGGGTCTCTTTTATATCTTTCCCCTCTCATCATAAACTTATGCCCTCTAGTTCTTGACTCCCAGATACCAGGGAAAAGACTTTGCCTATTTACACTATCCATGCCCCTCATAATTTTGTAAATGTCTATAAAGTAACCCCTCAGTCTCCGATGCTCCAGGTAAAACAGCCCTAGCCTGTTCAGCCTCTTCCTGTAGCTCAAATCCTCTAAACCTGGTAAAATCTTTGTAAATATTTTCTGAACTCGTTCAAGCTTCACAACATCTTTCCGATAGCAGCTAGACCAGAATTGCACGCAATATTCTAACAATTGCCTCACCAATGTCCTGTACAGCAGCAACATGACGTCCCAACTCCTGTACTCAATAGTCTGACCAATAAAGGAAAGCATACCAAACGCCTTCTTAACTATCCTATCTCCCTGCTACTCCACTTTCAAAGAGTTATGAACCTACACTCCAAGATCTCTTTGTTCATCTACACTCCCTAGGACCTTGCCATTAAGTGTACACGTCTGAGCTTTGTTGGACAGGAGAGTCAATGTTTATTGGGAACAGACAGGAGCCGGATGGACAGACACACTCGGATCAGCCATGAGCATTCTGAATGGTGCAGCCAAATGACCAACCATTGCCCCTATCCCATGTGTTGTTCCCTCAATCCACCCTCGAGGCTATTACATGGTAGGAGACCATCCCATTCAATCAGACAGGATCGATACAATGAGACAGGAGGAGACCATTCTTTAACTCTAAGGAATTGCACAGCAATATAGAATGAAGTAATTCAGCTCGTTGAGTACATTACACAGCCCAGCAGGAGGCCATTTAACCCGCCTGAACGGCTACCCAGGAGCAGGGAACATTGACTGTCCTGTCCAGCAAAGATCAGTCGCTAACATGAAATCGAGAGTAGAGCCAAATGTTTATTTTCAGGCTGCAAAGCTGTAACTGATGAAATGCCTCAGAGATCACTGTGGGGTCATCAATGATCAACAATTTGTATCAAAGATCTGGAGGAAGGGGAAGGAATTGTTTGGAGCTCAATTAGCTCGTACACCAAGACGGTCATTTAATGTGTCATCAAATGAAGTTAGTGAGGCTGCAATGTGATACAGACAGGGATTTTTAGTGAGCAAACATTCAGCAGGAATAACATAAGGTCGGTTGTCTATTTTCGCATGAAGAATAAAAGAATGGTAAACAATGTAAATGCAGAGAGATTATAGAACTCTGTGATTCAGGCGCTTTCCATGTTCCTGGGACATGAATCATATGAATTCAGTTTGCAAGTGCAGCAAGTGATTTGGAAGGCAAGTGGAATGATGCTGTTTTTGGCAAAAGGTATCAGGTTTAATCGCAGGAATGTTTAACTGCATCTGTACAGGGCATTGCTGAGACCACATTTGATGCACTGTGTGCTGTTTTGATCCATGAAACTAAAATGAAATGATTTAATTCTTTTCGAAGATTTTCAAAGAGGTTTCCCTTTACTCATTCCTGGAATGGCGGCCTTTTGTTATCGGGAATTATCAGTTTTGATCTTAGCTGAGAAATAGTTCATGAATAATCCATGACTTTCTGAAGGGTGTGTCAACTGGATGTATATTATCTCTTGTCAGGGAGACTAAAGCTAGAGAAAAAAACATTAAGAAAAAGATGCATTGATATTAACACACATACTATGAAGACACCTACCAATATTTATAACTTACATAGACACATGTAAGCATATCATCAAATTATAAAGTGGGGACTTTTTTGCGATTGAAACGATTGCACTAGCATATAATCTATAATCGGGTTTTCCAGAGAATGTTCCAGGAGAGCACACCTGGTCTAGTTTTGTGTTCAGTTGACATTATCGTATGTTTCAACACAGAGAGGGAGAAAAATATCCCCGACCTGAGAAGCAGCAGCCTATTGATCTCTCTCTCTTACATTGTTCCATCTGATAGCAAAGTGTGAGACCCTATAATCCCTGTATTATCTTTACCACTTGTGAAGGATTTCTGGTGAGAATTCACTGGAATCTTACCACTGCCAGAAACAAAGGGAATTCAGCCAAATTCAACTGTTCCAGAGTGAAATCCCACTACCAGCAGCTTGTGTGAGCAGAATAACTTCAAAGGCAGAATAACGTTTGGTATCATTTTACCATTTGTTATGAGGTCAACTTTCTGTGTCTCACACTTTTCTAGAAAATGGCATCCTCTGAGAGCTACCTCATTGGTCACATCACAAAACTGGTTGCATTTAACATTGGTGTCACCAGTGGAGGACTGGGACTGCAAAAGACGTTGTGACCTTCCAACATTGGTTGAAACACAAATGAGAAATTTTCAAATGGCTGTTCAAGTGGAAATCCCTTTCCCCAGACGTTTGTGTTGCTTGGATGCTTGCATTTATTCAAAGTTATATTTGGTGACATTTGACAGACAAGTGAATGTAGGAAAATGGTATAGAGACAGAAAAATGCTGCTGAGACCACAATCACATCACCCATGGAATTTGTGAGTGGTGGAGCAGTGACAAAGTATCTAATAGCCCACTCCCGCCGCTCAGTCCTATGTCCCTATGTTATATTCAGCTCCTCACAGCTCCTGATTTTAGCATATGGAGGCCACGTGCTCCAAATACCTGGTCCACCGTAACACAAGTTATCGTTCAATCCCTCAAGACTGTTTAGTGTGGGTTGGAAAATGTTATTTTGAAAACTAGGGTGGTTTAGAAAGACACCTCTGGTCTATTTGCAGAGTGTCTCCTCTCTGCAACTTGTGCTTCATTTGTTGGTCATGTTGGAGGCCCAGACTACAATTATTAACTTTGTAATTACAGAATATTAGAACATAAGAAGCAAGATTAGGTGACTCGGACGATCAACCCATTGTATACCATCATGGTTGACCTATTGTTAGCAATAACTCGTCTTTAATGTCCAATTCTTCACACCCTTTAGCTCTCTGACAGGCCAAAAATTCATGTACCACCTCTTTGACTACTTTCAGTGATGTAACTCCCCTCACTATCTAGTCCAGATACTTCCTGGCATTGATTACCCTCTATGAGAGGAAAACACTCCCAACACATACACCATCATCTATTGATATGAACAAGAGGTGATCACAGGGGCTCAGGAAAGAGTGAATGGCCTTGATGACAAGGTTGCATTTGACTGAGGATGGCATCAGGACCACCTACTTATTTGAGCTTAATGGGAATCAGGTGTACCCTCCCCACGAGTTGGGGTCTTTCAGAGCACAAAGGAAGATATTTGTGTTGGTGACCGACAATCCTCTCAGTCCTGGGACATCCCTGCAGGAGATCCTCAGGGTAGCTGCCTCAAAACAAACACCTTCAGCTGCTTCATCACTGTCTTACCTTCTCATAAGTTCAGAAATGGGGATGGTCACTGAAGATCACCCAATATTCAGAACAATGTGTCGCACCTCAGCTCCTGGGACTCGTCTGTGTCCATGTGCAGTAAGTCCCGGATAGCATTCAGGCTTGTGCTGTTAAAGTGTCAGTAACATTAATGTAACAACAAGGCCAGACACTCTACATTTCCACAGCTAAATTAAGAGCTCATTCAGCATCTCAGGCACACTAGAAACGGATATGTGGAAGCCATGCAGCCCATCGAAACTACTGAACAAAGAGAGGAATAGCCGATTCAATCCTCCTGCCTGTTCCACAGGAAGAGAAGGGGTCTGATTATCACATCAAGCTGTTAAACAGGAACAGGCAGGGCCAAGTCAGACCCATGGACCTGTTCCATGGGACCTGGAGGAGGCCATTCAGCACCTCGAGAAACTTATACAGGAACAGGAGGGTGTCATTGATGCTCCAACCTGACAAATCAATGGAGCAGAGAATGCACTCAGAGACGGATCCAAAATGTTCTTCATGGCTCCATGACGTGTGGGAGACATGACACTTTAACGTGGTTTGCTGGCAGTGAGGAAGGTAGCCAGATGCTTTGTCTCAAGTCTCAGAGAGGCATCTTCCACCTCTGAGAAGACATACCCATGTTCTCCATGGACGTCAGAAGCTGGTGGGAATAGTTAAAACTGTTTTATAACGAAGGTATTGTGGCTGTTGTCGGGACTGTGGATAACATGACGATTAATGCAGGATCACACACTAAATGCACTGTATTAATATGGTGAGAATTTATTCAAAGATAGACCCTCTGTCTCTCTCACTCAACATATGGAGTCGGGTGGGCAAAGGGGAACGTCCTCGGAGGCTCTTAACCTATTCAGAATCATTTAACCCGAGTCAATAAAAGCCATGGAATTTATCATCGTATCAGTGCCTAGTTAGAACATAATGAGTGACTGTCCATCTCCCTTAAGGTTCAATACAATCATCTCTTATTCTCTCACAGAGCTTCACTCACTGCTCATGATGCCATCATCCCAGAGATTAGTCTGGTGAAACTTGAGAGAAAGTCTATCCACAGTACCCCAAATACTGCCTCAACAACACTCTCAGGGATGATTGCAATAATCCTTTTCTCTCACTTAGACATCACCGTTTCTTTCCTGTGCAACAAAAAGCCATTCCTTCTCTATGCACTATGACTGACATGGAATGTATAAGTTCCTTACATCTGTACGTCAGCATCAATAAAGCCAACACCAGAGATGAGTATGGAGATGTGCATCACTCTTGGGGAGAATTTCAATGAGATTAAATGCACCTAAAATAGAGGATGATCACCTACCTGACTGGAAATGAGCTGTAGGAATACGGGAAACAGGCAGAGGAAGGGAGCTATCTTTAGTTCTGTTCTTCTCTCACAGGATGTACGCAGCCCTGTTATGCCGATCTTGAACTAAGTGCTTGGTTCATCTGTTCCACAGGACAGTAAAGAGAAAAGCACATTCCTGTGCGATTTTCGTGGTGTTACAACACAGGATACATTGTCCTGCTTAATGTAAAAACAGCAACAGGGAAAAGATTTATCCACTGCAGTCATCCATGATAATTCTCGAGTCCAAAACTATTTGAAGTAAAAAATAACAACTTTATTTCTTCAAGTATAACAGGGAATAATAGACGAACGAATCTTTCCAGCTTCTTCCTCTAAGCTATATTTTATGTCCCGTCCCCCGTCCCCCCCCCCCCCCCCCACTATACTCGTCCAATTAGACTCCTAATTAAGAGTTACAAAACAAAACTTCTTATCTGAAAACCGAGAAGCTTTCGGTTCTTCTCCATATTTCTGTCTTCTTTTCTTCTTTGAGATTCTGCTTTTACCAGTTACTAATCAATAAAGTTAACGAGAGGAGAGCTATTTTTCAGGCAGTCTTTGCATGCTGGTAACTTGGTAGTTCTCCTCTCAACTGTCAATTTCCCGCGGTCTTGTACCCCTAAACCATTGGACTGTATCTTTGGCTTTTAAGATTATCAATATACTAAATTCAAACTTGATTGGAGGTGGGCATTTTGGGTTATAATTTAAACTGTTCGGCTAAATTTGTTTTTGTCTTGAGAAAATAAGCTAATCGAGACATTCAAACAAATGTTACATTAAATCTATTTTTCGGAAGACTTGGTGCTGTCAGGTAGTTATTGCTGGCTTTTAATTCTGTTAAAGATGCAGAACACCCACATGTTCACCAGAGAAGTCACACTGAAACCTGACTAGGGAAAAATGACACAGTGACTTCGGTTATGGACTTGGGGCAAGCAGATGGGCTGATATGGCAAATGAACATAGTTGCTTTTAATTTCCCTAATGTGATATCAACAGACTATTATTCTGTGGCTCCAGAGTATGAGTCTTGAACACCAGAAACTGTCGTCCCGTTTGTACAGAGAACAAGTTAAACATCCTCAAGATCATTTTTTTAGTGACGGACATATGGTTAGAAGGAACTTAAAACTGTTACATCCGGATTAAACAAAGGCACAAATTATGGTTTATTCAGAAGTTGCAATGAGACTGAGACCAAAGTGGGATATCATGACGGTGGTATTGGACAGGATTGGTGAGTGGGGACGAGATGGAGATGTAAATCTGTGAAGGACAACATGGATTATGGAGTTTGAGAACAGTCTGGCTCCTTCTTGCATATCAGTGAGTAATTTAGAAATAGTAGTTTGATGCTGATTAATATAAGGAAAGGAGTTTTTGTTTGTAACTGAAGACATTGTCTTGCACTTTCCAAATTTTAAATATCATGAGCAGAAATTCAGTTCATCCCAGTTTAGAAGACACATATAATGACTTACCAGGAACACCAACTATAGCGAGGATGGGATAGTAACTGCCTTGAATAATCCAAAGGATATCCTGGATCCGTGATGCTAATGATATCCAAGGCCGAGAAAGATAGTAAAGACCCAAGGATAAACTCTTGTCTGTTATTGTAATATTCCAGTCTAATATTCTCAGATTCTGATCGATTGTTGAACCATTCCGGTCTAATGATCTCAGATTCTGATCCATTGTTGTACCATTGCAGTTTACTGATCTTAGATTCTGATCCACTCTTAGAACATTCCAATCCATGGTCCACACATTCTGAACCATTATTGTAACATTCCAGTATAATGTTCTCAGATTCTGATCTCTATTCCCCCTCTCTCTCGAGTTGATGATCCGTGTTAGTGCTGTCAGTGATGCTCCTACTCATACTATGGGATAACACGCTGAAAAGAGCCCACTTATCACTCAATGATGGAAACTCTCCGCTGGGATAATTAGGATCCACGGAGATTGACATTAATCACAGTCACTGAACAAATAGCACCAGTTAACCCCTTTCAAATTAATATTGATTTTATTAAAATTCAAAAGAACGTTTAAAATTTATACATTTGGCATGGAATATGTGGGAGTGACTGAGGGATGGAATATTGGAGATGGTAGATTGAATGCGTGCAATCATTCAATCTGCCTTGGATATGGAAGTAATGACAAAGAATTGTCAGAACATAAGCAAGGTTTTCCGTTTATAAATGGAAACATACAGTATGTAACTACTGATAAGTGATTGCAGTGTCAGTAAAATATGGAGAGAATTTTTTTAGTCCATAATCTGACAGGAAAATGTGCCTACGACAACATGAATGATAACGGACAAATGGCATGAATATGTTAACAGAGAATATGACATGACACACAATTCAGATGGTTATTCGAGAATCAGAGAGGGCAGGTGAGGGTCATATTGTTAATGTTATCGATGTCAATCAACTGTGATTAAGTACCATTGGATTTCAATTGCAGTGTCATTTTGATATTGGGGACATGGCTGCTGAGACTGGAGTGAGGGAACATGATATTGCCCAGTCATCAGTAGTGAAACGTTACTCTTTTAAATAATTTGAAGATGAATTTCCAGGATACAACTTCAATGAGGAATAAGGAGAGCCAATATTAACCAGACAACCAGAAGACATTGGAGCAGAAATTTGGCCATTAGGCCCATTGAGCCTGCTCCGCCATTCCATGATGGCTGTTAAGCTTCTCAAACCCATTCTCCCAATTTCTCCATGTCAGCCTTGATCCCCTTTACAGTCAACAACCTATCTGTATCACTCTTAAATTACTCAATGATCTGGACTCGACAGCCCTCTGTCGCAGTGAATTCCATAGATTCACCGCTCTCTGTCTGAAGAGGTTTCTCCTTATCTCTGTTTGAAAAGGTATTTTCTTTACTCTGTCCCTTCGGGTACTAGTCTCTCCTACCATTGTATATATCTACCCAAAATCCACTCTGTCCCAGGACATGTAGTATTCTGCAAGTTTCAATTAGACCTCCTAACATCTTTCTGAACTCTACCAAATACACACCTAGAGCACTCAAATATTCTTCATATGTTAAGCTTTTCATTCCTGGCACCATTCTCGTGAATCTCGTCTGAAAACGCTCCAAGACCAGTACATCCTTCCTGAGATATGGGACCAAAAACTGCGCACAATAATCCAAATGTAGCATGACCAAAGCCTTGTAGAGCCTTAGAAGTACTTCTCTGCTTTTATATTTAAGCCTTCTTGAAATAAATGCCCTCATTGTATTTGCCTTCCTAACTACTGACAACCTGCAACTTTACCTTTCAAGACTCCTGGACTAGAACGCCCGAGTCTTTTTGCACTTCAGATTTCTGAAATTGCTTGCTATTTATAAAATAGTCTCTGCCTCTATTCATCCTGGTAAAATGCTTTTCCACACTTCTCCACATTGTACTACATTTGCCACTTCTTTGCTCACTCTCCAAACCAAAAAGTACAGCCAGTTAGGCAGCATCCGAGGAGCAGGAGATTCGACGTTTCAGACAGAAAGCCTTCATCAGGAATGTGGGGTGGGCGGAAGGGGCCAGGGAGATAAATGAGAGGGGCTGGTGCTGGGAGGAGGGTAGCTTGGAAAGCGACAGCTAGATGAAGATGGGTAGAGATAGTGATAGGTCAGAGTGGAAGGGGAGTGGATAGATGGGAAGGAAGATAGACAGGTAGGACAGTTCAAGACGGCGGATCTGAGTTGGAGAGTTTGATCTGCGATAAGTTGGAGGGAGGGGAGATGAGGAAACTGGTAAAATTGTCCTTGATACCGTGTGTTTGGAGGGTCCAAAGGCAGAAGATGATGTATTCTTCCTTCAGACGTCAGGTGGCTAGAATTTGGCATTTAATGAGGCCACAAAACCTGCAAAGCCTTGGCGGAGTCGGTGGGGGAGTTAAAGTATTCAGCCACAGGGCAGTGGGGTTGTTGGGTGTGTGTGTCCGAGAGTTTTCCCTGAACCGTTCTGTAAGTTTACGTCCTGTCTCGCCAATGTAGTGGAGACCAGGAGCAATGGACAGACTAGAAGAGGTGTTTGGATGCACTGGATGTATATGACTGATGTGGAAGGATCGTTTGGGGCCTTGGGTGGAGGTGAGGAGGGAGGTGTTGGCACAGGTATCATACCTGTTGTAGTGGCAAGGGAAAGTGCCGGGAGTGGAAGGTGGCTTGTTGGGGTTGCGTGGACCTGACGAGGGAGCTGTGAGGGAATGGTCTCAGCAATATGATGACAGGGGTAGGGAGGGAAGTATATCTCTGGTGGTGGGGTCTGACTGTTGGAGGCAGAAATGGCGGAGGATGATGCGTTGTATCCTGAGATTGGTGGGATGGAAGGCAAGCACCAGAGAGGTTCTAACTTGTTGTAGTTGGAAGGGTGAAGTTCAAGGGCGGAGTTTTGGGCAGTTGAGGAGATGCACGAGAGCACCCTCCTGCAGCCGAACCACCTCTTCAATGCTACCTGTCCCTCTATCTATATTTGCACTGTTTGAAAGCTTAGCCAGAATGCCCTCAGTTCCTTCATATCGATAATGAATGCACAAAGTGAAAAGTTGTGTTAATAAAACTGTGTCTTGTGGAACACCACTTGTCACTGACTGCCATCCTGAGAAGGACACGTTAATCCACACTCTCTGCTTTCTGTCAGACAGCCAAACTTCAACTTCCACCTTGCCTCTAACACCATGGACCCATATCTTTCTAAATAGCCTCATGCATGGCACCTTGTCAAAGGATTCTTGAGGTGCAGATGGATAACATCTATCGGTTCTCCTTGATCAAATCTGCTCATTACTCCCTCAAAGTATTCTACCTTGTCTGTCAGGCCTGACCTCCCCTTGATGAAACCATGCTGACTCTGTCCTATTTTACCAAAGGCCTCCAAGTGTTCAAAAATCCCATTCTTCACGATGGATTCCATGATGTTACCCACAACCAAGGTTAGGCTAATCAGTCTGCAGTTTTCCATCTTCTGCCTAACTCCCTTGTTAAACGGGGTGTCATGTTAGCAACTATACAGTCACTTGGCCCTTTCCTGATTTTAGTCATTCCTGAAAGCTTACCACTTACGCTTGCATGAACTGTTTAGCGATCTCCCTTACAAGGCTGGGGTGTAGTCCATCTGGTCCAGGTGAGTTATCCACATTCAGGCCATTTCGTTTTCTAACATGTTCTTCTTGGTGATGGTCACAGTATTTCGGACTACCCTCTTACTCTCTTCAATTCTTGGGAATTTACTCGTGTATTCCACCGTGAAGACTGATGCAAGATTCCTCAGCCATTTGTTTGCTTCCCACTACTGTCTTTACAGCATCATTTCCCAGTGGTCCATATTCACATTTCCCTCTCTTTTGCACTTTATATATCTAAAGAATCTCTGACAGTTTCCTTTATATTATGGTTAGCTACCCCCAGACTTAATCTTCTCCCTCGTTATTTATTTTTTCTTGCCTTCCGTTGGCGCCAATTCTTCAGATTCTCACTACCCTTCATTCTGCTTGCTCTTTTGCTTATATGCAATCCCTGACTTCCCTTGTCAGCCCTGATTGCCTCATCCCCCCTGTACCATGCCTCTATCACTCAGCATGAATCTCTGCAGTGTCTTTTAAATTATCGTGGAATCTCCAGCCATTGCTGTTCCCCTGTCTTTCCTGCTAAATGCCTGTCCCGGTCAATTCTACCCAGCTTCTCCCTTATGCCTCTCAATTTGCCTTTATTCAGCTGAAATACTGTTAACTCTGATTCTATGTTCTCTCTCAAATTGCAGAATAAATTCAACCATGTTCTGATCACAGCTTCTGAAGTTTTCCTTCACCTTAAGCTCCCTTGTCAAGCCTGCGTCATTAAATACAGAGTCATCTGTTACCGAGTGGGCTCCACCACATGATGCTCCAAAAAGCCATCCCGTAGACATTCTTCAAATTCCTTTTCTTGCGATTCACTACCAACCTGGTTTCCCATTGCACTTGCATATTGAAATCTCCCATGTTCTCTGGAACTTTGCCTTTTCTACAGATCTTTTTTATCTCCTGGTGTATCTTGTGCCCCAGCTCCTGACCACGCTTTGGAGGCCTTTGCAAGTCTCCAACTGTGGTTGTCTTGCTTTTGTGTTTCCTCAGTTCTACCCACGCTGATTCTCCACCATCTGACCTTACTTCCTTTCTTATTGTTGATTTAATTTCATTTCTTATTAATAATGTAAACCCACTCCCTCTATCCTTTCGATAGGATATATGTCCTTGAATATCCTGATCCCCTTGCAGCCACTTCACTGTGATGCCCATTACGTCATACCACCCAATTTCAATCTATGCCACAAGCTCATTTTCACTATTCCTTATACTGCACGCATTCAGATATAACCCTTCAATCTTGCATTAATGGTCGCTCTTGTATTGCCATTTGTTTGTCCAGTATGCTTGAAGTTTGATTGCTTACACTTTCCATACACTCTGTCCTGTTTGCGTCTATGCTGGATATTTTAATAACCTCTCCTGAGCTCTGTACTCTTAACTCCTCTTTTCTAATTAAACCATACAACGGAACCCAGACCCCGCACACACACACACACTCCTAATCAGTTTAAAGCTCTGTCTACAGGCTGGTTCGGATTAACTCGGATTCTGGTCCCAGCACGTTTCAGATGAGGTCTGTCCCATCGGACCATGTCCTTTCTTCCTCAGTAATAAAATGTGTTTAAAGTTTGTGAGAAGATTTGTAGCTCGGGTGCTCGTTGTTGTGGTTCTGTTCGCCTAGCTGGGAATTTGTGTTGCAGACGTTTCGTCCCCTGTCTAGGTGACATCCTCAGTGCTTGGGAGCCTCCTGTGAAGCGCCTCTGTGATCTTTCCTCGGGCATTCATAGTGGTTTGAATCTGCCGCTTCCGGTTGTCAATTCCAGCTGTCCGTTGCAGTGGTCGGTATATTGGGTCCAGGTCGATGTGCTTATTGATTGAATCTGTGGATGAGTGCCATGCCTCCAGGAATTCTCTGGCTGTTCTCTATTTGGCTTGTCCTATAATAGTAGTGTTGTCGCAGTCGAATTCATGTTGCTTGTCATCTGCGTGTGTGGCTACTGAGGATAGCTGGTCTTGTCGTTTCGTGGGTAGTTGGTGTACATGGATGCGGATCATTAGCTGTCTTCCTGTGTGTCCTATGTAGTGTTTTGTGCAGTCCTTGCTTGGGATTTTGTACACTACATTGGTTTTGCTCATGCTGGGTATTGGATCCTTCGTTTTGGTGAATTGTTATCTGAGAGTGGCTGTTGGTTTGTGTGATGTTATGAGTCCTCGTGGTCGCAGTAGTCTGGCTGTCAGTTCGGAAATGCTGTTGATGTATGGTAGTGTGGCTAGTCCTTTGCGTTGCAGCATGTCATCGTTCCGTTGTCTTTCCCTTAGGCATCTGTTGATGAAATTGCACCTGTATCCGTTTTTGGTAATTACATTGTATTGGTGATCTTCTTCCTCTTTTTGCAGTTCTGGTGTACTGCAGCATGTTGGGGCCCTTTTGAATAGTGTCTTGATGCAACTTCTTTTGTGTGTGTTGGGGTGGTTGCTTTCGTAGTTCAGGACTTGGTCTGTGTCTGTGGCTTTCCTGTATACCTTTGTGGTGAATTCTCCGTTCTGTGTTCTTTGTACCATCAAGTCTAGGAATGGGAGTTGGTTGTCCTTTTCTTCCTCTCTAGTGAATCGGATTCCTGTGAGTGTGGCGTTGATGATCCGGTGTGTGTTGTCAGGCTGTTTGTAAGAACAGCCTTTCCACACATTCTCCATGAGACATCACAGTCATTTCAGCTATCAGTCTAGTAAACCTCTTTTGAACCACCTCCAAAACATTTACACTTTTCATTAGAGAAGGAGTCTATATTATTTCAAAGATATTTAAGAGGTCATAGATCCATAGTATCAATACCAGGGACACCATTACACAAACTGGCTAAAGAACTAAAGCAGAAACTGAAACAACTTATCAGCGGATCGAGACACTGTATACAATCAACACAGGAATTCTTGGACATCATCAGAAATATACACATAGACAAGGAAGAAACCATGTTCTCTTTCGATGTAACGGCACTCTTCACCTCTATTGACAAAGCCCTAGCCAGAGAAACAATAGCCAACCTGCTGGACACGCAGAACAGACAACAAGAAAGGGAAACCTATCAACCAAGACTGCATACTCAAATTACTGAATCTGTGCCTTACAACACACTTCATATTCAACAACGAAATATATGAACAAATCAACGGAACACCCATGGGCTCACACATCTCTGGACTCATAGCAGAAGCGGTAATGCAAAGATTAGAGCAAACAGTCTTACCGCAAATTCAACCCAAACTCTGGGTCAGATATGTGGATGACACCTTTGTAATAATTAAAAACACAGAAATAGAGAACACACACCGGATCAGCAACGCCACACTCACAGGAATCCGATTCACTAGAGAGGAAGAAAAGGACAACCAACTCCCATTCCTAGACGTGATGGTACAAAGAACAACGAACGGAGAATTCACCACAAAGGTATACAGGAAAGCCACACACACAGACCAAGTCCTGAACTATGAAAGCAACCACCCCAACACACACAAAAGAAGTTGCATCAAGACACTATTCAAAAGGGCCACAACACACTACAGTACACCAGAACTGCAAAAAGAGGAAGAAGAACTCCTGTACAATGTATTCGCCAAAAACGGATACTCGCGCAATTTCGTCAACAGATGCCTAAGGGAAAGATAACGGAACGAGGACATACCGCAGCCCAAAGGACTAGCCACACTATCATGCATCAAGAGCATTTCCGAACTGACAGCCAGACTACTGCGACCACTAAGACTCATAACAGCACACAAACCAACAGCCACTCTCAGACAACAAATCACCAGAACAAGGACCCTATACCTTGCATGAGCAGAACCAATGTAGTGTACAAAATCCCATGCAAGGACTGCACAAAACACTACATAGGACAAACAGGAAGACAGTGAACGATCCGCATCCATGAACACCAACTACCCACGAAACGACAAGACCAGCTATCCTTAGTAGCCACACACACAGATGACAAGTAACATGAATTCGACTGGGATAACACTACTATTATAGTACAAGCCAAATAGATAATAGCCAGGGAATTTCTAGAGGCCTAGCACTCATCCACAGATTCAATCAATAAGCTCATCGACCTGGACCCAATATACCGACCACTGCAACGGACAGCTGGAACTGACAACCGGAAGCGGCAGATTCAAACCACTATAAATGCCGGAGGAAAGATCACAGAAGCGCTTCTCAGGCGGCTCCCAAGCGCTGAGGATGTCACCTAGACAGGGGACGAAACGTCTGCAACACAAATTCCTAGCTCGGCGAAGAGAACCACAACAATAAAATGTGTTTATTTAACACAAAATACTGGGACAAGAAAGAAGCGTTTCGGCACATATCAAAACATGAAAACTACAAAGAGACAAGTCTATTAAAATTCACTTACGATGTGGAGCTATATGAATTTAAATATGAATTACAAAACCACAGACGAGGTGTTCAAGCTTTATTGGTCATTATTTGACCCACAGCTGAGCTGCTGATTTCCCCCAAGTCAGTGATCCCACTCACTGAGATTCTCTCGCCCTGTCTCTCACATATTGTGTAGAGTGGCGACAAGTTCCTGTTGGCCCAGAATATTAAAATTAACTCGCCTTCTGCCTGGAACCAATCTATTGATATTTTGGACCTTGTTCATCGTCAGCAACCGGCTCTGTGAAATTATTGGCGATAAATGATCTGGGATGACAGCAAAATAGTGCTCACAGGGTACGGCACCAGACAAAGGGCTTGCAGTCTGTGGGAGTTTCTAAATAAAATTTCTGTGTATTTCTCCTCGTGCTGTCTTCTGATCTAACTTCACACTCGTCTGACACCCCTTGCTCTCACTCACTCTGTCGCTCCATCTTCTCTCCATTCCTTTTCTCTCTCTTCACTTCCTTTTTCATTATATTTTTTCTCTCTCTCACACAAACACACACACACACACACACATTGTTCTCTCTGTTTTCAAATTGTGATGTTGGAGAGCTCATCGTTGTGCAATTGGCTAAACGGCCTCGTTAAGTGTTCTATTAATTCTGAAGCTCTCTGAACCACAATAAAGACTTCAGCACAATAAAGATTTCAGGTGCCTGGAGAGACAAGCTGGTGCTGCGAAGGACACAGTGCACAATCATCCTTTATCTCTTCCTGTTGCCTGATATGCCGCGGCCTTGAAATATCTGTTCAAGAAAAAATAGATTGAAATTCGTGCAGGCGGGAGGACCTTCCCCAGATGATTTTGCTGTCAGGATTTCACAAGCAGTTCCCACATACAAAATGTGGTTTTCCCTGATAGCAGCTCCTCCGAACTGACACGTCCTAGCTCTGCCTGATACTGACGTTATTTGCCTTCCGCCAACTCAGTTGCTTCACACAAGGTCCTGGCTTATCTATGTTCGTAGCTATCTTAAATCTGAAGGAGCTGTGATCACTCTTTCTAAAATTATGTCCCACTGAAACGTCAGTCACCTGGCCAGGCTCATTAGCCAATACGAAATCGAGTATGGGTCTTCCTCTCGTTGGACTATCCACATCCTGTTGCAGTTAATACATTCTGCCCCGTCTAAACCTCTTGCTCCAAGGGACTCCCAAACATTATTGGAGATATTAAAGTCACTCGCTATGGCCACTCTGTTTTTAATACACCTTACCTTAATCGACGTACATATCTGTTCCTCAATCCCTCCGTGGCTGTTGGAGGGATTATAGTAACGCAGTGTTTTCAGCCATCTTATTTTTGAGTTTTACCCATATTGCTGCAGTGGATGATCCCTCCTGTATGTCCTGTTCACGTACAGATGTAGCATTCTTCCCGATTAGTAAAACATCTCGTCCACCTCTTTTACCATCCTCTCCATCTTGCACAAAACAATGAAACCCTGGATTGTTGAACGGCCAGTACTTTCCCTCTCTCAACCGAGTCTCTGTAAACCCGCAACATCATAGTCCCATGCGCGGATTCAGGCTGTCAGTTCATCGGTCTTAACCATAATAATTCTTCCATTGAAATAAATACACTTCAGCCCAACTCCATCAGATCCTGAACTGATAATTGGTTTGAGTTTCCCTGATGTAAATTCTCATTGTCTCTTCTCTGGTAATAGGAGATTAGAAAAGACTGTCAGTAAAGCACAAACTATTACAAACAGACAATCTCTGTTTCCTCCATTGTCCCTTCTATCTGTACATTGCATCACACACTGTCCAATTCCAATAAACTGCTGGATAATTATTATAAATCAAACAACAGTCTCCAGCCTCTCATTGCACATTTTTCGACTCTCTCTGGACCCATTGTATTGACTGTTTTCTGATCCCTCTCTCAACCAAATCTCTGTAATGTTTATATCATAGTTATATATACTCCTTCAAACTCCAAACTCCAAGCTCATCTGTCTTGCCTGTCATACTGCTCACATTAAAATCAGCATTCATCAGACTGTCAGTCCCATTGTGTTCACTCCACACTGCCAGGTTGTTGTTGGTCTTAGCTGTACTGGGATTAGTCTCCAACTGCTCTTCAGTCACTTTGCTTGTGGACATAATGCTCTGGCTTCCCCACCGCCCCCCTTCCCCCCACCGTCACACTAGTTTAAACCCTCCAGGGTGACAACAGCAAACCTGCCTGCCAGGAGATTGCCGCCGGTTCAGGTCCATCCCGTCCTTCTTGTGCATTTCATACTGACCCAGGAATCCGAACGACCCACATATCGGAGATTGCTGCCAGTTCCGATACATTCCGTCCTGCTTGTGTATATCGTACCGACCCGGGAATCCCAATGATCCATTAATTGCAAGTGCTGACTACCCTACCAGCTATTTGGCCATGTTTTTAGTTATACTGTCTCCCTATTCCTAACCTCACTGGCACGTGGCATAATCTAGTCACTCCAACATTCAAAAATCCTTTCAGTACAACTCCGGCCAGGTCTTTACTTTGAAATGGATAGACTTGACAATGATCTCATTAACCAGGAAAGTGGAGCCCAATGAATCAGTCGCAATGACATAGGATCCGATATCTATCACCTTCACCAAACCTGTGTGACAAGGTATATATGTGGAGCAAAAATTTGTAGATGGACGAGGATAAACAGAATTAGTCCAAAAGACCAGAAAATGTCAGAACAGATGGCTGCCATTCAGCCTGTTTGCTTTGCTGTTCAATTGGATTTTAGCTATTCTGTTCCTTTTAATGGATGGGTCTTTGCCCCGCATCCCTAGCGGGTCAGAAAGTGCCCAGTGTCTTTGTGCACTCCCTGCATCGGGAGCATCCAGTGCCAGGCGATGGGGTGTGGGGAATCCCGGGGTGGCTCGATGAAAGGCTGCATGCAGTGACGGATGGACTCAGGGATTGAGAGAGACACAGCAGCTAATCAGAGACATGCACTCACATAAGTAGCTGGGCAAGATTCCCATGTACTCGGAAAGCCTGAGCACCAGTGCCACTTTTATAATAAACCCGTCATATTTGCAGCAATTCTCCATCAAATACAAGTAAATATACTGCAGATGGCAGAAACCTGAAACAAACATAGAAACATAGTATGGAGAGAGAAAAGTGTTAATTCTCCCAATGCAGACACGGGGAGATTGTAAAAAACTCCAAAAAGACAGCGTCCAGAGATTGGAATTATTCTTATTTGAATGAAAATAGTCTTATCAGTGATAGGCAAAATGGTTTTGTGCGGAGAAGGTCATGTCTTACCAAATCAATGGAATTTTTGAGGAACTAACAAAGTTGATTGATGAGGGAGCCACTGTAGATGTCATGTACATGGACTTCAGGAAGGCGTTTGGTATGTTTCCCCATGGTGGAGGTATGTCGAAAGTGAAGTCACATGGTGCGCAAGCTGGTGGATAAAGAACTGTCTGGGCAACAGGAGGTAGAGAATAGTAAGGGGAGGGAGTTTCTCATAATGGAGAACTGTGACCAGTGGTTTACTTTAAGATGTTTCTGGAAAGATACATGAATTGGCAGGGAACAAAGAGATACAGATCCTTAGAAAATTGGCGACAGGCTTAGATAGAGGATTTGGATCAGCACAGGCTTGTACCACCGAATGGCCTGTTTCTGTGCTTTAATGTTCTTTGTTATAACATGATCAATGACCCATCAGACCCAGGTAATGTTCTCCTATAACCTCTTCCATCAGGCTAAAAGGTACAGAAGCTTGAAAACACTGAACAGCTGGTTCAGGAACAGCTTCTTCCTGACTGTTATTATAGTGATAAGTGTACTCTCCAATCTCAGATAATGCTGATCTTGTTCCTGTTGATCTCGCCTCGCCCACGCCCTGTGCATCGTAACCTGCATAGCTCTCAAACATATTTTATAGCCATTGTTCTGTACATCATTGTTTACTATGCTTTGCCTGTATATCTTGGTACCGGTCAAAGTAAATCCTCACCTCCCTTCCCCCAGTTCCTCCAGTGCTTACTCCCAGCTGTCTCTGTTCCTTACCCCCAGAACCTCCCATTCCCCACCCCCAGCACATTGTGACCTCACCTCCCTGTGTGCTTTGTATCCCACTATTTCTCTCTCACTGTCTGTTTCCGTGTTTTCCTTTTCTCTGTCTTCTGTCTCTTTCCCAGAACTTACTATCTCCCCTTCTCCCTGTTCTTGTGACTGTTTGTTTCTTGTTTTGTTTCCTTTCTCTGTTTTACTGACTGTCCTTCTGTTTGCCTCGCTGTGTTCTCTCTCTCCTTCTACGTGTCCGTCTCTTTCTCCCTCGTTGTGATGGTGATGGCTTCTCTATTCTTTTGAAGCATGTGATGCCTCTTTGGTTGGATGTTGGCAATACAATAAACTCAATTATGTTTTTGTATCTTGGACATAATTTAAATTAATTGGTTAAATTTCAATTGTTGTCAAAACAGCAACCAGAACTTGGATATCCATTTAACAACCAATTCTTACATCTAAATATTTTGGAACTGCCTGCTCCCAGAGTTCTGCATACTGGCAACTGAAAGCATTCTATTCACGTGCATAATAGTGTGAGGTAACTGCTCTTCACAGGACCGTAAGAAACTGCAGACCGTTTTGTTCACAGACCATACTATCATGGAAGACAGTCTTGTCTTCTCATTTGTGCTTCTCATTGTCAGTGAAAGGCTGGCAACATCAAATATCTCTCCCAAACTAGTAATGATCTCCTACAACCTCTGCTACAACCTCTTCCAAAAGGGAAGCGATACAGAGACTTGAAAACATGGACTTGTATGCTCAGGAACACCTTCTTCCCTACCGTAATTAGATTGACGAATTGACATCTCTAACTTTTCAATTAATATTAATCTTTCTCAATTTGATCATGAATTGCACTGCTCCTGTGCAGCTGTCACCTTGTATGCCTCACTCTGTCTGAGTGCCCTGTGATGCTCAAGGTCTTAGATTAGAATAGATTACTTACAGTGTGGAAACAGGCCCTTCGGCCAAACAAGTCCACACCGCCCCGCCGAAGCGCAAACCACCCATACCCCTACATCTACTCCTTACCTAACACTACGGGCAATTTAGCATGGCCAATTCACCTGACCTGCACATCTTTGGACTGTGGGAGGAAACCTGAGCACCCGGTGGAAACCCACGAAGACACGGGGAGAACGTGCAACCTCCACACAGTCAGTCGCCAGAGGCGGGAACTGAACCCGGGTCTCTGGTGCTGTGAGGCAGCAGTGCCACCGTGCCGCCCACAATGGGCAATCAAATAAGTGAACTAATGCTGGCACAGCCAGCGATTCCTATATCCCATTAATAGGTATAAGAACATGACGACACTCAGGGAACACAGACAGGTGGGATTAAATCGATTTAAACATGATCTTAGACTGATAGAGATTTCCCTCGGTATCTGAAAGTAGAGTGTTCCTACAATACCTTTCATAAGCTGATACAGCATAAAGTGAAGTAGCATTAATTTATGTGCGAAAAATTTACTTGTGAAAAGTGAAAATCCTCTTCGGATTTCTTTTGGTTAGCGTAAACAGGACGTAATGGAGGTTTTTCGGAAAGGGAAGTGGAAAAAAAGCAAATTTTTGAAAAGCGGGGGATGCATGTACCGGCATGGGCAAGATATTCAGGAAGATGGGAAAAGTCAAACATAAATGAGAGCATCTCACATTTTATTTCCATCCCAGCGGATCATCATTCCCTTTGTTTGTTCTTTGTCTTCTATCTCTCTCTTTCTCTATCGATTCAACTCACTCCTCCTGCCCTTCAAAGCAGACTTCCCTGTCACCAGCATTGTTCACACTATTTTCCAGCTGCTTTCCGTTCAGAAAAGCTTCCCAGCATTTTCTGATCTTTTCTTTGCATTATTTATGCAATTTCAGATCTCCAGCATCTTTCTTTATTTGGTTTAATCTTCAAATGTGTTATTCCATGGGAAGTCGGCAACTCTACAAACGGCAGCCTTTGTTAATCATCACTAATTGCCCTGACTCTGACGCCATTCCACAAACCAATATAAAGTAAAACACATTCAGAAGGGTCTGAAGTCACACTTAACCCAGACTGGGTAGTAACATCAGACTTCTTTACCGAAGGTCATCAGTGAAACAGGAAAGTTTTCAGACGAAATGTGGGTTTTATGGTTGTTTTCCGTGCAATTCACTTTTATTCCAATTCTTATCATTTTTATTTAAGTTCTGCCATCAGCTGTGGTAGGACTTGGAACAATTCGCTTGAAACAATGTCTTTCATTTAATAAGCTTTACTCCTAAATTACATCCAGCGACATTCCTACTCCGATACCTTGTCCTAATCATGAAGTAACGTCCGAGACAAGAACAATTTTGTGATTGAAATACTTGTAACTGGAAAAGTCGCCAGAAGAGAGCTTGAAACATAAAGTCTGAATTTTACCAACGTGAAGACAATGGTTTGTTCAGCCACAGCACTGACGCAGAGATGAAGACTGGGGATATTGTGATCTGGTAGTGGACAGGGTTCGTGACAGAGAGAACAAGAGACATAAATCAGTTCAGGGCAAAAAGGGATCTCGAGGATGTGCACAGTTTTATTCTCAGATGTTTGGGAGGGAGTGGTCTGAAATTCAAATGAATAGAAACTGCAATTGAAATTGAAGATAAAAGTTTCTTTCATTGGAAAACATAGATAACAGAAATTGCAATGAAGTTCAAAATTGTTTATGGGATTAATGAATGGACAGAAGTAGAGAACACCAACAATAGCTAGAATAGGTTATGATTTGGAGATGCAGGTTTTGGACTGGTGTGTACAAAGTTAAAAATCACACAACACCAGGTTATAGTCCAACAGGTTTAATTGGAAGCACACTAGCTTTTGGAGCGTCGCTCATCCACCATAGGTTAGTAACACACTCTCCACCCCGCCCAAAAAAATAATAAGACCACTAATATCCGATAAGGTAGAAATTTCCAACAGAGGAAAATGTTGAAAAGACCCAAGGAAAGACTCCTCTCCATTTGTGTAATTATCCAGTCCATTATTCTCAGATTCAGATCCGTCCTCTCCACGTCTGTGCAGCTGCTGATCTCTGTTACTGTTGGAGCTGATGCATCTGCTCCTACAGTGGGATAGCGCACTGAATGAAGCCCCTCACCAATCGGAGAGGGAAACCCTCCAGTGACACAGTTATGAGCATGGAGACTGACATCAATTGCGGTCACTGAGCAAACAGCTCCAGATTTCAATACAGCACAATCAGTTCACAATATATCTGGACTGAACTGGACTTAATGCTGACATCGCTGGCAATTGGTCACATCTCCTATCACCAATTCCTCTAGTGAAGTCAGTTGTGAGGGAGAATGATGGACGTTTTCTTATCGCAGGCTAGATGACTCTGCTCTGTTGTACGCTTGCAATGTTGTCACCATCTTACCCAGAATCTCCGCCCCTCCCCAAAAAAAGAAACACAATCAGGATGTTGTTACTGTGCTGATCTCCCCTCCACGGGAACAAACGCCAGCCAACAGACTGTCACTGGGCACAATTGCCCTGAACATAGACAGGAAGTGTGGACTTCTCTGAATGGTCCTCTCACTGCTCTAATAAAGAAACGTTGGACCTTCCATATAGAATATGCTCCAGTAATTAATTTATACAAATTGAAAAACATTTTAATGCAGTTTTATTTGCTGTAAAGCAGTAATTTTTAACCTTTTTTCCCCTCAGTCCAAAGCCAAAAGTGAACTTATTCATTAAGACTTATGGATTAATGAGCCAGGTTCAGCTCGGAGATAGGGCGGAATGGGGAAAGTGGCTGTGGAGACTGCATGGGGAGTACAATGATATTCCCCAGTCATCATCACTCTTAACGTCAGATAGAATTAAATATAGTTCACAACAAGGAACGAGCCAACGTTTGGGAGATGCAATGCTGAAGGACAATGTGAGCTGAACAGGATAATTTTAAATGTGATAAAGTGAACTATATTTTATATACAAACCATTTAATCATTGGGAATACAGATTAACTAGTGTCACCCCATCTGAAGCATTGACTGTGATGTCTCTTCACAGATACAGCCAGACCTGCTGAGTTTTCCCTCCAATGTCTGTTTTTGTTTGAGATTGATCATGTTGTTCATATCTGGCAGGATGCTTACAATTAAAAGCAGATGCTAATAACAAAATGTACAGGGCTATGGGGGCAATACAGGAGAATGATAGTCGAAATATCGCTAATTCCAAAACTGGAAGAGACAATGGGCTGAGTTTTCACCACCTTTGCTGTAATAATTCTATGTTATGCATTGAAAGCTTTTGGAGATTGGGGAGACAAGCTTGTTGAATGAAGGACACGGAGTGTTCCATTATCAAAAATCTATCCCTATTGTTTCATGAAGTTCAGCTGCCTCTAAAATGTATTTTCAAACAAAATAGATTTCCTGAGATTTACAACATGTTCAGATTTTTTTAACTTTCTAATCATAAAGAAGAAACAGATTTCGGCTGTAATTGAGGTGTCACAGACACACCAACTGTAATAGAAACATGGAAGTACCACATTGTTTAAATATTACCAAGGTCAACATGTAGACCTGTCAAGAAACATGAAATATAGAGATAATGGAAACATGAAATGCAAACAGAAAATGCTGGAGAAACGAAAAAGGTGAGGAACTGTCTGTCGAGAGCAACAGAATTAACGTATGTCATCTGATGTGACACTGTTCTGAAAAGTCCTATTAGAATCAAAGGTTAATTTTTTGCATGTCTGCTCAGATGTTGCCAGATCGACTGAGTTTCGCTCCAGCCCTTTTGATTTCTTTCTTCATTCTGGACTGTGACAAAGTGCCTGATCTGAATGATAATAGCAAAACTGTTATCTCTCAGTTGAATCTCGAGTAATTTGTTATGGACATTAAATGATAAATTACAAAGTCCCTATGTTTGACAGGCTCTAAATATCGATGACGGATTGCATTGTGAGAACTTGCCATGAAAATGTTGAAACAAAACAGAAGTTGCTGTAATCGCTCAGCAGGTCTGTCAGCATCTGTGCAAAGAAATCAGAGTTAACGTTTCAGGTCCAGTGCCCGTTCCTCAGAACTGACGATAACACAGAAAATGCTCATTTATATGCAGAAGAGACTGGATAGCTCTTAATGGAGAATGTTAGTAGCTAACAATATGTGTGAGTCATAGAAGGCTATCTGAGAACTAGGCCTGATGTATGGGTAGGTGGCTAGGACATTGGGGAGTTCTGGCCCGAAAATTATTGAACTTGATTTTGAGTCTAAAGGGCTGCAGAGTCCGTTTATGGAAAATGAGGTGTCGTTTTTTCAGCTTGCGCTGAATTTGCCTGGAACAGTGCAGCAAGCATGACACAGAGATATTGGTCAAGGAATAGGATGGGCTGTTAAACTGGCAGACAACTGAAAACTCAGAGTCATTTGCAGCGGTCCAACTTGGATGTTCTGTGAAGCGGTCACCCAGTCTGCCCTTCATTTCCCTAATGTAGAGGAGACCACATTGTGAGCAGCGCATGTAGTAGACCGCATAATGGGAATTGTTGGTAAGGTGCTGCTTCACCTGGAAGGTATAGTTGGGCCCTTTGATACTGATGAGTAGGGAGGTAAATGGGAATGTGTCACACCTCCGGCAGGGGAAAGTGAAGTGGACCTGTGGTGGGAGTGAATAAAGAGTAGACCAGTGTGTCCTGGAAGGAATAATCCCTTTAGAAGGTGGACAGGGGAGGAGAGGTAAATATGTGCAGTTGGGGACATCTCGCTGGAAAGGGGGAAATGCGGGCTGCTGATCCTCTGCATGTGAATGCGGCTGGGATAGTAGGTAAGGGCAAGGTAAACTCCGTTGCTAGAGGGAAGGGGAGGGGTTGACGAGAAGTGCAGGAGATGAGTCAGACTCGGTTGAGGACCCTATTGACAACAATGATGGGTAATCCCTTGATGGAGGAACAAGGTGGACATTTCAAAGGCTTCTTTATTGAATTTAGCATCAGCAGAAGCAATGCAGTGGATTCGGAGGAACTGGGGGAATGGAATTGATTCTATGCAGGAAACCAGGTGTGAGGATGTATACTCCAGGAAGCTGTGGGAGTCGGTGGGTTAATACTGGAGATCAGTGGCTTGTCGATACCCAGAAATGGAAGCAGAAATGTTGAGGAAAGGAAGTAAGGAGCCAGGGGTCGACCAGGTGAAAGTGATGGAGAGTTTCAAATTCCAAGCGAAATCGGTGAACTTTTCCAATTCCGGACAAGAGAGAGATGCATCTGCAATGATATCATCTATGTATCAGACAAAGAGTTGTGGATGGGTGCGGAGTAGAACTGGATCAGGGAATGGTCGACGTCCCCCAAGAAGAAACAAGCATACCTGGGGCCCAAGTGTGTATCCATGCACTTCCTCTGTGTGGCAGGAGCAGGCTGAAGCAATGGGGCTGCCCGGGCAGTTCTGTTTGTGAATTTTTGAGAGGTGATAGAAGCGAGCTCTGCTATCAGAGGACCATCAGATCGGGGGCAGATGGGAGGTGGGGCGAGTGGGGCAGAAATCTCCAGATGAAATATGGTCAGTTATCGTAGTTGATACAATGGCCTGATGTGCCATGGTAGGGTCATGGTCCAGGGGGAGATTAGAGGAGGTACCTGAGAGTGGGCGTTCAACCTTTGAAATGTCGAGGTCAGTCAACCAGACTACAGCAGCATCACCCTTATCGGCATAGGCTGAATAACACAGTCAGGGCTGCATCTAAGCACATGGAGTGTAGGCTGTTCGGACATTGATAGTATGGATTTGGTGAGGGGAGTGCAGAGAAATTAAGACAACCAATGTCGTGTTGAGATTTCTCAGTGAACCGATTTAGTTCAGGTGAAGGCCAGAGGGAGCGGTCCAGGTGGAGGGAGAGTGTATATGGGACAGTGAGAGGAATCTTGCCGAAAGAAATGGGCACTGAGGCGAAGACAGCGGAAGAACACAACTCAATGTCATGCCTAAAATTCATTAAAGTGGGGGCACAAAGATGTAAAGTTCAGACATTTGATTAGTACAGAACATTCAGCGTCAGAGAGTGGAAGTTAAGGAGGGATCGTGAATAAACGACAGGAGGTGGAGTTGGGGGAGGGCATGGAGTCAGTAGGCAGGTATGGGAGGGGAGGAAGGTTCCAGAGGGTCAAGGACATCTCTACCTTGTTGCAAATTGTGTGCCCAGTACATCTGTTTAGCACGACGAATAAGCCAGTGAATAAATTAGAATTGTGATGTGGTGCAGCTTTGAGAGAATATAATGTGATTCTGCTGGACAGAGAAAACGTTGACCTCAGTGGCACTGACATCGCACGATCAGACCTCAGAAAGTAACTGATTGAAAATAATTGGGAAGGTAATCTTATTGTAACATCCTGATTTCACTGGAGTGACACTCAGGCAGCAAGGTCTTACTTTTGGGAGACTTTAGACCAAACTGTGAAAATATAATATGCCTTGATGTTATTAACAAGAAAAAAATTATCCATGGTTTTGGGAGGCACTAGCAAGGGCAGAGTTTATTTGTCATTCCCAGTAGCTCTGGGGTAAGTGTCATTGTTCAGTGAGGAAATTACCAGCACAGAATTTCCTGCGATTCCCATTGACCACAGTTTACTCAGGATCCCTGATGTGACATGAGTCAAATACTATTTTAATGCAACGCAAGTTAGTCTGATCTCAACTCAACTGACATTGGAAGATCAGTTAAATGAATAAAGAAGAAAAGGCCAGTACACAGCCTCTTTGAACAATGTGCTCACTGTACTCACAATGTTTAAGGTAAACCTGATGGATGGATTTCTGATTCTGAGGAGAAGTTTGTCCTATTTGTGATGAGGCTGTTTGGTAAAGAACTGTGACAGAGAGACAGAAAGACACTCCCCTCTGTACCATGAGGAATAAAACCACCCTGTTCACGGTGGATCAGTCAGTGACAGAAACATACTATTGCCTGTTCCTTTTGGACATTGATCATCTCAATCTCATCATTGACTGATGAGCATATAGCAGCCCAGAAGCCAGCGGCTCCCATCATCCCAGTTGGAAAGCAATATGGGGAAGGGATGGCCAGAGAAAGTGGGAGGAACTGTGGAATTTGTGTAACTTACATTGGGAGTGGCAGAAAAAGATTGTGAAGGGAGATCATCAGTGGAAGAGTATGTAGCAGCAGGGGGGTAGTTCAAGGGAAGTAGGAGTGCAAGAAAAGAGTAGAACGGAGGATGAAGAAAGGCAGATGATGTTTTAGTGACAGGGAAAAGCTTGCTTTTGAGATAGTGAGATTGGATGAGGAAAAATCGGGATCTGGATTCCATTCAAAATTAATAAAGGATTTCTTGTACTTTCTCTTCTGTCACTTGATTTTTGTTCAGGTTGTACATATATTTCTAAATCTCCATCAAGTGCAGACGACATGTTTCTTTCTCCCCTACGTGGTGTTTCAATATTTTTGATTTTTTTATAGTATATATTTGCTTCCAATTCAAGGTGGATATGAGAATATGATTCGATCTTCTGAAGTTTGCCCATAAAATAGTAACATGAATACTTTCCATGTTCTACCACCATTAGTCTTCTGCAGGTCAGACAATTTTGTATCCCACACACATATTTCGCTGTTTCCCTGTACCCCATGCCCCCTTACTTTCTGAATGAGCCGATCTTATGGTAACTTATCAACCACCTTACTAAAATCCATGTGCATCACATCCACTGTTCTACATTCATCAATGTGTTTGATCCCATCTTTAAAGAATTCAATAAGTTCTGTGAAGCATGAGTGCACCTCAAAACGTTATGCTGATTATATCTAATCAAACTATCATTTTCCAAGTAATCATCCAATACGTTTCCCAATACAGAAGTAAGACTGACTGGCCAGTATTTCGCAGGATTATCCCTATTGCCTTTCCTGAACAAGGGTATAACTTTTGCCAACCTCCAATCATCAGGCAATACTTCAGCGGATATTGGGGACGCAAGGATCATCTACAAAGGCGCAGCAATCTCTTCTCTCACTTCCTCTGGTAACCTCGGGTGCTTCCTGTCTGGTCCAAGGGACCTATCTATCCTAATGTTTGTATTTCAATCAGTCTGTATTTCACCTCACTTTGTCTACTCACTGTCCAAACAACTGATTGACTGCTTTCCATTGCAGGGCTATATACAGCGCTGCCCTCCTGAGCAAATACCGTTCCAAATGCCCCATGAATCAGGGAATGGATAAAAATATGAACACACCAATGTCTTCCTGATTAAGGGACTGTGCCCGAAGTTTTCACTCTCCTGCTCCTCGGATGCTGCCTGACTTGTTGCGCTTTACCAGCACCATACTTTTCGACACTGATCTCCAGCATCTGCAGTCCTCACTTTTTCCATTACTGAGAGCTGACCCCTCTGCACACTGAGCACAGTAATGTATTTGGAGATGACTGTTCAGTTCTGGAACGTTGCATTTGATTAACACATTAATTAAAAAAGAAATTACAACTCAACAATTAATTCATTCATTCCCAGAGTTACAGTTTTAGTTCATGGAAAGGCAGCTTGATAACAAATAGTGAATAACTAAAGAACTGCAAGGTATATATGTGTTATATTCCAGGCTGGATGTCCTTTACCTTAATGCTGGGAATATTATCGAACCGACAGATGTGATAAGGGGTTGAGATGACATTTTTGGAGTGTGACATTTTTGCCCTCACAGAGATGTTTTTGAGGGACGTCAGGGCTGACAACTCAATATTTTGTGGGAAAAGAACTATGGGCAGCACATGAGAGGGGTAAAAGAGAAGGTGGTGTTGTCTTAATAATTATGGAGTCAATGACTGCATTCAGCTAGGATCATATCTTGGAAGGGTATTCAAATGACGCTTTGTGGGTTGAGGTTAGGATCCAAACGATGACAGATGCACTGCTGGGGATATATGATCGACTCTCAGATAAAAGAAAATACAGCAGCAGATATATAAACAATTCACTGAGGTGTGTAAAAACAATAATAGGATTATAATATTGATACATTTCAATTCCAAATATTCATTAGGGCAGTGATTTTTTTTTAAAGAGGGGAAGATGACTTGACAGTTATTCCAGAGAGACTCTTATACCAACATGGAGCAGATACAACAAAAAGTGGGGTAGTGCTGGGACTCACTGTGGGGAACGAAGCCAGTCAGGTGCTGCAGGCAGGATTGGGAGAACATTGCAGGACCAGTGACCGTGACTCAAGCATTTTTAGCTTGTTAAGGAAAAGATCAAAAGAAAAAGGTTTGAAATATAAAAATAATTTGAAGGAGGGAGGCAGAATGTCTCATAAAAAGGGCACGATCTGGCCACAGTACAGTTATTTCTGGGTGAAACTGTAACAGAACAGCGTGTTGTTGGGAGTTGGTGGGGATCACATGCTCACAATGGAATTAATGAAAGTGCCACAACAACATGTTACTCCAAAGATCAAATGTAGCAAAACAAGCCCGGAGAACATGGGATATCTACAAATATTCAGAATGGAATTAAAAATAAAAGAGAAGCTTAAAACAGGCATAAAGTAAACAGGTCAATGGATGTCCCAGAAGAGGAGAGAACGTGTAGGGCTAAACTCAAAAAGTAAGTAAAAGAGCAAAAAGGGGGTGGGGCATGGTGATAAAAAAAACATTAGTGGACAATATTTTCAAGACTCCAAAGACATTTTATCGGTTTACTTTGGGTAAGAGAAAGAATAGGGAGTATTAGGGACCAACAAGGCAACCTGTGCATAGAGCCAGAGGATATGTCAAAAACGTACTACATATTGGTCTTCACTTTGGAGAAGCAGTTTCTGTATTCAACGTCTGTTTCAGACAGTTTGACCTTGAGCAAATTAACACAAAAGCTGAGGAAGAATTGAAAGTTGGTGCATGGTAAAAAGTGGGCAAATCCCTTGATCCGGATGAACTGTATCTTAGACTGATGTGGAAGATGATGGAGGAGATTACTGGCTCTTAAATGTTGTGTTGCTTTTTTTTGTTTTGCCTCTGGCACCAGAGGTGGTATGATCGCACATGACAAAATCTAATGTAGGTTCAACGTCCACACAGAGTGCTAGAAAAAAAGCCATGGGATAAAAGATCACCAAGTCACACCTCAGTGAGAGGGAAACAATTGTATATAATTGCGACGGCCGTTGAGGAATGATCACTAAATATGTTCAAGGCTGAAATGCACAGAGTTTTAAACAAGGGTTACAGGGGAAATGCTGGAAAATGGAATTGAAGGTTATCAGAATAAATGTACCCTAATTGAAAGAAAAAACAGAGTCAGCGAGCGGATGGGCATTATATCGCTCATATGTCTAATGGTAAACCTTTTCAAATGGCCTGTATTCACTGGAACACCAGCATCTCTCCCTCCAGAATGAGACACAGTTTGGAAAGCAACCAATAGATTCACGGAATTCATAAATGCAGTACTAATGGACAGAAAAGATCAGAGGACTGCAACAACGTGGATTGGATGTCAGGGTGAATATTTGCATCAGCGCAGTCACCACTACGAGGAGGAAAACCTCAGCAAGACAGTCTCCAAGTCCAAGTATGGGCCTGGTGTGAAGAGTGCTTAAGGCCCAAACAATACATCGCTGCAGTGTTTCCCTCCTCCCCTAACCAAAACCAAATGTGGAGTGGTCCATTGACGTGCTGTTAGTGGCAGAGTAGGTAGTAAAGCTTTGGTTCCAGAGGCTTCGGTGAGCAGCGGCTCAGCAAAAGGTACAGGTAAGCTCACGTCAAGTCTTTTTAATGCTAGTTTGACAGTTGAGATGGCAGTTAGGGCAGTTGCACGTTCCTCCTGCGGGATGTGGGAGCTGAGGGAGATTTCCACTGTCCCTGATGACTACATGTGTGGGCAGTTAACCAGCTGCAGTTCCTGGGAGACCGTGTTCGGGATCTGGAGTTGGCTGCTCTTCAGATCATCCATATACAGAGCAATTCAGAGCTAAGAGCTTTAGTGAGGTGGTCACACCCAAGTCCATCCCTTGTTTCTTTAAAGACTGTCATATCCCATATCCCAGTCCCATGTAAAGATCCACGTCCTGAGTTCGTCAGCCTTACCTGTCAGCCGTGTTGCATTTAAATAAACGCAATTTAATCCAAAAGGCGTTCCTTGCTTCCTGTCGTGTTCCAGGCAGAGAGTAGCTGGACGACAACCAGGAATGGGGAAGGGAGTAGGCAGAGAGTGCAGGAATCCCCTGTGGCATTCCTCTCGAAAACAAGTATACAATTTTTGATACTGATTTTGTAGTGTTGGGAGATGGGTGTCGGGAAATGACCTTTTAGAGGAAAGCAGCAATAGCCAGCATAGTTGCATTATGACTGGTTCTGGGGAGCAATGGGAAAGGATAAAGATAAACAGCATCTTAGATATAAGAGATTCTGTGGCCTCAAATGGCAAACCAGGATGGTGTGTTGCCTCTCAGTTGTCAGTGTCCAGGATATCTCTGAGTGTCTGCTGAACGTTCTCGGAGTTGCGGGTGGGGTGGGGTTGGTGAGCTGTTAGGAGTCATTGTGCACGTTGGCACAAATGACACAGGTAGACATAGGAATGTGGTCCTACAGAGTGATTACTGAGAGCTCGAAGAAAAGTTAAAAAACAGGACCTTGACAGTCACCTGATATCTTCCAGTGTCATGAGCTAGTGTAGGTAAAAACAGGAGGATTTGGCAGATGAGTATATCACGAAAGAATTGATGCAGGGGGAGGGATTCATATATTTAGATCATTCAGAGCTTTTCTGTGACAGAATTGACCTGTTCAAGAGGGACTGGTGGCACATGCACATGCACTGGACGAGGGACCAATATCTTCGCAGCCAATTTTGCTCGTGCTTCAAGGGAGTGTGTAACCGAGATTGGCAGGAGGTGGTATCCTCAAGAGCAGGGAGGCAAGTGTGAGGCTGGAAGGAGATACATTATTCAGAAATACTACGTTGAAGAGACAGATCAGGCTCGAACATGATAGGGAGCAAGGAATGCCTGTTGATTAAATTGCATTTATTTCAATGTGAACGGGCTGACAGGTAAGGCCAATGAATTCTGGGTGTGGTTAGATAATCGGCGCTGGATAGTCTAGCTACTATCAGAAACATGGCTGAGGGATGGGTAGGACTGACAGCTTAATGTACCAGGAAAATGCATTAGGAGGGACAGAGATGGTGGAAAGAGGGAGAGGAGTTGCATTTCTAATCAAGGGGAGTATAAAGTAGTGATCAGAGATAAAATAACTGACGAATCATCCAGTGAGGCTTTGTGGGTTGAACAAAGAAATAAGAAGCGGATGGTGACTTTATTGGGGTTGTAATATAGGCCCCCACACTGTCAACAGGAATTACAGAAACAAAAATATCTAGAGAGTTTGGGGAGACTTGCAGAGAACATTCGGATTGTCATAATAGGGGTTTTAATTTTTATAACACAAACTGGAAGGGATTTGATAGGATGGAATCAATTAAGTGCGTCAGGAAAGTTTCCTCAAGCAGTATATGGAGGATCCTAATCGGGAAAGGACAATATTTGATCTACTCTTACGAAATATATCAGGGTAGGTGAGTGAGGTGACAGTAGATGTGCACTTTGGGATCAGTGACCATAGTTCTGTTAATTTTAAAATAGTTATGGTGAGGGAAGAAGTTAATCCACAGTTTCAAGTTCAAAATTGGGGCAAGGTTAATTTTGATGGACTCTGACAGGAGTTTGCAGGGGTTGATCAGATTAGTCTGTTTGCAAGCAAAGGGACCTCCAGCAAGTGGGAGTTTAAGATCTGTATATTCCTGTGAGTATGAAAGGAACGTTGACAGAAATGATGAACCCTGGATAACAAGAAATGTTTAAGCTTTGACCAAAAAAATGTGGAGGCATGGCTCAGGTAGAGGCAGCTTGGATCACGGAAATCTGTGGAGGTGTGCAGGGGATATCGGAGTATATTCAAGAAGGAAATCAGAAGGGCGAAAGGGGGTATGAGATAACCTTGACTGAGAAGATCAGGGTGAATGCAAAGAGGCACTTCAAGTATATTAAAGGAAAATCATTAACTAAAGAGAGAATACTACCCCTCAAAGACCAAAGTGGACATGCATGTGTAGTACCATAAGAGATAGGCAATGTTCTAAATAAGTATTTCTCCTCTATATTTACAGTGTAGAAAGACATGAATATATGGGAATTTGGGGAAATTAGTGGTGATATCTTAGAGACAGTCTGTATCACAGTAGAGGAAGTAATTGATGTACTAGAATTTTTGAAATTGGAGAAATCTCATGGTCCTTACCAGATATATCCAAGACCACTGCAAGGGGCTAGAGAAGAATTTGCGGGGGCTCTGGCTGATAATTTTGATCATCAGTTACCAGAGGTGAGATCCCAGAAGACTGAAGGATAGCAAATGTTGTGCACTTAATCAAGAAGGACTGAAATAATAAAGCCTGGAAAATACAGACCAGTAAGCGTAACATCTGTGATCGGTAAATTACTTGAGAAGATTCTGAAGGATCAGATGTACATGCATTCGGAAAACAGGGTTTAATTAGGAATAGTAAGCATGGTTTTTTGAGTGCAAGTTCATGCCTGAAGAATTTGTTAAATTTCTTTGATGACATGACCAGGAAGATTGACTAGGGCGGGCCAGTAGACGTCCAAACGTGTGGTGCTGGACAAGCACAGCAGGTCAGGCAGCATTGGAGGGGAAGGAAAATCGACATTTTGGGCATAAGCCTATCATTAGGAATGTCCAAGGTTTCGATACTCCTGCTTCTTAAATGCTACCTGACCAGCTAGGCATTTCCGGTGCCACACTTTGCAACTCTGTTCTCCAGCATCTGCAGTGCTCACTTTCTCCAAGGGTGATATATCTGGTCCAAATGGATTTCAGTCACACCAGAACACAGAACAGGATAAGGATTTTCAGCCCTTGGAGTATGATATACAGTTACAGGAGGAGGACAATTAATCCTCAAGTCAATAGAACTAGACCCATTCTAGATCATGCAGCAACACGATCAGGCTATTCAGCAACTTGAAGTCAGTAACAGAGGAAATGGAAAAGGAAACAAAGTGACAGGACTATGGGTACACGGGAATAACACCAGGCTATATCGCCTGTAAAGCCTGCTCTTCCCTTCAATAAGGTCAGGGCTGATCTCTCCCGGCATTAACTTCACTTCCCTGCCCAATTCTTGTAGCCCTCAACTCCCTGATGTGTCAAGATCCTTTAACACCATTCTGCTCCCTCAAACATTTCAGAGATGCAGCTGTCTGGAATAGAGAGGCCCGAACAGTCACTACCCTCTGAGAGAAGGAAACAGTCCCCACGGATTTACCTTGACCTTTGACATGAACAAAATATATGAGCACAGTATCAGAGTGACTTACCCTGACATCACTGCAGGGTGTGACTGAGGAAGGTGTCAAGGAGACTAAATAACATTGAACCTAATGGCAATCAGTTGTAAACTCCTAATGGTTGGGCCACTCAGGACACCATGTGACTGGTGCAGATCAATCCTCTCAGTCCCTAGATATCGATGTTGGCGATCCTCAGTGTAGCTTCCTCGGCACAAACATCTTCAGCTGGTTCATCAACGTCTTACCCTCCGTCATTAGATCAGAAGTGAGGATGCTCAGAAAATATCGCATAAAGCATCAAAACCTGGTCAACATTCAAACTCATGCTGTTAACGTCTAGGTAACATTAGTGTAACAGTACTACTGGACCCTGAACATTTCCAAAGAAAAAAAAGAGCAGCCCATTCTGTCTCTCAAGCTGGTGTAACTAAAATGTGAGAACGCCATTCATCCCGTTGAAGCTATTGGATAAGAAGAGGCACAGCCCATTTACGATCTCTTACCTATTGCACAAGAAGAATTTTTTTAAAAAAAAAACTACAAATGTTGGCTGGAAGAACACAACAGACCAGGCAGCATCAAGAGAAGAAGTCCACTCCTTGGGCATAAGCTTTCTTCATGACTGGGGTTGGGGTAACGGTATGTACAGATAAAGAGTCGAGGTGCAGGAGTAGGAGGAGGCGGTGTGGTGAGGTGGGGAACACAGGTAGAGGGTACCACCGGGTTGGTCAATGGGAGGAATGAATCCAGTTGAGAGCTGGAAGATGAGTTGATCAGAGGAATGGAAGGGCGAGAGGCTGGGAAGGGAGTCGGGGTATTGGAAGGGAGGTTACCAGAAATGGGAGAACTCAATGTTGAGTCCTCCGGGCTGTAGGCTACACCGGTAGAATATGAAGTGTTGTTCCTCCAGTTTGTGCTTTAGTTCGTTGAGGCAATGGAGGAGGTTGACCATTTCGGAAATGGAGTTGGAGGGGGAATTGAAATTGGAGTTGATTGGGAGCACAGATCAGCCCTTACAGGCCAAGCTGAGATGCTCAGCAAAGCATTCCCCTTAGTTTACATTTGGTCTCCCTGATATAGAGAAGACCACATCAGGAGCACCAGATACAGTAAACTAGGTTGCATCCCATTACCTGGCACATCTTCCACAAGGACCAATCACTTCGCTAATTTTGGTTCGTGCCACACTCCCCACCAAACCCGCAATCCCCACTGGCAACTGAACCTGCAGATGAATAAAATGAACATCTGCCGGCACACCACCTCCCTCAGCTCATCCAAGTCCCCAAACAGTCTTTCCCCATGGGATAGAGATTCACCTGCCTCTCCTTCAACCTAGTTTACTGCATCAGGTGCACCTGATATGGGCTTCACTCCATCGGGGAGAGCAACGTAAACTAAGGGCTCATTTCACTGTGCATCACAGCCTGGCCCACAGCGGCCGACCTGAACTCCCAGTCACCACCCATTTCAATTCCCTTTCCCAATTCCTTTCCAACATGACCTCCTTGGCCTTCTCTGTTGCCACAGTGAGTCAGACCGCAAATTGGACGAACAACATCTTACCTCCTGCCTGGTTAGCCTACAACCCGGAGGACTCAACATTGAGTTCTCCAATTTGAAATATCCTTCCCATCCATGGCCCTACTCCCTTTCCAGCCCCGCCTTCTCCCTTCCATTCCACCAAATGACCCCGCCTTCTAGCTCCCAACCGGATTCATCCCTCCCATCGACCAACCAGGTTGCACCCACCAATCTGCTACCTCACCATCCTGCTGCTCTCCCCACCCCAACCACTCCCTTCCCTCATTATCTGCAGTTCCCCCTACCCCCACTCGTAATCCTGAAGAACGGCTATACTTGAAGTGTTGACTTCTCCACCTCCTGTTTTGGCCTGGCTTGCTGTTTCTTCCAGCCTCCTGTTTGTCTATTATTACACAGGAAGATAAGGAATCTTTTAAGCACAACACGCGGGTACGCAGCTACCACGGGTCACCCAATAATGGACCGCTTCCCTGGAACGAGTAAGAGGATATTCAGCCACCCAAAACATTGACACATGAACAGAAGAGGCCATTGAGCCCCTCCAAACTGTTACACTGAAATAGGAGGATGTCATTGATGCTGCAACTCTACAAACTAATGAAGCAGAGGCTGCACAGACAGATTGCTCCATGTTGTGCCTCCTGGCTCCTTTGCTAACGTTTCACACGTGTTACATTAACATGGTTTGTTGGTGGTAAGAAGGCACAGCGGATGGTTTGTGACACATCTCAAGGAGGCACCATCCATCTCCGAGAAGACAAGGCTAGTCTTCTGCATGGAGGTCAGAAGCTTTTGAGAATGACCAACCCTGTCAGAATGTGGCTGCTGACAAGTTTATGAACAACATGATGCTCAGTGTAGGGTCTCACTCCAACTGTGCATTGAGACGGAGAGAGTTTGTTCAGAGCCTGGAGCTGTCTCTCACCCAACATGGGGGCTCCACAGAGACATGTAAACTATCACAGAGTCATAGAGTTCAACAGGCCCTTTAGCCCAAACTGGTCCATTCAGAGTAAAATGTACATCCATGCTAACTCCATTTTCCTGTACTTGGCCCATGTCCTTCTTAACATTCCCTATCATATATTTGTCCAAATGAGAAAATATATATTGCGGGAAACACGTAATATTTCACGGTATCAATGTTTAGTTTTGAAAATAATTAATATTGGTCCATAACGCTCAAGTTTTATTGCAATCACTTTTTATTCTTTTGTCGCATTACAGATTAAGCACTCATTTCGTTCAGACTCTCCTCGTGGTTCCGTCAACGCAGGGATTACTCTGGTGTATTGCCTTTATTCTGTCTCATTGTGGCAAGGAGATCATTCCTCATAAAGGAGAGAAAATCTTTTCACAGCGCCCCAAGTTCTGTCTCAATATCACTCTACAACTTCAGTAAGGAGTCTTTACACTTATACTTTCTTCATTTTGCAATGAAGGACACTATACATTTACTTCGCTGATTACCTACTGCTCCGTATGAATTCTATCAGAGGCTCATGACCAAGGACATCCACCTCCTTTTCACCAAGAACACTTCCCATCATCTAACCTTTGCATAAATACAAACTGAGAAGGATGGTATGTTTTGCCAAATAATTTTGTTGCCTTGAAAAACGCTATGCTTTCAGCACAGCCACGCCAACAACAACGTCACTATTGCCATTGGAGATGGTTGGAGATTCTGCGGAGGTGATGACCTAACTGTATTATCTCTGGAATATTAACGCAGGGACCCAGGTGATAACCGAGACCCCAGTTTCGAATCCCACCACGGCAAATGTTGGAATTTGCATTCAATGAAATATCAGGAATTGAGAATCTAATGAAACAATTGCGTTTATCCTACCTGGCACACTAATGCACTTCAGGGAAAGAAATCTACTGTCTTCACCCTGTCAGACTTACATGTGACTCCAGACCCACCGCACTGTGGTTAACACACAGTTGCAGTTTGAAATGTCCAAGCCAGCCGCTCAGTTATATCACTCACTACAAAGTGTCAAAGAAATGAAACGGGGCGGAACTCAGCACTGACTACTTACATCCCACAGACTGCAGTGGGTCAGGAAGGCAGCTCACCAACACCTTCTCAAAGACAATGAGGAAAGGGAAATAAATACTGTCCCAGCATCCCATTACTGAATAAAAGAAGATGATCACACTCAAGGAAGAGAGACAAAGGGACATAACTCACTTCAAACCGAGACTTTGATGTGCATTTTACATGGGCATGAATTTCCGTAATATGGGAACAGGAGAAAAATAAATAAGATTAGTCCGGACTGTAATTTCCACAATCAACAAATGCTGATCATCAACAATCCCTCTGTTTGTTTCTTTCTCTCTACCTCTCTCTTTCTCTATCTATTCAAATCATTCCTTCTCCCTTTCACAACAGCCAACCCTGTCATCAACATCAAACGCACTATTTCCCAGCTGCATTCAGTTCTGATCTATGGTGATTGGACGCGAAATGTCACTTCTATTTTGCTATCGACCTGAGGCTGCTAAATCTGTTCAGTTTCTCTGGCACTTTCTTGTTCCTTTTGTTTCTAATCTCTAGCAGCATTTTTTCCCTCTACCTTTCATGGAGTGTCTGCATCACTGGCAGGGCATCATTTGTGGACCTCACTAAATGCCTTTTACTGTGAGGCCATTCCTTAAGGTATTGGCTCTGACGTCAGTCTTAATGCAGATCAGGCAATAATGCGAGATTTCTTCAACAAAAGACAACAGTGAAATATATAAACTTATTGACAAAGTGCTGCTGGGATTATACTAGCAAAATTCACTTTATTTCCAGTTCCTGTCATTTGAATTTAAGTTCTGTCATCATCTGTGATAAGATTTGAAACAGTGTCCATAGTGTAGTTACCTGGGCCACTGAATTCCGTGGCCAGCGACATTCCTACTCTGACACAGTGGGCCTGTCATGAATTTACTTTACAGACAAGAACAAGATTTTGATGGAAACATTTGAAATGGAAAGAGTGATTAGAAGAGAACAGGAACCATAAAGTCTCACTTTTACCAAGGTATAGATAATGATTTATTTAGCACACGCACTGACGTCAAGATTGGGTCTGGCGATACAATGGAGCTGGGAGTGGGTAGCTTTGGTGATGGAGAGAGGACCAAGACATAAATCAATTCGGGGAAAATAGGTACTTTATGATTTTAAACAGTCTTGTTTTCAGATGTTTTTGTGGGCGGGGCTGTGGGCAGTTCTGAATTTTGTGGGTAATGAATGGATTTGCATTTGAAACTGAAGACAATATTTTCAGTATTTACTAAATATAGATAACAGAAATAGCACTGAAGTTCACTATGGGATTAATAAATCGATAGAGATGGGGAGACTTACCAGGAACACCAACAATAGTGAGCATGGGATAGTAACCAGCCTGAATAATCAGCAGTACACCTTATATCCGATCTGGTAATATGTGCCAATACCAGGAAAAATACAAATAACCCCAAGATAAACTCCTGTCCATTGTTGCAGCATTCCAGTCTACGTATCTTAGAATCAGAACCATTGGTGCATCTTTCCAGTCTACTGTTTTCAGATTCTGATCCATTGTTGGCATATTCCAGTCTAATGCTCTCAGATTCTAATCCACTGTTAAAACATTCCATCTACTTTTCTCAGATTCTGGCCCATTGTTGGAACATTCCAGTCTATGGTTCTCAGATTCTGATGTCTCCTTTCCCTGTCGCTGCAACTGCTGATCCTTGTCAGTGTAGCTGGTGATACATCTGCAGCAATAATGGGATAAAGCACTGGAAGAAGCCTCATACAAATAGAAGAGGAAAACCATCCAATAACATAATTAGGATCCATGGAGACTGACATCAATCACAGTCACTGAACAAACAGATCCAGATAACTCCTTTCAGAATGCGGCCTTCAGTTCAAAATAACAACTAGATTGAATTGAATGTTGACATTGCTGGCTAATGGTCACATCTCCCATCACCAATTGCTCTCGTGAAGTAATTGTGAGGGAGAATTATGGACGTTTTCTTATCGCGGCCTAGATGATTCTGCTGTGTTATTCATTTGTAATGCTGTAACCACCTGAAGGCTCCAACATGACCATCCAAAAAAAAAAATCACAATCTAGATGTGGTTTCCATGCTGGTCTCTCCTTGACTAGAACAGGCGCCAAGCAACAGATTCTCAGTGGATATATTTAACCTGACCATACACAGGAAGTGTGGATCTGTCGGGACATTCCACTCGTGACAATGCAGACTCTTCAACACACAATATGATTGAGTACTGATTTATGTAATCTAAGAAACACCTTAATACATTATATTGGCTTCAAAGCGGTAAGACTTATATTTTTGGAATTCAGTCCAAAGCCAAATGTGGCATGTTCTCACAAAGCCGGTCCTTTTACAGGGTTATGTTATCATTGATTTTTGAAAGAGGGTCCAAAGGACCCAAGATTCCAATATGTCAGAATTTTGAAAGGTTCATTGGGGTCCTTTTGTTTATACCTAACAGATAATGCCTCATTCAGAAGCCTTTCAAGTCTTTAAAAAGTACCCTGTATAATCAGGAGGATCTGTCCAGCTCCCTAGCTGGACAGGTTGGATCAGTTCAGGTGCTAGTTGAGTCAGAGTCACTGGACGTTCTCTGCATCCTTCTGCCCTTCTGACATTATAACCTGTAGGCATATGTGTCAGTTTTATTCTTGGTGCTAAGGGGTTTTGTTTCTTGGAATTGTTGCAAGTATATTGGAACAGCATCCTTAAATCGGGATAGCCTGTCAGGTTCGGATACTATACGTTATTCAGGTATTCTATTTTCGGTTCCTTATGTTTCATTTGGTAATTTGCCAAATAAATGTCATATGTTTAAAACTCGGCAGTCTGACCAGCTAATTCACTCTGGGAATATCAGCTATACACTAACCTTCAACAAGTAGCAACTTTACCGTCCGGCTACCTCCTTAAAATGTCTTGAGGGGTCGGGTCTGGTCCATAAAAGATTAGGAGGCCGTTGCGGAATTTAGGCAGCGATTAGCAGGTGATATTGTCTCTTATTTCGTGTGTTGATTTGGTGAGTAAACAGAGCTTCAGTTAGCAATAGTTCTTGCAGGAACCAAGCTTGTTTTGGAGGTAGAGAAAGAGACCTTGGGAGTTTTACATAATGCACACAAGTCCAAGCCGCGGGAATTCGAATACAAAGGGAGTTAAAGCTACCGTTTATTGTGAGGAAAGATGAGATGATTGCAGCAGTAGCTCAGCATTCTAATTTGCTGGAAACACCATCAGGATCTGTGGAGATGACTAAACTTCAATTGCAAATGAAGCAGCTTGAGTTAGATGCAGAGGTGAAGCAGTTTGACTTACGACTAAAATCAGAAGAGGAAGAAAGATAACGAATAGGGTTAACAGAGGAAAGAGAAAAAATAATAAATAGCTTCAGCAGGAGTGAAAGAAAAAGAGGGAGCATTTGAGCTTCAGAGGTGGACACTTAGAATGGAAAGTCAGCTTTAAAGGATGAGGATGAAGGATGAAGGTCAGCTTAGTGAGGAACAAACTAAAGGTGGGTAAACCCATAGTCGTCCAAAGCCTGGTGAGAAACGTGTTTCAGTATATTCACAGCTTGCCGAAATTTGATGAGTAGGAAAGTGGCTAAAGAATTTCAATGGCCAGTGACCATGTAGGTTTTGTTGACGCAAACAAAACTTTTAGGTAGAGCTAGTGAGGTATGCACAACACTATCGGAGGACGGATCTGGGGACTATGAGGAGGGGAAAATATACATTTGGGCATGTGCCAAAAGCCTACAGACAACGTTTCAGGAATTGAAGGAAGGATCCTGGTCCAAACCAAATATTGAGTTTGAAAGAAACAAACAATGTAATTTTGATAAATTGATAAGAGCTTTAAAAAGAGAGCAAACCTACAATGCTCTGAGATAGACAATTACTTTGGAGGAGTTTAAGCATTCACATAGTCCAACCTCATTTGGAAGATCCTAGAGTTATAAAGGCAAGACTGACAGCTAAAGAGGCTGATGATTATGACTTGTGATTATTGTTACAAAACATGTTTCGGCTTCCAGAGTCAATTTCAGTCCATGATGGATAGAAATTGGGGCAAAGAGAAATCCCCACGTAGAAAGGGAAATGTAGATCTCGGTGAAGGCAATACTTGAAGGAGGCAAAGAAGTGTTTTTAAAAAACTCCGGTGTTTTCATTGCAACAAATTAGGGCACATGAAATCACTGTTTTGGTGGGTTCAGAAAAAAAACCACAGACGCAGGAAAAAGGAATAAATCTGGGAGTTTTGATGGAGCGGTAACAGAATGCACAGTGGAAACTAGAAATCTGCATCAGAGTGTACAATCTGATGGGAAGTTTGTTACGGAGGGAGTGCCAGATCTGCTTAGAAAATATCCTGCAAAGGGAAAGTTTATTCATATCGAAGGTAAAGAGGATGCAATATTAAGAGACACAGGACCCTCTGTGAATAGATAAGGAGATATGTACTCCTGAAGGAATATTCCCAGAAAAGGTACTGCGAAAGGCAATTCACCATGAGACAAAATGTGCAAAATCATGTAAAGTGAGCATGTCCAGAAAATGTGGGGAAATTGTGGTAGATTTATTGGACAAACTCTCAGCTCCAGGAATACAATTTGTCCTTGCGGAAAATACAGCTGATTCAGTGGTAGGATTACTGCCACTCTCATTGAAAAGCCAGTGGATATGCAGGCAACTGAATCAATGTAGGAATCTTATCCTGGAAACTTTATTGATTGTGGGTAATAAAGTCCCAATGACACCAGTTGAAGCAGAAAATACCAAAAATGTTAAGATAAGGAAGCTTAAGTGGCATGAGCAGATACTTTGTTCCATCCGAAATTTGAGACAAAACAGGAGCAAATAGGTGATCATGTGAATATTTTTTGCTCAGCTAAACTAATTGAGTCATAGCAGAAAGATAAAAGTTTAAAGCAGTTGTATCAAAAAGAACATGCGTTAGGAATTTTGAATGTATCTCTGAGCTTTATTACCTTAATAATGATGTCCAAATGAGGAAATAGAGACTATCATATATTCAAGGAGATGAGAAATGGAAAGAGATTCATCAAATCACATTGCCAATGGGGTACAGAAAGGGGGTGATGCGAATGGGACATGAGTTAACAACTCGAAGTCAGTTAGGAGTGAGGAAAAAAAAACAGACTGACTACAGAGACATTTTACTGGCTTGGACTGCAACAGGATGTAGTTGAATTTTGCCAGATGCATCACACATATCAGGTAATTGGAAAAGCACAAGCGATAATAAAACCTGCACCTTTCTTAACTGCTCCGGCATTTGAGGAACCTTTTATAGGAGTCTTAATTGATTGGCTTGGTCCCAGACCACAATCAAAAGAGTGGGCATCAGTATTTTTTAAACAATAATGGATGCATCGACTAGATTTCCAGAGACCATCCCAAGGTGCAGTCTCACAGCTAAAAGAATTGCAAAAGAATTACTCTTTTTTTTAAAAATAGATACGGACTACCAATGAAGATGCAGTGAGATCAAGGTTCAAATTTCACATCGAATTAATCACTATAATGTCTTAGGAATGAATCAATTCAAATCTACTGCAAACCATCCACAATTGCAGGGAGCGCTAGAAAGGTGGCATTAAGCATTAAAGACATTGTTGAGGGCTTATATTCAGGATTATCCAGATGATTAGGGTCGGGGAATTCCATTTGCACTTTTTATGATCAGGGATGCCACAAATTAACAGAGCAAATTCGTTCCATTGGAATTATTTTTGGTGCATTAAATGAGGGGACAATTAAAATTGATTAAGGATAAAATAGTAAATTAGAGTTCAAAGGCCACACATTGGGACTAGGTCTCAAAATTTAAGGAAGGATTAATAGCGCTGGGGAGTTTAAACGAAATGCAACATACACTAAAACAGGAAGCGGACAGGAAATAAAAAAATTACAATTTTGCGATCGTGGATAAGGTATTACTGTTACTTCCAGTTATAGGTGAACCTTGAAAAGCAAGGTTTAGTAGACCTCATCAAATACAACTGATATTAAGTGAAGATAACTACTTGATAGGGACTCCAGAAAGAAAGAAATGTCACAGCGTATGTCATGTGAATCTGCTCAAAAGGTACTTTGATAGGTAAGGACAGCCAGAGAACAAGGTGTTAATGATTATAGCACAGAAGGAAAAAACAACTTCAGTGGATTCTGATTCGGACATTCCTCAAATTAAAGTGGACAATGAGTTGTTGTTTAAAAATGTGTTGCTGGAAAAGCGCAGCAGGGCAGACAGCATCAAAGGAGGAGAATCGCCGTTCCGGACATAAGCCCTTGTTCAGGAATGAGGAGGGTGTGTCAAGCAGGCATACATAAAAGGTAGGGAGGAGGGACTTGGGAGAGGGGCATTGGGAATGCGATACGTGGAAGGAGGTTAAGGTGAGGGTGATAGGCCGGAGAGGGGGTGGGGGCGGAGAGTTCGAGAAGAAGATTGCAGGTCAAGAAGGTGGTGCTGAGTCTGAGGTTTGGGACTGAGAAAAGGTGGGGGGAGGGGAAATGTGGAAGGAGAAGAAATATGCATTCATCCCTTGTTGTTGGAGGGTTCCTAGGCGGAAGATGCGTCGCTCTTACTCCAGGCGTCGTGTTGCCATGGTCTGGCAATGTAGGAGGCCAAGGACCTGCACATCCTTGGTGGAGTGGGAGGGGGAGTTAAAGTGTTGAGCCACAGGGTGGTTCTGTTGGTTGGTCCGGGTGTCCCAGAGGTGTTGACTGAAACGTTCTGCAAGTAGGCGGCCTGTCTTCCCAATGTATAGGAGGCCACATCGGGTGCAGCGGATGCAGTAACTGATGTGTGTGGAGGTGCAGGTGAATTTCTGATGGATATTGAAGGATCCAATGGGGCCTTGGAGGGAAGCGAAGGGGTAAGTGTGGGCGCAAGTTTTGCATTTTTTGCGGTTGCAGAGGAAGGTTCCAGGAGTGGAGGTTGGGTTGGTGGGGGGTGTGGATCTGACAAGGGAGTCGTGGAGGGAGTGGTCTTTCTGGTACGCTGATAGGGGTGGGGTGGGAAATATATCCTTGGTGGTGGGGTCCGTTTGGAGGTGGCGGAAATGACGAAGGATGATCTGATGTTACTGGAGGTTGGTGGGGTCGTAGGGGAGGACTAGTGGGGCTCTGTCCTGGTGGCGATTGGAGGGGTGGGGTTCAAGGGCGGAGGAGCGGGAAGTGGAGGAGATGAGGTGGAGAGCATCGTCAATCACGTCTGAGGGAAAATTTCAGTGTTTGAAGAAGGAGGCAATCTGGGTTGTTTGGTATTGGAATTGGTCCTCCTGGGAGCAGATGCGGTAAAGGTGAAGGAATTGGGAATATACCGTCACGTTTTCCTCCGCTACATTGATGAATGTATCAGCACTACCTCGTGCTCCCACAAGGAGGTTAAACAGTTCATCCACTTTACGAACACCTTCCACCCCGAACTCAAATTTACCGGGACAGTCTCAGACTCCTCCCTCCCCTTCCTCGACCTCTCCATCTCTCTGTCGGACGACCGACACAGCACAGACGTATACTGTAAACCGACTGACTCCCACAGCTATCTAGATTATACCTCTTCCCACCCTTCCCCCTGTAAAAAAACGCCATCCCACGTTTCATTCCAGCTCCAACTCTGACATCTTCCTGGCAATGAGGAAAATTACTCAACTATATCCAGTCCCTGAATAGGAGAATAATTACAATCTGACCAATTGCCACCCTCTCAGTCCCATCACGACAGTCACATTGGTGGGGATACTTATCGATAGAGCGGTCAAGTAGCACCGAAATAATCAGGTCAGTATGGTTTCCGATAGGTTCCCATGTGGAGATGGTGCTGTAGTGGACATATCATTGGATTACGAATCCAGACCAGGTCAATGCTCTGGAAGCTGGTGGAAGTTAAAAATAATTAATAAAATATCGATACCTAAAATCTGGTGTCAGTAATACTGTCCAATGTTGATTGTTCACATCGATCTCCTTCCCCAATGTACTTTCAGGAAGTGAATCTCCCGTGCTTTCTTGGCCAAAAAGTGACTCCAGATACGCAGGCATGGAATTTGAATCGGCCAAGTGAGACACTCAATTGTGTCAAACTAGTCTGAGGTCTTAAAGGATAGAACCTGACAGAACATCCGGCATCAACGTCGTTATCAGAAACGGGAGTGGGAAACACAGTTCTGTTGACCCTGCATAGACATCCTTCCTAATATCTGAAAGTTTGTGACAACATTTACAGAGCTTTTCCACAGACTGCACAGAATCAATGGGAGAAGAGGAGGTCATTCAACACACTGAGCTTTCCCCATGCTAGTTCATAGCCGAACATTTACTCAATGCAGTTTCCCACACAATGTTCATATCCCAAAATATGTTTCAAACTTATGAACTATAGTGCCTTCGGCCCATCAATATATAGGGAGTTTTCGGATAATGCTTGTTTATGAAGTATGATTTGACTGCAATGCGATTCGTGAACCATTTTCTATAAAGTGAAATATCATCTCTGCTTCCAATCTGTCACACCCTGTCAGAGTTTTATATATCTCACTGAGATCTCCACCCATCTTCCTAAAGCCATTGGAATACAGGCCGAGTCACCCCAAACTCTTCTCCCACAACTAACCTGTCATCCCAGAGATCAGTCTGGTCATCCTTCACTGCACTCCCTCAATGTCAGATTTGCCTGTTATAAGGTAAGGACACCAGAACTGCACACAACACAGCACAATGTTCGAGTTGGGGTCCCAACAAGGCCCTGTACAGTTGCCATAAATGACCCTTACTCTTGAATTCTAAATTCCCCTGAAATGAAGGTGAATACACCATTTATCTTCCTACCTGCTTTCTGCTCCTGTAATATTGCTTTCAGTAACTGGTATACAGGGAGATCCAGATTCTTTCAATTGTTACAGCTCCCTACTTGCTGAGTCTACGTACACTGTATACAGCGTGCCAATGCCATTCCCAGTCTTGACTTCCATGTTCAGAACACACTGCACTACATGGACTCGGAAGGCTGCGCAGAAATAAACAAAAATGCAGCTTAAGTTCATTTATTTATCCAATTTTTTCAACCAATCACTTTTCAAATAATAGGCTGTCATTCAACTGATCCCATCAAAGTACACAACCTGTCATCTCTGCCATTGCTCTCCATCTGCCAGGTATTTTCCCAGTCACTACACTTGTCTCATTCACTTTGGAACGATTTTTACATCCGCCTCATCCACTCACAAGATGACATCATTTAGTGCGGTCTGCAGACTTGGGAGTATTGCAATTGAGCCCCTCAACCAAAAATATGATGTGTATTAGGAATTGCTGGATGCCAAATCTCAATCCTTGTTATATCCTTCAAGCCTTCCTTTCAAAAAACATGGTTTTGTTCCTACTCACTGTTTCCTGCCAGCTCTCCCATTCTAAAACCATGACCATATATTAGACCCAGTCCCATAGGATTCGAATTTGCACAATTGACTTGGGGCTTTATCAAAATATTTTTCTGATATTCCAATCGTATTGCGTTGATACCTTCGCCATAATTTTGCTCAAATATGATTCCTGTTTCATAAACCTCTGTTGACTTTGTCTATGCCTATCAATTTCATTCCAATATTTTCTCTAAAACCTTTTAGTTGCTAATTTCATTCTATTCCCTTTTTCTCACCAGACGAAAGTTCCCTCGTATTGCGAGGAAACTTTATTTATTTATTTTTTATTCTGTGAAGGCATAACTGAAGTATTTGCTCCATTGATCTGCTATATCCCTGTCCTCAATTATCTGTTATCAGACTGTCAGAAAGCTGCACATTTTTCTCTTAATTTTGCCATTGATGTATTTTCAGAAGATATTACAAGTTCAATTTGATAAGATATTCTTCAGACACCCATGAATTCCTATCTTCAGCTATTGAATGATTGATCCTCCACAGCCATACAATCACAGAAGCACAGACTCTATCCTATCATAAATAAAGCACGTCTACATTCGCCCCACTTTCCAACACAAAACCCGTCGCTGTGAATCTTATGGCATAACCATGTATTTTCTAATGTTTTTGTGGTTACCATGACAATTCCCCTCTCACGAAGTGCATCCCAGACCCAACCACACTTTGGGTGAAAAACAGTCCTCAAATCCTCACTGAGCCTCAAACCCTTCACTTTAAAAGTGTGTCCCTTTGATTAAAAGGACCAGCTGTTATCTATCCACCCCGTCCATGTCCCGCGTAATCTTATCCTCCTGATTCCACGTCCCCCTCAGCCTTCTCAGCTCCACACAATACAACCCGAGATTATCCTGCCTCTCTCCATAGCTGATATGCTCCATCACAGGGAACATTCTGGTGAATCTCCTCTGCACCCCCTCTCGTGCAATCACATCCTTCCTGTAATGTAGCTCCCAGAACGACACACAGTATTCCATCTTGGCTAATGAAAGTTCCGCATAGCTCTTATAATCTATGCTTTGATGTGTGAAGTCTGTGTTTACGCTCCCATACGCTTTCTCAAATTGTATGTTACCCTGTCCAGCCACATTCAGGGATCTGTGGAGAAGCACCCACTCAGCTTCCGAGTGTGCTGCCATTCATTGAGTCCTCCCCGCCTGGTTCCTTCTTCCAAAGTGCATCACCTCATATTTATCCGGTTTACATTTCATCTGCCATTGATGTGACCATCTGACCATTCCATATGCATCTTTGTGTAACATAAGGCCTTCCTCCTCACTGCCAAATAACCGGCCAATCTTTGTATCAAACACAAACTTACTTATGACCCCCACGCCTCATCCATATTCACAGCTGCATCCTTTATGATAATGTTTAAAATCACAAAACATCAGCTTTTTTATTTGGAGGCTGGTGTCCAATGGTGTACCAGGGGATGAATGCTGTGTCTCTTAATATTTGTGATTCAGAGGTGTTTGTGTTGGACTGGGGTGGACAAAGTTAAAAAATGCATAACACCAGGTTATTCTCCAACCCCAACTTCACGATCAAACCGGCAGAGAAGGGAGGCGCGGTCGTAGTTTGGTGCACCAACCTTTACACCGCTGAGGCTAAACACCAGCTCGCGGCCACCTCCTCCTACTGCCCCCTTGACCATCACCACACCTCCCACCACCAAACCATCATCCCCCAGACCATCCATAACCTCATCATCTCAGGGGATCTCCCATCCACCGCCTCCAACCTCATAGTCCCACAACCCCGCACTGCCCGTTTCTAACTCCTGCCCAAAATCGACAAACCTGACTGCCCCGGCCGACCCATTGTCTCAGCCTGCTCCTGCCCCACCGAACTCATCTCTGCATACCTCGACACGGTCCTGACGCCTAAGTCCAAGAACTCCCCAGCTATGTTCGGGACACCACATACGCCTTCCACCTCCTCCATGATTTTCACTTCCCCGGTCCCCAACGCCTTATCTTCACATTGGACATTCAGTCACTGTACACCTCCATCCACCATCACAAAGTACTCAAAGCCCTCCACTTTTTGCTTTCCCGCAGTACCAACCAGTACCCTTCCACTGACACCCTCCTTCGACTGACTGAACTGGTCCTCACCCTGAACAACTTCTCTTTCCAATCCTCCCACTTCCTCCAAACCAAAGGAGTCGCCATGGGCACCCGCATAGGCCCCAGCTATACCTGCCTCTTCATAGGATATGTGGAACAGTCCATCTTCCGCAGCTACATTGGCACCATCCCCCACCTTTTCTTCTGTTACATCAATGACTGTATCGGCGCTGCCTCGTGCGCCCACAAAGAGGTTGAACAGTTCATCCACTTTGCCAACAACTTCCACCCCGTACTCAACTTCACCTGGACCGTCTCAGACTCCTCCCTCCGCTAAATAGACCTTTCCATTTCTATCTCGGGCGACCGAATCAGCACGGACATTTACTATAAACCGACCGACTCGCACAGCTACCTAGACTACACCTCCTCCCACCCTGCCCCCTGTAAAAACGCCATCCCATATTCCCAAGTCCTTTGTTTCCTTCGCATCTGCTACCAGGAGGACCAGTTCCAATACCGTACAACCCAGATGGCCTCCTTCTTCAAGGACCGCAATTTCCCCCCAGACGTGGTCGACGATGCCCTCCAACGCATCTCCTCCACTTCCCACTCCTCCGCCCTTGAGCCCGCCCCTCCAACCGCCACCAGGACAGAACCCCACTGGTCCTCACCTACCACCCCACTAACCTCCATATACAGCGTATCATCCGCCATCATTTCCGCCACCTCCAAACGGACCCCACCACCAGGGATATATTTCTCTCCCCTCCCCTATCAGTGTTCCGCAAAGACCACTCCTTTTGTGACTCCCTCGTCCGATTCACACACCCCACCAACCCAACCTCCACTCCCGCCACCTTCCCCTGCAACCACAAGAAATGCAAAACTTGCTCCCACACCTCCCCCCTTACTTCCCTCCAAGGCCCCAAGGGATACTTCCATATCCACCACAAATTCACCTGCACCTCCACACACATCATTTACTGCATCCGCTGAACCCAATGTGGCCTCCTTTATATTGGGGAGGCAGGCTGCCTACTTGCAGAATGTTTCAGCGAACACTTCTGCTACACCCGGACCAACCAACCCAACCACCCCGTAGCTCAACACTTCAACTCCCCCTCCCACTCCACCAAGGACACGCAGGTCCTTGGACTCCTCCATCGCCAGACCATGGCAACACGACGGTTGGAGGAAGAGTGTCTCATCTTCCGCCTAGGAACCCTCCAACCATAAGGGATGAACTCAGATTTCTCCAGTTTCCTCATTTTCCCTCCCCCCACCGTGTCTCAGTCAAAGCCATCGAACTCAGCAGCGCCTTTGTAACCTGCAATCTTCTTCCTGACCTCTCTGCCCCCACCCCACTCCGGCCTATCACCCTCACCTTGACCTCCTTCCACCTATCGCATTTCCAACGCCCCTCCCCCAAGTCCCTCCTCCCTACCTTTTATCTTAACCTGCTGGACGCACTTTCCTCATTCCTGAAGAAAAGCTTATGCCCGAAACGTTGATTCTCCTCTTCCTTGGATGCTGCCTGACCTGCTGCGCTTTTCCAGCAACACGTTTTCGGCTCTATTCTCCAAAAAGGTTTATTTGGAGGCACGAGCTTTCGAAGCGTTACTTCTTCATCAGGTGGTTGTGCGCTTTGATGAAGCACTTAGAAAGCTAGTGCCACCGAATACACCGTTTGGAGAATAACCTGGTGTTATGCAATTTTTGACTTTGTCCACCCCAGTCCAACACCAACACATTCGAATCACAAATATTAAGAGACACAACACCGATCCTTGTGGTACACAACTGGACAGCAGCCTCCAAACACAAACAGCCTTCTCCCACCACCCTCTGCCTCCTACCCCTAAAGTTGATTTGGTTGCAACTTGGCAAATCACGAATGAGTCCTATCTGTTCCGTGGTTATTCTGTTCCGCTGGGCACTCTTGTAGAATATCTGGAGATTCTCACTAATCTTGCCTGGCAGTAGGCTTCCGTGCTCCTGTGTTAATTAATCCCCGCTAAATGATGAATTTCCTCCTTATTGCAGATGTAACTGGCCTTTCCCAGATCCTGCCATTATTTGCCTTTAATGTGGAATAGAAAGTGAGGAAGAGTTCTGTTCATTTCCAACTTGTGATATGTTTTGTGAATTTTCGAAATTTCACTGTAACCCACCTCTCATTTTTGAATCTCTAGAGAACACAGGCCGAGTTCCCTCATCAGGCAATCTCACCATTTGAGGGATTAATCTGGAGCATGTCCATTGCACTTCCTCTGTGGTCAGTATATTCTTTCTGAGATTCGGTCACTAAAACTGTGCACAATACTCCAGGTATAGTCCCACCAACACGCTGTGAAACTGCTTCAACGTGTCTTGACATCAATGTTCTGACTCTCCTAAATGAAGGCGAAGCAAACTGTAACTTTCCACTTACAAATGTTTCTCTGAATACCCTTCACATTCATTGCATTTACGGACTCACTGAGATCTTATAGAAACCCTTCCGAGAATCCAATATCTGCAACTTCTACTCGTTCCTTATTATCTATGTTGTAAGAAACAACTGCCAAGAATTCCGAAGTTTATCAAGTATGATTTCTCTACCACAAACGCATACTGATTCTCTCCATTGTTGCTATTAATTTCTAAATATCAAAAATGTCATCCTGTGTAATAGATTCCAACGGTTTCCCTACAGATGACTATTCATTGGTCTGCAGTTCTCCACACTATGTCCTCTTCCCTTTGTAGCTTTGGATCCCTTCCATTCATCTATAGTGCTTGGTTCACGTTTATCCACAATAGTTTCTGGCCTCTGCAGAATGTACAGGAAAAAAAAACACAGTCGACAGTGCAATTAATACTACTGTTGGTGATTTATTTCTGACATTTTGATGGGAAGTACATCTGTTTCGTTAGACTCAGCAATGCTCAATCCAGCTACATGTTCAAGTACTACCTTGTTACTGATATGAATTGACTTTATGTCTTTAGCTCCAGAAGGCCAATATGGTCACTTGGAATTACTGGATGATTTCCTGGATATTACTCCATGAAGACAGATGCAAAGTAACCGAATATTTTCTTGGCCATTTCCCTGTTCACCACAATAACCTCTCCTCTCCCAATTACAAATTTCCACATTTGACCTTGCTTTTATCTTGTTTCCTTTGAAATATAGATCGTAGATTCATGCAGTCTTTGTGTTCCTGTTTGTTAGCAGGCACGCTCTCTTTTTGATTTCCTTATCAGTTTTATGGCCTTCCTTTTCTGGTTTGTAAACTTCTGAGAATTCACAGGTTTCCACAATATCTAGAATTCGTCTGAAGTCACTTCCTATGATTAATACATTTTCTAATTTGTGATGTTAACCATCATTGAGTCACTTTCTCACTTTTTGGTGTTTGTACCTGAAATAAATAGGCGTATTTTTCAGACTTTGCAGTTTTTTCTAAAACCTCCTGGTCCTGACCATATATCTTCAGGAACACTGGAGAAGGATAGATAAGAAATTGCAGGAGCCCTGGTTGGTTCTTTTAAATCATCGCTGGTCAGGTCCCAGACGACTGGAGGGTAGCGAATGCTGTGTCCTTATTCAAGAAAGGCTACAAAGGTAAATCTGGGAACTAAAGAACTAAAATACTAGTGGGTAAGTTACTTGAGAAGACTCAGAGAGATTGGATATACATGCATTTGGAAAGACAGGATGTGATTCGGTGTATGATTAGAATTGTGCTGGAAAAACAGAGGAGGTCAGGCAGCATCCGAGGAGCAGGAAAATCGATGTTTGGGCAAAAATCCTTCATGAAATTCAGCACGTCTTTGTGCATGGGAGATCATACTCGTAAATTGCTTGGAGTTCTTTGATGAAGTGACCAGCAACGTTGAGGAGGGCAGGGTAGTACACATAGTCTACATGCATTCCAGTACGGCCTCAATAAGGTTCCACATATTGGGCTGCTCTGAAAGGTGAGATCACATGGTATTGAGGGGGAGCTGGCAAATTAGGTAAAAAATTGGCTTGGTGGTAGGAAGCAGAGGGTGATACAGGAAGAATGTTGATCAGAATGGAGGCCTGTGACCAGTGGAATGCCTCAGGGGTTGATGCTGGGACCACTGCATATTACATATATCCATGATTTAGATGAGAATGTGCAAGCATGATTTGTAAGTTTGAAGACGACACTAAAATAGGCAGCATCATGACGAGTGAAGAAGGTTACCATAAATTTCAGAAATTGCAGCAGTACTTTGATCAGCTGGGGAAGTGGGCTGAGAAATAGCAAATGGATTTTAATAAAGTGTAAGTTCTTGCATTTTAGAAATTCAAATCAAGGTTGGAGTTTCATGGTGAATGGTTGGGTCCTTAGGAGTGTAGTGGAACAGAGGTACCTCGAAATTCAGGTGGATGGTTCTCTGGAAGTTGATTCAGAGGTAGACAGTGCAGTGAAAAACGTTTGTGGCACATTGTCCCTAATCATTGTATTTCACTGAGTATCAAAATTATGGAGGTATGTTGCAGTTATACAGGACGCTGCTGAGGCCATATTGGTAGCGTTATGTTCAGTTTTGTTCACTTTGCTATAGGACGGATGTTATTAAACTGGAAAGAATGCAGAAAAAAAAATAAGGGTGTTGCCAAGGACTCAATGGACTGAGTTATAGGGACAGGTTGGACAAGCTAGGACACTTTAATTTTGTGTGTTTGTGAGACTGAGGGAGGATCATATTGAAGTCATGGATAGAGTGAATGTACCCAGTCTTTTTTTTTCCCCCGAGGTTGGGCAATCACAGATCAGTTTAAAGTCAGAGGAGAGAGAATAAAAGGAAATCTGAGGAACAACCTTTTTGCACATAGTGGCTGGTATAAATATGGAATGAGCTGCCAGGGGAAGTGATCGATTAACAACATTTAAAAGGCATTTGGACAAATACACGGATAAGAAAGGATTAGAAGGATACGCGGCAATGGCAGGGAAATGGGGTTAGCAGAATGGACAGTTTGGGCTGAAGGGCCTGTCTCCGTGCTTTCGGACTCTATGACTCCAACAGCCATTGCTTGTCTCCCACTGAATGTTAATTTGTACTTTCAAAATTCACTTGAGCTATCATGACCCTCTAGCCTCCAGTCTTCCATGATGTTTAACTAGAAAGTTCAAGCATTCTCTATTGTGCGTAGACGCCGTGTAAAATGCACTTTATTAATGTCATTATTCCTTAAAATATGCTTCATTACATGGTTATTAATTCATCATTCGGACCAGACAATACCAAATCCAATGTAACCTGCTCTCTAGTTTTCTTCACAACATACTCTTCAACCCACCTCATATAAACTTACGGAATTTATTTTTCACAACATGAGCAGTCACTTAGTTAACGCAGTCCAGATGCAATTTGAGACCATCCAATAAGATTGCAGTATCCACAATACTTGCATATCTAATTTCCAGAGCATATGTTGCTCAGATTTTCTGCGAGAGTTTTGGTTTGATATATAACACAACAATGTTTGCTTCTCCTTGCTATCTGTAAGCTCAATCTAAACTGATTCTGTGGAAGCTGAGGGACAGGTCTATGTCGTTAATAGTGACAAACTTGGACAAGACATTCAGGGAGCCTCACCTCGACGCTGAGATGATCTGAAGAAATATCCTGCGATACAGGATAAGCATCGATACCCTCCCCGCTCTGTCAAGATAAGAGTTACCGTATACTCTCTGCTCGCTCACACTCACTGTATATCTGTTGTAGCACCTACCCCCGAACAAGGTTCACGCTCTATCTCCAAATAAGGCTCAGGCACGACGCATCTCACTCTGAATTCAGTAACTTTCTTCCTCACTTTCTCTGTCACCTACGCAATACCCCCCACACTAATAATACTATATGAATTAAAAACTGTCGACGGACTAATTCCAGACACCTCACAATTCCCCCCAACTACACCAGCACGAACAGCAGGGTCACCCATTCCCACTCTCCCTCTAACCCTCCCTTTCTCCCATTCGAGGAGGAAAAGCCTGGAATAGGGCAGAAAGGCAAAGCCGGATGTTGGAGTGCCCGATGTCCATTCCCTCACCCCCTCCCCTTGCCATGTGGGTAGGACACTGGTACGAGCCAGAGAGGACAGGGACGCCTTGTGTGGAGATTCTGAAACATCCATGTCCCACCGACCGATTAAGGAGCAGTGCTCAGTGAAAGACAATTCGCACTTTAAACCCACTGACAGTTCCAACGACAGTCCTTTCACTTCCAAAAAAAGGACACAGATACCTCACTGCACAGAAGATGCAGACACACAAATACACAGAACTATTGGCAAACACCCCAATATGCTTTGGATTGATAAGGATATCAAGGATTCTAGGGAGAAGGCAGAAGAATAACATTGAGGTACATATAAAAATAATTTAACGGAATTTTAGACTCGATGGGTCGAATGGCCTCATTCTGCACCTTGCTTTAATGTTCTTGTGGTGTAATGCTGTCAGGTATTCTCGATCTGAGACAGCAGCACAGGCTGGGTTTGATACATATTTGATTGGAAATGGTCAGCGGGAATGTGGGACAGGTTTGAAGTCCAGAATGCTTTATGTTTATTCCTAATTATTGTGTCCTTGTGTCTGAAAAGAAGTGGTGATTTGATGTAAGGTTAACACGGTTTAAAATAAAGGGTCCCACAATGAAATAAGGACGTCCCTTTCACTTTAGTGTTGTGCTATCTGTGGTGTACTCATCCTCAGGGAGCAGTGAATACTCGGTTATTGAAGATGTTCAACGCTGAGCTTGACTGATCTTTGCTGGACAGGAAAGTCAATGTTTATTGGGAACAGACCAGATACGGATAGTCAGACACAATCGGATTAGTTATGAGCATTCTGAATGGTGCAGCCAAAAGGACAACTGCTGTCCCACCCCATGTGCTGTGCCCTCAATCCATACTTGAGTTTGTTACAGAGATGTACTGCTGCCCCTACCCCATGTGTTGTTCCCTCTATCCACCCCTCAAGGCTATCACAGAAATATACTGCTCCATCAACCCCTTGTGTGTTCCCTCAATCCAGCTCTCGCAGCTGTTACAGAGATATACTGCTGCCCCTACCCTATGTGTGTTCGCTCAATCCGCCCCTCGATGCTGTTACAAGGGAAGGGACCACCCCTTCAGTCAGGCAGGATCATTACAACGAGACGGGAGGAGACCATTCTGCCCCTCGAAGAAGTTACACAGGAATAGAGAATGAAGTAACTCAGCTCGTTGAGTACATTACACAGTCCAGGAGGAGACTATTCAACCCACCTTAGGTGCTACACAGGAATGGGGAAGCTGTCGCTAACAGGAAATAGAGAGTAGAGGTAAATATTTATTTTCAGGTTACAAATCTGTCACTATTGCAGTGCTCTAGAGATCACTGTGGGATCATCAATGACAAATAATCTGTATCAAAGATCTAGTGGAAGGGAACCGAACGGCGCAAAGCTCAATTAGCCCATCACCGAGATGATCGTTCAAGATGTCATCAAATGGAGGTACTGAGTCTGCAGTGTGATACAGACAGGGAAGGTATGTGAGCAAACCTTCATCAGAAACAACATAAGGTGAGTTGTCTACTGTGGCAGGAAGGATAAAACAATGGTGAACAATTTAAATGGAGAGAGATTGCAGAACCCTGTGATACAGGCCATTTCCATGTTCCTGGGACATGAATCATATGAAGTCAGTCTGCAGATGCAGCAAGTGATTTGGAAGGTAAGTGGAATGATGCTGTTTCTGGCAAAGGTTATCACGTTTAATGAGGAATGTTTTACTGCATCTGAACGGGGCATTGCTGAGACCACATCGGACACCCTGTGTGCAGTTTTGATCGCCTAAACTTAAAAAAAGATACAATTCTTTCCTAAGATTTTCATACATGTTTCCCTTCACACATTCCTGGAAAGAAGGTCTTTTGTTATGGGGGTTATCAGTTTTGATCTGAGATGAGAAATCTTCTTGAACCATACATGACTTTCTGAAAGGTGTTTCAGCTGGATGCATGTTTCCTCTTGTTGAGGAGTTTAAAGCTCGAGAATAATTTTAAGAATAAGATATATTGATATCAACACACGTGTTATATAGACATCGACTGATTTTACAAATTACACAGATGCATATAAATATGTCATCAGATGATAAAGCAGGGACTTTTTTTAATGAAAGAACTGTGTACAACAACAGCGATGATGCACCTTTATATCGTCCATTATCATCCCTTCCAGAGAATGCTCCAGGAGAGCACACATGGCCCAGTTTGATGTTCAGTTGATATTATTGTATGGTTCAACACAGAGAGGGAGAAAAATGTTCCCTGCCTGAGAAGCAGCAGCTGATTGATCCCTCTCTCTTACTTTGTCCACCCGATAGCAAAATGTGAGACCATAAAATCCCTGAGTTATCTTCACCACTTGTGAAGGATTCCTAGTGAGGACTCATTGGAATCTCTGCATTGCTGGAAGCAAAGGGATTTCAACCAAATCCAACTATTCCACAAATAAATCCCATTACCAGCAGCTTCTGTGAGCAGAATAATTTCAAAGGCAGAAGGACATTTGGGACAATGTATCTTTTACCATTTGTTGTGAGTTCAACTCCTGCATTTCATAATTTTTCTCAAAAATGACCCAGTCGGAGTCCTATATAATTGGCCATAACACTAAACTGGCTACATTTAAAATCTGTTGTAACCAGTGGAGGAGTGGGACTGGAAAAGGACACAGTGACCCTCTAACATTTGTCGGAACACAAATGAGAAATTCTTCTTGGACTGTTCAAGTGGGAATTCCCTTTATGAAACGTTTGTGACGCCTGGATGTTTGCATTTGTTCAAAGTTGTGCTGTATTCAAACATTTGACAGACAAATGCATGTGGGAAAATTGTATGCGGACAGAAAAGTGCTGCTGAAATCACAATCAGAGCAGCTACTATCTTCGTGCCTTGTGGAGCAGTGACAACGTGTCCTGCTCCTCAGTCCTATGTTCCTATGTTCAATTCAGCCCCCCAAACCTCCTGCACTGGTGCTGACGGGGGCATCTTGCTCCAAATGCCAGGTCCACCGTAAGACAGGATCTCATTCATTCCCTCCAGACTGTCACACATAATATGCTGTGGGTTACTTCAAAACCCAGGCTGGGTTCGAAAGACAACTCTCGTCTCTTTACAGAGTGTCTCCTCTCTGAAACTTGTGCTTCATTTGTTGGTCCTGGTATAGACCCAGATTCACTGTGAATTCAGCCCCCAGACCTCACTAAGTGATGACTCATAAAGTACTTTGCTCTCTCTGATTGGAACATTCAAGAACAGTATGTGCAGGAAAATTACAATCATTAACTTTGCAATTAAAGAATACGAGAACATAAGGAACAGGATCAGGTCGTTCAAATAATGAAGATATTGTATACGATCATGGCCGAATTACTGTTCATATTAACTCATCTTTCATGCCCAATCCTTCAAATCCTCTCAGCTCGCTGGCAGATCAAAAATTCATCTCTCACCTTTTTAAAATACTTTCAGTGATGTAGCTCCCCTAGCTCTCGTGACAAGATAATTCCTGACATTCACTACCCTCTGTGAGAGGACAACTCTCCCCATACAGACACCATCACCTATTGATATGAACAAGAGGGGAACACAGGGGCTCAGCAAAGAGTGGATAGCCTTGATATCAGGGCAGTATTTGACTGAGAATGTCTGAGAATTTGACTGAGAATTTGACTGGAAGCTATATATTATTTGAGCTTAATGGGAATCAGGTGTCCCCTCCCCACTGGCTGGGGTCTTTCAGAGCAGAAAGGAAGATGCCTGTGGGTGGGGGCCGAAAATCTTCTCAGTCTCGGGAAATCTCTTCAGGAGATCCTCAAAGTAGCGTCCTCAGCACAAATATCTTCAGCTGCTTCATCAATGTCTTTCCCTATCATAAGACCAGAGGTGGAGATGGTCACTGAGGGTTACACAATGTTCAGAACATTTTGTCTCCCATCAGGTCCTGATGCAGACTGTGTCCGTGTTCAGTAAGACCCGGACAGCATTCAAGCTTTGCTGTTAAAGTGTTGGTAACATTCGTGTAACACTGCTGTCAGACACAGTTAAAAAGGAGCACATTAAACATCTCAAGCTGGATTTTGAATAACGTGATGTTCAGTGTACGATCACACACCAAAATTCACTATATTCAAAGTCTGACACACACACACTCTCTCTCTCTCTCCCTGTATCGATATCGGGAGTGGGGGTGGGGTAAGGGGAACGACGTCAGAGGCTCTTGTCACTCGAGTGAAAACAAGCCATGGATTTTATCACCGTATCAATGTCTGTTTAGAACATCATGAGAGACTGTCCATTCCCCTTAAGTTTCAATGCAATCATCTTTTATTCTCTCACAGCGCTAAAGATTAATCTTCATTCACTCCTCATTTTACCACCATCTCAGGGATTAGTCTGGTGAAAATCCTTTGCACTCTCTCTGTGGCAGGGCGATTATTTCTTATAAAGGAACGAATATCTGTCCACAATGTCCCAAAGACTGCCGCACAATAATTCATTTTCCTCACTGACTAATCTCCGTTTCTTTTCTATGCGTAAAAAAAACTTTCCTTCTCGCTACACTGCGCCAGATGTGGAATTTAAATGCTCCTTACATCTATATGTGTGCATCAACAAAGCTAACAGCAGAGTTGCTGCGGGAGATGAACATCACACTCAGGGAAAGACTAAGAAAGAATGAACTTGAAATAAGGAATGCTCACCACATGAATGGAAATGAGCTGTAGGAATATGGGAAACATATTGTCTGTTATAACCCCACGCTGTCTTAGATATATATTCTCTAAGGATCATGGCCTATGAAAGTTCTCTCAATCTCTTACTGGTATTGTCATACCTCAGCAGTAGTTACAGGGTCTATGTCTTCCCTCATAGGTCAGGCCATCATGTTATGCCCATCTTGAACTGAGTGGCTGGTTCAGCTGATCCACAGGACAGTAAAAAGTAAATCGCATTGCTGTGGGTTTGCAGTCACACAGAGACCTGACCAGGGAAAGATGACCCATTGCCTTCACTAAAGGACGTGAGGCAAGCAGATGGGCTTTTTTATACTTAACGAAGATGGTTTCACTTCAATGCCACCAATTTCCTTCATATTAGCAGATTATTATTCTGTGGCTCTAGATCATGAGTCATGACTTGAGCACGGTGCATTATCTTCCCGTCAGACAGTTTCTGTGCAGAGAACAAGTTAAACATTTCAAGTGCAATTATTTCGTGATTGACATTTGGTTAGAAGGGGCTTGAAACAGGCGGTTCCGGATTTAACAGAGGCCCAAATGATGGTTTACTCAGAAGGTGCACTGTGGCTAACGAGGAGTCGGGTTATCGTGATGGTGGTATTGGACAGATTTAGCGAGTGGGGAGGATATGGAGATATAAATCTCTGCAGGGCTAGAAGGATTATTGAGTTTTAGAGTTTCTCATCGCATATTGGTGAGTCATTTGAAAGTAGTAATTTTGCTCATTATACTTTCTAAGGAAAGGAATTTTTCATTGGAGTCGAAAACAATGACTGCCACCTTTCCTAAGTACAATATCATGAACAACAATTCAGTTTAACCTGCTTTAATACACAGTTAGAATGACTTACCAGGAACACCAACTATCGCGAGGATGGGATAGTAACCAGCTTGAATAACAATCAGTACATCATAGATCCGCCATACTAATGATGTCGAAGGTTTGGAAAGCCTGTAAAGACTAGTGGATAAACTCCTGTCCATGTTGGATCATTCCAGTCTAATGTTCTTAGATTCTGATATCTCCTCCCTGTCTCTCTTGACCTGGTGATCCCTGTTAGTGCTGTCGCCGATGCTCCCACTCAAACTATGGGATAACACATTGAACTGAATCCTTAAGTATTAAAAGAGGCAAGCCCTCCAGTGACACATTTAGGATCCACGGAGACTGACATTAATCACAGTCACTGAACAAATAGCTGCAACCAACGCCTTTTAATTCAATACTGTTGTATTAAAATTCAAAATAATGATTAACATTTACACAGTCTGGATTGGATATGCGAGGGTGACTTAGGGAACGAATGTTAAGTCTGGTAGATTAATTGTGTGCAACCATTCAGTCTGCATTGGATATGAAAGTAATGCCAGAGGTTTATCGGAACACCAACATGCTTCTCTGCTTATAAATGGAGACATAGACCCTGTAACTACCGCTGAGATATGACAATGTCAGTAAGAGATTGAGAGAACTTTTATAGGCCATGATCTGTAGAGAATATATATCTAAGACAGCGTAGGGTTATTCCAGACAAGTAGGGTTCACAGAGAATTGTACCTAAGAGACAATGGTGACTCCAGATGTTGGAGAACTAAGTGTAGATAAAGCATGATAGTGGAGAAGGCACAGTAGGTCAGGCAGCATCCGATGAGCAAGAGACTCAACGTTTCAGGCAGGGCCCTTCTTCAGAACTGCAAAGGAGTAAAGGGGCTGACAAATAAATGGGTGGCGGGGGTGAGGCTAGGGAAAGGTTGGTGATAGGTGGGCGAAGCTAGAAGGTGATAGTGATAGGCGGGTGGAGAGTTGAAGTGGATTGGTGGAAAGGAAGATGGACAGGTAGGTTCCCACGAGATGGCAGATCTGAGTCGGAGGGTCGGATCTTGGATCTGGGTCGTCGAGGGGAGATTTGCAAATTAGTCAGTTCAATGTTCATGCCATGCGTTTGTCGGCTCCCGAGGCAGAAGATGAGGTGTTCCTGGCGACATCACGGTATATCTCTTCTGAACACTCTTCAGCTTAATAATCTTAATTCAATAACAGAACTACACACAAAACTGCAGAATAGGCTTCATCAATGTCCTGCACCATCTCAGCATGACTTCTCAACTTCTAACCACAAACGTCTGAGCAAAGAAGTAAACTTAAACATCTTGTCTATAAGTGCCACAAACTTCTGTGAATTCGATCTGCACCTGTGGGTCCCTCTTTTCTACAACACTACCAATGTACAACTATTAATTGTATAAGCACCCCCCCCCGCTTTTTAGTTAACCAAAATGCAATACCTCACGTTTATCCAAGTTAAACTCGAACTGCCACACCTCAGCCCAGTGAGTGATATTACTGCACCCTCACCCTTCTGTGTCAGGTTTAGAAGACCCTCCCCTCTCCAGAAGGCATACAAACACAGGCCTTGAGTTTCCCAAAGATCAGGAGCTTGATTTGCTTTGTGCAAGCAGAGGGAGGAGTGGGTAAGAAGAGGCTGGAAAGTAAACCGATGCCTTGTATCACTTAATAATTTCAGGAAGAGGGAAGCCACATGTGAGAGTCGGAAATAGTGGCTAGTGTTTTTTGGCCAGAAATTGTGCTCTTTCTTCATCTCTGGTGTTCAGCATTCATATCTATTCGAGATCCCTCATAGAGCAGAGTATTTCTGCAAGTATCGCCAAAACGTTTGAGGTTTTGTAGAAATCTTTCAGTATCAGCCTTCAGCAAAATCTAAGTTAAAGATTCAGCCCACTCTGAGTAACCACTTCTCAGTCACTGTTTGACAACTATTTCTGTTGTTTATCTGTTGCTGTTCCCGAAATATCCCATAAAACTACCCTTATTGCTTTTTTGCATCTTGTTTTGTGTTGTGGCCACCGCAAGTTCAGTTCCAATCTGAGCCATAGCATAATGTAACTTTCCCGTTTTAGAAAACGGAGGTGGGAATCAGTCATATTTTACACGAAAATACTCTTCGAGGTGACAATATTCAACCTTCAATTATCCGCTTTCTCATGTCTCAGCGTCCCTTGCATCAGAATTCAAGCCCAATCTTTGTCGGAGATTTCTCTCCCTTGCATAATCAATAACCAACCTTTTTATACCTCCTGCAATTTCGCTGAGGCTTTGCACAATCTAACACTCACATTGAAATCATTCATTTTGTGCTGCTGCGGTCACTCTTGCTGGGTTAAAACGCCCAAATCCCACCGTCGGGAAGTTCCACCTCGTCGAAAAAATTACATGCTCGATTGTGAGACTAATTCTCATACAGTAACTTTCACGGACATAGACCAGAAATTATTGGAGAATCAGGATCAGATAAAGGAGACAGCACAATATTGAACAAAAGAGAATGTATTGGAAAAGAGAAAATTGTGTGGCTTTCTGCGTCATTTATTCCAATTGTTCCTTCCACTCTCGCCAGAGTATTGTTTGCAGTTCTGCAATTCCCATTGCAGCAGGGATATGAGAGCAGTGGAATTAGTGCAGAAGATATTTAAAATGATATTGACGGGTTGAAGAGATTCAGTGTTGAAGAGAGATTAGACAGACTGGGTTTTTTTTTCCCTATGACACAACAAAGTTTGAGAATATAAATGAAATACAAACTAGTGAGGCATCTGGACAAGGTAGACGAGAAGAAGTGTTTCCTTTTGATCAATCACCACGGGGCATAGATTTAAGGTTGAAGGCAGACAGAGTTGAGGAGATACGCAATAAAACTTAATCAGCCAGCTGGTGTCTGAACCTGGAGCCCACTGTCTGTCAGAGAAGAAGAAGCAGAGGCCCACAAAACCGTCAGAGGTATTCAGAAGTGATTTTGTGATGTTAAGCCAAGCAAGGCCAAGAAACGGAAAATGTGATGAAGATAAGCAAGCGGTTGTTTTTGACAAGAAGACTCACTAGGAGCATGATGGCTATTACACAACCTGTGCAGCAGGGCGTTGAAGGCGTCCGTGGTGGTCTAGTGGTTAGAATTCAGCATTTTCATTGCTGTGCACTGGGTTCAATCCCCCGCCAGGAAACAAAAAGTGCACTTTTCTTTAACAGTGGTAACAAGTAAAGGAGAGCACCTGTGGCGGAAGGACTCTCAATGCCTCAGATCAATTAATGTCCTCGAGAAAATCAGAGACAATAATAAAGCCTGCTAAAGAAGCGGATGGTGCCTCCATCATCCCTACTCTGTCGAACAGTTCACCCTTCATTCTTCTTTGAAACCACTTCAGGCAAAGTTTCAAAAGATTTTCAAAGGTGCGAATTGACTATTCATGTTGTTTCCTTGCCATTCCCAGGATTCGCAGTAATTGGGACAGTGAATGATGGAAATGGAACGGTGCTCATGAAGAGCGTTCGGGATAATTTGAATTCTCCTCCGGTGATGACCTAACGAAAATGTCTCTGATGTTGTCAGGGGCATTGACTGAAGGTTCCTCCGGATCAGGAAATTAAACGTCAATTCGGCTTCAGAACAAAGTGGATGATTGATTTATCAGTACAACAGAAGCTTGCATTGTTTTCGAGCCAGGTAGGTGTCGAAACTACACTATCCTGACGCGTAATCAGGAGCGTTATTCATAACTGGATCAGGCATGAATGGCAAGAGGATCAGCAATTGGGAGACACCATCACCACACAGACACATTTCCTCCGTATTTGGCAATGTAGCACCGTTTGCGAAAAAACCTCAGAGAGCTACAAGTGACAGAGAGTTGTCGTGGACTGGATGATTGTATGCTTCAGTCTGCAAAGGAATAATACTGCGTGATGATGCCATCCCTCTCCCTATCTCTCGGACAGACGGAGAAACAACGGATCTTTTTTAACGCTCAATGCTGCGTTGGACTCTCTGCAGATGCGCAGTTAAGGGCTGTGGTGATGACTGTCACCGAGTGAGCGTTTCTCTTGAATTCGCTTCATTTGTGCAAAATGGTGTTCAGATGATAACTGCTTGTCGGGTAGCAGGAAAGAAATGGACGGCCGTATTGCGTTAGACTTTCTGCAGGATTTATGTATGAAGACGAACTCTGAACTCAAAATCGGCTGCACGCAACAGAACTCATTAATTTACCTGGAGGAAGAATCTCCAGTGTCCATTTCTTCCTTTCTGGCTAGCTCAGCATATTTACATTTCTCGGATAAAAAGGAGGTGCATAAAAATCCACAATCAAAGTTGGTCATTTACTACCGCATAACCGATGCCACCCAACGTGATTGACACTGGGCAGAAAAGGGAATGGGTTCTGTCCTCTCCCAGCACATCTTGCAATAGAACATAGAACAATACAGCACAGAACAGGCCCTTCGGCCCACGATGTTGTGCCGAACTTCTATCCTAGATTAAGCACCCATCCATGTACCTATCCAAATGCCGCTTAAAGGTCGCCAATGAATCAGACTCTACCACTCCCACGGGCAGCGCATTCCATGCCCCCACCACTCTCTGGGTAAATAACCCACCCCTGACATCTCCCCTATACCTTCCACCCTTCACCTTAAATTTATGTCCCCTTGTAACACTCTGTTGTACCCGGGGAAAAAGTTTCTGACTGTCTACTCTATCTATTCCTCTGATCATCTTATAAACCTCTATCAAGTCACCCCTCATTCTTCGCCGTTCCAACGAGAAAAGGCCGAGAACTCTCAACCTATCCTCGTACGACCTACTCTCCATTCCAGGCAACATCCTGGTAAATCTTCTCTGCACCCTCTCCAAAGCTTCCACATCTTTCCTGAAGTGAGGTGACCAGAACTGCACACAGTACTCCAAATGTGGCCTAACCAAAGTCCTGTACAGCTGCAACATCACTTCACGACTCTTGAATTCAATCCCTCTGCTAATGAACGATAATACTCCATAGGCCTTCTTACAACCTCTATCCACCTGAGTGGCAACCTTCAAAGATCTATGTACATAGACCCCAAGATCCCTCTGTTCCTCCACCTGACCAAGAACCCTACCATTAACCCTGTATTCCGCATTCTTATTTGTTCTTCCAAAATGGACAACCTCACACTTGGCAGGGTTGAACTCCATCTGCCACTCCTCAGCCCAGCTCTGCATCATATCTAAGTCCCTCTGCAGCCGACAACAGCCCTCCTCACTGTCCACAACTCCACCTATCTTTGTATCATCTGCAAATTTACTGACCCACCCTTCGACTCCCTCATCTAAGTCATTAATAAAAATTACAAACAGCAGAGGACCCAGAACTGATCCCTGCGGAACTCCACTTGTAACTGGGCTCCAGGCTGAATATTTACCATCTACCACCACTCTCTGCCTTCGACCGGTTAGCCAGTTTTCTATCCAATTGGCCAAATTTCCCTCTATCCCATGCCTCCTGACTTTCCGCATAAGCCTACCATGGGGAAGCCTACCATCTGCAAGTAGAAACAAAATGGTTTAATGGACAATGCCCAATGGAGACAGCCTGGTTCCTTGATGCGGGGCAAACAGAAACGTCAGTGAGCAGGGAAACAGAATGGGAAACAGGAATTCTGGAAACACTTTGGTGCTCTAAATTCCAGGAGCGATGTGGAATGAATTTGACCCGGGGACGTCATAAGCTGCTGGCGAATGTGTAACGCAAGCAGACAGAGTTTCATTGCTTATTGAATGTCATTTTTCTAAGCTTTTGGGGTTTGAGTAATTTAGTTATGCGGTTGAAATCTCGGACGGGTCCAGATGTCTGTTCTGCACGTACACAAAAATGTTCAATCGATTTTCTCAAAAAGTATATTCGGTAAATGGGGTCGGAGAGCCTGAAGTCCGGATGGGGAAGAACTATTATTGCAGCACACACGACAATGGGAAGCACTTTTTCAAAGTGAAAACGCGTTTCAGATTATTCAGCTAGTCAATCCGACTCTGGATGAAACCAGCAGCTGCATTATTGCTCAATTCTGCTCATGAAACTTCAGAAAGTGGAGAAATTAAGTGATTTGAGACAGCACTGAACAGGGTAATGTGAATGGTGCAGCGGATGTACAATGTCAGCTGTAAATATAGATTGGAAAGTTAGGTTAGTTCTCCTTGGAGAATAGAAGGCTTAAACCAGGTCTACCCTTGCCACCGCAAGAGTTGAAATACATTCACATTTAACAACTAACTCACCTCTCTCCACCGCCCCAAAGGATCTTTCCACATCCAGCATGTGCAACCATCTCATTTACCGTGTCTGTTATTGTCGACGCGGTCTCCTTGACACTGGGGATGCAGGACGGGAACACGCAGGGTGTTGCTGAGAACATCGCTAGGAAACATGCACCAAACAATTCCACCGTGCTGGAGCTGACTACTTCATCTCCCCTTCCCACTCCAAGTGCATTCATGTACTGGGTATCGCCCACCCTCAAACACAAACTACTCGATGAGTGGAGGAAGAACACCTCATCTTCCTCTATTGGACCCTCCAAACACTCGGCATCAACGTTAACTTCACTAGTTTCCTCATTTCCCCTCTGTATCCTCCCATCGCAGCTTAAACCCTCCAACCCGACAGTACCCTCTTGACTGTCCTTTCTGTCCATCGTCCTTCACATCAATCAGCTCCACAATCCACTCCGAACTATCGCCATCGCCCCACAGGCCCCCATTTTTTCTATGACCCCCTCATTCCTCCCTTCTTCAATTCATTGTCTCAACTCTGCTCAACTTGGCCTTTCCCCTCCTACTTCAAAGGTTCAGCACTAAACTTGTCTCTGGCGAGACTGATTCGAGTCTGCACGTGACAGGGTGGATTCAAGACAGAGACAACGAGAGACAAAGCAATCTCCGTGGGGTAAAAACATGGGCTGGGTTTCATTCCCATTTTCCTGTTATTGTTCATGCTGCAGAATTACGTTGTCTGTATCCACACACAAAATTGTTTCCTGGTGACATGGATGAGTTTGCACTTTCTGGCATCCGGCTGTCCTCATCTCTGCACAATCGAAGTCTCAGCCTGTATTTTGTTAAAGTAAAACTGGTACAGGATAATCGTGGTTTCAGTAACTGCAGTCTGAAGACGGAACGTGCTGACACCCAGGTTTCGGAATATTACAGATATTTTTTAGCTCAGACTCTGTGGTGCATTTAGTCAGCACGTTCGACTATTATCCAAAATATAATTGAGTTCCTATGCCGCATTATCTAAGCATTCAAAGTGCACATTACGAAGCACGTCTACACGCTGTGTTTGTCAGATGTTTGGAATTCTCTTGATCAATTAGCAATGATTACAGGATGATTTCTTAACTTTAAATCTGAAACACACTGTTTTTATTGCGGAGGAGATTGTCACACTCCTCGGATTAACTACCTCAAATCGGTCAGAGATCAGTGACAAAAGGGTGTGGCAATGATTGAGGCAGGAAGAAGGAAGGAAAGCGGAGTACTGAAGGGTTCTGAGACCTTCAACCTGTCCAACAGGTCTGAGATACTTTTTCTCTGTGTGCATGAGGGGCTTGGCTGCAGGGAGAGTGAGCAAACACTCAACAGAAATGTGGACGACGTGGCTATTCAAGAGGAGGAAGAGAAGAGAAATGTCGGTAAAACTGGAGATAGTAGCTGCCAGAAAATACAGACTGTTTCCTATTTCCCGACAGAAGGGTCGCGAAGGCTGTATTGCCTGCCTCGTGCCCATTTTCCGGATTTTCAACTCGGCTGCAGAAGAACTTGGAGTGGGAGAGGAATGATCCAGATAGTGATGTAATTCGAAAGAGGAATTAGTTTGTGCTGAAGCAATATAGCTTGGTGCTAAACTATAAAATATACACAGAAAGGAATAACCTCTGGATTACTACCTGATTCATAAACAAATTGGCACAAGTTCAGCAAGATGAAGGAGGTAATTGCTCGTTTGAAAGACTGGTGTGAGAGAATGCGTGCTATCTCATTGGATTTTCGGGTCTGAACTGGCGAAGGACTGAACTGTCCGATGGGACACGATCCGCCTGAATGATGCTGGGACCAAAGTCCTTGGAAAACCTGATAACTGGGGTCTGTCGACAGGAATTTAAACTAAATCATGGGAGTTAGTTTCAGTTGCACAGAAAATTGTGGTTAAATTTATATAAGTGGAGGGGTCTGCGCAGTTTATAGATTCCACATCAAATAATAGGACAGAATGCATGGAGTCGGAAAGGAATGTACTTCTGGCACAGCAGGTGAGGAACACTTCGGAGAAGAGGAGCAGTCCCAGCACGAGTTAGTGTCTTGCACCTAAATAGATGCAGTGTGCGATGTCTCATCCATGGCCAAACCTTAAACACTTGAAGTCTGGTGAAGTCTGGCGATGCCTCATCTTCCGCGTTGGCACCCTGGAAACTCACAGAATTAACGTGGATTTCACCTTAGCACACAATTTCCTAACCTATCTTATGCCAGTCCCAAGCCTCCAAATCGACACCACCCCCTTGGCATGTCCATCATCTTTCCCATCTGTCCCCTCCGCCCTCCTCTCCAACCTATCATCTTCTCCACACCTTCAATTATCTATTGCATTCTGATCTACCTTGCACCTCGCCCCAAATACCTCCCATTTATCTCACAGCTGTGCGGCGCACAAGTTTTGTTCCTGATGAACGTCTTCTCCAGAAACGCCGGTTCTCCTGTTCCTCGGATGTTGCCGAGCCAGCTGTGCTTTTCCAGCGCCACTCTCTCGACTCGGACCTGCAGAACCTGTGGTCCTCACTTTCTCCTGAGTTTCGCAAAGTACAACACAGAATAGGCAAACGTTGTGTATTATATATGCAGAGTGATGTGTGTACCAAGATAAACAGGAAAGTCAGTTTTCAGCACACACATTAAGCCACTCAGCTCACCGTCACTTCTCACAAACTACTAATGTTTTTCCATTTTCCTGATGTCCCATATGTTCCTGTTTCAAGCCGATTGCACTTCAGCAACCTGTAACTGACACTGCTAATGTGGGAGATAAACATGCAGGGAAGTCATCCTGGTGCTTTCATTTATTGGTCAGAGCATTGAGTGCCGGATTTGAGAGGAAATGGTTACGTCCGCTTTTTGGAATATAGTGTGCAATGCTGCTCTGCCTCCTCTGAAAAGTATGTTGTAAACATTGAAACAGATCTGAAAAGATTTACAAGTATGTTGATAGGATTAGGGCATTCGTGCGACACGGAGAGGATGTAGTTGTTTTCCCTGGGGTTCGGCGGCTGAAAGGTGAGTTTATAGATGTTTATCAAATCATGAGGTGCATGGATATGGTAAATAGATAATTTCTTATCCTTGGGAGCGAGCTCGTCTTGAATTAGAGGCCACAGATTTTGGGGAAGAAGGGAAAAATTTAAAAGGTATCTAAGGGGCAACGTTTTCACGCAGAGGGTGGTGCATTTATGGAATCAGATGTCAGAGGAAATGGTGAAGGCTGTTGCAATTACAACAGGTAAAATGTTAAAAATCGCACAACACCAGTTTAGAGCTCAACACGTTAACTTGGATGCACTACCATTTGGAGACCTAATACTTCATCAGGTGGTTGTTGAGTTTAAGATTATTAGACACAGCTCGTGCATCCAAAGAAACCTGTTGGAATATAATATGGGTGTTGTGTGTTTTTTTTAAACTTTGTACACGCCAGTCCAATACCGGCATCTCTAAACCACTTAAAAAAGTCATTTGAATTGGTAAATAAAAAGGAAATGTTCAGAGGAATATGGGTCAAATGCTGACAAATGGGACTGGATATGGCTAGGGTATCTGGTCGGCATTGGAAATTTGGTCCGAAGGATATGTTTCTGTTATATAAATCTCCATGATTGATCCACTTCTTCATTCTGCTTCTAAAGATCAGGCAGCATTTCATATTGATTACTGTAAATCTTAAACATTAATTGGACATGGCACAGATGGCACTAAATCCTAATGATTAAACAGCCAGGGAAGATCTCTATTGATAACACACTGGGCCCGATTTGATTCAGCATTGCACTCTCCCATCATTCTTTACATTATTCCTTATCTCTGTTAAAACTTATTTGAAATACACAGTCATCTGTTGTAACGCAGTATTTAGTTCATGAGACCCCCAACTTAATGGCGTGCTGCTGCAACACTGTGGTGACATTGTTGCTCTTGTCAGCCTAGGAATGTGATTTATGCACCTCCCCTAGGCACGTGCGAATTTTTGTACAACTGCCGCATCGAGCATCAAAAGGAATACTTTTCTGTAAACAGATTCTGCTTTTGAGGTCTAAAATGGGATAATAAACCAAGCAGGTGAAATCCTACTTCATGCATTTGCTCATTCCTGAGGCCTCTGTCACTGCCAGGGGATCGTGTCTGCATGACTCTCTCTCTCTCGATGAAAATGAGGCTCAGTTCCCCGAGGGCACATGAACACATGTTTTCAATCTCAGATAAAAGCACATGTTGCTGGAAGACCTGTGTCTGAGGAAACGTCAATGAACCCATAACATAAGCTCTGATTTCTCCTACAGATGCTGCCAGAACTGGCAAGCTTTTTCAGTACGCTTCTGCTTTTGATGCAACACCTCAAACTTCAGTCCAATTTATTGTGTCTTTTGAGTTGAAAACGTTCCAGGCAAAATATCATTGAAAGAATCCCTTGAAACTGCAGAGCATCACGTATACAGGCCAGGTGATGCAAGCAGGAATAATGAGCCTCTATCAGTGTTGTAAAACGTCGATGACGCCATTATTTTAGAGGAGAAAATTATCTCCAATGAATACTAAAAAGCTTAAAGCCGTTTCATTAACTCATGAAGGAGACTCTTGCCTCCATCCCTGGTGGTACAGTATGTAGGATTCGGCGCTTCGAACACCACTGCACGGGTCCCGAATCGAGGTGCGAAAATTCGTACTTATTATTCTTGATTTTCACAACTGCAAAATCCGAGTGGGTCTGGCGGGAATCAATATCTCGGAACACTTAATGTCGCCGAGAACATCAGCGCTCCTCCGGAAAAAGGAGCAAGTTTACAGACTGTCTTTGTTCAATCGGACAATTCACGTTTCATTCTCCTGATTCTCCTTCGCAAAGAGCTCTTAAAGATTCACAATGCTGAGATTGCATTTTGATGTTTGTTTCCTTACTGTTCCAAAGAGCTGCACTGGTTGTGTTGGTGGGTTTGGGCAATTAAAGGAGTCCATGAGCAACTGTTTGGGCTATTTCAGCTTCCACCCCTTTGACAGCGCTGTAAGATGAACTCTGGTATTCTTGGGGACTTCAGCTGATGAGAGGCAGTGAAAGGATTGTCCTGCCTGCAGATGAGCAATCCAAAACTCATCTCGGCTTCAGTATAATAAGATGAGTCTGGAATTATAACGAACCTGGAAAGTGCACTCAAACCAACCAAGAGCCAAACCTGTTCTTCCCCGGTCCTGTGCATACCAAACAAATGCTGCAGTGGTCTGGCGATCACACGGGCAAGAGCATCAATGGGAATACTCACAAGGTGAAAAACCATGAAAGATAATCGCAGTCACTGCTTCATTTCAACAGTCTCCACTTCGTGAAGTGGTGCCTTTCAGAGACAAATGAAAGATATTTGGTCTCAGGTGCCGGCTTCACAGTCACCTTCTTCTCTGTTGGAACTTTCCACCATTTTATTCTCCGTCACAGCGCTATTTCAAGACTTTTAGTAATAGACCCATGGGGTCAGCTAGAAACCTCTGGTCTTTTCTAGCCGTGGATCTATAATTCAATAAGTTGAACGATGCCATTTTAGGTCTCGCCCCTCCACCGGAACTCGGTGCCTCAAAACGAGCCCCTATCAGATTCAATGTGTTCAGTGTTGCCAGACCAAAATCCTGAAACTTCCTTCCTAGCAGCTTAATGACAGTATCTCCGTGCTTAGGAATTCAAGGATTCACGAAAATAGCTCATCTCCTACCCCAGACCTGGCGCGAGATGGGCAGTGGTGCCCAGCTGCCAGGAATCCGATTCCAAATGTTGCAGTTTCTTACCAGCACCTGCTATCCGTTGGTGAAAAGTTGAGAAATGAAGTGGGAAAGTGAATTAAAAGTGAAAGGCAATGTAGCAGGAAGTGAGAGTGCAGCTATGCAACAAGGGTCAGTGTCAGTGCTGATGGGTTCGCCTTTACTGCCCACATTTATAATTACACACACACCACGCCTGGTCAATTCACTGCAATGACCCAGCTCATCTTGGCGTGAGGTTCTCTTTCTCTCTCTGTGTTCACGCTCAATGGGCCCCAAGAGAATGAACTCATCCTCATTATTCTGTTCTTTCAAACAGGTGAAAACCAATGCAAAATCAGATTTTATTTTTCTGTGTCCTATAGGGAAGAACGTTCGGCTGTGAGCTTCCTTTTTTTAGCTAAAACGGGGATTAATTGCAATTCTCACTGAACAGCATTGACCCAACCAAATCTCCGAGTTTGTGAGATCACGTGGTTCAGGTATTTCTCATATGTACGGGAAAGTGAGCCCGTGGTGAGCCTCCGTTGCTTTGTTGGTTGAAGTACCTACTAATATACAAGGACATACTACTTTCTGCTCCCTATAGTGCCTCTTTGCGTCGATGTCTCCTTGTTCAAACCTCTCGCTTATGCTCTGTTATTGCTTCAAAATCTCGACCATGACAACTCAGCCTGATGCCGTTTGGTGTTACTCCCCCGACTGCTTCGTCACCATCACTAAATGCTATTTTCAGTAAATTCTAATTAGAATGGGCAGTGGTGCCCAGCTGCCAGGAATCCGATTCCAAATGTTGCAGTTTCTTACCAGCACCTGCTATCCGTTGGTGAAAAGTTGAGAAATGAAGTGGGAAATTGAAGTAAAAGTGAAAGGCAGTGTAGCAGGAAGTGAGAGTGCAGCTATGCAACAAGGGTCAGTGTCAGTGCTGATGGGTACGCCTTTACTGCCCACATTTATACTTACACACACACCACGCCTGGTCAATTCACTGCAATGAACCAGCTCATCTTGGCGTGAGGTTCTCTTTCTCTCTCTGTGTTCACGCTCAATGGGCCCCAAGAGGATGAACTCATCCTCATTATTCTGTTCTTTCAAACAGGTGAAAACCAATGCAAAATCAGATATTATTTTTCTGTGTCCTATAGGGAAGAACGTTCGGCTGTGAGCTTCCTTTTTTTAGCTAAAACGGGGATTAATTGCAATTCTCACTGAACAGCATTGACCCAACCAAATCTCCGAGTTTGTGAGATCACGTGGTTCAGGTATTTCTCATATGTACGGGAAAGTGAGCCCGTGGTGAGCCTCCGTTGCTTTGTTGGTTGAAGTACCTACTAATATACAAGGACGTACTACTTTCTGCTCCCTATAGTGCCTCTTTGCGTCGATGTCTCCTTGTTCAAACCTCTCGCTTATGCTCTGTTATTGCTTCAAAATCTCGACCATGACAACTCAGCCTGATGCCGTTTGGTGTTACTCCCCCGACTGCTTCGTCACCATCTTTAAATGCTATTTTCAGTAAATTCTAATTAGAATTTCATTCCTCTGTTCCTCAGGAAACTTTTGTTTCCCCTCCTCTTTTATTCTCACTACTTCAGTCCAAGTTTAGTGTGAATAATAAGGTGAGTCTGGAGACACTGAAGACTGGCCAAGGAATATTGTGGCAATGGCGCAGGCAACACGAGCTAAATACCCTGATTCTTTGATGTCAATTTCATTCATTAAACTCCAGCTTTAAAAACGTTTATGTAATCCAATAAACGTGGTGTTTTGTTTCCCTGATGTATTATATATTCTACTTAGAAGTCGAAGAAATGTTACCTTCCCTCAGGCCTCAGAAACAGACACATTATCCGGCGATTTGAACCCAGATCTACACACTCCAGCAAGGGGGAGTCGACAGCCTCTCAGCAGGTCCACTCTCACCTTGTCTCCGAATGTCAGACTGATCGTAGAGCAGAAATGGGAAATAAATGATATGGACAGACATAGAGTCGGAGAATATGAAAGAGGGTGAGGTGGACACAGAGACAAAGAGAGTTAAACAGAGTCACATTAAGTAGGCATTGAAACAACCAATTCTTCATTGTACATGGTTGCCAATTGACAGAATGGAAAAGAGCAAAGGTATCCATTTCAGCACAGCCTTTCATAAGCTCACAGTAACGGAGCAGCAACACAGCTCATAAAATACTTTTACATTTGCTACTTTGGCGGCTGTCAGCAAGTGAGAAAGTTTGATAAGTATCATAACTCCACAGATAAACCTAATCTCCCCAGCATTGTAAATGTTAAAATACTACACTGGATCTGGATGTAGGTTTGCTCACTGAGTTGGAAGGTTCACCTTCGAACGTTTCCTCACCATACTACGTCACATCTTCAGTGAGCCTCTGGACGAAGAACTGCTGATTTCTGCTTTCTGTTGATATGTGGCGTTTCTTTGGGTATCACTATCTAACAATAGTAGGGAGAGAGAGTCACGTCGTTTTGTGGCCTGTTGATGCTCATGTATTCTGGTGACTACTTTTCTGCCTGTTTGTCCAATGTAGTGTTTGTTACAATTCTTGCATGGTATTTTGTAAATGACTGTGGCATTTTTGCATGTTGTCTCTGTTTGGTCTTTCAAGTTCGTTAGCTGCTGTTTTAGTGAACTTGTGTGTTTGTGGGATTCCATGATGCCAAGAGATCTTTGTAAGTCTCGTAGTCATTTTCGAGATGTTTTTGATGTGAGGGAGAGAGGCAAGGGTTTCTGGACGCGTTTTGACTGCATATTTGAGTTTGTTGCTGAGTATTCGGCGGACTGGGTACTTTGAGTGCCCATTCTTTGTGAAAACACAAGAAAGGTGATATCCTTCTCTTCTGCGCAGTTCCTCTGTGCTACAGTATGTCATGGCTCGTTTAGTTTACGTTCTGATGCAGCTTCGTTTGTGGATGCTAGAATGTTTGCTTCTGTCATTCAATATTTGGTCCGTATATGTTGTTTTTATGGAGACACTGGTTTGAAGCTCCCCGTTGGATGTAAGCTCTGCTGTGATATCCAGGAATGTCAATTTGTTATTGTTTTCCTCCTCTTCAGTGAATGTAGAAACCAAGACACATTTCCAACACAGAATGGTGAGGTGATTAGAGGGGCATTTGCTGTGTTTTGTTTTCCTGTGTATCTGCTGCCATTGTCCTTTCAGATGAATGCAATCAGTCACTGGACTGATTCTAGCAGGATGAGAGTCGGTTTTCTGTGTATGACCAGGAATTCGCTTCCATTCAGATAATTCACAAGAAGAGAAATAAATCTTCATTCATTGACTGGGTGTTGTATACGAGTCTGGGCGATGCAAATTCGTACTGCAAAGCAGGGAAACCTTGTGATGCTGACACGAACATTTGTGATCTGACATGCACACCTTCTTTAGCCTGTTATTCACTTCAGATCCAACGCCAGTAACAATGCTTCTCTCTCCAATCTTCCAAACAGTTGGGTCTATCGCCCTGCTTTTCAAGGTGGAAAAAGCGGTGCTGTGATAATTTGCTGTTTGTTTCTGGGCAGACGTACTGCGGGAAGGAACAGTACAGGCTGATTGACAGGGGCTCGTTTTCGGCACTGAGCTGCGGTTAAGGGGCGATATCTGTAAGGACATCGTTCAACTTATCCGAATAAAGATCCAGGGCTGGAATCGACCAGCGGTTTCTCGCTGACTCCAAGGGTCCATTAGTCGAAGTCTTGCAATTGTGCAGTGACGGAAATGAAACGGTGGAAAGTTCCAACAGTGAAGATGGTGACTGTGAAACCGGCAAGTGAGGGTAGATACCTTTACTTTGTCAATGAAAGGCACTGCTTCACAAAGTGGAGACTACTGAAGTCAATCAGTGACTGCGATTATCTTTCATTAGTTTTTAGCTTGTGAGAATTCCACTGCTGCTCAAACCCGTTTAAATAACAGAATTCTGCAGCATGTGTTTGGTATGCACTGTACCACATTCAGAACAGGTTTGTGTCTTGGTAAGTTTCAGTGCACATTCCAAGTTCGTTATACTTTCAAACACACCTTCTTTATTGTACTGAAGCCGCAATGATTTTTGGATTGCTGGTCCGCAGGAAGGAGAATCGTTTCACTTCGTCTCATTCGCCATTTTCCTGAGAATACCAGAGTCAATCACACAGCACTTTCAGAGGAATAGAAGCTGAAATAGCACCAACCACTGCTCATGGAGACATTTAAATGCCCAAACGCACCGACCAAATCACTGCGACTCTTGGAATGCAAAGGAAACAAACACCAAAATGTAATGTCAGCTTGGCGAATGTTTACGAACTCTTTGCGAAGCGGAATCTGGAGAATGAAGTGTGAATTATCAGACTGAATAAAGAGTGTTTGCAAACTTACTCCTTTTTTTCCGGAGGAGCTCTGATGTTCTTGGCGACATTAACTGTTCCGAGACATTGATTCCCGTCAGACCTACTCAGATTTTGCAGTTGCGACAGTCAGGAATAATAATATGAATTTTTGCATCTGGATTCGGATCCTGGGAAGTGGTGGTAGAAGCGACAAACCCTACACAGTGTATGAACATGGATGGAGGTAAGACAGCCTCCATCGTGAGATAAGGAAACAGCGCTAGGCTTTTATAATATTCAATAGTGATAAGTTTCTTCTCCAATATTTTAGAGTCATCGAGGTTATAAAATACTGACACCATCCCATCATCCCGGTTTCCAGCACTTGGCCTGTATACTTGAGTGTTCTGCAGTTCCGAGTGGTCATCACAATAATATTTTCCCTGGAACATTTTATAATCAAACAACACAACAAGTATGACTGAACTTTGAGTTGGGAAACAAAGCAGAATTTACTGAAAAACTCAGCAGTTCCGGCTGCATCTGTATGGAGAAATCAGAGCTTACGTTATGTGTTCAGTGACCCTTCCTCAGAACCAGGTCGTCCATCAACATCTGCTGTTGTCTGAGATTGAAAACTAAACGTGCTCATGCGCCCTCGGGGAACTGAGCCTTATTTTCACTGATATAGAGAGTCATTCAAACGTGTCCCCCCAAGAGTCACAGAGGCCTCAGGGGTGACCAAATTCAGGTTGTAGTATTTCACCTGCTGGGCGTTTTGGTCCCATTTCAAGCTGCAACAGTAGAATCTGTTTGCAGCCAAGTTCACCTTTGGGTGTTGGATGCAGCAGTTGCACAGAAGTTCACACGTGACTCAGGGAAGCGCAAACTCACAGCCCCAGGCTTACAAGAACAATATTGTAACAACAGTGGCACAGCAGGACACCTGTAAGGTGGGGCTGTCATGAATTATATACTGCAGCGAATAGCCTGTGTATTTGTAATAGGTTGTAACAGAGCTGAAGGAATCATGGATATAAAGATGGACGAATTCAATGCTGAATCAGGTCGTGCCCAGTGTGATATCAAAAGAGAACTTCCTTGTTGTTTAATCATAATAATTTAGTGACATGGCCTGTTAAAAGTTAAGACTGACAGTAATCAATATGACATACTATCTGATGTTTAGAAGCAGAATCCAGAAGTGTATCAATCGTAAGTTTTACACAACAGAAACGTATTCTTCGGACGAAATTGCCCATGCCGAACAGATATCCTCAACTAATCTAATCCAATTTGCCAGTACTTGCCCCATATTCCTCTGAACACTTCCTGTTCGTATATACATTCAGATGATCTTTTGAATGGTTTGGAGATGCCAGTGTTGAACTGGAGTGTACAAAGTTCAAAAACACACAACAGTAGGCTATAGTCCAACAGGTGTATTTGGATTCACTGGCTGCGTCTTACAATCTTACTCTCCAAAATCACCTGATGAAGGCGCAGCGCTCCAAACGCTAATGCATCCAAAGGATTGTTGGACTATAACCTGGTATTTTGCGATTTTTAACTTTTTTAATGGAGTTATTTTACCTGCCAGCATCATTTCCTTTAACAGCTCATTGCACACACACACTACCTTCCGCGTGAAATATTGCCACTTCGATCCCTTTTATTATTTCCCTTCTCACTCTGGATATGTGGCCTCTTGTTCTGGATAAGTACTGATCTATTTACCCGAACCATGCTCCTCATGACGGTATAAACTTCGATAAGATCATCCCTCAGTCTCCGACGCTTAAGGGAAAACAGTCACAGCCTCTTCTGCCTCTCCTTGTAGGTGATATTGATATTGTTCCCAGATATTGATTCCCGTCAGACCTACTCGGGTTTTGCAGTTGTGACAGCCAGGAATAATAAATACGAATTTTCGCATCTAGATTCTGAACCCGGACAGTGTTAGTAGAAGCGCCAAATCCTACACATTGTATGACCAGGGATTGAAGCAAGATATCCTCCATCGTTAGATAAGGTAACAACGTTAGACTTTCATAATATTCAATGACGACATGTTTCTCCTCCAATGTTTTAGAGTCATCGCGGTTATAAAATACTGACAGCAACCCATCATACCGGTTTCCAGCACTTGGCTGTATACTTGAGTGCTCTGCAGTTCCGAGTGGTCATTTCAATGCTATTTTCCCTGGAACATTTTAAACTCACACGACACAATAAATTGGACTGAACTTTGAGTTGAGAAACAAAGCAGAAGTTGCTGAAAAATTCACTAGTTCTGGCTGCGTCTGTGTGGAGAAATCAGACGCTAACGTTAAGGTTCGATGGCCCTTCCTCAGCCTCAGGTCGTCCATCAACATTTGCTTTTGTCTGATATTGAAAAAAAGGGCTCATGCGCCCTCCGGAACTGAGCCTTATTTTCAGCGAAGAGAGAGAAGTAACTCCGTGGCCTCTAGTTCTGGACTAGCTCCAAGCCAGGGATAAGAACCGATCTATTTATCCTATCAACGCTCCTCATGACTTTATAAACATTTATAAGTTTATCCCTCAACCCCTTATGCTCCAGGGAAACCTGACATTCTCTTTGGCCTTTCCCACTAGCTCGAATCCTCTAATTCAGTCAACATCCTTGTTAATCTTTTCTGAACATTTTCTTGTTTTACAACATCCATTCCAGAAGAGGGAATTACACACAATATTCCAACAACTGACTGAACCTATTTCCTGTGCAGCCGCAACACGACCTCCCAAATCCGATACTCAATGCTGTGACCAATACATGAAAGAATCAGAATGCCTTTCCTGCATGTTAAAGTCCCACATCTGCAGTGTCCGATGTAATTTCCTGATGTGAAATCAGGGTGAAACGAGAACAGGTGGGACAGCAGGGAAATAGAACGACATTAGTTGTCTGTGAGAGGTGGCGTAGAGCCCGTTGGTGCCAGGCTCCATGTTGGTGTTGAAGAGGTGTCTTCATGTTTATTTTGGTATACACATCACTGCAGATGTATCGACCACAATGACTGCCTATTCTGTGTTGACCTTTTAAAGTCTCAGGGGAAAGTGAGGAACACAGAGCCTGGAGATCAGACTCGGGAGTGTGGCGCTAGAAAATCACTGCATGCCAGGCAACATCCGAGGACCAGGAGAATTGAAGTTTCGGACATACGTTTTCATCAGGAATGAAGCTGGTGGGCTTGGGAGCTGAGAGATGAATGGCAGGCAGTTTGGGGCTCGGGGCAAGGTTGCTGAGAATAAAATTGGTAGATAAAAACGGGGAGAAGGTTTTAGATTGGAGAGGAGGTTTGAGCGGAGAGATGGGAAAGATGTTCAACAGGGAAAGAGTGCGGTCTTCACTTGAGGCTTGGGACTGGCATGAGATGGGCCAAGGAATTTTTGGGCAAAGGTGAAACCCACGTTAATCCCGTGGGTTTGCAGGGAGCCAAGGCAGATGATGAGGCTTCACTCCTCCAGGATTCAGCCGGCTAGGATTGGCGCTGGAGGACCCAGAACCTATAATGGAGGGGGCAGGGTTTTTATCTAACCGGCAGTGGGATTGGTTTGGTGGCCCAGGTGTTTTTTCCCTGCAATGATTCGCAAGTTGGCATCCTATCTGCCGATGTGGAGGAGACATCATCAGATGCAACGGACACAGAAGATTACTTTTGCAGAGGTGCAAAGGATGTACAAATATAATCACAGTATGCGTTGGATCGTTTGTGATCTCCCAACCCTGATCCACTTGCCTCCGTAATACTCACGATAACGTACCTGCCAATTTCAAGCTCGTTTCCCTTTTTTCATACACTATTTAGGTGCAACACTCTTACTCCTGCGTGAGTTCACCTCTTCTCAGAGATGTCCCCTTCCTTGCTCTGCATGAGGTAGATTCATTATCCTTTACATACGTTCTGTCCAATTACTTGTGGCGGAAATTTTAAACTGTGCAGAGCCTTCCACTTCTTTAACATTTTCCACAATTTTCTATGCAATTAAAGCAAACACACATTATTTACTTTCAAGTCCGACCGACAGGCCAAAGCTTTCAGCTTGTCAAAGGTCTTTGGCTCCAACATTATTCCAGTGATGACTGTCCCACGGGACAGTTCAATCCTTCACCAGGTCTGACCCCAAAATCCAATGAAATAGCAATGTCTTTCCACCACACAGTTACCTCATTAATCTTGCTGATCTTGTGCCGATTTGTTTATAGACCAGGTGGTAAGCAAGAGATTATTAATTTTTGTGCATATTTTCTAATTTAACACCAACCTAAATTCCATCCACAGAAACGTTTTCCTCGTTCCACCTAATTCAGCATCTGGATCATTCCTCTCTCACTCCAAGTTCATCTGCAGCCCAGATGAGTAACACGAAAATCCGCACCAAGCAGACAATAGAGCTTTCGGGACCCTTGAGTCGGGCCATAGGGAACAGTCTCTATTTCCTGGCAGTTACTTTCCCCAATTATACCGATATTTCTCTTTTCTCCCTCCTCTTGAATTACCACCTCAACCACATTTCCGTACTCTCTTTGCTCATCTTCGCTACAGCCAGAATTTTCATCCACACAGGGAGGAAGTAACTCAAAACTGTTGGAGTGGCTAAAGGGCTGAGAATCATTCAGTACTACCCTCTGTTTCTCTCTACCTGCCTCATTCCCAGTCACATCCTTCTGTCACTGATCATTGACCGGTATGAGGTAGTTAATCGAAGGAGTGTGACTGTTTCCTCTGCAATACCAAAATGGCTGTCTCTGATTTATAATTAACAAATAATCCTCTATCCGCTGCTGCTTGCACAAGTGCGTTCCAAACTTCTTACAAACACAGTGTGTTGCATGCATTGGAAGATGCACCTTGAATGCTTCGAAATGAGCCATAGTAACTCACTAATATTTTGATGAACAGCCGAACGTACTGACTAAATGCACCACAGGGTCTGACATGTAAAGAAATCTGCAAGATTCTGAAACCTGTGTGTAAGCGAGTTCTACCTTCAGACTGCAGTTACTGAAACCGCAATTGTCATCGACCAGTTTTACTTTACCAAAATACAGGCTGAGACTTTCATTGTGCAGAGACGAGGCCAGCCTGATCACAGTCACTGCAAATGCATCCATGTCACCAGGAAACGATTTTGCATGTAGATACACAAAAGATAATTCTGCAGCCTAGACAAGAACAGGAAAATCCGAATGGAACCCAGTCCGTGCTTTTTTGAACCCCACGCAGACTCTTTGTCTCTCGTTGTCTCTGTCCTGAATCCAGCCTGTGACGTCCAGACTCGAATCAGGCTGCCCAGAGACAAGTTTAGAGCCGAGTCTATGAAGCAGGAGGGGAATGGCCAAGTTGAGTGGAGTTGAGACAATGAATTGTAGAAGGGAGGAATGGGGGAGGCAGAGTGAAAAAGAAACAGACAGACAGAAGGGGACAGTGATTCGAGGGACAAAGGGACAGAGCGCAAATGATAAAGAACAGGCATTCCTTTTTGCCCTCTACTACTGGTCAGAATGTAAGATTATCACAGGATGATAACTTCCCTTAATCGAACGCAATAGCAAGAGTGTGGGTGTTGGCTTGTCGAGCATCTGACTCCAGATCAAAACGTTGCGTGTTCAAACCACCTCAGGTTCACAGTGCGTTTTGATGGTTTACCTCCGTGAGTTTTGCCTGGCAACAGATTTTGCTGTAAGCAATATTCACCGGGCAAAGTGCTTTTTTTCAAGCTCCTTTCAATCAGACGAGATGTTTTCCTGGCAGTTTTATCTGTGAACAATGGTTCAGTGAAGTGGATTACCCATTGTTTGTGGAAATGCTCAGTTCCCCCAGTGTGATATATAAAGCACAAAGTATTCATCATTGGGTAACACGCAGCCACATTCCTCTGGGGAGCCGCCTCTTTCAGTTGGAGACAGCGTGGTGTTAACAACATGTAATATTTTATTACTTAATCTACCTAATTTTATGCTTCAATCCATCAGCAAATTCCACCTCCTCCGGTTACAGCGGAGTGACAGAGGTTTTACAAAGAAATGTTTCGCAGCAACAGCAATTCTTTCCTCTCACTGGGCACAGTTAAAGTGATGTATATCTCAACACCAGGAGTGAAACCCGCAGTCTAACGGCCCCTCTCCACATTAACGGTTATTCTGAAATTTACATTGTGTTGGTAAAATCCAATTACGGACATTTACTTGGTTCAGTCCGCAGTGTGTTAAATATAATTGGCCGCCAGGACATGGCTGTGTGAAACAGCATGGGGAATTAATGTGCGGAGTCCTGTGCATGAAACACATCGCAACTGATTTTTTTTTTACAAATTCACAAGCTTATTCCCATCTCACAGAAGAGAGGCTGTATGGTGTAGATCATAGCAGACCGACTGAGAACATGATAAGGCCATTCAGACCTTCACAGCATATCAACTCCTCTGTGCCAACTTCACCAATGTTTGACGCAATATATATTTGCATCTATTTACTGGAAGCAAAGCAAATTGCAGTGCTCGTGGAACTGCCACAAAGGAGGAGACAGCGTTGATACAATGATCACTGTGTTTCACACCTTTAGCTCCGAATGTGCCATTCCACACACCTGAGTTCAATATCTGTAAAGACAATTATCAGAGATCTAGAGAAATACTCAGTTTTCCATCTGGCATGTAGAATGTAACGTTGATAATGTTATTATAACTCCTTCGTTGCTTTTGCGTAATGTGCTGTTGGGCAAGTATACACATTGTCAAACGTCCCACATTCTGTTGGAACAAAGCTGATTTCACTCAGAATCACAAAGTGTGTCATAGTGCACTCGGAGATCAGACAGCCCAACTTCTCTCTGCTGGCTCTCTAGTGCCACTCTTTTGCTCTCTCCAAATAATTCTGAATAATGTTCCTTTTCATGTAAACATCTAGCTCCCCATTTTGTCCATTGAATCTAAATCTTTGTCACTGTCAGACAGTGATTTACGGACATGTGTCACTCCCTGTGCGAATGTATTATTCCTATGTCAGTTGTACTTCTTTTCCTGATGCTCTTCAATCTCTGCCGAGTCATTCTAGTTACTTTCAGGCGTTGGAGCATTTTCCCTCCCTTATTTCTCCTGACTAGAACCTTCATGACTTTGGAAAGTTCAAGCAGATGCTAAATGTTTGGGTCTGGAAAAGCACAGCTGGTAAGGCAGCATCAGGAGCAGGAAACTCTATGTTGCAGACATTCGCTCTTCATTAGGAAGGAGGGGAGGTTTGAAGTGATGAGAGATAAATAGGTGTATGGGGGCCAGGAGTGGGAATCGAGCTGGGATGTTAATCAATCGATGCATGCTGCAGGGTGATGGCGATAGGTCAGTCGGAGAATGGAGCTGCTGGTGGGCTGGAAGATTGTCAGATAAGACAGTCAAGTGGTAGATATCGAGTTGGAGTGTTCGACCTGTGATGGGCGTTAATGGAAGGGCATATGAGGAAATTGGTGAAGTTAACGTTGATGCTGAGTGTTTGGACGGTCCCATACAGGAAGATGAGGTAATCTTTCCACACTCGTAGTGTTGCTTGTATTTGAATGTGGAGGTGGCCCAGGACTTGCGTGTCTTTGGGGTGGGAGGGGGAGATGAAGTAGTCAGCTACAGTACGATGGGATTGTTTAGTGCGTGTGTCCCAGAGAAGTTCTCTGCAACGTTCTAGGTATTAATGTCCTGTGTCACCAGTGTCAAGGAGACCACGTCAAGAACAATGGACACTGTAGATAAGGTGTTTGCATTTGCAAGAAAATCTCTGCCGGATATGCAAGTATCCTTTGGTGCGACGGACAGTGGGGAGGTGAGTACTCAGGGTGCAGGGTTTTCACCTCTTGCGTTGGCAAGTGAAGACCAGCTTTCAGCCTTCTGTTCTCTAAGGAAAACTGCCCCCAACTTTCCAAGCTACTTTCACAGCTGACATTACACATACGCTGCACCATTCACATCATCCTTTTCGCAGTTGTCTTGAATCACTTAATTTCCACACTTCCTGAAGTTTCACGAGCTGAATTAAGCAATAATGTAGCTGGTAGTTTAATTCAGAGTCGGATTGACTCAGTGAACAATCTGAAACACAGGTTTTCACTTTGACAAAGTTTTTCCCTTTTTTTGTGTTTGCTGCAATAGCAGCTCTTCTCCATCTCAACTTCAAGCTGTTCAACGTCATTTGCAGGGACTATTTTTTGGGAAACTAGATCGATTATTTTTATGTGCAGACAGGGCATATGTACCTGTCAGGGATTTGAACCACGTATCTAAACCCTTGAATGCCATGACACTCGATGAGTAATGTGTGATAGCCTCGTGGCATTGCCCACTGTGCAAGCAGCGGACCTTTTCTCCACCTGAAATCAATTGCACAACGGTCCTGGAATTCCAGAGCAGCGAAGCGTTTCCAGAATATCTGTTTCCTGTTCTGTCTCCCTGCTCACTGACGCTGCTCTTTGCCCTGTATCAAAGAACCACGCTGTCTCCACTGGCGGACAATGTAACCATTTAGTTTCTACATGCAAGCTGTGCGGGGAGAGGGCAGAGCCCGTTCGCTTTTCTGCTCAGTGTCAACCACTTGCTGTGAGTTGAAGCAATTACACAGCAGAAAATGAGCAACTTTGATTGTGGATTATCTTCAAACGTTTGTTTATCCGAGAAATAGAACGATTCTGAACTGGCAGGAGAGGAAGAAATAGACACTGGAGATTCTTCCTGCAGGTAAACTAATGTGGGTTCTATTCTGTGCAGCCTGTTTGGTGTTCCGAGTTCGTCTTCACACACAAATCCTGCAGGATGTCAAATACCACACAGGCGTACATTTCTTTCCTGCCAATGGGCAGCAGTTGACATCTGACCCCCAACTTACCCCGGTGGAGAGAATGCAAGATAAACGCTCACTCAGTGACAGTCATCACCACGGCCCTGAGCTGAACCGCTGCTGACAGTCCAACGTGGAAGGAAGGGTTACAAAATGAGCCATTGTTTCTCCCTCATCCCAGAGAGAGGGAGTGGGACGGCATACACACGCAGACAGACGCCATACAACCCATCCACTACGCGGCGATTCTTTGCCACTTGTATCTCACTGAGATAATTCATAATCGGTGACACATGTCCAAACATTGAGGAAATGTGTATGTGTGGTGATGCTGTCTCCCTTATGCTGATTCTCCTGCCATTCATGTGTGAACCAGTAATGAATAATTCACCTGATTACGCGTCAGGATTGCGGAGGTTCGACTCCTACCTGGCTCGAGAGCAATGCGTGATCTTATTTCACATACAAACCAATCTTACTCTTTGTTCTGAAGTCGAATCGATGTTTGAATTTCTGATCAGCAGGGATCTTCTGTCAATGTACCCGAGAACATCAGAGACAACATCCCTTCTGCATCACAGAAGGTAACTGAAATTGTCCCACACATTTCCATTTCCATAACTCACCTTCCCAATCACTGCGATTCGTGGGAATGGCAAGGTTACAATATGAATAGCCAAGTCGCAGATTTGAAAATATATTGCAACTTTTTGGCTTTCGGTATCAAAGAAGAATGAAGGGTGAACTGGTAGACTGAGCAGGGATTATCGAAGCAAGTTCGGCTTATTTAACAGAGTAGAACATTGCCTCCGATTTTCTCAAGGACATTAATTGAACCAAGGAATTGAACGCACTCTCATTACTGATGCTTTCCTTTTATTGATACCGCTTTTAAAGGAAAAATGAACACTTTTCATTCCCTGGCCGCGACTAAACCCCGAAATTGATCAGTTAAATCAGTGAATACTTATCACTTGACCACCAGGAATGACATCCGCTGCCGGATGCCTGGATGGCATGTTAACCCTCAAACTCCTTATAATGCTTTTGTCAGCAACAACCGCTTGATTATCCTCATCCCATATTCCGTCCCTTGGCCTTGTATGGTTTAGCATTACAAAATCATAAATGAATACCTTTGATGGTAATGTGGGCCTCTGCTTCTCCGACTCTTACACACAGTGGGCTCACAGATTCAAACAGCTGCTGGCTGATTAGGTTTGTCGGCCTCTACCTTTACATCTATGACCGCAATGGCACATCGTTTTCGTCTACCCGTCCATACACATCATTATTTTATCAGGAAAGCCGAGCTGTGATGACCTGATGTTTTTCAGCAAACATACTGCAGCAAGGTACAGAACAGGCTGATGCTAATTGTGGATCATTTTGAGACGCCGAGCTGCTTTGAAGGGAGTATCTGTCGTTCAATGCAGGACTAGAAATGAGCAGAGGTTTCTCGCAGATTCCAAGAATCCATTACTGAAAGTCTTGAAGCAGCGCAGTGACGGTGAATAAATGTTCCAACAGAGAAGAGAGTGGCAAGTTCTATCATGAAGAGAGTGACACAGAAGTCGGCACTTGAGGCCAAATAACTTTCCTTTGCCACAGAAAGGCATTGGTTCACTATGTGGAGACTTCCGAAGTGCATTAGTGACGCTGATTGTTTTTCCTGGTTTTTCACTTTGTGAGCATTCCCATTGCTACTCATGTTAGTGTGAACATCAGAACACTGCAGCATGGGGGCTTCTGGTATGCACACGGCAGGGGTGGAACAGGTTAGACTCCTGCTTGGTTTGAGTGCAGTACAAGGCTCCGGTCGACTTCCAAACACATTTTCCTGATTGTATTGAAGGCGAGTTGAGGTTTTGATTGCTGATCGGCATGAAGGAGAATCCTTTCACTGCCTCACATCAGCAAATGTCCCCGAATGCAGCCGAAGCAATCTGACAGCGCTGCCAGTGGAGAAGAAGCTGAAATAGCCCCACTCTTCATTTCCTTTTGTTACCCAAACTCATTGCCTGAAGCACTGTAGCTCCTGGGAACGGAAAGGAAGCAAACACCAAAACCTAATCTCAGCTTTGTGAACCTTTCAGAATTCTTTCCGAAGTGGAACCAGGAGAATGAAGAGTGAACTGTCCAACTGAACCTAGACAGTCTGGAAATTTTCCCTTCTTTCAGATAGAGCTCTCATGTTCTCGACGGCATTAATTGATTCCCGTCATACATGCTCTTATTTTGCTGATGCAACATTCTGCAACAATAAATTCGAATTTTCAGATCAGGAACCGGAAGCCGAGCCATGGTGGAAGAAGCACCGATTCGTACTCTCTCTGCCACCAGGGATATAAGCAAGAGTACGTTTGTCATTTGTTTCAAAACAGCTTTAGTCGTTGTTTTTGGTCTTTGGAGATAACTTTCTCGTCCAATCTGATGGAGTCATCGAGTATTTTACTTCACCGTTAGGGGGCTCATCATCCCAGTTTTCAGCACTTGGCCTTTCGCCTTACTTGCACTGAAGTTTCAAACTGTCATCTCAATGATATCTTCACTGAAATATTTTGCACTTCAACGACACAACAATTAGGACTGAAATTTGAGACGGGAAACAAAAGTGGAAGTTGCTGAAAAAGCTCACCAGTTCTGGTAGTATCTGTGAGGTTAAATCAGAGATAAAGTTACGGGTTCTTTGGCAATTCCTCCGAACCAGGTCTTTCAGCAACGTCTGCTTTGGCCTGAGATTGATAAAATGTGTTCGTGCTCCCTCGTGGAACTGAGACTCACTTGCAACGACAGAGAGAGTCATGCATTGACACCCCCCAAGAGTGACATCGGGCTCAGAACTGACCAAATCCAGGAAGTAGAATTTGACCGGTTTGGCATACTTGTCCCTTTTCAGACTTGAACAGCAGAATCCGTTTGCTGCAAAGTGCTCCTTTGGATGTTGGATGCGGCAAGTTTGTCAAATTTCACACGTGGCTTAGGGTGGCACAAACTCACAACCGTAGGCTTACAAAAGCAATGAGTCAACCACTGTGATACAGCAGCACCATGGGGTCTCATGGCCTAAATACTGCAGTCTAATAGATGACAGATTAGTCTGTGTATTTCAAACAAGAGGTAACAGAGCTTAATGAATCAGGTACTGAAAGTTGGGGAAATGCAATATTGAATCAGATATCGCCCAGTCTGATATCAACAGAGAAATTCCATGGTTGTCTCGTAATTAAGATTTAGCGCTATCTGTGCCTTGGCATGTTAGTGGCTAAGAATTACAGTAATCAACGTGGAATACTGCCTGATCTTATGAAGCCTTTCCAGATTCATAGAGATTTTCACAACAGAAAGGTATCCTTCGGATCAACTTGTCAATTCCGACCAGATATCCGAACCTTATCTCGTCTCATTTGCCAGCAGTTGACACATATTTCGCTTAACCCTTCCTTCTCATGAAACTATTGAGCTGTGTTTTTTTTTGTTTTGGCGTAATTGTATCAGACTCCACTATTTTCTCTGACCGCTAGTCCAATACATGCACCACCCTCTGCGTGAAAATGTTTCCCCTTCGATCCCTTTTAAATGTTTCCCGAAATCTCTGGCCTCTAATTCTGGACTAGCCCATCCCATAGATAAAAAGTTATCTATTTACCCCATCCATGCACCTCATGATTTTATGAATATCTGTAAGTGCATCCATCACCCTCTGACTCTCCAGGAAAAACAGCCACAGCATATTCATCCTCTCCCTACAGCTGAAACCCTTCAACATTGGCAACATCCTTCCAAATCTTTTTGGAACTCTTTCAACGTTTGCTCATCATTTGTACAGGAGGCAGACTGTAGTTGCACACAATGTTACAATCCAGTCAAACCTACGTCCTGTACTGCCGCAAAATGACCACATTATCCGATACTCACTGCACTGCTGCAAGAAAATCTATTTATTCTATCCTTTAGCCCTGACCATTAAAGGAAAGTATCGGAATGACTTCCCTGCATGTTAAAGTCCGACATCTTCAGGGCCAGTGATGTGTAATCAGCTTGAAACAAGGACAGAGCGGATATCAGGAAAAGGGAAAGTAATTGGCGGTTTGTCAGAGGTGACGCTGGCCAAGTGGAGCCAAGCTCAATTATGGTGCTGAAGACGGGTTTTCCTGTTTAAACTGGTACACTCGTCACTCCAAATAGACCAGCTACAATGACTGTGCATTGTGTGCTGCACTTTGCAAATCTCAGGAGGAAAGTAGGGACTGCAGATCCTCGAGATCAAAATCAAAAGTGTGGTTCTGAAAAAGTGCAGCAAATGCAACACGAGGGCGGCACAGTGGCATACCGGTTGGCACTGTTGACTCACAGTGCCAAGGACCTGGGTTCAATTCCTGCCTCAGGCGACTGACTGTGTGGGGTTTGTACATTTTCCCCGTGTCTGCGTGGGTTTCCGCCGCGTTCTCCGGTTTCCTCCCGATTTGTAGGTCAGTGAATTGGCTATGCTAAATTTCCCATGGTGGTAGGGGTATGGGTGGGTTGTGCTTTGGCTGGTCGGTGTGGACTTGTTGGGCCGAAGGGCCTGTTTCCACACTGTAGGTAATCTAATCTTGTCAGGCAGCATCCGGGAATCAGGAGAATCGCCTTTTTCCGTCATAAGCCTTTCATCACGAATAAAGTTTGTCGACAGGGGAGCTGAGAGATAATTGGGAGACCAGTGGGGCTGAGGGCAAGTTAGTTGAGAATGCAGAAAGCAGACGTAAGTGCGGGAGAAGGTCATGTTTGGAGAGGACAGAGGAGCAGATAGATGTGAAAGATGATCAACAGGTGAAAATGGCGGGGTCGAGTTGGAGGCTTGGGGTAAGTTGCAGGGAGTGGAATTCAGACAACAGGTGAAATCTACGTTAATCCCATGGTGTTGCAGGGTGGAGCAGCGGAAGATGAGGCTTCTTTCGTTCAAGTGTCAGGTAGTTAGTGTTTGGCGATGGAGTAGGCCGAAACTCTGCATGTTCTTGGTGGAGTGGAAAGGGGATTTGGATTTTTCAGTAACGGGGCCGAGCGGTTGGTGTAGGCGTCCCAGGTAGTTAGTGTTTGTCGATGGAGTAGGCCCAGAATATGCATGTCCTTGGTGGAGTGAAAAGGGGAATATGAATTGTTCAGTAATGGGGTGGTGTGGCTGGTGCAGGTTTCTGAGAGTTTTCCCTGTAACGATCCACAATTTGGTGTTCTGTTTGACGATGTAGGGGAGGCCACATCGTGAGCAAAAAATGTGATCGGCTCGATCCGTTGCACTGGTAGTGGTCTCTCGGACCTGATCCCTTTGCAGCATCTCCAGCATCTGCAGTCCTCACTTTCTCCTAGATGATCCCCTTGCAACCACGTCTCTGTGTTACATACAAAAATAACATACCTGGCAATTTCAAACTGTGCTTCAAACTCGTATTTCTTTTTTCATACACAATGTCTGTTTAGTTCCAACACGCTCATGCATGCCGTGACTGCTCCCCTTCTCAGAATTGTACCCTGAAATGCTGTTCTGGAAACAGATCCCTTACACTTTCCATAGTTTCTGTCCTATTACTTGTTCTGGAAACCTGAGCACGTGCAAAGCCCTCCACTTCTTGAAGTGTTTCACATAATTTTCGATGCAATTGAAACCAACACCCATAGTTTACAGTGATATAAACCGACCCCCGTTATCAGATTCTCAAGGACTTTGGTCGCAACATCATGCGGGTAGAAACTGTCCCATTCTAACAGTTCCATCCGACGTCAGTTCCGACCCCAATATCCAAAGAAATAAATGTATTTCTCCAACACCAGTCTTTCAATCACACATTTAACTCGCTAATCTTGCTGATCTTGTGCCAATTTATTTATGGATCCAGAGGTTATACCGATTTGTATCTGTTTTATAATTTAGCACAATCTAAATTCCATGAGCAGAAACTCGTTACTCTTTCTACCAATGTCAACAATAATATCGTTCCTCTCCCAAACCAAGTTCCTCTGCTGCCCAGAATAATATCCTGAAACTAGGCACCAGGCAGGCAACAAACCATCAGGACATTTGATTTAGGCAATGGGGAAGAGTCTGTGTTTCCTGGCATCTGCTATCCTCAATTATACCGATATTTTTCTTCAATCCATCTTCTTGAATCGCCCACTCTACCTCATTTGTGTCCTCAGTTTGTTCATCATCCCGACAGCCAAAGTTCTCACAGCCACGAAGAAAGCTGAGTAACTGTTCAAAGGGCGGGAAACAGTAAGTGCATGGATCTCCTGTGGTCTTTCTGCTGAAAACAAAAACAAGAATACCGTTTTTGTTTCTGTTCGGGGACGACTTACCAGGGGCATGCTGTAAGTCGCTGGGCTCTGGCACAGAGTCAGCTCCTATTACATAGAAATGAAGGTTGGAAACGAGGAGAGTTTTAGTCAGTGGGGACACAATAGTGAGCGGGCTAGTTAAAAGGTTTGTTCGGAAGGAACGAGACTTATGCTTTGTGTGTTGTGTCTGGTGCAATGGTCTGTGTTGTCTCAGATCGTGTCTTTGCGGTCCTCAGGAGCGAGAGTGCTCAGCTCCAAATCGGTTCCATGTAAGTACGAAAGATATAGGTTGAAAGAGGGATATGAATGTCTGGCAGAATTTCAGGGAGCTCGGTTGGAAGCTCAGTTCTAGAACAAACAGTGTTGTTATCTTTGGATTGTTGCCCACGCCACGTGATCGTGACGCAAGGAATAGGGAGATATATAAATTGAAAACGTTGCTAAAGGGATGGTGCAGGAGAGATTGCTTCAGGAACACGGTTAATTGGGATTCATTCTGTGGAAGATGGGAACTCCACAAGCAGGACGGACATCACTTGAACCCGAGGGGTATGAATGTCCTGGATGGGAAATTTGCTGGTGGTTTTCGGATAAACTAGCTCAGCAGAGGAATGTGCTCCTGAGGTGTCGTTCGAGTGCAAACGAGGATGAGAAGAGGCAGGTCATGGAGAGGAATTCACGGTGACAATAATGTGCTGACTGACAGCAAGCTGGTTAAAAGTGTGCCTGCTTCAAAGCCATAACAAACCGAAATCAGGTGTGTAAACTTGGAACATGAATAGTTAACTGGCACTTCAATGATGTGGCCATTTCGGGGACATGGATAGACAGGGCCAGGAATGGGAGTTACAGTTTCCAGGATTTGGATCTTCATTGAGATCAGGGGAGGTGTTTAAATATGGGGAGGTGTGGCTTTGAAAAGTCTAGGACAACATAACGTTAGCTGAAAGTAATCTTGACAAGGATAAGACTACTGAGGTGGTATGGGATAAGGTAAGGAACAGGACAGACGAGGCCACACTGCTGGAAGTTTTCTTTGCACCTGCACAGACTTCGAGGGATGCAGAGGAGAGGTTCGGCCAAACGATTCTGGGTAGGAGTGAAAGGAACAGTTTGGTCATTTTGGGGAGTCTAACGTCTTCAGTTTGAAGGGAAACGCTGTACCTCTGGTACGTCAGACAGATCGGTTTTCATCTGATGTGTGGTGGAGGGTTTCCTGAAACAATATGTTGAAGAACCGACAAGAGGTGTGGCTAGACTGGATCTGGTACTTAATAATGTTCCAGACCAAATGTTTGAGTTAGTGTTAGGCGAGCACTTTGGAGAAAGTGACCATAATTCAATTGTGGTTAGTTGAGCAATAGAAAGCGATAGGTACATACCACAGGGCAAGAGTAAATAGATGAGGGAAGGGCAACTATAATACGATTAGGTAGGACTTCGGATGCATAGAATGGGGCAGCAAAATTAAGGGGATGGGACAATCGAAATGTGGCGCTGGTTCAGAAATATGTATTGTGTGTCCTTGATAGTTATGCCCCTATAAGGCAGGGAGAAAGGGTTGATGTATGGGAACCGTTGCTTACTAAATAAATTACATCTCTTGTTCAGCGGGAGAAAGAGGCTTATGCGACATTGAGACTAGATGGTTCAGATGAGGCAATGGAGAGCTACAGATTGGCTTATGAGTATTTAAAGACAGATATAAGTGGAACAATGAGATCAGGTGAGCAGTCTATGTCAGGAACAGTACCGTAGAACCCAAAAGCTTTCTACAGGTATTTGAGATCAAAAAGGATGACTGGGGCCGGGATAGGTCCAGTCAAAGTCAGAATTGAGAAGTTTTGTGGGGACGCTTTGGAGACTGGAGGCATGCTAAACGAATATTTCCCATCTGTTTTCACTCAGGAAAAAGAAGAATATTGTCGTGGAGAAAAGTGTGATGTGGGATATTAGACTAGAAAGGATCGAATTGAGTAAGGAGCAGGTCTTATCAATTCAAGAAGTAGTGGATGTAGACGAGTCACCTGGGCCAGATGGGATTGAACTGCGGATTTTGAGAGAAGCTGGAATAGACGTTGTAGTCTTTAGTGTTGCTCTTTGACCAGTCATTGTTTATATTCTTAGTACGAGATTAGTGGAGAATTGCCAACTTTGTGCTCTGGTTCAAAAAGGCAGTAGAGATGACCCAGGTTATTATAGACCAGGGAGCCTTACATCTGTGGTAGGACAAAAAATGGAAAGGATTGTAAGAGGTAGGATTTATAATCATCTTGCAAGCACGAAGTTGATTGCAGATAATCAACATGGTATTGTCAAGTGCAAGTAATTTCTCACAAAACACATTGAGTATTTGGAGAGTTTGATGAAGCATGTGGATGAGAGTAGAGCAGTTGAAGTCGTGTATATGGACTTCAGTAAAGCTTTTGATAACGTTCAACATTGTAGGCAGTTGCAGTAAATACAGGATCGCTTTTGGGACCACTGATGTTTGTCATTTTTATAATGACCTAGAAGCAGGCATTGGAGGATGCGTTGGTAAGTTTGCAGATGACGGTAAAGTCAGTGGAGTAGTGGACAGTGTGGAAGATAGTTGCAAGTTGCAGGGGGACTTGGATAAACTATAGAATTAGTCTGAGTGGTGCAATTCGAGTTCAATGCAGCTAAATTTGAGGTGATTCACTTTGGGAAAACTAACAAGAAGGCTGAAAACTGGATCAATGGAAATATTCTGAGCAGTGTGAATGGGCACAGTGGTCTTGGAGTCCATGTACAGAGATTCCTGAAAATTGCCACCCAGTTTGATAGTACTGTTATGATGACATATATTGTGTTCGGTTTTATTACGAGAGAGATTGATTTCCAGAGCCATAATGTCGTGCTACAACTGTACAAAACGCTATTGCAGATGCACTTGGAACATTGTGTACAATTCTGTTCGCACCATTACCAGAAGGATACGGAAGCATCGGAAAATGTGCAAAGGAGGTTTACCAGGGTGTTGCGTGGTTTGAAGGCAAGATCCCATGAGAAAAGGCTGAGAGATTGCGTTCTGTTCTCATGGGAAAGAAGAAGGCTAAAATGGGTTTGATAGAGACATAAAAGATGATCAGAGGATGATATAGGGTAGACAGTGAAAGCAGTTTTCCTATGATGATGATGACAGACTGTATGAGGGTGAAGAACTAAAAATTGCGAGTTGATAGATTTAAGGCAGATGTCAGACGCAGGCTCTTAACACAGAGAGTGAAGGAATTGGAATGCCCTGCCTGCCACAGTAGTCAACACAGCCACATTACAGGAATTTAAATAATCCTTGGGTAAGCACATGGATGATGATAACACTATGTCGGGGGATGAGGATAGATTAGTTCTCAGGTCGGCGCAACATTGAGGGCCGAAGCGCGTGTTCTGCGCTACATTGTGTTCTATGTTCGATGACACGAAAGTCAGTGGAGTCGTGGACAGTGTGGAAGAACTTTGCAGATTGCAGTGGGATTTAGATAAACTGCAGGTTTGTACTGAAGGGTGGCAAATGGAGTTAATTGCAGATAAAGCTGAGCGACCCACTTTGGGAAGAATAACAGGAAGGCAGAATATTGTGTCAATGAAAATATTCTTGGTAGTGTTGGTGTACAGAGTAATCCTGGAGTCCAGGTACATAGATCCCTGAAACTTGGCATACAGGTCGATAGTGCTGATAAGAAGGCATACAATGTGTCAGGTTTTATTGGTAGAAGGATTGAGGTCCGGTGCCACAATATCATTCTGCAACTCTACAAAACGCTAGTGCGGCCACACTTGAAATATTGTGTATACTTCTGAAAACCCAGGATTTCAGGAAGGATATGGAAGCATTGGAAAATGTGCAGAGGAGATTTCCCGGGATGTTGCCTGATCTGGAGGGATGGTCTTATGGGGAACGACTGAGAGACTGGATTGTGTTCTCACTGGAGAGAAGAAGGCTCAGAGGTAATTTGTTAGAAGCATACAAGATGACCTGAGGATTAAGTAGGAAAGAAAGTGATCGACTTTTTTTACGAGGATGATGACATCAACTAGTACGAGAGGGCTCAGTTACAAATTGACCGGTGATAGACTTCAGGTAGTTGTCAGACACAATTTCATTATTCAGAGAATGGCAAATACGTGGAATGACCTGCCTGCTAATGTAGTCGACTTAGCTACATTAGAGATATTTAGGCAATCCTTGGATAATCATATCTACGATACTGGGATAGTGTAGGCGGATGAGCTTAGATCAGTTTACAAGTCGGTGCAACATTGAGGGCTGAAGGGCTTGTTCTGCAGTGTACTGTTCCATTTGCTACGTTTTTCACATAGGGAGTAAGTACCTCAAACCTGTTCAGCTGAAGGGCTGAGGCACCTCCAGTACGACCCTCTGGTTCCCTCTATCTGCCTCACTCACAGTCACACCCTTCTGTCCGTGAACACTGACGGATTTGAAAAAGTTAATCTATTGAGTGTGGCTGTCTCCTCTGCAATATCTCTGATTTAACGATAATAAATCGTTCACTTTATACTGCTGAGTGTCCAAAGGAGCTCCAAACTTCTGACAAAATCAATGTGTCGAAGTCATCCTGAATATGCAGCTTGAGTGGTCTAATCCTAATTCGTAGATAAGGAATCATAGAAAATCAATAATATTTTGGTGTACAGCTTAATGTGCTGATGAAATGCACCAAAGAGTCTGAGGTGTAAAAATGTTCTGCAAGGTTCTGAAACCTGGGTGTCAGCAATTTCAGCTTCAGACTGCAGTTACCGAATTAGCAATTCTCCTCTATCAGCTGTACTGTTCCAAAATACAGGCTGAGACTTCCATTGTGGAGAGATGGCGACAGCTTGATCCCAATCCCAGCAAACTCATCCATGTCACCAGGAAACGACCGACACTGTTATTACAATCAAAGCAATTCTGCAATCTGTCTGTAATTTCCTTAGTTTCAATTGTCCTCGGACTTATGTCTTTATTAGAAACACGGACAAACCTCGCCTTATGTAGTCTTTCTCTACTATCATCAGGCTAGATTTAAAGCATTGCTTTATGTATTGGTCGAGTATTTTAGCCTCTCTGCTGAACTTCCAATGGGCATCCATCTTGCCAGCATTGTTTCTCACCATGTTAAACTTTATGCAAGTGTCCACAGAAACCATTAGTCAACATCTGGAATAAATGCTCCCAAACCTTCCTGAGGGATTTCGGGTGATGGGTTTTCCATTTTAAGTAGAAGGATGGTATGTTTGCCTCCAGTCTGTTTAATGAAGGGATATGTCCCCATGGGAGCTGAACAATCAATGCTTCCCGTTGTAGGTCTGCCTGAACCTCAGGGAAGTTTATTTCATAAACTCTCCCTGGGGTTTCCAGCTGCAACGTGACCTCATGAACTGGACTCTGGGACACAAATATTTTTGGTCGCTGGTCACGTGGTACTGGACCATTCATTGGTATGTTTTTCCAACGACAGGAATTTCCACTTGTACATGTCACTCATACGTGATTCCGGGACTGGCTTACCGTTCATCAACTGTTCTGATGGGATATTTTTATTTCTGATATACATGATGGATTTCCTTGGTGAATTGCAAGAACTGTTTTGCATAAATGGCCGAATGGACTGGTCACTATCCATAAAATGTGAATGAAACCTAGTACGCATCTTTTTTACCTCTCACACATTATTTGTCTCTCGTTGTCTCGGTCGTTGCGTCTGTCCTGAATCCACCCTGTGACGTACAGTCTCGAATCAGTCTCCCCAGAGACAAGTTTAGAGCCGAGTCAATGAGGCAGGAGGGGCATGGCCGAAGAGAGAGAAGTTGAAACAATGAATTGCAGAAGTGGGGAAATATGTGAATGTGAGAGTGAAAAAAGCACAGATAGAAAGAAGGAGGTGTTGTTGCGAGAGGCAGAGGAATAGAGATCAAGCAAGACAGTGCAGGCATTAATCTTTGGCCTCTGTTGCTCGTCATGAAGTAAAATTGTCGCAGTAAAATAGCGTCACTTTATGGAGCACAGTAATAAGTGTGTGGCTGTGGGCTTGTGCCGCATCTGACTGCAGATCGGAAAGCTGCGTGTTCAAATCACGTCAGGCTCGAGGTTTGTTGCGGACGTTTCCCTCCCTGGGTTTTCCATCTCAACAAACGTGCTGTCTGCGGATATTCATTGGTCAAAATGTTCTGTCCAGCTCCTTTGGATCACACGAGAAGTGTTGCTGTCAGTTTTATTTGTGAACACTATTTCAGCAGGGCGTCAAACACACACCAACTAATTGTATTTTTTTTTACAATTTCACGACTTTATTCCCATCTCAGTGAAGAGAGGTTGCATAATTTAGATCACAGCAGACAATCGGAGAATAGTATTAAGACATTTACAAGCATATCACATCCTGTGTGCACATCACATCTACTTACTGGAAGCACAGCAAATTGTATTGTTCGCGGAACTGCCACACAGGAGGAGACGGCTTTGATAAATTGACAGCGGGGTTGCACACATTTCAGCTCCAAATGCGCCACTCCGCTCACCTGAGATTAATAACTGTAAAGAAAGCTCGCAGTGATTCAGAGAATACTTAGTTGTCCATCTTCATGTAGCATGTAACTTTGAGAATGCAGTCATAATTCCTTCATTGCTTTTGGGCAGAATATACGTGTTGTCAAATGTCCCACATTCTGATGTACCAAATGCGATTTCATTCAGAATCGCAAAGTGTGTCACAGCATTCAAGGAGGCAGGGCAGCCAACCTTGTATCTGCTGTCATTTTATTGCTCTCTCCTAGTAACTCTGAACTTTGTTCCTTTTGAAGTTAGCATTGAATTCCATTTTTCATCCATGGAATCTTACTCTTTGTCACACTCAGACAGTGAATTACGAACATGCACCACTCCCTCTGCAAACACATTTTGCCTCGTGTCATTTCTAATTATTTTCCTCGTGACTTTCAATTCCTGCCCAGGCCGTCTGGATCGTTTCTGGCGTTGGAGAATTTTCACGTCATTATTTTCTCTGTCTAGAGCATTCTTGACATGGAAATGGTCAAGCAGATTAAAATAGTGGAGGGCTGGAATACCACAGCTGGTCAGGCAACATCGTGAACAGGAAAATCGACATTTCAAACATTCGCCCTTCATCAGGAATGGGGGGTGGAAGGGGACTGAGAGAAAAATTGGAAGGTGCGTGGGCCTAGAGTGAGAGTGAAGTTGGGACCAAGGAACTGGGACGTCATTCAGTAGATGAAGATTCAGGGAAGACAGTGATAGGTGGGAGCAGCTTGTAGAGACGATAGGTGGGGGATGGAAGATGGACAGGTAGGACAGTTCAAGAGTGCGGCGCCGAGTTGGAGGTTTTGACCTGCGATGGGGGGAGGGGAGGGGAGATGAGGAAACTGGAGAAGTTAATGTTGATGCCGAGTTGTTGGATGGCCCCAAAGAGGAAGATGAGATGGTCTTCCTCCACTCATCGTGCAACTTGTATTTGATGGTTTTGGAGGCCCACGACATGCATGCCCCTGATGGAATGGGAGCCGAAGATGAAATAATCGAATACATTATGGTGGACTGTTTGGTGCATCTTTTCCAGAGGTATCCTCTGAAACGCACTGCGTAATAGCATCCTGTCTCCCTAAAGTCAAGGAGACCATGACGAGAACAACGGACACAGTAGAAGAGGTGTTAGCATATGCAGTAAACTCTGTCAGATGTGGAAGGTACCTATGGGGCAATAGACAGAGATGAGGGAGGTGGTGAGGGTGCAGGTTTTTCACCTCGTGCCGTGGTTAGGAAAGACTAACTTTCAGCTTTCTGTTCTCCAGGACCTGACCCAATACTCCAATCTACTTTCACAGCTGACATTGCACATACACTACACCATTCACATCAACCTCTTCAGCGCTGCCGCCAATCACTTCATTTCCCCACTTCGTGAAGTTTCACGTGCAGAACTGAACGATAATGCAGCTGAAAGATTCACGTAGAGTCGGATTGACACATCGAACAATCCGAAACACATGTTTTAACTTTCAATGTGCTTCCCTTTGTCGCATTTACTGCAATGCTCGCTCTTCCCCATCTTGACTTCAGGCAGTCCGACGTCATTTAGAGAACCTACTTTTTGAGATTATCGAGCGAACATTTTTGTGGAAGTGCAGACAGGACATTTTGGTCCCTCCGGAATTTGAACCGTATATCTAAACCACTGAAAGCTAAAAAAAAAAATAAATCCCTTGAGCAATGAGCCACAGCCTGGTTGCACTGCCCACTCTGCCAGCAGCTGACTTTTTCTCAGTTTAAATTCCATTCCACATTGATCTAGAATTCTAAGCATCAAACTTTTTCCAGAGTATCTGCTTTCCATTCTGTCTCCCTGCTCCATGATGCTGCTGTCTGTCCCATTAAAAGGAACAGGGCTGTCTCCACTGGTGGACAACTTTGCTTCTATGTGTAAGCTGTGCTGGGTGAGGGCAGAGTCCATTCGCTCTTCTGCTCAGTGTCAATCACTTGCGATGGAAGGAGTCAATTACACGACAGGAAGTTTGCAACTTTATTTGTGGATTTTCTCCTAAGGTCTTTTATCCGAGAAATAGAAAGATGCTGAGCTGACAGGAAAGGACTAAATTGACACTGGCGATTCTTCCTTCTGGTAAATTTTATGAGTTCTCTTGAGTGCAGCAAGTGGTGTTCAGAATTCTTCTCGCAGCAATCCTGCAGAATGCCCAACACAAACCGGGCGTCCGTTTCGTTGCTGTGATATCTGAGCCACCACTGTCGCAGATGAAGAGGAGCCAAGAGAAATGCTCACTCACTGACAGTCATCAAAACGGCCCGGAGCTGCGTTGCTGCTGATAGCCCAACGCGGAATGTAGAGTTAAACATGAGACATTGTTTCACCCTCTGTCCCAGTGATACGGCGAGTGACGGCTTAAACACGTGGCGTCAGTCCCACGCAGACAGAAGCCGGACAGTCCATTCAGTCCACGGCGAATCTGTGCCACTTGTATCTCTCTGAGATGAGTCATAATCGGTAACATATGTCCTAACATTGAGGAAATGTGTCTGTGTGGTGATGCTGTCTCCCATATGCTAATCTTCTTGCCATTCATGTCTCAACCAGCAATGGATAACGAGACTGAGTACGTGTCAGGAGAGTGTAGTTGCGACTCGTACCTGGTTCGAGAGCAATGCAGATTTTTTATTAAATTGACAAACAAATCATGCCCTTTGAACTGAAGCCGAGTCGACCTTTGAATTCCTGATCTGCAGGAATCTTCAGTCAATGCCCCAACATCATCAGAGGAGTGGAAGCTGAAATAGTTAAACACGCTGCACATGGGCAATTTTCCATTTCCACAAAGCACGGACCCAAAGACTGTGCCACCTTGAAATGGCAAGAAAATAAAATGTGTATCCAAGTTGCAGCTTTGAGAACCTTTAGAAACTCTTTGTGAAGCGCTTTCAAAGGAGAATGAAGAATGAACTGTCGGATTGATCAGGGATTTCCGAGGCACCTTCCCCTTCTTAAACAGGATGGAAGATTGTCTCTGATGTTCTCGAGGACATTAATTGATCTGAGGCATTTGATGGACTAACATGACAGATGCTCCGCTTTTATTGTTGGCGCTGTTAGTTGAAAAATGAATTCCAGTCTCCCTGGTTAGCAATCGAAACCCGACCAACGTGGTGGAAGCACTGAATCCTGCCCATGACACCAGCGAGTATGACATCAAAAATCAAGCGCATGGCTGGTGTAACAACTCTCAAGCCCCTTGTAAGCGCTTTTGTCAGAAACAGAACTTGATTATGCTCATCTTACTTTCCATTACTAGGCCTTGAATGGCTCAGCATCACAAAATCACATTGGAATACTGGTGAAGGTTATGCGGGTTTCTGCTTCTCTGACCCTTCCACAGAGTGAGATCCAGATTGACGCACTCGTTGGCTGTTCAGGTTTCACTGCATATCTCCACAACTCTTTCCGCCTTTTACCTTAAATCTATCTCCCGCCGTGATCGATCCAAAGTAAACATTTCTTTCAGTCTACCCCACGCATGTCCATCATTATTTTATATCTCAATCATGCCTTTACAAAATCTACTCTTCTGTAAGAAAAATAACCCCAGACTGTCCATTCTCTCTTCATAACTCAAAATCTTCAATCAACCAATATCCTGTTGAATCTCTTCTGCACTCTTCCCAGCGCCACATTATCCCTGATCTAATATGAATTGCAGAACTGCACACAATACTCAGACGACAGCGAAATGAAGAAATGGAACAAATGACGCAGAAAGCTACACAAAATGTTCTTTTGCAATGAATTCGCTTTTGCTCAACACTGCGCTGCATCATCGTCCTGAGCCTGTTGCACCAACAATTTCTGGTCTATGTCAATAAATGCTACCATATGACGATTAATCTCACAACCGTGGAAGCTGAATGTTTCGACTGGTTTGATGGTCTCAATGCTGTTTAGAGGCATGTTCACCCAGCTACAGCACCCCAGCAGCACAGACTGCACGGTGTAATGTGAGAGTTAGATTGTGGAATGCATTAGTGAAATAGCAGGAGCAGCGTAAAGGTTGGTTAGTGATTGTGAAGGGAGAGAAATCTCCGAGGAAGGGTGGGTTTGAATCCAAATATCTAAAACTCTGAGATGGGAAAAAGCGGATGTTTGAAGGCGCGAAATCATCGCCTCGAAGAGTATTTTCATGACGTATGTTACTGATTCCTCCCCGCGTTTGCAAAGCACGTAGCAGCACGAATTATTGCAATATCAGGCTGGGAGCTCCAATCTCACCTACAGCAGTTTTTATTGACATTGAGAAGGGAACATTGGGACATCAGGCATTACGTGGCATACCACGGGAAAGATGTATTTTGCCATAAATCAGACTGGAGCTGAACTTGCGCTAGCCACAAGGCAAAGCACGTTCCCCGTGCCACATGTAAAAATACTATTCAAAAGCAGTAAGTATAGTGATAGAGAATGTATCAGGAACAGCTTAACAGGCACAACAGAAATAGTTGCCAAACAGTGTCTGAGATGTGGGTACTCAGAGTGGGCTGAATGTTTAATTTGGAGTTGTTGAATGCTGAGATTGATGTATTTCTACAAAGCTTCATAGGCCACGGGGATACGGCAGGGTATTGTTGAAATTTCCCAATAGGAATGTAGTTTAACATCGGTTTTCTTCACCAATTTGCTCACAAAATCAAGTAAACACTGCTGCGAAATATCATATAATCCCAGTTCAGAAGCCCAGATTGAGAAAAACTGAGTGATACAGTCCCGAAGATCCAAGTGGAAATTGTGAGGGGGAAGAGCACGCAACTGTAGCACCAGTGATATAATCAATGAGGGCGAGGTCCATCTCTGACGGTACGTGAAATGCCGAGGCTGGAAGCTCTAACCTCACCTGGAGCACCTTCTATTGTTGTAGAGCAGGGAGCACTATGACATCTGGCGGAGAGTTTGAGCCTCACGTGGAGCAATGTTTTTGACATGGAGGAGCAAGGATTATTGTAATATCACGCTGGGAGCTCCAACCTCACCAGCAGCAGTTTCTATTGATGTTGAGAAGGGAACATTGGGACATCAATCTGTGAGGACCAACCGCACCGGGTGCAGCTCCTGTTGACATGGAGCATAGAGCATTTTGACATCTGGCTGAGGGAAAGGATGCTTAGCTATTTTAATCTGAAGTGAAAAAGATCTTAGCAGTGCACATATTTGAAGATTGAGGGAATATGTTTCCCAAGGTGTATGTATCGGTAATAAAGAGAAATACTGCCAAGTTTCAACTCGTGGAAGTGTTCAGTGGTTATCACTGCACCCTCCCAGAGCCATGGATCGGGTTTGATTCTCTGTGAAGTATGTGCAAACTCATTGAATATGCTTGGGTTTCCTCCAGGTTCTGTGATTTTCTCCCACAATTCAAATATTGTCAGTTGTTTTGGCCATGCAAAATTGCTGATAGTGTTAGGTCGACTGGTCAGAGGGGGGTGGGTCTTCTGGGTTACTCTTTGAACTGTCGGTGGGCACTTGTTAGGCCAAATGGTCTGTTTCCACTCTGTAGGAAACCTAATCTGTGCAGAGCGAAACGGAGGCAATGTTTTCTTCCAATGGCCTTTCACATATTGCTGACTCTGCACTGAGTTAAATTTACAGAAGTGAATTTTAGCACATAAATGAGCGCTGCCTTGGGCTCCCACGAGGAAGTTGAACAGTTCATCCACTTTACCAACACTTTCCACCCCGAAATCAAATTCACCTGGACCGTCTCAGACTCCTCCCTCCCCTTCCTAGACCTTTCCACTTTCGTCTCGGGTGACCGAATCGACACGGACATTTGTTACAAACCGACCGACTCCCACAGCTACCTAGACTACACCTCCTAACACCCTGCCTGCTGTAAAAACGCTATCCCATGTTCCCAATTCATTCGTCTCCGGCGCATCTGCTCCCAGGAGGACCAGTTCCAAAACCGTACCACCCAGATGGCCTCCTTCTTCAAGAACGGCAATTTCCCCCCAGATTTAGTCGACGATGCCCTCCACCGCATTTCTTCCACTTCCCGCTGCTCCGCCCTTGAGCCCCGCCCCTCCAACCACCACCAGGACAGAACCCCACTGGTCCTCACCTACCACCCACCAACCTCCATGTCCAACGTATCATCCACCGTCATTTCCGCCACCTCCAAACGGACCCCACCACCAGGGACATATTTTCCTCCCCTCCCCTATCAGCGTTTCAAAACGACCACTCCCTCCGTGACTCCCTCGTCAGGTCCACAACCCGCACCAACCCAACCTCCACTCCCAGTACCTTCCCCTGCAACCGCAAGAAATGCATAACTTGTGCCCACACCTCCCCCCTTACCTCCCTCCAAGGCCCCAAGGGACACTTCCATATCTGCCACAAATTCACCTGCACCTCCACACACATCATCAATTGCATCCACTGCACCCGATGTGGCCTCCTCTATATTGGGGAGACTGGCCGCCTATTTGCAGAATGTTTCAGAGAACACCTCTGAGACACCCGGATAAACCAACCCAACCACCCCTTAGCCCAACACTTCAACTCTCCCTCTCAGTCCACCAAGGACATGCAGGTCCTTGGACTCCTCCATCGCCAAACCATGGCAACACGATGGTTGGAGGAAGAGCGCCTCATCTTCCGCCTGGGAACCATCCAACCACAAGGGATGAAACTCTCCAGTTTCCCCATTTCCCCCGCCCCCACTTGTCTCAGTCAAATCCCTTGAACTCAGCACCGCCTTCCTAATCTGCAATCTTCTTCCTGTCCTCTCCGCCCCCCACTCCACTCCAGCCTATCACCCTCACCTTGACCTCCCTCCACCTATCGCATTCCTAACGCCCCTGCCCCAAGTCCATCTTCCCGACCTTTTATCTTAGCCTGCTGGACACACTTTCCTCATTCCTGAAGAAGGGCTGATGCCCGAAACGTCCATTCTCCTGTTCCTTAGATGCTGCCGGACCTGCGGTGCTTTTCCAGCAACACAATTTCAGCTCTGATCTCCAGCATCTGCAGTCCTCACTTTCTCCTCGATCCATCCTAATGGCATGCAAACGACTTCAACAAAGGGAGAGAAGATTTTTCTGCTCTGTTTGGTCAGTGATTATCTTCACGACCCTGCCTAATGTCACCCGATCGACATGATACTGGAGAGGCACCATTCTTCTGCTCTGTGTATGAGAAGGAATTTATTAAATCAGCAAAGCTTCAGTTAAACAAGAATGAGTACACTGCAGAGAGGCCTGCACTGAGTGTGGAAAGAGATTCACCAGGTCATCTCTATTCGGTGAGCACGAGCATATTCACACGAGTGAGAAACATTTACTTGCTCCTTGCCTGGCAAGTGATTCACTCGGGTCTCCAATCTCAGCAGATTTGGACTTGTTCCCACACATGAGAGAAAATTTTAATGGTCTGACATTGAAAAGAGCTAAAGGAGTAGCAATGATGTGAAGAAACACCAGAAAACACATGAGAATCCCTGCAGTGCAGCAACAAGTCCACACAAATTAATTAATTAATCTGGTGTTTAATTGTTCAGTTTTGAATCACATCAAATTCAAAGATTCTTTTCCCCGGATTTCTGTGCAATTAGAGGAGACTGGTAGATATCCATTGACTGCCCTGTTCTTGATCCTTTTCTTCATTGTTAAGTGTGTACTTGCACCTAAAAATATTTCGATACATTCAGCATTTCTGAATGCTCCTCACATCTACATGAAGACCTTGTGAAGTGTATTCACTTATATCAGAGAAACAACAGTCCTACAGTGAGAGCACAAGATTGTGTTCTCATCAGCGTGAACATGTTTATGGGACATCAATTACTGGAAACTTATAAAACATTTACCACACTGCGTCATTAAAACAAATTATTGTCACTGTGAACCCGTTGATGTATCAGGAGGATGGATAGCTAAAGTGAATCCTTCACCCAGTTCTGAACATATGAATGGCCTCTCGCCAATATGAATTCGCTCATCTTTCAGTAAGTTTGAGAAATGTAATAGCAGATGAATGGTCTCTTTCCAGTGTGAACTCTCTTGTATTTCAGCAAATTGCCAGAATCAATTAATTACTTCAAATCCACAGCGGATGAATGATCTCTAATCTGTGTGAACTCACTGATGTCTCAGCAGACTGAATGATTGAATGAATCCTTTCCCATTCTTAGAACAGGCGAACGGTCTCTGTCCACTGAGTTCACAGATGTAAAGTGAGATCAAATGATGGCTGGAACACATTACCTCTGTGAGAACACTTGAATGGTTTCTCATCAGCGTGAACGCATTGATGGTACAGCAGTTCGTGAGAACTTTTAAAGCCTTTTCCATACTCTGGACAATTAAATGGTTTCTTCTCCGTGTGAACCCACTGGTGAGTCAGCAAGTTAGAAAACTGAATAAATCCCTTTCCACACTCAGAACAGTTGAATGGCTTTTCGCTGGTGTGGTTGCACTGATGAATTTTCAGGGCAGACATGTAATTGAATCTTTACCACATTACCGCAGTTTCTCTCCAGCGCCCCTCCAATTATGTCTCGATACTTCAGATAGTGAATACTTTCACTCCACTGTGAATGTCGGCTTCTGCTTTCATTGACAAAGGCCGGCGAGGTTCAAGCTACATTGGACAAATCAACTCCGTCAAATTCTGGTGTGATGCTTCGTTTCAGTTTCCCAACTGCAAATCCTCATCATTGATACCCCTCAAATAAAAACAGAAATATCTCAGTAAGAGAGAACTCCTCAGAACACCAAATCACATGATTATTATTTTTTTGTCGGATGTGGGTATTCCAAAATAGGTCAGCATTTATTGTTCATTCCTGATTTGACTGGATAAGGTGATGATGAGCTGCCTTCTTGAAACATCGTTTCCGTGTGCTTTCGGTAGATCCAAATTATAGGGGAGTAAAATCCACAATTTTGACCCAGTGATTCTGGAGGAACGGAAATATATTTCCAGAGCAGGATGGTTAGGTGGGTTGTAGGTCTTTCCTGTCTATCTACTACCCTTTTCCTTTTAGACGAAAATAGTTGTGAGTTTGTAATGTACTCTTTAAGGAGACTTGGTGAATACCTACAGTGAATCTTGTGGATGGTGCAGACTGCATGTCTGAGTTTTTGGCTGTGGTGGGAATGGATGCTTATCGATGTTTTATTAGTTGTGTGTTGCTGCTCAGTTTAGCTGCTCTGTTCTGGATGGTGTTGAGCTTCTCAGTATTGTTGCAACTGCAGTAAGGAATCCTCAAGAAGGTTGTGATTTAAATATTTCTTGCAACTCAGATGCTAATCTGCTTTGCTGCTCCTGTGCATTGTTTCTTTAATACTGCAATCATCCAGGCGAACAGGAACTATCCCATCATCTCTCATTATTTATTGTAAAGGCGTAAACAGTTAGTCGGGAAAGAACAAAAGAAAGAGAAGAACATTTGGTCAATGAGGTGAATAACACTCTCGTTGGGAGAGTGAACAGTTGTTAGTGGAGACTGCCGGTGACAAATCATTGGTGACATGTAATCGCAGGCTATGTGTTAGACAGGCTTTCGGGAGTAAAGAAAATCTCTGACTATGACCCGCTCTTGTGGCAACTATGCTATATGGTTGCTAAAGTTAGCTTCTCAAAGACATTGTGACTTTCACTGCACCAAAGAAGGACTTTGGATCCACCCTGCAAATGTCCGTCATGAGGCAATGATCCATTCTCATCCCATTTCTTTCAGAACATGGTCTGGAACCTTATTTGCTGTGGTACTCCAAGTGATCAACGAAATATTTTCCTAATTCCACTACCTCCAGCGAAATACTATTACCAAACATATATTCCCCTCCCCGCCCTTGTCTGCCTGCCCCAGGATCAATTCCCTCTGGGCCAATGTGGTGTACTGTGCCTTCTCTCTCAACACCTCCCCCAGCAGACCCATGGAACATTTCCCTAAAATCGCGGAATATTTGACACATACATTCATAGAAGATGAGAACGAGGACCAAAACTATGCCATACGGGCCTTCGAGACTGCTTCGCCATTCAATAAGATCATGCCTGATCTTTCCATGGACATACAACCACTTAACCAACTTCTGAAGGTCATCTTCTTTCCTTTATTTTCAAACAAACATCAGCCCTAGCTTAATTAAAATATTTATTGTTGTAGCATCAACTACTTCATTGAGCAAGCAGTTCCATAGAGTAACAACCCTCTGGTTGAAGAAATTCCTTCTCAATTCAGGCCTAAATCGGCTCCTTCTCATCTTGAGGCTGTGCGCTCTTGTCCTAATTTCACCCGCCAATGGAAGCATGCTTTCTACTTCTATCTCACACATGCCCTTCATAATTTTATATGTTTCCATAAGATCCGGCCTAATTTTCCTGAATTTTTGATATAATTCTATTCCACACAGTCTCCTGTCATCAGCGAACACCTTCAAATCCGGAATTCCATCCGCCAGAATATTGCCCATTCACCCAATATTTCAATGTTCCCCTGCAAATTTTCACAGTCCTCTGCACACTTTGCTCTGATACTCACCTTTGTGTCAATTGCAGACCTTGACACGATTTGCATGGCTCCAAAATCCAAATCATCCATATAAGTTGTAAGTAATTGCGGTCCCAGTACCAATCCCTGAGGCACACCGTTGATGGTCAATAGAATAGCACTGACTTATCCCCGTTCTGCGCTTCCTGTTGGCCAAACAATCATGAATCCATGCTCATACTTTACTCTTAACAGCGTGCATCCGTTTGCTGTCAGCTCCTGAACGTCACCTTGTCGAAGGCATTTTGAAAATCTAGGTACACCAATACACTTGGTCCCGTGAGACACCATGCTCGCAATGCCATCATAGAATTCGAAAACATTTTTCAGGCATGACCTGCCCTTCAATATATCATGCTGCCTCTGTCCAATTTCTTTTGAGATGTCCTGCGATTTCTTCCTCGATAATGGACTCAAGACATTTCTGCACTACAGACTTCTATAATGTTTGGGAATCGGTCTGGGTGGGTTGCGCTTCGGCGGTCAGTGTGGACTTGTTGGGCCAAAGGGCCTGTTTCGACACTGTAAGTAATCTGATCTAATTCCTTATATGTTATCTGCCTCTAGTTTTAAACACTGATGTCATATTTGTGTTTTCCAATCTCTGGGACTGTCCGAGAGACAAAAGAATTTTGGAAAAATAGGCATTTCTTTTTAACACACCATCGCGTTTAACAACATGCAATGTATTCCATCAGGGCCTGGAGACGTAACCATCCTTTGCTAAATTTGCTCCAACAATCCAACACTAGCTCTTTTGTTATAATGACTGTTCTCAGGTCGTCACCAACCGTCATCACTTTGTCAAGTACTGGCATGTTATTAATATCCTTCACTGTGAAGATCGACGCAAATGCCTGTTCAATGTCATGGCTATTTCCGCATGTCCCATAAGTAAATGCCCCTTCTTATCCACGAAACGGTCAATGTTTACTTTTGCCGATCTTTTTTCATTTCATATTTTAATAGAAACTTCTGCAATCGATCTTTATATTCTGTTCTAATTTTTAATGCCATGTTCTTTCTCACAGTATTTCTGCATTAAATTCCATTATAAAATCTCAGACCAGCTCTCCAGCATACCTGTGTCCCTATGTAATCTACAATATCCTTCAGCATTATGCACAACTGTACTGAACTTAGTATCGTCTGTAAATTTACTAACCCATCCTTCTACGCCCCCATCCAGGTCGTTTATTAAAAAAATGACAAAAAGCAGTGAAACCAAAACAGATCGTTGCAGTACACCGAAAGCAACTGAATTCCAGGATGAAGTTTTCCCATCAAGTAACATCCTCTGTCTTCTTTCAGCTGGCTAATTCCTGATCCAAAGCACGAAATCCCCCTCAAGCCCATATCTCAGTATTTTGTGCAGTCACCTAACATGGCGAAATTTATCAAACGGCTAATTGAAATCCAAAAGTGCATTACATGAACAGCTTTATCCTCATCTATGTGCTTAGTCACCTGACGAGTTTTGACAAGATTTGTAGCTCAGGTTTAGCTTACACATGAAGATTTGCTCACTGAGTGGGAAGGCTCATTTCCAGAGTTACCCTCCTGGGTAACATTTTCAGTGGGCCCGCGGGTGAAGTACTGTTCATGATTTCTGCTTTCTATTTATATGTTTCGGGTTCTTTGTGTTGGTCATGTCATTTCCTGTAGTGATATCATTTCCTTTTCTTCTTCTCAGGGGGTTGTAGATGGGGTCTACCTCGAAGTGCTTTTTTGATAGATTTCCGGTTGGGTTGCCATGCTTCTCGGAATTCTCGTGTCTGTCTCTGTTTCACTTGTACTTGGATGGATGCGTTGTCCAAGTCAAAGTGGTGCCTTTCCTTATCTGTATGGATGGATACCAGTGAGAGAGGGTCACGTCGTTTTGTGGCTACTTGATGTTCATGTATCCTGGTGGCTCGTTTTCTGCCTATTTGTCCATATGCAAAAATTGATGACATTTACAAAATACCGTGCAAGAATTGAAACAAACACGACATTAGACAAACGCTACAGTCGACTGAGACAGCACATCCATCCTAGGACAAGCCAAACAGAAACATGCAGAAGAATTCCTCGAAGCATGGCATTCCGACCAGAACTCTATCAACAAACACTTCGAGCTTGACTACCCCGAGAAAAAAGAACAGGAGATGGCATCACCACCAAAAATGACATCAACAACCCAACGAAACCCAAACATATAAATAGAAAGCAGGAATCATGAACAGTGCTTCGCCTGGAGACCCACTGAAATTGTTACCTTGTGGGGTGATGAAACATCTGGAAATGAACTTTCCAATTCAGTGAACAAACCGACATCCAGTTTAATAACCTACTCAAAGGACTCAATAAAGTAAGGTTTGTGAAGGTTTGTAGCTCAGGTTGAGGTTTAGGGTGTAGGTTTGCTCGCTGACCTGTAGGTTTGATATCCAGACGTTTCATTCCCTGGCTAGGTGACATCATCAGTGGTGACATCCAAGTGAAGTGAAGCTGTTGTCTCCTGCTTTCTATTTATATCTTTCTCCTAGATGGGGTTCCTGGGGATGGTGGTGATGTCATTTCCTGTTCGTTTTCTGAGGGGTTGATAGATGGCATCTGGATCTACGTGCTTGTTTATGGCGATGTGGTTGGAGTGCCAGGCCTCTAGTAATTCACTGGCATTACTTGCTTAGCCTGTCCCAGGATAGATGTGTTGCCCCAGTCGAAATGGTGTTTTTTTTTCATCCGTGTGTAGGGCTATGAGGGAGAGGGGGTCGTGTCTTTTGTGGCTAGCTGGTGTTGATGAATCCTGGTGGCTAACTTTCTTCCTGTTTATCCTCGTGTTTGTGGCAGTCCTTCCATTGAATTTTATAGATGACGTTGGTTTTGTCCACGGGTTGGACTGGGACTTTTAAGTTTGTTAATTTTTGTTTGAGAGTTTTGGTGGGTTTGTGTGCTACTAGGATTCCGAGGGGTCTCAGTAGTCTGGCTGTCATTTCTGATCCTTCTTTGATATATGGTAAGGTGATTAGGGTTTCTGGCTGTGTTTTGTCTGCTTGTCGTGGTTTGTTCTTGAAGAATATGCGAACTGTGTCTTTTGAGTATCCGTTCTTCATGAATATGTTGTATAAGTGGATCTCCTCTGTTTTTCAAAGTTCGTCTGTGCTGCAGTGTGTCTTGGCTCCGTTGAATAGTGTTCTGATACAGCTTCGTTTGTGTATGTTGGGATGGTTGCTGGTGTAGTTGAGTATTTGGTCAGTGTTTGTCGGTTTTCTGCGTACGCAGGTTTGTAATTCTCCCTTGTCCTTTCTTTCTACTGTGACGTCAGAAATGCGAGTTTGTTGTCAGTTTCTTCCTCCTTGACATCACCACAAACCCCAGGAAACCCATCACGGAGAAAGCTATAAATAGAAAGCAGGAGACAACAGCTTCGCATCACTTAGAGGTCGCCACTGATGATGTTATCTTGCCAGGTAATGAAACGTCTGGCTATCAAGTCTACAGCTCAGCCAGCAAACCTACACCCTAAACTCAACAAAGTTTGAGTCTCGACCTCTCATTCACAAAACCGGCATGACTTTCCCTCATAAACTTATTCCAGTCGAGATGATTACAAATCTTATCTCTTAGAACTTTTCCAACACTTTACCCACAACCGACGGAAGCGTCAATGGACTATAACTTCCAGGGTTTTCTCTACTTCCCTTTTTGAATGAGGGAATAACTTTACAATCCTGAAGTGTTCTGGTACTATACCTTTGGACAATGACAACATAAAGATCAAAGTCGAAGGCTCAGAAATCTGATTCTTGGTTTCTGAGAGAATACTAGGATAAATCCCATCCGGCCCACATTAATTTATATATTTTCACATTTTCAGAGTTTTTAACACCTCGTCCTTGGGAACTTCAATCCGATCTCGAATCATAGCCTGTTTTTCAATATTGTCCTCGACAACATTTTGTTTTTCCAGTGCGAATCCTGACGGAAAATATTGCTTTTGCGCTTCCCCCATCGCTTCTGACTCCACGCACTACTTACCACGACTGTCCTTCATTGGCCATATTTTATTCCATTCATTCTTTTAGCCCTTACATACCTATGGAGAGCATCAGGATTTTCCCTTATCCTATCTGCCAACAAATTCTCAGCTCCGCTCCTGGCTCATGTTCAGTCTCTCTTCAGTTCTTTCCTGTTTAACTTGTAACTCTCAATGGCCCTAACTGAGCATTCACACCTCATGCTAACACAAGCCTTCTTCATCTTAACAAGAGATTCAACTTCCTGAGTAATCATGACTCCTCTGCTTGACAATGTCCTCCCTCTCTGACAGGTACATACTTATCAAAGACACACAGAACCTGTTCCTTGAATAAGCTCCACATTTCTATTCTGCCCATTCCGTGCCATTTCCTTGCCCAACCTGTGAATGCGTAATCGTATCTAATCGCATTGCAATTTTCTTTCCCCCAGCAGTAGCGCTTGCCCTCCGGTTTACACCTATCCCTTTGAAAAGCTCAGGTAAACATAACTAAATTTTGGTAACTATCACCAAAGTGCTCAACTACCGCCAAATCTAACACCTTGCCTTGTTCATTACCCAGTACCAAACGTAATTTGGCCTCTCCCCTTGTTGGCCTGCTCCATTACACAGTATTTACGGAATCTATCGCAGATACACTCAATACTCTCCTCGTCAAGGCTACCCAGACTGAGCTGTTTCGACCGATCGACATGTTGATTATAATCCCGCATGATAATTGCCATATCATTTTTTCAGGTTTTATTGATATCTTTGTTTACTGCCCTCCCCAATTTGATCATAAAATATGGAGGTAGATAGACTCCGACAATCAGTGACATTTTCTGCTTTGAACTTCTAATTTCCTCCTAAATGGTTCAAACTCATTCTCCTTGGAACGTATATCATCTGTCAGCATGAGGTCTGAGATTATCCTTGAATGTTTGACTAACACCACCTTCCTTACCACCCTTTCTGTCCTTCCAAATTGTCTCATGCCCGTGAATATTTCCCTCCCAGTCTTGACTATGCTGTCTCCATGTCTCTGCAATATCGACTAAATTGTATTCGTTCGTGATAATTTATGCTGTTATATCTCCCACATTCTTCTGAAAATTACGAGCATTCAGTTATCGTGCCTTTATGGTCGCTCTCTTACGCATTGATTAACAACATCTCTAATAATATCTTCTACGCTATCCTTTCTTCTTACTTCTTGCTTATCCTCACTTGTCCATTTCTGACCTCCGTGCTGAGTACACAAGTGCTCAAATACACCATCCAGGTGAAGCAACACTTTCCATACACTTTGCACAATCTAGTCTAATAGATTCACTGCTCATATTATGGTCGCCACTACCTTGGGAAACGAAGTGTGGACAGAATGACCGGTTTGCAGAATACTAAGTTCTGTCACCAAAAATGTCCCTGAGCTTCCAGTTGAATGCTCCTTTAGCACAGAACCATGTTTCCTAGCCAACGTCTCTATCTCAGGCTCACTGCAGTGTTCCACCATAGCTCAGCGTATGCTGAAAAAGCAAACGACCATTTTCTGCTTGAGGACCCCGCAACCCTCCATATCAATTTCAATCATTTTAGAGGCCTGAGGTCTCCCATGTCCTGGCCACCGACACACCCAACAGGACAAGTTATTGCATAGCAGCCATTACACACGACCTAAGGTTAGTCATAAACAGTCTCCGTGAACAGTTGTTAATGCTCCAAACAAATCATTATCAATTCCTATGTCCAACTGTTAGTCTCTCTCTTCCGGGTCTATCCTGACATCTCGTTTCCACCTAATTACTGTGCCCCCACATATCTTCTGCATATAGACCAAAATCTTCCTGGAAACCATCACTGCTAAGGACGTAGCCACTGGATCGAAAATGTTAATTCCGATTTTTCTTTCCAGCATTGTTTGGTCTTGCCCCTGAGTAAGCTTGATACTGTGCTTGTGTAATGAACCCCTGCACATAAGACACAAATGTGTTAATCCTGAAAACTCTCTTATTGAAGAATCCTATTACAATGTGAGCCATTAGCATCGACTTCGTAGATCAAGAAATTTAGAAATCATGTGCTTGGGATTTGTGCCGCAGTTCTGTTCTGGATATGATAAAAAAACAGAGAGCAAAATCTTCGTCATGTCAGATGTGAACAGATAGGAATCTCCACAAGAGGTGGAATTAACTGAATGTTTTTTCAGATAGAGAAAATTCACGCCATTTCTCACTGCAATAACCTGTGGCTAACAAAGCAAAACATTTTATAACCACAATGGCTTAATACAGCGTTTTCGAGTTAAAATATCTGAATGATCTCCCTCCAGTGTGACAGTACAGTTGTGTCAGCAAATGGGTTAACTTAGTGAATCACTTTACTTGTTCAGCTAGCGAACATTCATCTTGTGGTAAGATATAGGGGCAGAATGCAGGAACACGGATGGAAGGGTGATGAAGAAGTTTGACATAGGGACTGAGGAAGTGTTCGTGGTTCTAACCGGCTTGAACTGGGCATATTCCCAATTCAGGACGGACTAGGATCTTATGTTCCTCTCTGTGACAAGGGAGGATATTAAAGGTGTTCTGAGCAATGTTTTACTTTCCTCTTTGGGTTTATAATGGACTGGGCTAACGCTGTTCCACTTTTCAGGAGGATTGGGAGAGACAAACCACAGAATCACAGAGCAGTGAGTCTCACATCAGTTAAAAGGAAAATTTTGGAGCAAACGTTGAAGGAGAGAGTTAACTGCCACTTGTCCAGGCAAGTTTTCATCAGGAAGAGTCATCATGGAAATGTTACAGAATGTCATGCCTAACAGATTGGATTAAATATATTTTATTGGCATGTGATCAGGTTTTTTTTAACGAGGGTAGTAAAGTTCATGTTGTTTGTGTGGATGTCCATATAGTCTTTAACACGACACCACACTTGAGACTGGTAATAGGATAAAAGTGAAAAGGGATTTAAGTTCCCCTCACAAGTTGTATCCAAACTTAATTTGGTGGTGGTAGGAGACACAGGATGGTGATAGAAGGCTGTTTGTGTGACTGGAACTGGTATTCACTGGTGTAACAGAAGGATGAATGCTAGGTCCAATCTCGTTTGTGAATGAGTGTAAAGAATATAGAACAAGTTAGCGGGAAAATGAGAAACAGAGTTGTCGATGATACGAATGTTAGCAAAGTGGTTAGTAGTAAGGAAGAAGGTCTTAGGATGGAGGAGCTCAGAGATGGATTTGACAAATGTCAAATTCAGATAGGGGATGTTGAACCTAATCATGAAAAACATGAGGCGATGCACATTGGAAGTAACACGTCAACGGATTACTCAATGAATGGCAGGACACGAGGAAACCCAGAGGAACAGAAAGACTTTGCATGTTGGGCCATATATCCGTGAAGGCAGCAGAACATCGTGACAATCACAACTTTAACAGTCAAGGCAAATTTTATAAAAGCAGATAAAGTGGTGTCACAAGTCGACAAGATGGTGACGAAAGTACTTGGCACGCTTTTAGTCATTAGTCAGAAAGTCGATTATCCAAGTTGGAATGTCATGTTATGACGATATAGAGCATTGGTGAGATCACATTTACAATACTGCTTGCAATGATGGTCAGGTTCTACAGGAAGGATTTTGTGAAAATTGAAACTGTGCACAAATGATTTACAAGGATGTTGCGGGGACCCGAGGGCTTGGGTTAAGCGTGGAGATGGGGTAGGCAGGGGCGTTTTCGCTGGAATTTTCCAGGCAGCGCGTAACGTTCTTACCGTTTATAAAATGATGAGGGGTATGGATAGGCAACTGGCCTAAATCGTTTGCGCAGGATGGTGAAGTTCAAAATTAGAGGACACAGTTTTAAGGTGACAGGCACTGAGGCAGGCTAAATAAGGTATAGAGAGTGAGAGAATGATGGTTGATTTCCAACAGGCATTGCTTCAGCTCAGTTTTTGATTTTAAAAATAAGCATTTTTTTCGTGAAAGTATTTTGGTAGTTAAATCGTGAATGAAACGTTAGAGGTACTCAAATTGAGTGATGTACTGATGAATAAGTGAGTGGGTACAATATTGTCCAATGCACTATGAAATGGAGAATGCCATATTTATAAGGAACAATCAATGAAGATCTTTTATATTATATGTGATGCTGCAGGACTCTGAAATACACAACGAACTGTCTGTTCTGGGATATGAGCCACATTGACTTTTCTGCAGGCGCATCAACTGATTCGGAAGGCAGAATGATAATTTTCATCTGTTCAGCAGAGGCAAAGCCAATATATATTCCTCCATTCCTATCAGCACTTGACAAGGTAAGCATGCATTGCCTCATCGAAACATTCCAGTTCATGAAACTCTATTTTCTTTTGAGAAACAGACTGTAGCAGTTATTACTCTGCAGCTTTCTCTTTTCAATTACCAATTTTAATATACAAACATTCAGTTGAAATGACAGAATGCTGAATTCTACAACAATTATTTCTTTTCTCTCAGCTATTCAGCCTCTGTAGTTTTATTTTCTTTAGTGATCTTAAAGATATGATATTTATGGGGAAATGAAAGTTGCAGTTGGTCTCGTATGCGACAGAAGAATCAACTGAGTGGTGACAGGTGCATCTTAATTTTCCTATGCAATTGCGCTGAGGTGGTGTCGAGGTAAAAGTGTGGATCGGGAAAAGTACACCTGATAGGGTAGCATCGATGGAGTTGGAAAGTCGATGATTCGAGCATAAGTTCTTAGTCAGGATAGTTGGAAACATTGACGCTCCTGGTCCTCAGATGTTGCCTAACCACTGCTTTCTAGCACCATCCTTCCTGACTCTAATCTCTCGCATCTGCAGTCTTCGCCTTCTCCTCAGGTGGGGTAGTGTTAGATATTGTTCCTGAGATGTAACAACATGTTTGTAATGATAGTTTGGATATGTGGTTGGAAGCTCATCATTGATGCAATTCATTCTCCCCCTCCCATTCTGACAAACACATGCAGGTCCTGCGCCTCCTTCATTGACGTTCCCTCAACACCTGACGGCTGAAAGAAGAAGGCCTCATCTTCCTCTTGGGACTTTGATGCCACATGGGATCAACAGTTTCCTCATTACCTTCCCCTCACATTATTCTAGTTTTTTGACTCCAACTCAGCATTGCACTCATGACCTGCACATCACCTTTCCAACCTACCTGCCCCACCTCCAATCAGTACTAATATCTTATTCTCCACCTTTATCTTCTCATCATATTCTCAGCTATCACGCCCCCAAACCCCCAAACCGCCCATTTATCTCTCAGTCTCCACGGCCACAAACCTCATTCAAGATGAAGGTTTTATGACGGAATCATCAGTTCTCCCGCTCCTCGCATGCTGCCTAACCTACTGTGTTTTCTATCACCACACTGTCGTCTCTGAGTTCTAGCATCTGCAGTTCTCACTTTCTCCACGGGGCAGTATTGTGTAAAAGTCACATCATTGGAAAATTGCAATTTCTGTGGTTTTCTATGTGTTAATTTCATTTGTTTAATCGCCTCTAGCTGGAGTATTGTGTGTCTTTCTTCAATTATCATTATAGCAGGGATGTGATAACATTGGAAACGGTGCAGAACAGGTTTACCAGGATATTGTCCGTTCAAACAGTTTCATTTATGAAGAAAACTTGGATGGACTGCGCTATCACAAAGATGTTCTCCTTTAAAAAAAACGGAGCTGTACTTTTTCTCAAGGATAGTGCAGTGAAGAAGGCATATGGCGTACTGGCTTTTATTGGTAGAGGAATTGAGTTCCGGAGTCCTGAGGTCATGCTGCAGTTGTATAAGACTCTGGTGCGGCCGCATCTGGAATATTGTGTGCAGTTTTGGTCGCCATACTATAGGAAGGATGTGGAGGCACTGGAACGGTTGCAGAGGAAGTTTACCAGGATGTTGCCTGGTATGGTAGGAAGATCCTATGAGGAAAGGCTGAGGCACTTGGGGTTGTTTTCATTGGAGAAAAGAAGGTTTAGGGGTGATTTGATAGAGGTGTACAAGATGATTCGGAGGTTAGATAGGGTTGACAGTGAGAACCTTTTTCCACGTATGGAGTCAGCTATGACAAGGGGGCATAGCTTTAAATTAAGGGGGGGTAGATATAGGACTGATGTTAGGGGTAGGTTCTTCACTCAGCGAGTCGTAAGTTCATGGAATGCCCTGCCAGTAGCAGTAGTGGACTCTTCCTCTTTATGGGTATTTAAGCGGGCATTGGATAGGTATATGGAGGATAGTGGGTTAGTGTAGCTTAGGTGGGCTTTGATCGGCGCAACATCGAGGGCCGAAGGGCCTGTACTGCGCTGTATTCTTCTATGTTCTATGTTCTATGTTCTATGATACTGCGTCTTGATATCTTTTTTAGCAAAGGCGTTGTAAAACACTTCAGACTCCGAATCGGATGAAGTGTTACAGAGATGAAAGCGTTCGCTATGAGGCCTTTTGTTTCTCCGTAAACAGCTGAGGCTTAAGGCCAATGATTTTATGTTTTAGAAATGAACTGTATGTAAACGAAGTGGTCATTCAGGAAAGCTGAATTCCGGTTTTTAGATCCTGCAGCAGTGGTGCACTAACTAATAACCTCTCTCCTTCTGTCCTTCTATTTTTACCTGTAAGCTTTGTTTCCTTTTTACTGTGGTTAAGGTGCTTGCTTTTTTAGGATTGTTGCGTATTTTCATAACAGCATAAGTAAGTCTACTTTGGATAGACTAAGTTCTGTGGGTATTTGTTTTTTGTTTTTCAATCCGTCATTTTGTGAATAATTTTTGTAACTAGCTTACTCGGGTAATTTTCACTATGCGCTTAACAAAGAAAGTATAATGTTACGGTCTGAGTTGTCTGCTTAATAAAGTTTTGAATGGTTTAGCCTCGTCCATAACAAATCGGGAGGCAGTGGATGGATTAAAAGAGCAACTGATGGGTGCTTGCGTCTTTATTACTGGTGTTGATTTGGATTGGGGTAGACAATGCTTGGGAAAGCAATGTCTCATTTCGGTACAAAGAGTTGTCTGGCTCTGGACGATGTAAAGTTGGTAGTTTTACAAAACATAATTCAGGCCAGGCTTCTGGAATTAGCAGACATGCTGGGCTTGTATTTGCCTCTTTCTGTGACGAAAAGAGAGATCATTCCCGCAATAGCTCAGCATTTAACTAAGAAGGAAAATCCGTGAGTATGTTTACAGATGGTTAAAATTTATTTGAAAATGAAGCAGCTTGAGTTAGTCGCAAGAGATAAAGAAAGGAAACCAGATTTGAAGCAGTTTGAGATGCAATTCGAAGTAGAGAGAGGGAAGAAGAGAGAGCAGCAGAGCAGAGAGAAATGGAGACAGGGTTTGAACTTCAGAAAATGGCAATTATTAAAGGAATTCACCTAAAAATGCTGGAGATAAAGGCTGAAGATAATCTTACTCTGGAAGAGCATATTGGTAAAACGGCAAGGTTAGCAGCTGGAATGGCTGATTGTTATGAACTGGTCCAAAAGCAAGGATGGGCTTCCAGAATCATTTTAAGTCTGAGGGATAGAAATTGTGGCAAAGAGAAATCCTCACGTGGAAAGGGAAAGTTAAATCTCTGAGAAGATCATTAGGATAACTTATCACAGGGTAAATTGGTAACTCTTGAAGGGAACAAGATCTGAGGTATTCATTGCAATAAAGTAGGCCACATGAAATCAGTTTTGGAAAACTATGGAAAGCACTCGAAAGTCAGATGCAGAAAAACGAAACAAGCCTGGCTGTTTTGTTGGCATGGCAATAGAAAGCTCAGTGGAGCATCAGAGTGCACAAGCAAATCAGAGTTTGGTCAGGGGGAAGTGCCAGATCTGCTTTAAAAATATACCTGCAAAGTTAAAGTTTATTTACCTTGGCCAGGAGTAGCAGATAGAGAGGTAACAATATTAAGGGACACAGGATCGTGCCTGTTTGTGATGCAGAAGTGTAGGGAATTGTGTACTCCTGAAGAACTATGCTTATGGAAATTCATGGCGGTACGAAAAATTGCTCAGTTATGTACAGTGGTGCTAGAGTGGGCAGAAAAGAGTGAAGAATTTGTGTAGGGAGTTCTGGACAAACTCTCAGTTCGAAGAATACAATTTGTGCTTGCACATGATATAGCTCAAACACCAGAAATCGTGCTGCCTACTCCAGTTGAAAAGCCTGTCGAGATGCAGGCAAGTGTCGCAATGCAGGACGTTTATCAAAGGAACTATCCCAGATTCTGTCTTAGCGCAATCACGGAGTCACAAGCTGAAGCAGGAGAAATCAAAAGGCACGGATAAGGAAGCTGAAATATGATTACAAAATATATTTTATCAGATAAGTGGGACACAGCAGGAGACGAGCATTAAAAATGCAGCTCTGGTACGCTACTGACTTACAGCAGAAAGATGAAAAATTAAAGCAGTGGGATCAAAAGACATGTACTTGGAAAGAGAATGAATGCATCCCCGTGTGATATTACTTAGCAAATAATATGTTAAGGAGGAAATGGAGAGCAACACATATTCAAGCAAGTCAGAAATGGGCAGAACATTTTTTTTTCCTGTAGGGAAAAGAAAAGTGGTGCTACCAATGCCGCATGTGCCACAAATTGGAGGTTACTTAGGCATGAGGAAAACGAAGGCTAAAATACAAAGACATTTTTACTGGCCTGGATTGCAGAGGAATGCATTTGAATTTTGCTAGGCGTATCATACATTTCAACGAATAGGAGAACGATGGGAAATAATAAAGCCTGCACTTTAATACGTATCCCAGCTTTCGAGGAATCTTTCTTAAATATCTTCATTCCTTGTGTCGGTTCCCTACATCCCATAAAAGATGGGAATAAGTATTAATTAACAGAAATTGATGTATTGACGAGATTTCCAAATGTTGTTCAATCACACAATATGACAGCTAAAAGCATTGCGGTAGAATTACGAATTTTTAAAACTTAGATAAAGACTACCATCAGAGATACAATTAGCTCAAGGGTCAAACTTCACATCCAAACTTTTTAATGAGTATATGGATAGCTTGGAAATAAAACGATTCAAATCTACTGTGTGCCATCCAGAATCACAGGGTGCACTGGAAAGGTGACGTCAATTATTAAACATTATGTTGAGGTTTTATGGTTCGGAGTAGCCAGATTATTTCCATAAGGGAGTTGCGTTTGTGCTGAATGCGATCTGAGATGTACCAAAAGAATCCACCAAACTAAGTCCATCTGAGACCAATTTTGGGCATAAAGTAAGAGTACCATTAAAATTTATGAAGGAAAAATTAATCAGTCATTTTACAGAGACCATGCATTTGGATGATGTGTCAAATTTTAGAGTTGGACTAAATAATGTTGGGGAGTTCTCGAGACAGTATTTAAATGTATCGCAGCAAATGGTGAAGCAGGAAGTGTATGAGAAATCAAAAAATCACAATTTGCCACTGGGAATAATGTATTTATTTAAATTTCATTAATCGGGGAAACTTTAAAGCAAGGTTTAGAAGACCTTATCAACTTGAGAGGAAATTGAGTGAGGTTATCTACTTTATAGGGACTCCAGGCATGAAGGAATCTCACAGAATGTGCGATGGGAATATGCTCTAACGGTATTTTGGCAGAGAACGAACGCAAGAGGAGAATGTGTTATTGACTACGACACACTGGGAAGAACCAATGTCAGGGAATTCTGCATTGGCCGTTCCTTAAATAAAATTGGACAGTGCAAAAGTTGTCCAAATATTGGTAAAGCTATTCAGTTATCTTCCAGAAGAAAATCGAACGAGTTATTACTCTTGCATGGAGTGATCTGCTGAAATATACTGGGAATTAATAATCTAATTGTAGATGATAGAAGTATAGGAGATGTTGTTCTGACTTTGTAACATCCTTGCAGGCATAACCCTCTAAAAATGTACAAGTTCATAAGGAGATATCACGTATGCTCCAAATGGCATAACCGAAGTGAGTTTCAATGAATGGAGTTCACCCATCATCATGGTGCCAAAGCCAGAAAAGACCCAACAGTTATGTGTGGACTATCACAAAATCAATGTTGTTAGAAAGACTGATGCATATACATATCTGCAATTGGTGGTCTTTGTGGAAAAGATTGGAAGAGCAAGTTATATTTCTAAGTTGGACTTCTTCAAAGGTTACTGGCAATGAACTTTGTCAGAAAGATCAAAGGCAATTTTAAAACGGTAACTGGCCTGCAGATATTTAAAGTAATACCGTTTGTACGGAAAACACTTCAGCCACATTTCAGAGGTTAACTGGCAGGGTAATTGCCGGATACGCAACTGTGTGGTGTATTTTGTGCCTGGTGACTCTCAGGCTCTCATGAATTGAATATTTACAGCATTTGTCGGGCTTGTTTTATCGAATCCGGAAGTCAAACTGGTTTGTAAACCTAGCTGAATGTGAATCTGCCAAAGCCAAAGTCACCTTCCTGGGATATGTCATTGAACACGGATAAATTGCCCCATGGGTTGCGAAATAGAAAAATACCGGGGACTTTTACACATTGTTGACGAAAAGAGCAGTACGACGGTTCCCCGGATTGAGTGGCTTTTCCTGAAAGCTTGTGCTGACTGTCAGCAGTGGGACTGCTCCACTCGCCGAACTGTGAAAAATAGGCAAGAAATTTCCGTGAACAGAAGAGTTTCAAAGTGTATTTGACGGCCTAAATACTTTGTTAACCATTGCCAAAGTATCAGCCACAACTAATTACAACAAAGCTTTCAAGGTGCCTATCGATGCCAGTGATGTGTGTGTCTCTCTTCTTCTGCCCCTCCAATTTCAATTTTTCAAACTGTTCCATTTTTACTCTGCGTTTATGGGGTTTAATTATCAGGACTGTTGTGTATTTTCGGAAAAGCATAATTAAGTCTAATTTGGATAGCTGGGTTCTGTGGGTATTCTATATTCTGGTCACTGTGTTTCATCCCTTAATATTGTGAATAATTTTCTCTCTTTTTTAAAAACTGAAAGCCAACCTAGATAAAGTATTCCGAGTTAATTTTACTATATATTCACCAAAACAAATAGCGACGTTACGCTCTGCATTGCTTGCATAAGAATGTTTTGAGTGGTGTGGCCTAGGCAAAACGGGTTTTCTTTTTCTCAGAGCAGAGCTGATTGTGAGGAGATATGACTGACGTGTACAAAATAATGAGGAGCATGGAAGTACAGATTGAAGGAAACATTTGCTCTTGATCGATCACCAGGGTATGTATATTTCAGATAAGATGCAGAAAGCTTTGAATAGACAGGTAGGAAAACTTTATCAGTCAGCGGGTGGTAGACTCTGGAAATCACTCTCCATTAATATCAGTTGAACAGTTAACCCTACATTCTTCTATGAAACCACTGCCCAAAGAGTTCCGAAAAATGCTCAAAGCCGAGCATTCCCGCGAGCAACAGTTATTCGATCGGTGGCTTGATGAAATGGAAAGGTGCCCATGAGTAACGTGTGTGACTATTCGGCTTCCGTCCTGTGATGACGCTGGAGCATTGGATCTTATGTTCTCGGGGACATTTAATGAAGGCATTCTCGTTCCTGCAGATTAGGAACTCATGCCTTATTTTGGCTTCAGAAAAATCAGTTTCTTTGCTTAAAGAAAGTTTACACGGCATTCGAGCCAGGGAGAATTCGAATCTACAATCGCCTGAACTGTAGTTAAGCACGCTATCCGTTGCGGCACGGAGCCAACGCACAAGCTACGCGTGAAGAGCCGACATGTTAACACAGACACGGTTAATAGCCGTCATGTTCATCAGTTTAACAAGCGATAAAGATAATCAGACTCACTGCTTCAGTCCAATCTTCATCACCTTTCAAAGCAGCGAATTGTCTGCTCAATCATTCAATGGAATCACTGCTGATCAGATGAATTTCGAATCCACTTCTTCAGCATAACTGACGTGAACGTGAGGCTCATCACCACATCGTATAAACCAGTTAACTTTCAGAGGTTGTGATTACAGTAGTATACCTTTGCGAGTATGCAGGAAAGTAAATAATGTGACCCGAGCAAAAAATATCCCTTCATGGAATTTAATCCAGTGCAAAGTCAGCCGTATAAGGACGGGCAGATGACGTAAAAAAATCCTTTGCTGTTCTCTGCGCAGATGCTTCTTCAAGAATTGACTCTTTGCAGAACTCTCTTTGGAATTTAGATTGTCCCAGTTGCAGATATTCTCTCAATCCAGAAACAAGTATCCTGCTGAAAACTACTTCATTTAAGATTAAAGATAGGTAACTATCTTTTCGCCCAGCTGATGTCCCAATATTCCATGTTCCGTGTCAATACAAGTTCCGGCAGGTGAACTGGGAACTCTCAGCCTGATGTCCCACTGCTTCTTGATGCGTGGGTATTGAAGCCGCTGTCGTTAATGCGGGAGCTTTTGGCCTCGATATTTCATGTGCCTCTGTGTCATCAGAGAATGGCATTCCGCTCACTGATTGCATTTTCGCAGCCACATATTCGCGCTCAACGCCATCACTATTTCCAAGTAGTTTTGGGTGCAATGCGACTAAATTTTCCCGATTCCTCGCCCTTGAACTGGGATTTTATGACATGCCATATATGATTACGTCAATGAGTGAGGAAATTGGTGAAGTAACCGATGTAAAAATACAATGTTATTGAGAAATACATTTCAGCAATACCTTGCAGTATCCCATGACCCTTTGAAGTTTAGTAGATATCTCGCAAACGTCAGCTCCTGCAAACACATTGTTGCAATCTCTACATTCTCTCGGGACGTAGAAGTTAAAGATTCAACCGAATCAGAGTTCCCACATCTCAGTCACTGTTTGACTAGTATTCCTTTATTCGTGTGGTTCTGTCCTGGCATAACCTCTGCCACGATCCTTATTGCTTTTTGCATCGTGCTTTTCCATGTGGCGCCAGGAGCATGAAATGGTTCTTCCTTGGCATTGTAAATACAGCAAGTTCTGCTCGAATCACAGTGAGAGCAATCGGCATTTTTCCGGTTTTACTCCATGTAATATGTGCTTAGCAAACGCTGGGAAATTCAGTCTTTTTTTTACATAAAATTACTGTTCGTGGTGATAAGTTTCCTTCTTCAAACAGCCACTGTCGCACATCTTTGCGTTCCACATATCATAACCACCCTTTATCGAAGAAATCTCTCCCTCCCACAAGGACTAGCTCGCCTAAACTTTCTCCCTCCCATTTCACTGAGGTATTGCACAATATAATACTCACATTTACACTGTTCATTCTGTACTGCTGCGGTCACTGTTTAGGGTGAAAGTGCTTAATCACATGGTCGGCATCTTCAAGCAATTCAATCAATTTAGATGCAGCTGTTCTGTAATTAATCCTCGTGGGGCAGCTTTTACTGACACGGACAAGAGATGACTGGAGCATCGGGCTCAGCATAAGTGCACAGCGTAGTATTGAGCAAAAGATGTTTTATTGGAAAAAACAAGTTTCTGTGGCTTTCTCCATTCATTTATTTCATTTGTTCACTCGATTCCCCCGAAATATTGCGTGCAGTTCTGCAATTCACATTACAGTATTCATGTGATCGCACTGGAAACCGTGCAGAAATTTAGCAGGTTGAGAAGGTTAGGTTATGAAGACAGATTGTTTTGACTGGGATTGTTTTCTTAAAGCAGAGGAAACTGTGAGGATACATGTTTCATATGCACTAAATAATGATCGACATGGACAATGCAGATTAAAAGAAATGTTTCCTCTTGACCGATCAACAGGGGCATCGACTGAAGTTAAGAGGTGGAAAGGGTTGAGGAGATGTGCAGAAACTCTCATCAGCAAGCGGACGGTTGAATCTGGGTTCACTGTCTGAAGGGATGCGCAGAAGCTTACCCACATAATCTTCAGAAATACACGGATCAGAACTTGAGTTGTTAATGCATACAAGGCCAAGTGATGGAAATGAATAAAGATAGTCAAGCGATTGCATCTGACGAAACAATGTACAACGAGCTCGAGGACTGTCATTCTACACATACGTGGTATTCGTGTAGCTGTCCATGGTGGACGAGCAGTTCCTTTTTTTAGCTTTCTTCGCTGTGACCCGACTTTGATTCTCAGTCCGGGAGTTGGGGTTTGTTTTGATCCTGACAGCTACATCAGCAAAAGCAGAGCACCTGCAAGTGGACTGCTTTTAGTACCTCGAATCAATTAATGATGTCGAGAAATGAGAGACGATGTCCCAGCCTCTTCAAGAATGGGGCGGTGCCTCGGCAGTTTCTGCTCATTCAGACAGTTCACTCTCCATTCTCTGATTCCGCTTCCTAAAGGTTTTCCCAAAATTGTCAAAGATGAGAATTGCCTCTGTGTCTTGTTTACTTGACAATCGCAGGTATCACAGTGAACCTCGGAAAGTTGACAGATGTAAAGGGCAGCGTGAATGACGAATTCAGTATCCCCTCCAGTGATGACTCTGGGATATTGGCTCTGACGTTCGCAGGGGCATTTAATGAAGGGACTCTTGTCCCTGCAGTTTAAGGTGCAAACCTCATTTCATCTTTAGAACAGTCAGTTTTATGTGCAATAAACTCAGCGCTTCCCGCAAGCCAGGTTGTAATCGAAACTCCACACAGCAGATCTGTAGCTAGGCAGGTTATCCATTGTGCCACTGGCCCGACATATATGCTACATTGTGCAGTAGATTAGCTTGTATGTGAATTTGAAGCCTGTCAGCCTTGCTCTTGAACCAATTCGAAACCTTAACTACAATCTCTGGACCGGAACCAAGCGCATTATCTATTGTGACACTGTGCTCGCGCGTGCTTGAGGTTTGTATTCTGCATAGTTGTGATCTAAACATGGACAGGACCAATCGTACTCATGTTCACAAGTTGAACAACCAGAAAAGATAACCACCATTACTGCTTCGTTCCATGCTCCACTCTTTCTGCAGCGGGAGGTTTTGTAACGAAAAGACATTCATCCTCATGAAACTTCCATTCACTTTGTGTCGACTCAGCCATTTAATGGGATCTCCGCTCATCTGATGACTTTCAGATTCACTTTACTGATTTTGCTCCATCACTTTTGATACACTAATGCCTAATCACAGCGTTGTATTCAAGCTAATTTTCGAAGTCTGAAAGTACTTTAACGACCTGTGCGAGTTTACAAGAAATCGATTAAAATGAAATGAGCAACAAAAAACCCCTTCCTGCCCAGAGCAGAGTTAGCCATATGAGAAAACTCAGAGAGCGAAGACATTGCCTCCATTTCTCTCAGTGCAGATGTGAATAGATGCTCCTCGAGGTAAAGTTGGAACTTCCAGCTTGATGTCCCAATGCTCCCTGTTTCGTGTCAGTAGAAGCTTCTCCACGCAATGTTGGAACTCCCAGTCTCCGGCATTTCAATTCACTCTATACATTCAGTGAAAAACTTCACACTCAATGATTTTATTACTGAACCCATATCTGCTGGCTCATCCCCATCCGCATTTCCAGTTTGATCTTCGCTGCTACACCACACAGTTTCTCATATTCCAGGCCTGAATCCTGACACGATATGATATTCTACAGCAGTGGTCACTTCATTGTGTGACGAAATTGATAAAGTAACCGATGGTAAACTACATTTCTTTTGCAGAAATGCATTCCAGCAATTCCCTGCACTATTCCCTGACGCTTTCATTTTCTGGAGAACTATATCAATCTTCGCCTTCAGCAAACTAAGTGATGAAATATCCATCGGCTCTAGAGATACCGAAGTTAACCATTCAGCCCACCATGAGTTTGCATGACTCAGTCACTGTCTGTTAAGTATTCCTACTGTACGTGTATTCTTGTTCCTAACATATCCTCTGCTACTATCTTTACTGGTTTTTGGATCATGGTATTCCATGCGGTGCTGGTATCATGCAGTGGTTAGCGCTTTGCGTTATGGCAGCAGAAAGATCATCTGCAATTAGAGTTCCAGTATTGTCACTTGTTACCGTTTTATGCAGAGTAAGACATGATTAACAAAAGCAGGAGCGAATCTATCTTTTTTGGCATGAAAATATTCGTTGAGGTGATGATTTTGCGCCTTCAAACCCTCGCTCTTTCACATCTCTGCTGTCTATGTATCAAGATTCAAACCCACACATTCTCGGAGATTTCTCCCTATCCCACGATCAGCAACCCTGCTTTCGGTCCCTCCTCCAATTTTACTGAAGCATTTGGCAATCAAACACTCTCATTTACATTGTTCAGTCTGTGCAGCTGCAGTCAATGTTGTTGGGCGAACGTGACCCAATCCCACAATTAGGATCTTAAAACCAGTCGATCCATTTACATACAGCTGTTATGAGATCAGTGCTCATGTAGCAATTTTTACTGATATGTACCGGAGATCACTGGAACATCAGGCTCAGGCGAAGGACACAATGTGGTATTCAGCAAAGGATTTGTTTTGGTAATGAACAGTTTCTCTGTTCTAATTTCAATGGAGAAGAGTAGATTGTGAGGAAACATGATTGAAATGTGCAAAACAATGAGAGATAAAGGCATGTTCGGCTGAAAGAAATGGTTCATCTCGGGCAAATGCCAAGTGGTGTCGACTAATTGTAAGAGGCTTAAAGTTTTCAGTAGATAAGCAGTAAAAACTTTATCCAGCAGTGGTGGTGGATAAATCTGCAACTCATTGTGATGAAATCAACACAACCTTCAGAGGTATTCAATCTGTATTTGTGATGCTAAGGCATACAAGGCAAAGGGATGGAAAATGGAATGAGGATAGTCAAGCGGTTGTTTCTGCCAAGAACGCGTCCAACACGTTTGAGGGCTGGCACTGTACGTGCGTCTGACCACTGTACTTGTCCCTGGTCGTGTCGTGGTTCTGAATTGACACTTTTACCACTGCAGTCTGGGTTCAATTCCCAGAAAGGGCTGGTTTTTTATTCAGGATCAACAGCATGGGCTTCTTTGATAGGATTCCTTTCAATGCTTCGAATCAATCAATGTCTCCACGAACATCAGATTCAATATCCCAGCCTCTTAAAGAAGGAGAAGGTGCCTCGGCACTCCATGAACCAACATGAGACTGAGATATTTATTTTGTTTCCTTGCCATTTCGAGGAGCTGCAGCGATTGGGTCGTTGGCTCTGTGAAATTGATAAGTGCCAATTCGCAGTGTGTGGGACTATTTGGTCTTCCTCACTTGTGATGATGCTGCGACATTGTCTGTGATGTTCTCCGGGACGTGTACTGAAGAGATTCTCTGTCTGCATATCAAGAGCTCAAACTTCATCTCGGCTTCAGAACAATAGGCAGATTATGTTGTGAGTGCAATAAATACCTGCGTAAACCTCGAGCTAGAGAGGAGTGAAAGCAACAATGTTCTGATCTGGAGTCAGGCACGTTAGACTTTGCGCCACTTGCCCCACATGTTCTTCATGGTTTCATGCTTCAGAGTTGTGATGTTAACATGGACAGGAGAAATAGCAGTCATATTCAAAAATTTAACCAGGAAAGAAAATCACTACCACTGCTTCAGTCCAATCATCCCCACTTAGTGTTTCAGCGCGATTCATAATGAAAACATATCTGTCATGATGAAGCTTCCATTCAGCCTCTTGTCTGTTCAGCCATTGAATGTGATCATCGTTGATGCTGTAAATTTCAACATTAGTTTCCTGCTTTTCCTCCATATATCAAGATAAACTCGAGTATAATGTCAACATCAAATAGAGTTATAGAGTCAGAGAGATGCACAGCATGGAAACAGACCTATTGGTCCTTCTCGTCCATGCTGACCAGATATCCCAAACAAATCTAGTCCCACCTGCCATCACCCCGTCTATATCCCTCCTAACCATTCCTATTCGTATATCCATCCAAATGCCTCCTAATGTTGCAATTGTACCAGCCTCCACCACTTCCTCTGGCAGCACATCCCATCCACTTATCACTCTGTGTGAAAACGTTGCACAGTCGGTCTCATTTATATCTTTCCCCTTTCACCCTAAAGCTACGCCACCTAATTTTGGACTCACAGACCCCAGGGAAAAGACTCTTTCTATTTACCATATATTTGATCCTCATAATTTTGGAAACCTCTAACAAGTCACGCCTCAGCCTCCGCCGATCTAGGGAAAACAGCCCCAGCCTGTAAAGCATCTCCCTCTTTCGCAAATCCTCCAACACTGGCAAAGTCCTCATAGATTTTTTTCTGAACCCCTCCAAGTTTCGTAACTTCTTTCCGATACGAAGGAGACCAGATATGCACGCAATATTCCAACAGTGGCCTAGCCAATGTCTTGTACAGCCGCAACATGACCTCCCAACTCATGTACTCAATACTCTGACCAATAAAGGCAAGCATACCAAACATCTTCCTCACTATCCTATCAAACTGCGACTCCACTTTCAAGTTAAATTTCAAATATCAGAATTCTATGAACCTGCACTCCAAGGTCTCTTTGTTCAGCAACATTCCCCCGGACATTACCATTAAGTGTTTAAGTCCTGTTATTATTTGCTTTCCCAAAGTGCAGCACCTCACATTTATCTGAATTAATCTCCATCTGCCACTTCTCAGCCGATTGGCTGAACTGGTCGAGATCCTGTTCTCATCTTTGGTAACTCTGTTCGCTGTCCACTACACATCCAATTAAATGACAAAATGCAGAGGACCGAGCACCGATCCTTGTAGCACTCCACTGGTCACGGGACTCCCGTCTGAAAAACAACCCTCCAACACCACCGTCTGTTTTCTCCCTTTGAGTAGTTATATACTGTTAATTTTTGGAAGTTTAGTTTGATTTAAGGACTTGCGTGCGTTTTCAGGAAATTTAATAACATGACACGAGCTGAAAATCGCTTGGTGCAATTTAACCAAATACGCAGTCAGTCTTATGATAAAAGTCAGAAAAAGAAAATATTACCTGTGTTTCTTTCTGCACCGATTCTCCTCCACAATCTGAATCTTTGCCACATTGTCCCTGATTTTTGTGAGATTTCCCTGGGACAGATATTCACTCAATCTGCAAACATGGTTCCTGATAAATACTCCTTTAATACATATTAAAATAACTGAGTATCCTTTCTCCCGACTTGATGTCTCATTGTTCCGTGCTCCTTATCAATACAATCTGCTGCAGGGGAGGTTGGAACTTCCAGCCTGCTGCCACAATGCCCCCGCTTTATAACAACAGAAGCTGCTCCATATGAGGTGGAGGTCCCAATCTGATATCACAATGCTCCCTGCTCCATGTCAATAGAAGGTACTACAGGTGAGGTTGGAGTCCCAGCCCCGGCATTTCATGCACCTTTATACCGTCACAGCGGGCTCATCCTCATGCTCATTTCCAGTTTGATCTTCGCTGCTGCGCCATTCAGTCTCTCTTAGTTTAGCCCTGGGAACACGAGATTATATGATATTCTGCAACACTGGTTACTTATGCGGAATATCACACTTCTCCATTTCATAAATCAGAATTCAAACCCACGCATTTTGAGAGATTTCCCTCCTTTACAACGTCACTAACCCTCCTTTATATCGCTCCTCCCATTTCACTGCGGCATTCCATAATCCAACGCGCACATCGGCACCTTTCTGTCTGTGCTGCTACTGTCACTCTTGTTGGGTAAACGTGTCCCATCCCATCATCGGGAACTTGAAACCAGTCGATCCATTTCAATCCCGGTGGTTGTGAAATCAATCATCATGTCGGAGCCTTTACTGACATGGACCAGAGTTTACCCGTTAACAATTCGTCTTGATTTCCTGCCACTTAGCCAGTATGGCATCTCACTTGCTACGTTTCCATTAATGCCACAGACGTTTATCTTTTAACTAGTTTGCCATGGTGAAATAAACACACACCATGACAACCATACTAGTTAATTCTTGTGCTCGGTGGCTTTTAGTCTGATGTTAAGCTGACTGGTTTGTGATCTCTACTACCAAGATGCTCTCCCGACGCCATTACTCCTATTGTGCCTCTCTTGCTTGTCTTGCCACGACTGATCAAAACAGTGCCCGTGAAATCACTTCAAAAATCATTTCGCATTACAATGACACATTACATTGGAGTTGCGAAAAAACCCTATTATTCCTACCGTTTTATTTGACCATTATTGAGAGATTAACTGCCATTAACTCCACTATACCACTTAGTTGTTAGGGGTTCTGTGGCACTCTACCAGCAGTGACAGTGAATTTTTTGTTCCTTGGCTGAATTTTTACAGTCGCGTATGGAGTTCATTTTAAAGCATCATTCCTCAGAACTACAATTTGTCAGTCGACCAAAATCGCCAGCCTTTAATTTAAAGTCTCCTCCAGTGATAGCAAAGGCGGAAAAAGTGAGAGTTTCAGCAGCAGATGAACTGAGATTTGGCCGAGTTATCAATTGTGAACGTGTGGGGCACATGTGATCGAGGTAATGATAAGATCCAACAGCGCAACCCAGCAGCTTTCATGCTAACATTTATTTGGTGTTAGCTGCACAAATTGCCAGAGTCATTTTACTTTATTTCACATTCTGTCATTTTGTTTTTGGCTTGTTTTTTTCTCCTATACTTCACCCTTGATGTCAGTAACATTGTCTGACGTTCAAAGTGCCTGCCTTTCTTATACCGCAAATTCGGATTATGTCATTGGTTCGATGTTGGCAGAATAATAAAATCGAACTCGATTGGCTTTTATTTTACTGAGACGTAATTGAAACTCGTTGATTAAACTTGAATTGTGGTCAAAATAGCACCCATCTCAATTAACTATTTCACAGCCAAATGTCATATATTTTCAATATTCCAGTAAACTCTGACACTGCCCTCATAAGCTCTCAGTGCAGAATAATATTCTACCTCTCTTAAAGGTACAGTACACACTTTCAACTTCATAACAATGTGGAATTCCACTTCAGGCTGTCACTGGCCCACCACACACAAAACCAGAAATACAGATGTCAAATAAAGGACAGTTATAAGTGAATGAGGGAGCAATAACATGTGCCATGTCACAGTCAAAATGAAACAGGGGATAGCGAAAGATATTGTACTTGCGAGCACATAGAAAGTAGTCAAGTATTTTGGAGGAATCGACATCATAGGCATGAGAATGAATTGATCTAATTTTTTTTTAGATAACATGGTGATGTGGTAGAACTCCATATTAACGCCAGGAGCATGGCAGCACCCCTGCTTCAGACTCTCACATTCAGTGTAATATCCATATCTGGCAGTGGGTGAGTAAGGAACGTTCGAATACAGAGAGTAGAAGTAGAGGAGTGGGAAGAGCACAGAGGAATGTTGGGCTGGAAGCAGTGGTGGATTAATGGGGTGTAAGACCATGGATGGATTTGACAGCAAATCTGAGAATTACAAAATCAGTGGAGAGGCATCCTGGGCACCAATGCAGATCAGTGAGTTTTATTTAGTCAGAACAGAAGGGAAGTCAAGGAGGAAGTGACAGGCATTTAGCTTAACATCTGTCACATCAAAGTTTCTCTTTTTTTTATTAACGACGATGAGCAAGGCACTTAGAGATCGAAAATCAAGGGTATGATGCACATTCAAGATACTTTGCCAAAGGGTCGTCAGATTTAACTAGATTATTGAAGTTCTTTGTGGAGCTTTCGTGTGCTATGGTTAAACTGTCATTTACTGACCCATTTGTGAGCCTGTCAAAATTCTCCTGAAGGCCCCCTCCATCCTCCTCACAATGTACATTCCGATCCAGTTGGTGTCATCAACAAGTTTGGAAAAATTACAAGAGGTCCAAATGTCAAATCATGTCTAATTGTTGGAAACAATTTGGTTCAAGCATTGGATCATAGGCTCCCTGCAATGTAGTCGCTGCAATGAGGCCCCACTCTCTCCCTATAATGCTGCATGTCGCATGGCCAATCCACCTAGCCTATACATTCCTGGATATAATGGGCAATTCACCTGAACCGTGAATGTTTGTACTGTGTGCAGAAACAGCAGCATCCGCAGGACTCCCACGCAGGCACTGAGAATGTGCACACTTCATGTAGGCAATGGCGTGAGGCTGGAATTGAATTCCAGTCTCTAGCACTGTGAGGCAGCAGTGCTGTCACTGATCCTTGTGGTACACCACCAGTAACAGAACACCATCCTGAGAAAAGTGCGCTTATTCCTCCTCTATGCTTTCCAGCTGGTAAACAATCCTTAATGAATGCTGATACGTTTTCCGCAACACATTGTATTTCGTGATGTTGTGTGGGACCTGATAAAAAGCCTCCTGAACAAGCAAAACAGTGGGGTTCCAACGTGACTTCCACTCCACAGGAGACTTTGCAGAGATTAAATAACATGAAAGATGACTCCCAGCGCATCCCCATTGTCTCATTGTTTTCCTCTTCCTTCACTGTTTTGGGATGAATCCTGTCTGGTCTATCTGACTCAAACTTTAGCCCAATTAACTTTTGAAATACGACCTCTTTACTGTTCTTATTTTTTGCCCTTTGTTTCATAATTTTGGGACATTTAATCTCCTGATGAAGGGCTTCTGATTGGATGTTGACTGACGGGCTATGTGTTTCCAGTACCACATTGTTCGACACTGATTGCAAGCATTTGCAATCCTCACTTTCTCCTTTTCCACAATCCTGACTTTTGCAAAGTTTCTCACTGTACTAATTCGCTTTGCGTCTTGCCAGGCCAGATGATCAGCTGAAGCCTCGCCCACACACACGTGTTCTGTTTCTCCCGACCTTGAACGAAGATTTTATCTTTCCTGTTCAGAATTCCATATTATTCAGGTTAGGATAAATGATGTGGCTCCGTCAGACTCTGCAGTGATCTTTGATCCAAGTTTGCTGATTGCAAATCAATCCTTCTAATACCATATAAAATTGATTTGAGGCATCATATCTGACAGCTATGCTAGATCTCTTTGAAGAAGTACCAAGCAAGAAAGACAAAACAGAGTCAGTGGCCGGGATCTAATTCAATACTCATAAGTACTGTGATAAGGTGCCATACAGAACACTGCTAAATAAGATAAGAGCATGCTGTTCGTGACAAGGACGGTTTTGGCTGATTCGGAATATATTGGAGGTATATTGGCCCATATACCTCCAATATATTCCGAATCAGTTACTTATACAAATGACGTTTAAATAATTGAACTGTACTTGCATCCATAACTTCCTGTACAGGTTTATTGCACACAGTGTCCAAAGTGTGTAAAACAAAAGCTGCCCCTCATGTCCTTTATAAATCTTCCTTCTCGTACTTTAAAAATATGCCCCTGGATTCGAACTCCCTAACCTTTGAAAGTAATCTTATTTATGCTGCTCGTGATTTTACAAATCTCTATAATGCCACACGTCGAAGTCCTCTGCTCTAGTGAAAAAAAAAACTAGCAGCCTATTTTAATCACAGAAGTCTTCCATTCATGACATCATTCTGGTAAATACTTTCTTAACCCTCCCCAACTTAATAAAATCCTTATCATAACGAGGAAACCAGAACTGTGCATCACACTCCAGAAGATGTGCTGACATTGGAGAGCGTCCGAAAAAGGTTTAAAAGAATGATCCTGGGGGGAAGAAATGCTTGTCATAAAATGTTGAAAACTCAGTGGCTGTACTTCATGCAGTTTAGAAGCTTGAGGAGGATCTGATTGAAACTTATACAATACATTGAGGTGTAAGTAAAGTGGCTGTGAAAAAGATTTTCAACTAGCACGAGAGACTAGGAGCCAACTGTACAGTCTGAGAGAGAAAGGATGACCGTTTGAAGTGAGATGCGGAGGAGTTTCTTCATCAAGAGGGTAGTCATTCTTTGGAACTCTTTGCCAAGTCATTGCGAACGTTCAAGACAGACATAGATAGGTCCCTGATTGATGAGAGGATCAACAGTTACAGAAGATGGCAGAAAGCAGAAGAATGAGGTTGAGAAACATATCAACCATGACCAAATAATGGAGTGGTCTCGATGGGTTGAATGGTCTAATTCTGCTCCTTTGTCTGGTGGCCTTCTCGCTATTGCGCGTGACTTCAATCTGCCCATAGACTGAGCAAGTCAGACCAGGAACAATACGATGGAGGAGACGTATATGGTGTGTGTATGAGATGGTTTTCTGAGTCGCTACATTTAAGGGGAGAAATGGAGGACAGAGCATCCTTGATTACAGTACTGTTTACTGGCCATTGGTGGATTAATTTATTTGGCTGGTCGACGAGAATATGATGAAGAATGACAGCAACCGCATGTGCACATTTGTTTTACTGGCCTCATGAAGTTCCCACATTCTCAATCCTGCTCATTGCCTGAAGCACAACGACTCTCAAGTTAAAGCACCAACAGTCAACTCGCGCGATCTTTCTCTCTCTATCTCTCTCTAATGAGACAGCAGGCCTGGGAATATGTCAACTTTGATTACAAAGCTTTAATTTTATATCTGGCAAGGAATAATTGACAATCTATCTCTATGCTGTCCCTAATGGAAGAGTACAGAAGTCAATGAGAGATCTCTTTATTAAGGTGGAGAGTGATAGAGCTGATTGAGATTATGAGCCGAAATCTAAATAGAAGAAATGACACTGATATGCAGCGTGAGCAGGTACAACGAATTGGGGAACAGAGCTTAAAGGGATGACGAGCACTTATAAAGCATTTGCAGGAACTGCAACTGCTTCTCACTCCTATCTGACACAAAGAAAACGGGAAACGTGGCCATGTCATGGCTAACAAGGTATATTAAAGCAGCGTACTGCACTCAAGCAGGAGGCTTACAAATTGGCTGAAAATAGCAGCAGACATTAAAACTGGGGGCCGTTCAGATATCAGCACAAGATGAAGAAAGAATTAATGCAGAGCGAAAGTTTCGTTTAACAGTAAGCTTAGAGAAGCGTATAATGAATTGTTCAAGCTCCTGAAGGTATATGAAGGGCGAAAAAAACGATGACAGAAAATAAATCCCTTACAAAGAGAAACAGAGGATGTTATAATGTGGGATAAATATATGGCATACCAAATAAATATGTATATTGGTTCCGTCAACACAAATGATGACACAAGTAATATTCCAAAAACGCTCGAAAGAAAAGGAGAGGGAGGAACTGAAGGAAAACAGTATTATCAGGGAGTTGGAGTTGTGGAAATTGATAAGATTAAAAGACAATAAATTCCACCAACTGCGAATCAAACATCAATGTACTTAAAGTCAACCTAAATTCAGTGAATGCTTTCTGTAACTCGAGTGTGGAGTCTAACTAGAGTAAATTAATTGTCATATTTCAATATTCTATTAACTCTGAAACAATATCTATGGATTGGTGGTCAGTTAATGTGACCCCAACATTTATAAGAGGAAGTAGCAAGAAAACATGGAATGACAGAAACGTTAGCCTAACACGAGAAAACAGTTCCTGGATTGGACAGAACCAGCATAAATTTACGAAAGTAAACTAGGAAAGGAGATCTCATCTTCTTGTACACAAATCGCTATGACGTCCAAACCTAAAGGGTGTGGAGGTGGCGTCACTCCTAATAATATGGGGTAGTCCATTTAAGACTGAGATGAGGATTTTATTTTTTAATCAAAGAATGTTTACTCAGTGAAATTTGCTGCCAAAGAAAGCAATTAAAACCAGAAATTGGAATGTTGACAAGATGAAGATATCTGTAGTCTTGAGAGCAAGAGAGATCAAATTGTGTAGGCATAAAGAATTAGCAGGTTACTGTGCAGAATGATCAGCCAAGATCATACTGAATTAGGGAGAAGGATCAAACATCACAACAAGCCAGTCCTGTTTTGATTTTTCATTCCGCCATTCTGTTAAAGATGGGAAATTAAAAACCAATTGTTTTTAACTGACACAGATATCAGTTACACATTATCTAGATTTTAAAAATAGTTCTGCAAATACATACAAAACAGCAATCAGGGAGCAATTTTAGCATACGAATTTCAGCAGTTCGAGCAGGTGCAAAGTAATTTCTGAGCTTCGTTCACTGGCTGTTCTGTATCTCAATTTCATTCCAGTTCTCAAATTATTGACACAAGTATCAAATTCTGACAAAAGCGACATAGTATGTATGAAACAAGTAAACGTCTTTAAAATGTTGCTGATACTGGCTGGGGGGACAAGTAGGAAAGGGTGGGGAAGGGAAGCCGTGAGAAAAACAATGGGTCAGACTTTTGTTGACGGATTGGCAACAAATAATCCCAAACACTAAAACCCCTGCGACCCGCTATCCTGCTCAGGAGTCCTGTCGCTCCACTCCCTGCTCCATTGTTTCCATATCTGACATATTTACAGTAAGGTAAGGGACAGAGGTGTTCATGGGGTACACTTTCCCATCAATCCCTGTCACTAATACACACCGAAGCCTCTCCCGACAACACCACAGCCTCATGGACCACAGCAATGATTTCAAACAATATCATTTAATTTTAGCTCTATTCACACTAAAGTTAGATAAACCAATAGTGTCCTGATAAATTCAATAAAAAAAACTGAACCAGGAATACCGGTCACTGCCTGGGTCTCTTTCTGTGAAGAAGACTCAGGCTCTCTGTGGCTTAATTCGCAACCCCAGTTACACTACGTTTCGGTCCAGAATCATATAATGTCCAAACGTGAAACCTCTAACTGGGCTATAGCACCTGGTGCTTCATTCCCCTTTAGCCCTCACTCAACGACTGTTGATTGGAGACAACATTTCGTTCCAATGATCGATCGCCGCTAGCATGCTCACAGTTCATGTTAACCCTATGCATGCTGCAGGACCCATCCCAACTGATGACATTAAATGTCCAAAAGCGAAGAAGAGGCGGACCTACAGGACCAAGCTCGAGGTGATGGTCCTCCAACCAATCAGAGAAACTCATGGGTACGCTGGGGACTCTGATAAATCAGAGAATGCTGTTGGGTTAAACTAATCTATCCAGAACGTCCACACCCCCACGCTCAGAATACACTTGAAAGATTCTTCCAGTTCAAAACGCAATCGTTAATGATAACTCTGTTCCCTTTCCCGCAGGCGAAAGTGAGGACTGCAACTGCTGGAGATCAGTCAGCATTACAGTGGTTCTCAAAAACCACAGCAGGTCACGCAGCTCCGAGGAGCATGAAAATCGAAGTTTCAGGCAGGCACCCTTCACCAGCAACCTTTCACGCAACGAAATCATGATCAATATTGCTACTATCCCTTATATTCCTTGATGCCCAGGTTCCATGCACAGCTGTCTCACAGAACTTTTGTCTTTTGTTTGGCCAATCTACATTTTTCTGATCGTTTTGGATTAGCATCATCAAGACTTCTTCTTACCTCATCAAAGATATTCGGCCGACAGTTCCCCACAATTTTCTATGAACAATTCTATTTTAGTTTTCCTGAATGAAACACATATTTCTTCACGTGACACTTCATTTTGTCTGATATGACCGTTTGCAACATATTGCATACAGCTTTAAACGGTTATCCTGTCAGTACTGAATTAATTGACAAAACGTTTCTCATGGCAAACTGAAAGCGTGCATACCTTTTAAAGATAAGAAAATGTGTCTGACTGAGTTGTGACTTGGACATTATTTATCGTGACTACAAAGTAAAGACAATCAGTTTGTGATGGCGTTGACCTCTACCACATTTTCAGAAGCTGCCAGACAAGCTGAATACTTCCAGCGTTTTCTGTTTTTTTAAGTATATATCAGATTGCCAGTATTTGGCTTCTGCACTTGTACTTGGGACGAAAGGGATGAAAAGTTCTGGGTCGAAAACAGGAGCAGTCGCCTCCTTCAGTCATGCAACTCCCAGCTCTTCCTCTGGTTTTGTAGTTTTGTGAAAACACTAACTGGCTTATTATTGTATTTTAATGATAATCTACGTGATTACATGTTACTCTTTCTGCCCAAGTATGGAATTTTTAAGAATTAAATCAATTTATATCAATTTCACAATTTATGTGTGCATGTCCCGGTCAGAATTCTACTTTTAAGGAGAAGGCAGCATTTCATATTGGAAACAATAAATGTTAACGATTTGCAGGCCATGGCTGTGAGAGCACGGAATCCAAATTACTAGACTTCCAGGGACAGTCCCTGTTTCTTTCACCCTGGACACTCTCTGATTCGGCATTACAATGTCCTATCCTTCTGCACATGATGCCGTCAGATCTGTCTTGGTTTCTTTACGACTGGCTTCTAATACACAGGCTATCCAATCATCTATAATGTTGCAGTTTCTAAAGAGTGAGAATCCTTCTCCCAGAGCACACTTCCTCCGTATCTTAATGCTTAGATAGCGGGTGAACACGGACAGGGGAATGGCTGGACGCTTAATTTCTTTGCTGGAACCTGACTCTAGTGGTGAAATCTTAAATCAGACAAATAAGTCAATTGAGTGAAATCCAACTTTCTGGTTGATCTCTACTGAGGCCTCAGTCACTTCGCCAGAACGTGTCTGCGTGTTTGCCTCTGTAAATGAAATGGGGTTCAGATCACCGAAAGGGTGTGAACACAGGTTATCCATCTTAAACCTCAGTCGCATACATTGCAAAACGTGACTGGACAGTAGCATTGTGACAAGTGCTTGAAACATTTGAGAATACAAGGGGGCAGGCCAAGTGCTGAAAACTTGGATAATGGATCTCTTTCCATTCTTTAAACTGTTGATGACTTGCTCAAACTTATGTCCTGATAAATAAAATGTCATATGCTTTGGCATTAAGAAGCAGTCCAACAGCTTGTGAGGCAGCATTGGGTTGTAATGGTTAAGAGTCGGTGTTTTCTTCACCGCGGCCAGAGTTGGGTGCCTGGTCAGTGACAGTGACAACAGCGAGAGTGGAGCAGCTCTGGTGGGAATGCTTTCAATATCTCAGATCAGTTCGTGCCTCACGATCATCAGAGTTCATGTCCCTGCTCCTTTAAGAAGGGGAAGGTACCTTGACAGTCTCTGCTCAGTCGGTCAGTTCACCCTGCATTCCCTCCGACAGTTTCTAAAGATTCACAGAGTTGAAGCAGGGCTCTGTTTAATTGTTTCCTTTGCACTTGGGTTGGTTTGAAATTGATAATGTGCACAAGAGCAGCATGCGCGACGATTCTATCTTCCGGTCCTCTGACAGCGCTGTGAGGTCGACTCTGATGTTCTTGGTTGCATTCATCAATTTGAGACATTAATTGGTATATTAAGAAGTGCCACAAATAATTCCAAACAGAATAAAATTCTTTCAAATGTTCTGGCTATAACGTACACAGAAACTGCTCATTTTTGAGATATATTTAGGAAAACCAAGGTGAAAAAGACAAACAACTTGCTTTGCAAGATGCTTCTATTGAATATGTCAATACTTTTGAACGATTCGGTGGAATTTTGTTGATCATTTTTGTACCTTCTATTACCACATCGAGCTACTGTTTAAAAACGAATCTGTTAAACAAAGAATTGCCGTGTAATCGACAATACTTATAAGTGGGCAATGGATTGAAGTTGGGCATGCCCTCATAAGAATAGTTCAAACATCCGAGCATTTCAAAGATTTTTCTTCCTGCAGATAAGGAATTCAAAGGACATCTCGGCTTTGGGTCAATGAGTTTGTCAGTGTAATTAAAATCGGCAGCGTTTTGGAGACAGTGAAGCGTCGAATGAACAACCCCCAGATTTGCAAACAAGCAAATCATTAAGCCACTGATTCAAGTGCGCTTGGTACCGTTCTGTGATGATATCAGGGACAGGAGACACAATTGTAACCATTCACAGGGTGAACAACTAGTAAATATAATCAACTTCACTACTTCACTCCAATAGACCCCACATTGTGAAGCGGACAATTTCACAACGAAAACACATTTGTTCTCATTCAGCTTTCATTCATCCTGGGTCTGCGAAGCCATTCAATGGGATTACCGCTGATCTGATAAATTTTATCTCTATTTTCGTGCTTTTCCTCGATAGCTCGAGGTAAACTTCAGCTGATTAAAAAAGTCGTGTTATTCTCATTAATTTGGGAGTTTCGCGGCCATACCACTCAGTTTCTCTAAATAGTAACTGAGAATATGTGATCCTTGTCAGCAGTGGTTACTTCCACATGTGACGTAACTGGTGAAGGAAATGATGTTAAACTACATGACTATTGAAACATGCATTCCATCAATATCCCAGATTATCCTCTCGCCCTTTGATATTCAGTGGAAAACAGTTCATCTCAGTCGTCAACATACCCAGTGATGGAAACTGCACAGCCTGTAGAAATATCGAAGTTAATGTTTCTGCCCATTCTGAGTTCCCACATCTCATTCCAGACTTCGCCAAGTGGTCTTCTTCTGTTTGTGTTGCTGTTTCTGACATATCCTCTGCCACTGTAAGTATTTTTAAGTGCATTGGTTTGCGTGATGCCGCGTTAGTATTCAGAGGTAAATACTTTGCTTTATGGCTGCATCAGTATGTTTAGAATTCGAGTCATGGTGCGTAGTATTTCCCCAATTTTACGCTGTGTGACATGAACTAAATCAACACAGCATGGAATCAGTTGTCCTCACATGAAAATATTCTCCAAGGTGATGATTTTCTTCCTTCACAACATGCTCTCTCACATCACAGCGTGTTTTATATATAAGGATTCGAAACCACCCATTGTTGAATAATTTTGTCTTTCTCCCAGACTAACTGACCGTCTCCTCGGTCTCTTCTCCAAGTTCCCTCAGGCACTGCACAATCTAACACTTACTTCTACATTGATCCCATTCAATCTGTGCGGCTGCAGTCATTGTTGCTGAGTGTACGTGCTCCAATCTCAGCACTGGCAACTTCAAACCAATCGATCCTGTTCGATGACGCGGTAGTGTAATCAAAGCTCACGTCGCAACTTTAACTGACATGAACCAGCGATTCTTGGAGCACCAGTATCAAGAAATGAGAAGAGTTAGGTGAATTGGCCATGCTAAATTTCTCATCGTGTTCAGTGATGTGTAAGTTAGGCGCATGAGTTAGGGATAAATACAAAATAAAGGGTTAGGAGAATAGGTCTAAGTTGAGTTATTCTTCGTCGGACTGTGTGGACTGGTTGAACTGAACGGCCTATTTCCACACTGTAGGAGTTCCATGGTGCCATGAAAATGACACAGGATTATACTGAGCAAAATAGTTTGTTGGAAAAGTGTTGTGACTTTTTGATCATTTATTTAATTTGCTCATTCGGCTCCAGATGGACTATTGTGTGCAACCTGCAAGTCACTTTACAAAGGAGATGTGATAGCGCTGGAAACGGTTTAGAAGAGATTTTTCAGGATATTGCTTGGGCTGAGGAGTTTCAGTTATAACGATAGGTTTGTCTAAGATTTTTCTGAAAGCAGAGGGAATTGAAAGGACACACGATTGAGATGTAAAAGTAACACGGGACATGGAAAGGGTAAACTGGAAGAAACGTTTCCGCTTGATGAAGAGATCAATCACAAGGGAGGCAGAGACTTAAGAGGCAGAAAGGTTTGAGTATGTGTTTTGGAAAAAAAAAAGCCTTCTCAGCCATCGGCTGTATGAAATCTTGAACTCACACTAAGGGTCAGAAACACTTATCAATTGAAGAACTACTCAGATGTGAACTTTTGGTGCCATCACATAGCTATGGGGTCAGTGGTTTTAAAGCAATTGGGATACTGAAATAGTTGTTATTGTCCAGTCCCGGCGTAGAGGCTGAGAAGCTTCTTTTTTTTTCACAGTAGCCCTGGATAGTACGTCTGCCCGTCACCGCGTCAATCCGTGGTTCAGTTACCCATCGAGAAAAGTGCTTGCTTTCTCAGGCAACTCTGTGGTTAACGCTGTTCTCTCTCTGCGCCAGGAAAGTAGTTTTTATTTCAACCTGAAGTGATTGATAATGTGCAGTTTGCACGTTCTTCCACATGGGTTTCCTTTGGCTGGTTCGGTAACTTCAAAGTGTCCAGTGATGAGCATGTTAGAGAGATGGTAAATAAAATGCGAAAGAGATGAAAGTACTGTAAATCAGAGACAAAAATAGGAAGCAAAGCATCTGAGAATTCGGAGTTAACATTTCAACTCGAGTCAACCTTCTCAGAACAGCTCTTAACTGAAGCGTTGACTCTGATTTGTCTCCACTGATGCTGTCAGATTGGCTGAGCATTTCGAGTGAATTCTATTTTTGCACTTGCAGGGTTGGAGAGAAACGGTATGGGAGTGTGAAGCTCTTCTGATTCATTGTGCAGATTTACTGGGCCGAACGTTCTTTGTTTGCAATGTAGGGATTCTATCACTTCTGTTCCTCTGAGGTTTTGTCGTTTGCACATTTTTTTAATCATTTTTTAACACACCTCCGAAAATGTGACTTGCAGATCTTCACACAAGATTCTAGCTATAGCGTCCCCCCCACCCCCCACAAAAAACAAGTTTATGAATTGTAAATTGTCCATTTCATTCACAAGCGTGGTTTATTTAAACATCTGCTTCCATTATCGATGGGAGATGTTTCAGGAAGGATGGTGCTGAATGAGTCAGTGTGGGGAAGGGCTGCAGCTCCCGGAGAGATACAGTGTCAGTGAAAGTGCAAACACGTTTGTTCTGTAAGCCGTACACTGTGCCCGTGTTGGAATGCAAGCCATTTGATACATATGTTCCGAATTGAAATGCTTACTGGAACCAGGAAGCGGTGGAAGATATACATTCTTTTCCACTTTCACCAATATCCAATCCCACTGAACTCCACACTCTGCCACACAATGCAGGACATGTTGTCTCGGGACCCCCCAGTATAGTATTCCTTGCATTCCAGCAACTGCCCATATAGCACCATTCCATAATATCACAGACGTTGCGGCTTTTCCACCTAGTAGAGCACCACCTGAAGAATAGCATACAGTTCTGGTCACTGAATTTTGGAAAGTTGTGAAAATCTGGAAAGGGTTCCAAGGAGGTTTACTAGGATGTTGATTGGTGTGGATCGAAGGTCTTAGGAGTAAAGTCTGAGGAGACTGAGGTTGTTTTCGTCGGAGAGAAGAAGGTTGCAGGTGACTTAATCAAGATTTATATGATTACCAGGAGGTTAGATAGAGTGGAGAGTGAGAGCCTCTTTCCTCAGACAGCGCAGGCCAACATGAGGAGCTATAGCATTAAATTGAGTAACGATTGATTTAGGACAGATAACTGCGTTGATTTCTTCAATCAGAAAGTTGTACGGGCGTGGCTCAGCCTGCCTGCAACAGTCGTTGACTCGCTGAGTATACGGGAATTTCAATGTACATTGGACATACATATGGATAATAATGTAACGGTGAAGTTTTGAAGGGCATCACATTTTTTTCACAGGCCATGCAAGATCGAGGGCCGAAGGGTCTGCACTGCACTGCAACGTTTTATGTTCTAAGGTATAAGCCCTGCTGGGTGGTAATATCTCTCCTCACTGTGTAACTTTCCAGACACATCTTTCACTGATTTGTCAGCACTTCATTCAATCCACGCAACTGTATTTCCTCCTCAGAATTTTATCGATAAACAATGAGGAGAGAACAACAGAGTCAGTGACAAAGATGAGATCACCGACATTCTGCATGGAACCAATAAAAGATATCTTGATCTTCCAGTCTCTTGTGACTTCAATATCCCAAGGTACCATTTCAGACTCCGGTCTGCTGCAGTGCTCCTTCAAGGCACAGCACAAGCTGGAAAAACTGCACCTCATTTTCATCTGACAGACTATGCAGTCTCCAGGACGCAGCATTGAATTCAATCATTTCACAACCCGTCCGCCATCTTCCACATTCTTTTCCCACCCGCACGTCCCATTAGTTCCAAAGACGGATCATTGGACTCGAAGCATTAACTCTCCTTTCTCTCCATAGATGTACAAGAGCTATTGATTTTGTTCAGACATTTGTCTTTTCTTCAGAGAACGTTTTTCCATTATAGGCTGCAGGAAGCATCTGATTCCAGGAGAAGGTGTTCAGAGGAGATTAAAAGAATGACAAAAGCTAGAACATTCCCGCTGTGAAGGTAGACGAGCCAGCCCTGGGCTTTTCATCCAAGCGCAGAGAAGTCTGTATGAAAAACTGATTAACATGCACATATTATGAAGAGGAGAGATATGTGTGACAGAAATAAGTATGTTTCGGGTAGTAATTATACCCAGTGGTACAGATTAAAAGCAAGAGACAAGGGATCAAGCAGAGAGTTAGGAGAAATGTTTTCACACAGACAGTGTTGTCTGTCTGGAATTCACGATCTGAAAATGTGGTATAGCTAAGTCTTAGCAGACTATTTCAGCAATATATAGTCAAACACTTGAATAGCGAGAGCACACCTGGTACTGGAAAGTGTGACGATGGCAGACATATGTGAGATGAGAGTCCCCATGCAAACGCAACCCTGTCTGCTGAAAAAGGCCTGCCTGCACGACTCTGTGGCGCAATAGAAAACCTGTTGGATTTCTCCATAATTTCTGAATTTGTTATTCCCAGATCATCGATTCGAGTCCCACCAGAGTCGTGTTTTAGTTCATGGTTTGATATGTGATCAGACCAGACTCTGCTGCTCTTCTGCAAAACCTGCAATATTGGTGCAGAAACCCACCTGTCTTGAAATGGAACTTCTTTTTCTCACAGATGTACAATTTCGATGTTTATTGAAGATAGAGCTCAATAAATATGTATTAGCTAGTAGACAGCAAGATGATGTTGATAGGCTGAAAAAAGACATGAATATTCTGGCTCAGCCATGATGATATCGAATGGCGGAGCGGGGCAGGAAAAGTGGGAAGAATGCCCTCCTCATGTTCCTTCCTAACTGCTGCTTCTGGCCCAGATCTTTAAACAGTAGGAAAATGTGAATCTGCATCAAGGAATCTTAAGTTCTCACCTCGACCTCGCTGCCCACCCAGCTGGATTAGACAGCTCCTGGTGCAGCTTTAGATCAGAAAGTGGAGATTTCTCACAAGTGCTCTGTCAGGATCCTACACATAAGCTTCCAAGTGGACCAATGGAACAGGTGTCCACGTGGATTCTGGAGGTTCAGGGGCAGATTTGCCCTTTGCAAGGCTGGAGTTCTGGCCAAGGTAATGAACGTGAATTTCTGACATTTTGAATATTACTGTGGATTCTTGCTACTTTGCACCGTGGCTCATGGGGGCACGGTGGCCCAGTGATTAGCACTGCTACCTCACAGCACCAGGGCCCCCGGTTCGATTCCAGTCTGTGTTCTCTCGGTGACTGCTGGGGTTTGCTCTGGGTACTCCGGTTAACTCCCTCAATCCAAACATGTTCAGGTTACTTCGTCATGCTAAATTTCCAGTAGTGTTCGGTGCGTCTGTCAAAGGGAAATGGGTCCGGGTGGGTTACTCTTCGAAGTGGTGGACTGGTTGGGTCCAAAGGCCTGTTTCCACACTGGAGGGAATGCAATCTAATCTAAACTGAAATTCAATTTGCCATTGCATAACATTGCTCAATGTATACTGTTTATACAAACCATGCCACGTGTTCTTGGATGTCGTAATGCTGAAGATTCTTGACATAGTGTGCAATGTGGGTCATCATGACGTATGAACTTTCCAAAGGAACTTGGTGAAGTGTCAGTGAATCGAATTCTGTGACGAATTGAAACTGATGGAAGGATATTCCCAGTACAGTGGCGACCTAAAATTGCCCGTGATCAACGCAGGAAGCCACGGTAAACTTATATTCAGTAACGTCTGTTTTTTGCCACGCTTTTCTTTGCTCTTTTCCTGAACTTGACGCGACATTATGGATGATCCATTATCAGTACAACCACCTCTGAGCTGGGTTTCGTTTCAGATCCACAGCAAAAAATTGAGTAATTAGAATCCAGGCCTCAGTGGCAAGAGCAGGAGCCGTTGGACGTCCTCTGATGCCATCTCCATTGGCGCATTTGATTAGCTTGCCGCGCTTCTCCAACAGATTAGAAGTGTGTGAGCTGGCGAAGTTGCGAGATTGAACCTCGCCAGGCGCTCATATCACTGATAGTGACCAGGATGATTGAAACATCAGGCTGAAGAACAGTTCACGGACCGAATATTACTGTGTAATAAAGGCTCTTTGGCCCTTGATGTTGCACTCAACGGGAGACTAATCAGAAGTCCAGCTTAACGACATTTTATCATTATAACTCAAAAGATTATGCCCTAATCATTTAAAACCCCTGCTAGATGGTGAGTCTACGACTGTTGAATGACAGGCGTTCTGCACCTTCACTACTCACTGCGAATAGAACCGACGTTGGCATCTATTTAAAGTTGTGCGCCCTTGTGCTAACCGTCACCATTTGAAAAAAATATTCTTCACTGTCCATCTTAAAAAAACCTCTGATCTTCTTGCATGTCTCTATTAAATCGTCTCTCAAACTTCTTATCTCTGACCTAAACAGCCTCAATTCCCTCAGACTATCCTCGTTAGACGTTCCCTCCACACAAGATAGCATCGTAGTAAACCTCCTTGTATGTTGGGCGGCACGGTGGCACAGTGGTTAGCACTGCTGCCTCACAGCGCCAGAGAACCGGGTTCAGTTCCCGCCTCAGGCGACTGACTGTGTGGAGTTTGCACGTACTCCCCGTGTCTGCGTGGGTTTCTTCCGGGTGCTCCGGTTTCCTCCCACAGTCCAAAGATGTGCAGGTCAGGTGGATTGGCCATGCTAAATTGCCCATAGTGTTAGGTAAGGGGTAGATGTAGGGGTATGGGTGGGTTGCGCTTCGGTGGGGCGGTGTGGACTTGTTGGGCCGAAGGGCCTGTTTCCACACTGTAAGTAATCTAATATAATCTAAATCCTTTCTAATGCTTGCACATCCGTCCTACGATATAGCGACCAGAACTGTACGCAACTCCACAATTTCGGCCACACCAGATAATTATTAAGTGTAACATGACCTCATGGCTCTGTAACTCAAATCTAACATACCGTGCTCCTTCCAAACAAACCTGTCAACACGGGTGGTAACTTTCAGAGTTTTATGCACAATAGCACGGAGATCTCTTCACATCTAGACGTCTAAGAATATTAAAATTAGCCCAGAACTCTTTCTTCTTGTTGCTCCTTGCAAAGAGAATGACCTCACATTTTCCAACATTATTCTCTGTTTGCCAACTCTGAGCTCAACTCTGCAGATCATTCGTGTCCCACTGCAACCTGAAGCAGCATTTGGAGCTTCATGTCATTGGCAAATTTACTGACTCATCATTTCATGCCCTAATCCAGGCTGTTTATAAAAATGACAAACAGCAATGGACCGAAAATCAACCTCCTGCAATAACATTAGTTTCTGAACTCCAGGACGAACATTTCCCATCAACTACCCACTCCGTATTCCTTCAGCTACCCATTTTCTGATGCACTCTGATAAAAAAAAACAATCCTATGCCTACGGATTTAATGCAATATTCCGTGGGGAATATTATCAATGCCTTACTGAAAACCATATCCACCATTTCAAACGATTCACCCTCATCCACCTATTTGCTCACATTCTCAAAGAGCTCAATAAGTTTTGTGAAGCTCAAACTACTCTTCACAAAATCGAACTGACTATCCCGAATCAAACTTTTCCTTATTAGATGATCATAAATTCTATCTCTCCTTACTTTTTCCAAAACTTTACCTAAAACGAAACGAAGGCTCATTGTTCTACAATTACCAAAGTTTTCTCTGCTCCTCTTCTTGGAGAAGGAGTCTATATTTGCTAAGTTTGAGTCTTCTTGCACTAATCACATAGACACAGTGGACACAAAGTTCAGAGTCAAAAGTTCAGCAATCTCCACCCACGATTCCCAGAGAATCCTAGGATACATTCGATCAAGCCCAAAGGACAGATCTATTTTCACACTTTCAAGAATTGCCAACACAAATTCCTTCTGAACATCAATTTCGTGCACTCTAATAGATTGTATTTGAGCATTCTCCTCGACAGCATTGTCTTTTTTCATTTGTGACACAGATGAAAAATATTCAATCAGCGCCTTTCCTTTCCTCGGACTTCACGGACAATGTCCCACGACGGTTCTTGACAGTTCCAATCGTATCCTAGTCATTCATTTGTTCCTGAAATGCTAATAGAAAGCTTCAGGTTTTTCCTTCATCTTGCCAGACATAGACATCGCATGTCCACTTTTCGCTCGACGTAGCTCTCTATTTTGGCGCTTTTTGTCTAGTTTTTATTTCTCGAGCACTCGACCTGAGCCTGAACATCTCATCTTTATGTAAGCCTCCTTCTCCCTCTTGAAAATAGATTCAAGTTCTTCAGTACACACGTCTCCCTGACTCGACCACATATTCCCTGCATGACGCATACATACTTATCAAGGGCACGCAGTAGCTCCTCCCTGAAAACTCTCAGTTGTACCGAACCACTACAGATAATTTCCCCATCCTATGCATCCGAACTGACGCCTAATCACCTTTCTCCCAGCAATACCTCTTCCCCTGCAATATATACCTATTCCTATCACCAAAATGCTCACTTCCCTCCAAATCGAACAGTTGACTTGGTTCATTACCCAGTACCAATTCCAATGTGGCTTTGCTTCTTGTTGGCCTGTTTATATGCTGTGTCAGGAAACCCTCCTTCACACATTGGACAAAAATTCACTGATTATATTTACTCAAACTTTAACCTTTACAATCAACATTTGCAAAGTTAAAGTTCCCCATGACAGCTACCCCGTTATTTTTGAACCTATCCAGAATCATCTTTGGAATATTTTCCTCTATATCTCTAGAACGTTTCACTGGGCTTTTGAAAACTCCATTCACAGTGACCTCTCCTTTCCTGACTCTAATGTCAGACCATTCTATCTCAGTCGACTCCGTAGAGTTGTCATCAAATAACCTTTTCGGTCCCGTAATTCTGTCCTTGGCTAATCATGCCACACCTCACCGTCCTTAACCACTTAACCATCTTCTTTGTTCTTACTGAAAAATCGAAACTGCGGCACCAGGGACACCCAGTCCTTTCACTGCTCCATTTATGTCTCTGAAATGGCCACAACTTCGAAGTCACAGTTAATAGTCCATGCTATAAGTATGCCTACCTTATTCCAGATGCTCCTGGCGATGAAGGAAACACACTTCAAATGATCCTCATTCTTACCAGTACACTCTTGCAAACCTGAAAACCTATCTATGTCCTCACAACTCAAAACCTCCTGTTAGCGTGAGCTACAATTCAGGTTCACATTGTGCTGCTGAGTCCGTTTAAAACCTCCTGAAGCGCATTAGCAAATTACCGCCCCCCCACCCCCTCCGCCCCCATCCCAGGATATTGGTTCTCCTGTGGTTCAGGTTAAAACCATCCAATTTGTAGAGGTACCACCTACTCCAGAATAAAACCCAATTGCCCATGTATCCGAATCCCTCCTCCCTGTACCATCCCGGTAGCCACATGTTCAAAAGCTCGCTCCCTATTCTTCATCTCTGTACAACGTGTCATGGCTAACAAATCAGAGAGAACATCTCTGTTTGATCGAGATCGAAGATGTTACTCTAGCTCACTGAATTCTGCCTTATATCTACATGCCTTTTCTTACGTATGTTGTTGTTGCATGTGTGGACCGTGACTTGGGACTACACCCCTCCCCCTTAAGAATCGCAAAACCACGATGTGAGACATCACAACCCCTGGGAGCTGGGAGGCAACACACCAATCATAAGTGTGTCCCCTACCCACTGAATCTGCAATCTGTTTCGCTCACTATGAAGTCTCCAAATATAATGCTCTCTTCCTCTCTCCCCTACCCGTCTGCGCAACAGGAACAAACTCTGTGCGAGAGACCTGTACCCCATGTTTTACCCCTCGTAAGTCATTCCACCTCAAAGGTATCAATAATGGTATGCTGTGTTTGTAACCGAGGAGCACGGCCACAGTGGATGCATGCACTATATGCCAGTTCCTTCTTCGTTTACCGACTGAAATCCATTGATCTTTTTCCTGTACCTGAGGTGTTAAGGCCTCCCTATAACTCCTCTCAATTATCTCGCCAGTCTCCTGAATGATCCAACGTCCAGTTCCAGTTTCTTTCCACACTTGCTAAGAAACTAGAGTTGGGTGCACTTCCCACAGATGCAGATATCTGGGACATTATTGGTGACTCTTACCTCCCACATTCTGAATTCTTACACACACCCACATACACACACACACACATTTACACAAACATACACACACATATATATAAATATAAATACGTGTGTGCATGCATGCATGTACATGTGTGCATATATATTTAAAAGTTGCAAAAGAACGTTGAATAAAACAGCATTTACTCTAAAGATATAACTTCTGATTTTGTAAAGTGCTCTGTCCTTGGGAAATGTCTCTGTTACTTACTCCCAGGAGAATATCCAACTCTCAATAGAGTTACAGAAGTGACGTTTGAGATGGATTTGCTTTCTCATAACGCTGATCTTACACTGTTAAACTGTGGAAAGGACTCTTAGCTCGTTTCATATTATTGCAATTGCTGTAAATTCATACAGTTTATAAAAACAATACAAAAAGAATGATATTTATCTCGTTGGACATTTTAAATGTTGTTGGAAAAACTCGAATCGAAATGATGAAGTTTTTAAAAAATAACTGCTGTGAAGCTTCGAGAATTCAAGCACGAATATGTTTCGAGACTTGTTACTGGATCCTTTGGGGGGAAATAAGTGAGCAGGAAATTCACTCAATACCTTCTCTGTGATTGCAGCCAAATGTCCAATGCAACAGATGACAAATAAGGTGCGTTTCTCAACAGGTCGCTTCCAACTCACTGTGGTATAATTTCCCTTTGATTCTCGCCGTCGTCTAATAGATTAGGTGAGTGGGGATATCAGGATCCTAATGGTAAACAGAGACGCTGCGAGAATTAATTCCACACTGTTGGTATCACTTTGTATCGTAACACAATTATGCATCGGACTGACCTAGCCAGCTTCCCTTTGATGCTGAGTTCACGCAAACGCTCAGTTCTTCTAAAATTTATAGAAGTTCACTTAGATCGAGCTGCTAAACCGTTCATAATAATTTTCACACTTAGCTGTATTCAGTTGTACGTGTTATACAATTTCTTTCCAATTAACGTTAACCAATTCGACAGTGTGCACTTAACACAACCCCATTCCTATAGAGCAGACTCTCTGTCCCGTTTAAATTCAACATTGTGTGTGTGCACGCGGCTTTACAAATATTTTAGAGTTAGCTTCTGAAATTACTTTTCTCTGAAAAATGTCATTCCCGATTTCAATAACTGTAGAATTAAAAAAAAACAAGCAGTGCTCCAAACTTTTCTTTATCATTCATCATTGATTTTGAAGTTCTAAACTCCAGTTATAGAGCCATCTGTCTGAGGGAAATTCCTTCCAGTTTACTGTCACCAAATTCACATCATCTGGAAAACTTCCATATGGACACGACTCAGTTTTATCTACTTTCACGCCACGTGATCTATTGGTCTGTTCCACCTCCCCATGAAACCCTGCCTTGTCTTTTCTAATGGCTTTATCCCCCAGGACCTCAGTGGCTTCCTTTGCAACGTTTTTGTTTCCAAGTAAACGCTGTTAATTCTTCCAGACGTCTTCTGATTCCAGGCATATCACTCCATGTCTTTTGTCAGGTCTTCATATCTCAGTAAAGTTCATCTTCAGAAAGGGTGCTGTGTCCAATTCAACACTGGCAAACCCACTCTAATACTGTATATTGCCATGTCCAGTGTACGGAGGATGGGAGCTATTTCTATCACAGGTGATTCGGTTGGTTGTCGCATAATGCATCAATCCCTGATGGGGAAGTGAGTGTTACTCCTCACTTTTCTCCCTTCTCTGAAAATTATGTGGGGCATAGATAGGGGAAATAGGCAAAGTCTTTTCCCTGAGGTGAGGGAGTCCAGAACTGGAGGGCATAGGTTTAGGGTGAGAGGGGAAGGATATAAAAGAAGCCTTAGCCGAACCTTTTCACACAGATGGCGGTAGTGTATGGAATGAGCAGACAGAGGAAGTGGTGGAAGCTGGTACAATTGCAACATTTAACATTTAAGTCACCTCTCTTTCAGATGACGCAGTTGGAGTCAAAGTAGGTCTCTGGCGGTGTAAGGCAACAGCACTAACCAGTCAGCCACCATCCGGCCCTTCAGCTTAATTACAAGTCACATGCAAACGCGTGTGAAATGCGATTCTGATCAGAGATGCTCTGCTTTTGTTGTTTTTCCTGACAGGAACAATAAACCCTGATTCCCTGACCAGTAAATCAACCTAAACCACAATGGTGGAAGTGCTGAATCGTAACCGCTAATCGACCAGGTTGCACGGCTTGTGCAATTGCATCTTCTGTTAACATAAAGGCTTTGTTTTCCTGTGATGAGAAGTTTCTACCAAAAAAAGATGTTCATGACGCACATAGTTTTACAGCATAGAATAATGCACGATGTCAGTTCCAGTCATCAAACATCCATCCGTTCTCATTTGCAGTTAGCAGTGTTTGGCCCGCAGTCTGGCGTCTCAAATGTTCATCTGAATGAGACTTTCTCTGCAAACCATTAACCTCAAATGAAACATCGTATGGGAGTGAAGTCAGATTCGGTTAAGTTTGTTCGTGACATGAAAAAGAACTGAACCTCATTTTTACCCATAGAGTCAAATATACAGACACATCTCGCAAAAGTGACAAAGGCCTCAGGAGAGTCTGACCTTATGAGGAATTTCACCATTTGGCTTCTTCTTCCTTCACTTTAGACTTTAAAACCCGAGCCTGCTTACGTAAGTAAAGGGGTAAACAGGCAGCAGCCTGCCATTCGAGGACAGGCCCAGGGATGAAGAATTGATACATGCTGAAAATATACCTCCTGAGGCAGCCTGTCTTCCTGTGATCTTGCAGCGTCCTGTCTGTTTACTCTGGATTCCTGTAGTCATTTAACGAAACAGAAACATTACGCCGCTTCCCTGTACTTTTCCTCCCCAACTGTTTCCCCGTTTCTCTACGGCATCTACAGTCACACGGTGTACTTCCTGCCAAAATGAAGCATTTTTCGCGTCAGCTGCTGGTTATTCTCATGTTCATTCAAGTGGAATAGAGAAGTAGAATTGCGAACTCAAATAGATTAGCCCTGGAGAGACGGCTTCACGATTTTTCATCAGAAAGAATTCCAAACAACAGCGAGAAAGCACGTACGGAAGTTTGCTGTAGTATATGTGAGAAAACGCAGCAAAGTCCCTTTGGGACTCGAGCTCATGGCCACTGGCAAACCAGGCTAGAGCTCAAATCACTGAGCTGCGGATCCATGAGTGAAAGTAACGCTTTTATACTGACATTACAATGATGACCTCTAGCAGAACAAACTCCATTAACAGAGGTTTGTGATGCAACCTAAGTTTTGTGGTTTAAAATACTTCTTGAAACCTACTTGTTTGATCATTTGTTTGATATAACACTTTGTCAGTTTCCCAATATCTCGTTCTGCGACTGCGATCAAAATTTGCTTAAACTCCCTTCAGAGGAAAAGCGTTGATGTTTCCAAGATATGAAAGGCACGATGTAGTATTGATTCAATTTACTGGCGTTGATTTGAAAACGTATCACAGTATTTCTTCATCACTCGCTGAGTAACTCCTTTCCTAACGGCATTATGAGATCTTCTTAATGAAGGGATCTCGTGCTTTATGGCCTTGATGCATTAAATTTCGGGGGCTAGACATAAAACAGTTAAAATCGAGCATGATCAATAGGTTGGAATTCGAGGGAATGCAGATATCTGAGAGAGCTTTATTTCTAAAAAAGTCATAGATGTCGGATTCGCTGGCTGGGTTGGCATTTAGTGACCATTTCTAATTGTTCTTGAGTGGGCTGTCGGACTTCACAACGATAGAGCAGAGACAGTGAAAAGATTTGAATAAAATGACGAAAACTTTGAGAATTAGCTGGGCTGTAATGGGTGAACAACCCCTGTTGTGAATACACCCACCTACATGATATGTGTTCGAAGACCTCAGGATTGCATCATTGGATGAACAACTCGCAACTCCTTCCCTTCCACTGTGTGGGAGCTCGTGTGGGAAGGTAAAGCTGCGAAGGCACAAGCACACGTTTGGGAAAAATAGCGGTGCTCAAAACGTCATTCAAATAAGTCACAATAAAACAATGTACAGAGATCAAGTACACGCATGCACAGAGGCAGAGGACATTTGACCAGAGTAGAGAGGGAATGTGAAACAACGGATGGGATTGCATTCGGATAGTTTAGGCGAAAGGAATGGAAGAGAGGTTGAGCTGCAGAAGACCAGAGACGTCGAAGAGACGTATGATGTTAATGAATTGCAAGTGTCCAGACTTGGTGAAGTATCTTACCATGGTTACGACGTGACTGGTTCAGACTCAGAAAACTGTCAAGGAGAAATTGAGCCAGTGGTGAGGCAATTTCTCTACCAACTTGGCCAATGCTGCCTTCCAGCGCATCTCATCCAATTCCAGCAACTTAGCACTCAAGACCCACTCCGCCAACTATGACGAAGGCAGAATCCCCCTGGTCATCAACTTCCAACCCAACAACCTGTGTTGACATCATATCATCCTCCGCCATTTCCGCCATGTGCAAACGAACGCCACCAGCAGACATGTATTTCCCTCCCCACCATTCGCCACTTTCTGTGAAAATAATTCCCTCCGTGACTCCCTTGGCAGGTCCACGCCACCCACCAAAAAACCCTCCACTCCAGGCACCTTCCCATTCCATCACAGGATTTGCAAAATCCACACACACCTTCTCCTTCAACACCATCCGAAGACTCAAAGGATTCTTCCACATCCATCAGAGTTTTACCTGCATTTCCACACATGACACTTCGTCTATCTGTTGCACCCAATGCAGTCTCTTTTACATTGGTGAGACAGGATGCCTAATTGGAGAGCCCTTCATAGAACATCTCCGGGATACCCACACCAAACGACATCATGGCCCTGTGGACGAGCACTTCAACTCTTCCTCCCACTCAGCCAAGTACATGCGGATCCTAGGCATCCACCATCGCTAAACCTTTAGCACCAGACGCCAGGAGGAAAAGGACCTCATCTTTCACATTGAGGCCCTCCAACCACACGGCATCAATGTGGACTTCAATATATTTTTCATTTCCCCTCCTCCATCTTATCCCAGTTCGATTGTTCCAAGTTGGCACCGCTCTCATGAACTTTCCTATTTGTAAATCTTCCTTCTCGCCGATCCGCTCCACCCTGCTGTCCGACCTATCACCATTACCCCACGTCAACCCACCTATCACACTTACAGATATCTTGACTTCTCCAATTTGTCTCTCTACCGCCTCAGCTCACAAGCCTAATTCCAAATGAAGGGCTCTTGCCTGAAACGTCGATTCTCCTTCCCCTCGCATGCTCGCTGCCCTGCTGTGCTTTTGCAAGACCACCCTCTCTACTCAGTGGTGAGGCAGTGAATTTGTGTTGGGGACTGAAGACAGAGGCCTCAGTTTTGCACGATTCAATTGTCGGAAATTTCTGCTCCAACAGTACAGGATGTCAGACAAATCCAGACAGTGTTTGACCTCAAGCGAACAGGGAGTTGATGGTTTTAACATCCACCTGTTGACCTGCTCCTTCTCAGCAGTGGAGGCTGTCTGTATGAAAGATTCTTGCAAAATTCCGGTCACATTGTTGGTGTCTCCGTGTCTTGACTTCAATCCCTATCTTCAGGCACAATCAAGAGTCTGTGATAGTCTCTTTCTCATTCTCTTGATTTTTAAAATTATATAACATCAATTTCGCAGCATATTAGAAGGGAAAGATTTTTTTTTAAATCACTTCACCATGATTTGATGAAGTTGCGCATTTTCTTCCAAATTGAACTTTGATCAGTGTTTGAACATGGAAGGAAATTTTCCGTTTATCGTGGGAGAGAATCGTTCACTTGCTGTGTGTGTGGACATGGCTTCTGCCATCATCAGGACTCACAAACTACAATTGCAGTCATATTTAGGTGAGACTGTAGACATGTGTGGATTCATTTCTCCATCTGAGCTGGAACCCCTTGAAAGCAATGACACCTGGAACAATCTCAGTGTGTGGGATTGGATAGACTCCTTCTCGGACGTTCTGTGAAACCTGCTTGATCACAATGAGGCAAAATCATTTCAATGTCTGGAATGCGGAAAATGTTTTAAAACGTCCAATGATTGGATTATCCAACACTATGCTCATACTAATGAGAAACATTTTATCTGTCCAGACTTTGGAAAATGTTATCATTCCATTTTGTAGTTGATGCATGGGAAATGTGCTCACACGAATGAGAGTCCTTGAAAACTTCTGGGGACCTGACGTCCAATCCACGTGCTCACCCGGAGGACCGACGTCTTCAATGCCACAACTAACTGACGTGCTGGAAATGTCCGAGCGACATAAAGTCCCAAGAACATTATTCACATGTATTTTCAACGCCCAGACCGATGGAAGTGCTGCAAAGGTTCCTGTGGACTGACATGGCATAAACGTGTTCACAAAGAAGAGACCTTTTGAAAGTTCAGACTGTGGGAATCACAATACAAGTTCCTTGTGATCGTTTTATCATGAACGCTCTCACACTGAATCGAGACCTGGCAAATATCTAGTTTGTGGGATGTGCTCTCCAGTCTCTGCAGGACTGATGTTCTATCGATATTTTCACAAGTTGAGAGACAATTCAATGCTTTTTATTGAGGGACTAGGTTCAGACGATCATCTCAACTTTCAGTACACCAGCGAGTTTGCAGTGGGCAGAACGTATTTACCTGCTTCATTTGAATAAAAACAGTTAGCTTACTCATCGACCCTGCTGAGACAGCAGAGAGATCCACTGGGGAAGGAATTCACTCACTCATCGAGCCTGCTGAGACAGCGCATAGTTTACATATCTCAATTACGATTGGACATTGTTGTTTATGACATTCAGGACTGAAAGAAGAGTTTTAATATTTTAAATAAATGTCAAACAAATCAATTTTGTTTAAATACCATATTAGATGTCAATATAAGGATGGGATTACATCGTACTTGAAACATCAGCGCAGTTTAGCAAGGACAAATGTGTTAGAATTCTATGAGGAGGTAATGAGGAAATGAGAAAAAGTTTATTCTGTGAATGTGGTCTGCTTGAATTTCCAGCAGGCATTTGTCAAGGTGCAGTATCAGAAGCTGCAAAATGAATAGCTATGGTGTTATGGACAAACTACTGATATGGCTTGAGTTCTGGCTGACTGGCGGAAGGGGTCTTTTCCAGGATGGCATTGCGTGACGTGTGGAGTTCAGCAGGTGTCAGTCTTGGCACCACAACTATTCCGTTATGCATGAATGATCGAGTCAAAGGAACTGAGAGTGATGTTGCTCAATTTGCAGAATATACAATGACAGGTGGAAGGACAGATCGTATTGAGGAAGCGGGCAGGATGCAGAATTGCGTTGACGGGCTGAGAGCTTGGATAAAAAAGATTGCAGTTAGAACACTGTGCGGAAAAGTGTGAGGTCATAAAGCGATGGAATGATTAGAGACATAGGCCATTTTGTGACGGGAAAAGGTTTCAGAGATCTATAGTTTAAAGGGACTTGAGAGATCTAGTTAAGGTTTCTCTTATGTTTAACATGAAGGTTCTGTTGTCTGTTCGGAACGTAAATGCAATGTCGGCATTCATTCAAGCGAGTTCAAAACCAAACGCAGAGGTTTGCAACTGAGGCGATAAGAAGCTGTCGTCACACGCATTTCTATAACCGGGAATAGCTTTTGGCCACATGTCTAAGGGAAGATATGTTATGAGTGGTTGATAGGAGGTTTAAAATGGCTGACTCAGTGGAGAGCACTACTGCCTTCCAGCCTCAGCGACGTTGGTTCAATTTCTTCTCGGGCGACCATCTGCAGTTTGCACATTCTTTCTGTGTCTGCCTGCAGGAAAGATGTGAGTTGACGTCATTTGGCTATGGGAAATGCAGAGTTACAGGAATCAAGTAGAGGTGTGAATTGGAGTGCAATGATCTTCCCATGTCTCATGAGTTCTTCTTCAGCTGAATTGCCCGTTCCCACTTTGTCGGGATTCTACTAGAACACGTTGATCGCAGGGGTGAAGAACTCGTCTTCTTAGAATTTATGTTTTAAAAATCGCGGTTTTTATGTAAGCATGCGGTCTCAAGTCAATCTCTTCATCAATATAAAGCGTGGAGGGGCATTCTTCAAATGAAATCATGAAGGCAAAGGGAACATATTAGATAGCCTTAGCAAATGAAGTTAAGGATAATCTAAAGAGATTTTATAAGGACATTCAGATCTAGACAACAAGTAGGATCCCTGAAAGATGTAAGAGCTCACATTTGTCTTAAACCTCAGCAGATGGGAGAGATATTAAATGTTCATTTCGCATTAGTTTATACCGTGGAGAATGAAATGGCGATACAAAGATTGATGTTTCGAAAGTAGTTCACATTGAATAGTGCAAGTTTTGAGGAATTTGAAAATATAAAGTTGCATATTTCTCTGGGATCTGATTTCGTGCACCCAGGGCTTCGTGGGAAATTAGGGAAGTAAACTGATGGGCTCTTGGAATAAATATTTGCATCATCTATCACTTCGAGTGATGAGCCGAATAAATGGGGGGGGGGGGGGTGCTTTTGTTCAGGAATGGATGAATGGAGAAAAGTAAAAGCCATAGACCTGTGAGGCTATCTAAGGTCGTGGGTAAGTTGTTGGAAGCAATTCTGAACGATAGGATTTATAAGCATTTTGAGAGAGGTGAAATGAATAGGGATTATCGGTATGGTTTTGTGCAGCTTCATTTGTGTCTCACAAGCATGGTTGGGTTTTTTTAGGACGTAACCAAGAATATTGATGAGGACTAAGTGGTCGGCATTGTTCAGTTGGACTTTAATTAATCCTTTCAAAAGTTTCCACTTGGTCGATTATGTTTTAAAGTTACATCACATAGAATTCAAGGTGACCTTTCCAATTAGGTATAAAATTAGTTTAATGATAGGAGGATGGGAACGGTGGTGGAGGGTAGTTTTCAGACTGGAGGACTGTTACCAGCTGTGTTCCACAGGGATCAATGCTGAGCCCACTTTCGTTTTTCATTCAGACAAATGATTTAAATTAAAATATGGAAAGCATGGTCAGTGAGTTTGCAGATGACATCAAGATTTGCAGTAGAGTAGACAGTACAAAAGGTTATGTCAGATTGCAAATAGGTTTTCTCTTCAGATAAGTTTCTGTCTGTCCTCGACATCTGAAAGCGTGGGAGAAAAACATCATTCGTCCACCGTGCAGCACAGGTCATCTGACGTCCACGTAGTACCAATTTGCAGCATTTGGCCCATAAGCTGACGTGTTTTGATGTTTCCAGGGCAAATGTCAATGATAATAACTCTGTAATTTTAAATGACACATCAATGGGACTGAAATTTAACATGGTCAGACGACATTCTAACTCCGTTCAGGAAACTTATTCTCATGTTCACTCACAAAGGCAGACACAACAACACATCCCCTGACAGTGACTTAGGCCTCAGCTTTATGTGCTTTACGTCTGCAAGCTTCTCTGGAAAAAGGAAGCTTCACGCGGAATACTAGCCAATTCTCCAGAAAAGAGTTTAAAACAATAACTGCAGATGCTGGAAACCAGATTCTGGATCAGTGGTGCGGGAAAAGCACAGCAATTCAGGCAGCATCCAACGAGCTGCTCGTTGGATGCTGCCTGAATTGCTGTGCTCTTCCAGCACCACTGATCCAAAATTCTCCAGAAAATGTGAACCGTTGCAGTGAGCTGGGGTATGAAATGGAAACTGAGCTGAAATAGTCCAACACGCTCCTCGTGTGTAACTTTAAATTTACAAATTCCACTCAAACAGTCTCTGCGACTCCTGAGATCTGACAGAATAGTGGTCAGCAGACATTCACGACTAAAGCCAAACGACACATGCAAACTCGAAGCACTTTCAAGTCTCGTTTCTTTCTGTTTCTGTCCCTGTCACACTTCCAGCTTCCTCTGAACATCCAACTCCGTGCTCAATGAGCTCCTTGGTACAAACAGAGACAGATAATGCAGGCAATCTTTATTTCGAAAGTAGAGCCAGGAAATGTTACACACAAGGGCTTACACACGGCTGGGTAATGTGACAGCACGATATTATCTTCCTGATTATCCTGTGGACTGCTTCCAGGAATGTGCACTTTACCAGTTATTAACTATTGAAATTTCCCAATGGATGCCGTGACTGACAGACAGTTCAGGAGAGAGTAGTTCAAACGCTGGGACATTTTGCAAAAGATTTCCTGTTACTTCGCAAACTGAGCTCCCCACCGCTGGTCAGAGATCACTAGCACAGAAAATGCGATTTGGCCCACAAGATCGGCACCAGTTTCAGGTAATCCCCTAACTGTTTTATCTCATTTTGCAGCACTTCGCTCAGAGGTGCAAATGAAGTCAGTAATGGGTGTGTAAATTAAATGGGTGTCACCTCTTCTGGAGCTTTCTGCTTGTTCAACCCTGACCTGTGATGGGTTCCCGATTCCCAAAATTCCTAATCTGCGTTATGTGCGTTTTTCCCTATTCAGTGACTTGAATGCCAAACGAGAAAGCAGAGAACAAGTTATTTTCCAGTTTACTCCCGGCTCTCAATTACAGTCAGCAATATGTGAAACTGCACGAGAAAAACGAAATGGACTTAAAGCCCATCACCTTACCCACTTGGTAGCAACTGCAGAAGCTGAACTGATTTGCCAGTCCTCTCTCCCTTTGGAGCTGAGATACAGTGCATCATTCTTAGCTTTGTTTCAATTCAATCACTGCAGCTTCGACAGTGTTAAACGTCGGGGAATGTATAGTCTGTGTGATCAATCCCGATAGTTGGAATGGATACTCAGTAAAAATTAAAAGCAGATATATCAGGAGATTCTAACACGTCTGGCAGCGTCTGTGGAAAGAGAAACAGAGACAAAGATCCAGAGCTTCTTCAGAAGTTCGTTAGAACTCTGTTTCCACGCTGAGTTTCTGTAAGCAGTTTCTGTTTTTATTTCTGATTCACGGTATCCACAGCCCCTTTTTAGTCACAAAAACAATACAGAAACGCTGTTATGGTTCCTCACTGGGTGTGGTTTCCGTTTGGGAAATATATCCTTGACCTGATTAAAAACACAAAACTACACAGCAAAGGAAACAGATTGAGTCAGTACAGCGACCACTCCATCCATGAGTGGGTGTGACCCACCACCCTCTCGATTAACAGCCGACTGCGCTGACCCAAAGCACCACAGAGAGTGGGGAACAATCTTCTTATAGCATCTCATAAAGCAGGCGGTTAGTGGATCCAAGCTGTTGCATGGCCTTCACAGAATAACAATTGCCGTTTATCAGTTTTACTTTTTCATTCTAAAGTCTGGAGCATTCATTGTGGAAAGTGGAGAACAGTCTGATCCCACTCTCTGCAGGCACCTCCATGTCACTGGGAACCAGCTCTCCTACAACCGGGAACGACTCCCTTACAAAATTTCAGTGAGTATTCTGTTCCCATGTTTTCTCATTGTGCCGGAGCTGAGATGAGGTTTGAATTCCTGACGTGCAAGAACGGGAGTCCTTTCTTTTCCCAAGAATATCAGACTCAATGTATCGGCCTCTAAAAGTATGGGAAGGTGTCTGGCCTGTCTCTGCTCAGTCGGACAGTTCACCCTTCATTCTCCTCTGAATGCACTTCCCAAGTAATGTCTACAGATTCACAAAGCTGGAGACTGGAATTTCTGTTTTGCTACTTGATACGTTTTGCACCTTCCACCTTGCAACATTTTCCCAGGATCTCTTTCACAATCTTTTGCTTTGCACCAGGTCCATAGGAGAGGAAACCATCTATTTTGGAGAAATTCCCCACTCTGGGAACGTTCTCTTCGAAGCAAATAAGGTTAACGGGAGATTTCCTGGGGAAATTTGCAATGATGTTGGATGGAGCAGTACGGATGGAGGGTTGATGATCAGGAGGAAATTTTGCCTCTGACCAGTGCAACTCACCAGAGGACTGGAATTGAGGACATTTAATGAAAAACAGCATTTGTGTTGAATAAACTTTGCGAATTCTAAATAAACTTCACAGGTCTGATATTATCTGTGGTTGGAGGAACAGAGCGAACGTTTTGAGTCAGGTCCGTTTCTGGTTCAGAACCCAAGTTTTCTGCATGTCCAGCGTCACAGGCACTGAAGGAAATTTGAAGCAGATGTGGCGTTGTCAAATCTACTGTGCAAATACGGGCAGTTTGTTCAATCAGCGGTCACAAGCAAATAGTCCAAATACTCAGAACTGACGCAGGAGACGCCAGTGAGCTTATGCCTTTCATTTGGCGTTTGGTCAGCTCTGATTGGACGCCGGGATAGTATAGGACTGGTGGTCCAAATATCAGGAGAAGGCTTTACCCAATTAATACAGAGATGAGGAGGCTGTACTTATTTACAACAGAGAGATCTGCCAAGACGGGATATATTCAAGGCTTCAATTATTTATCTCTCTGTTAATAACATGCAGCAAGTGGCATTGTGAAATATGTCCAAGTTTGCTGACGATAGACAATAATGGGACAACATGTTGTGATGAGGACGTGGGAATCTGCGAAGGGGTATAGATAGTTTGAGTAAGTGGGGGGAAAACTTTGCAGATGAAGTTTCATGTCGGGAGTGTCACGTTGGAAGAGTCAAAAGGTAGAGCACTATGAAAGTAGAGGGAAAGTAGAAAAAACGTGTAGGACAGAGGAATCTGGGAGTTCTTGTGCCTAACACAAACAAAGTTTTGTGTCTTATTTTTCTGACCAACCGTATGGCCTCCTTTCCGAAAGCTTGCAATGAAAGAGATGGTTTTCTGAAAAAAAAAACTATAAATCGAAACAAAAAAACGAAGACCAAGAAAAGACTTGTGCCATTCCATTGGACAACCTTGATGTGTATGGTTCTGTAAAATTTCTTTACAATGGACCCGGGAGTTGGAATGGTGGGAGCTCGGGAGTGGAAGTCAGGAGATCCATGATTAATGCTAACATTTATCTGTCTTCCTCACTTTTAGTACGTTTTATTTCGCATTGTGGTAATAAACTCAGGTGACTTTTTTCCCTCACTGTTCCTTGTCACTCCCCAAAAGAATTCAACGTTCTTATCTACTGTTTCTAGGTAACCTCTAAACATTGTACAAATGTCACCAAATCCTCGACATTTCCCACGTCTGTCTGCCTTCTTACAATGTCAATTGATCCATCACTGTGTTAGTAATGCACGCATGAAGACCAGTGCAAAACAGTAGCAATCGACACTGGGTTACGAACGCAGATGACTGCAGCCACATCTCAGATGAGTGACAACTGCACGATCACAAACGCTCATACTGAAACGCCAGGAAACTCCATATAAGTACACTTCCAGAAGCCGTGAGAGGCAGAGAACCTGATAAACATTAGAAATGCTCTTTTGGGCGATGGACCTGGTTTTATGTCTCAATCAACAATCGAACTTTACACTGGTGACATCAGCATTCCCTCAAACAAAGAAATAACCACTGCTGCAGACGGAGGTGAAAGTGAGGACTCGATGTGCTGGAGATCAGAGAAGTGAGTGGTCAGGCAGCATCCAAGGAGCAGGAGAATCGAGGTTTTGGGTATAAGCCTGATAAAGTATTCATGCCCTACACGTCTATTTTCCTGCTCCCTGCATCCAGCCTTACATGCTGTCCTTTTCGAACAACAACCTCTCCGCTGCCACAGACTGTCATATTATCCGAGCTCCCAAGCTCGGAATCAGAGACACTCAGTGCCCTGAGTACACTTGTTGTGGACACCTCGCGTTGGCATTTATGGGCAAGTTGTCCTTTATGAATGCGGCTCTCGATTTGCCAGCCTCTTGGTCCTTTACAATGGTTTCTGCACTCCTTGTGTGGAGCATTGTTTGTCCACATGTGCACTGCATGTGCAGAGCAGTGGCCATTTGTTCTGGTGAGTTTTTGGCTGAGCCTGGCTTCAGATTTATGCTCTCTCATAAATCTGAATGGTCAGAGCAGAGTGGCTGTCAGTTCTGAGATTTTTCTTCAGATATAAGGTAGAGTGCTTAATGTGTCGGTTCATGACATGTCCTCCGAGCGTTGTTTGTCTGCAAGGATTCTGCGGGAATATCTTTTGTTGTCAAAGCAATTCTGGAGGAGCCAGTGAGCACCACAGCTAGTTTCCCCTCGTTGCAAAACACACAGTCGACGAGCTAAACAAGTTCGACTGGAGCAACAGAAAAATAATAGTACAAGCCAAATAGAGGGCGGCCAGAAAATTTCTAGAAGGAAAGCACTCATCCATGGATTCCTGAACAAGCTCGTTGAGCGAAACCCAACATCCCGGGACCTGCAACGAACTACCAGTGCTGACAAACGGAAGCAGTGGTAATGAACTCAAATCAATTCCAAACGCCACAGGACAGCCACGCTTCACAGGACTCTCAGCTGCCCTGAAGATGTCGCAGAGAAAACGTAGGAAACGGCTCCAAGTCAACTTCCCAAAACCGCCAAAAATTCAAAAAACTGCAACCTGCACTTAAGTTACAAATCTTTAAACGAACCTTGAAACTCAAAATCAGGCCGGGCTGCGCCAGCAAGGATGTGAAATCTGGAATCCAAGTGACATGTGAGGATACTAAATACCACGTGACAGAGGAGGTCAGCACTAGCCAAGCCTCCAGCTCCTTGTGCGTGTCCTTGTTAAAAACTAACTGCTAGACTTTCCTCAGCCCATTTTCCATCCTTTGGCCTTGTATGCCGTAAGCATTACAAATTCACATGTGAACACCTCAGAAGGTTATTAGGGTTTCTGCTGCTTCGACACTGAGAGACAGTGAGTTCCAGATTGCAAACACTCGCTTTCTGATTAAGTTCTTACTTGCATCTACTCAAACATTCTTGCCTAATAGCTTAAATCTATGGTTCCCTGGTGATTGAGGCCTCCATCAAAGGGAAACGTTTCTTTCAATCTGCCAAATTCAAACCCCTCGTTATTTTCGACTTCTCAATCATGTCTCCTCTCAATTTACCCTGGTCTCAACAAAACAACTCCAGTCTGTCGAAACTCTTTAATAGCTCAACTTCTTCAGTCCAGACAACATCTTGACAAATCACTTCTGCACCGTTTTGATTACTGTCATATCGCTTCTATAATGTGATTTGCAGAATTGTATACAATACCCTAGCGAGAGCCGAATGATGATATGAAACAAATGTGTAGAAACCACCGAAATTGTGCTTTTCCAATAAAGTCTCTTCCCTTCGATATGTTCAGTGCCTTTTTTCGTGAACCTGATGGTCCAATAATCTCTGGTCCATCTGAATACAACACTATACAGGAGGACTGGTCATGCAGCCACCTTAACTGATTGCATTGTGTGGTTTGAAGAACCTGATGGCGATATTGGGGCACGTTCACCGAGCAACAGTGACAGCTGCAGCACAGACTTAATGGTGTCAACGTGAAAGTGAGTGTTAGACGGTGCAAAACATCAGTGACATGGGAGGAGTGACGGAAAGGGGGGATAGTGATTGTGAAAGGGAGAGAAATCTCCGATATTGGGTGAATTTGAATCCTGACATATGACACTCAATGATATCAGAGGGCAGACTGAAAAGTATTTTCCCGTTAACAATGGAATGATTCTTTTCTGTGTTTGTTTCGCACAGGAGATGTGGCATAAAATGGAAAAAAAAAGTGCATTGCCATTATTCGGAAAGGAGTGGAATTTGCTGCGGCCACAACGCAGAGTACGAACCACGATATGATCACGTGAAAAAAACAAGATATAATAAGAAAAAATGCAATGTCAGAGATAGGTGAGGAACAGCAGCACATGCACAACAAGAAAGGTTGCCACATACTGGACTGAGATAGGATTGAATCTTCTTCTTCGATGCCCCCAGAGACTGTGGAGATTCCATCATTGACAATGTCGAAGACTGAATCCGATAAGTTCCTACAAAGGATGAAATGTACAGGCGACAGTGCATGGTATTGTCGAAATGCAGTGTTGAGTAACACCGCAGTTTCACATCATTACTTTACCAGTTCCATGAGACAAGGAAGTAAATATTGTTGCACGCTCACATCACACCAGTTCCCAGGTCTGGAATCAGAGAAATTGAGTGGCGCAGAGTGGAAGATCTAATAAGAAATGGGGAGTAGAATGAATGCTTGTATCTACTCTGTTGTCTGGTGACGAAATCGATGAGCATGCAGTCCTTCTATGACAGCATTGACGCGCGTGAAACGCTGAGGCTGCAACCTCCAAGCACAGCTGGAGCAACTACTGTTTACATGGAGAAGGGAGCATTGGGACATCGGGCTGGGAGGTCGAACCTCACCTGGAGACGCTTGAATTGACATGGCGCAGTAAGTACTGGTCTGGGGAAAAAGATCTTGAGCTATTTTAATCAGAATTGAAACAGTTTCTGGCAGCACACATGATTGTGGATTGCGGGAGGATCTGCCCCAGGCAATTGTATCGTTTGTAAATAAACATTTTGCAAAGATTGAGCTTATGAAGGAGTATTTGTACATTGAGAAAATGATTTAATTGTATCGCTATTAGACATTTCTTGTATGTCTGACTCAACAGTTGGTTAACTTTCTGGAAGGGTTTTTAAAAATCATTTTTTCATACTATTCAATTTCCTGCAAGCTTGTTCGATTCTTTAAATTAATCTACATATCTGAACATTAAAGGAGATATATGATGCTAGGATTTGGCTTGAGTTTCCCTCGAATTATGGAGGACGAACAGGAAAGAGGAGGTGAAAATTAATTAGGAAGGCAGAGGGTGAAAGGAATCTTCATGAGGACAAATGTGTTTTCTTTGCCAATGAAGCTGACCGCGTCACAATGTGGTGACGGCATTTGTGACAGGATTCCTTTAAAAGTCTCGGATCAATTAATCCCCCCGAGAACATCAGTATAAATGTGTCGGATTCTGACAGAAGCGGAAGACACCTGGATAGTCCTTGATCTCTCCCTCATTTCAGCCTTTATTCTCCTCTAATTCCACTTCCCAAGGAGTTTCTGAGGATTTTGAAAATTGAGATTGGGTATTTGTTGCGTTTCCTTGCCAGTCCCTGGAGTCGCAGCAATTGAGCAGCTGGGTTTGGTAAATAGAAAGTTGTAAGAATCAAATATTTCAGCTACCACTCCTGTGGTGACCATGGTATACTCAAGGCATTTATGGAAGGGATCCTTGCACTTGCATATAAGGAATTAAATTCACAACTTAGCCTCACAGCAAATCGTCATCAGTTTGTCAAAGCAGACAGGCCTTGCTGTCGAGCCTGATCCGTAGACAACTGCGTTACACATTGCGCCACTGGCGAGGATATTGCAGCATGCATTCATGCTGCAAAGCAGTGCTGTTAACACGAATATGAACAACAACGTTCATGTTCATAAGTTGAATAACCAGCAATGATAATCACCGTCACAGCTTCACGCCAATGGCTCCCACTTTTTGAAGCAACAGACGCAAAGAAAACACGTCTGTCCCCATGAAGCTGATATTCACCCCATATCTGCGCTACCACTCAGTGTGATGACTGGAAAACCGATAAATTTCAATTCCTGTTCCCTACTTTTCGTCCATAAATCGAGGTAAACTCGAGTGTAATCACAACATTGGATGTTCCTGTTAATTTTCGGATCTTTATATTTCTGAAACGACCTGTGCAAGTTCGCAGAAAAATCAATAATATGAAACAAGCTAAAACTCGCTTCTGTAAATTTAACTCAGTGCAGAGTCAGCCTATGAGAAAGTTCACAGAGTGTACAAATTGCTTCTGTTTCTCTCTGCACAGATTCGGTTCTCTACAAACGGGAAACAGGCCATTTGGCCAAACAACTGCACACTGACCGTTCAAAGAGTAACCCACAAGATCCATTCCCATATGAGTATGCACCTAACAGTATCGGCAATTTTGCATGGTCAATGCAACTGACCATTTTTATATTGCGAGAGGAAACCAGAGAACCCGGAAAAAACCCGCACTTATTCATGTAGAATGTCCAAAATCCACAGAGACAGTCGCCCAATGCTGGAATTGAACCCGATCAATGGTGCTTCGAGGGTGCAAAGATAACCACTGAACTCCTCCAGGAGTTGAACCTTTGCAGGATTTCTCTTTATAATTGAGAAATTTATCTTGGGAAACATATTCCCTCAATCCTCAAATATGTGACCTGCTAAAAACTATTTCACTTCAGATTAAAATTGTTGAAAATCCTTTCCCTCAGATTTCCCAATGCTCACTGCTACATGTCAATAGAAGCTGCTTATGGTGTGTTTCAATCTCCAAGACAAATGTTCAAATGGTCCCTGCTCCATGCCAATAAGAACTGAACCTGGTGAAGTTGGACCTTACAGCCTGCCGTCCCAGTGCTTCCTTCTCAATGACAGTAAAAACGGCAGCAAGTGAGGTTGGAATTCCCAGCCTGATATTCCAATAAGTCCTGCTGCTCCAAATCAAAAGAAATTGGTCCACGTGATGCTCAAACCCCCAGCCTAATGTCAACTTGCTCCCTGCTCCACGACAAGAGAAGGTGCTCCGGGTGAGTTTGGAGATCACAGTCTTTGCAATTCACCCACCTCTGTACAACCAGAGACGACATCACTGATGGCTTTCTCCATACCCATTTCCAGCTGGACCTTCGGGGTTGCACCACTCACTATAGCCTCACCCACTCCCACTATTTATCTGGATGTAGGCTTCCTCGCTGATTTGGAATGATCATTTCCATTCGCTTTGTCAATCTACTAAAATCTTCAGTGGGCCTTCGGGTGAAGCGCTGCCGCTTATTCCTGCTTTGTATTTATAAGTTTCTTTGTTCGAGGTGATAAAACGTGTTTTTTTTTATCTTTGCTCTCTCTCTCTCTCTCTCTCTCTCTCCTGATTCGTTTTAACGCCTCTTGTTGATGACTGAATCAAAGAGGTGTTTCGCCGCAAATGCATGTCCCTCCGTTTCCTATTCCTCCCTGTTTTGATATTTCAGATATGAAGGAAACAAAATTGATACGATCAAACTCACCTGGGCCGTCTCAGACTCCTCCCTCCCCTTCCAAGACCTTTCCATTTCTATCTCTGGCGACCAAATCAACACGGACATTTATTATAAACTGACCGACTCCCTCAGCTACCTAGACTACAACTCCTCCCACCATGCCCCCTGTAAAAACGCCATGCATATTCCCAAGTCCTTCGTCTCTGCCGCATCTGCTCCCAGGAGGACCAGTTCCAAAACCGTACAACCCAGATGGCCTACTTCTTCAAGGACCGCATTTTCCCCCCAGACGTGGTCGACGATGCCCTCCACCGCATCTCTTCCACTTCCCACTCCTCCGGCCTTGAGCCCCGCCCCTCCAACCTCCACCAGGACAGAACCCCACTGGTCCTCACCTACCACCCCACCAATCTCCATGTACAGCGTATCATCCGCCCTAATTTCCGCCATCTCCAAACGGACCCCACCACCAGGGATATATTTCTCTACCCTCTCCTATCAGCGTTGCGAAAAGACCACTCCCTCCGTGATTCCCTCGTCAGGTCCACACCCCCCACCAACCCAACCTCCACTCCCGCCACCTTCCCCTGCAACCATAAGAAATGCAAAACTTGTGCCCACACCTCCCCCCTTCCTTCCCTCCAAGGCCCCAATGGACACTTCCATATCCGCCACAAATTCATCTGCCCCTCCACAAACATCATCTATTGCATCTACTGCACCCGATGTGGCCTCCACTATATTGGGGAGACAGGCCGCCGACGTGCAGAACTTTTCAGAGAACACCTCTGGGACACCCGGACCAACCAACCCAACCACCCCGTAGCTCGAGACTTCAACTCCCCCTCCCACTCCACCAAGGACATGCAGGTCCTTGGACTCCTCCATCGCCAGACCATAGCAACACGACGGTTGGAGGAAGAGCGCCTCGTCTTCCACCTAGGAAACCTCCAACCACAAGGGATGAACTCAGATGTCTCCAGTTTCCTCACTTCCCCTCCCCACACGTTGTCTCAGTCAAAATCCCTCGAACTCAGCATCGCCTTCCTACCCTGCAATCTTCTTCCTGACCTCTCCGCCCCGACCCCTCTCTGGCCTATCACCCTCACCTTGACCTCCTTCCACCTATCGCATTTCCAACGCCCCTCCTCCAAGTCCCTCCTCCCTACCTTTTATCTTAGCCTGCTGGACACACTTTCCTCATTCCTGAAGAAGGACTTATGAAATGTCGATTCTCCTGTTCCTTGGATGCTGCCTGACCTGCTGCGCTTTTCCTGCAACACATTTTCAGCTCATTCGTAAGAAAGTCTAGGCTTAGATTTCAGAGCGACCACAAGCAGTTCATCTGAGGAAGTAATCCCTTTCATTCCTGTTGCTGACCGAATAAACGGAAAATGTGCCCTCTACTTAAAAACATAAAAATGTGAATTTCTGCAAATCACGATTAAGGATTTCTGGTTTTGTTTCACAAAGGTTGAGAAACGGCAGATAACGTCCATGTCAGGCATTTCACACTGTAGATTTGGATGCAGTTGACAGAGACCATACATCCAAATCCAGTGTTCGCTGTGAACCCAGCAAATGAGAGTTCCCCTTGACACTGAATTAGGCCACCTTCACATGTTAAGGAAATGCGGTGTGACTGGTACAGAAGTGATCAACGCCCGGTAACTGGCCTTACACAGCACGGTCATCCAAGGTGTGCAATTCGTCTTATATTAAGGAACAGGGAGGACAGAAACTTAGAAGAGAAAGTGATGCTGTAAAAGCACAGCAGGTCGGAGCAGCAGGAGAATCCACGATTCTGTCTTAAGCCCTTCATCATCTCCAAACCACTTTCCCCGAGGAGAATAAAACATAACAAAGTTTCACACAGGAATAAATCCGGATTCCTTTAAATCACAGCAGCAGATATGAGCGTGCAAAGTCGAAGACAGTTTTGCTGATGAGAATATCAAAAACGGATGCTCTGTTCACGTCAACCCAAAAGGCTACCGTCAGTAAAAATGGAACAAGGATGTTTCTGCCTCGTTTTGAACCGGGGATGCCCCGTGTCTGATATGAATTTCGGTTGGGAAAGCTTTCTCTGCAGCACCGAGGCAAAAGGGAGCTCGTACCTTCCCTCTTAAACAGGATAGCCACAAGTACTGTAGAAATCAGTGCATATTCAGGATCGATGCTGAGACAAATTTGAAAAAACGGAATTCATGCAGCAATTATTTGCAATTGTGTTCCTTTTCGCCATTAATGTGGTGATGGGCGACTACATTCAAAACGTGGTTTGCCATAGAGATTGCAATAAATCCCCATCCACCACAATCTGGAAGCCTGTTGCCCATAAGGAAGGAACAACAATGTTTCTGCCCGTGTCTGAATACGGCCACTTTTGCAGAAGCAGATACTTCTTCTCGACAGAAAGAATCAGAGCTCGCCAACAGCTCTTTTAAAAGTAGTTCCTGTCCGTGGTGGGAACATACGTGCATATTCAGAACAAGGAAGAATAGATGACGAAGAAAATCGTACACAACAATTAATTGGACTTGTATTCCTTTTCAGCACAACGGCAGGAATGGGTTGGAACAATAAAAGGAAAGTTTACTTGCAAGACCAGCAAGCAATAAGATCGACCCATGTTCAGAAAGAAGCCTATCGTTCTTTGCGCAGGACAATTGGAAGCAGAGGTACTTCATGTTGGAGGTGAACATGATAGCAGCTCCCTCACAGAAACACAGCGGGGCCAGTGACTTGATCGAACTGACCCCACCCCATCCCCCCCCAACACAAGCGGTGATTGCCTTGCTCATGGTAGATCATGTTTGCCGCACTGGCATCATACCAAATTCAGTCACACACAGGGACATTGCAACAAGCTGCCAATATATACAGAGGGGGCCGGGTTCAGTACCACATTGGAAAACACACTGGATTCTGAAATCAGATAGAGTAAGCATTGCAGGGAGAATGCTGGAGAAAGGTGTCGAGACCCACATCTCCCATGATCACATGGTGGAGCAGACTAGATGGACTGAAAGGCCTAACCTTCTTGTCTATGGCCATCAGTTACTTAACGAGACAGAAACAGAGTTTTTTATTCAGTTCGAGGACATCCCGTCAGAGCTGCTAAAAGTGTTGAGAAGGGATATGGCTGAAACAAATCCTGTGACTATCAAAATGGCCGGAGAGGAAATAATAAAAGAGAAGCTCAGGATAAAGGTGGAAGTCAGGAGATAGTCAACTGAAAGAGAGGGTGCGGAAAGGCAGAGGGAGATGGACATGAAAAATGAAGCGTCACTGGCCCTTCAATATTAAATCTGCTTTCCATTATCAAACTTCTGCCGGATCTGCTGATATTTTCAGGCAAATTCTATCTTTGTTACTGAAACAGAACATGGTAGAGTTATCCTCGTCCAATCAGCTCTAACTGGTCTTGGAATGATTGATTGCCTCGTTCCCACAGATCACTTTCTTCCAGCACTGAAAACTCACAACCCTGCCCAACCCCACCCCCATGCCAGTTGCCGAGAATAAGTTGTTTTATTTGCGTCATCCCGCATGGAGACACAAGAAGATCATTATCCATGTTTATTGTTAGTCATTCAGGGAGATTTTCCGAAGGTTTCCATCAGAACCCTCTGAATCAGTAAATATCGGTTCAGCACCATTTCAAATGGAACCATCACTTACAGTCTCCCCCAGCAAGTGGCCATTTTAATGCACGGTTGCAGTGGAACCTGCCCCTTTGAAAGGGACATCATGCATCGTGCATTCGCGTGCACTGATCGACTTGTCTTGGCTACTTGTAGTGAAGTGAAGAGACTTGTCCCTCGGAAGCAGACGTATCAACGAAAGAGTGAGGCTGCCCACAATGGAAGTGGAATGGAGAGTTGAGATCCAGTAAGAAAATGAAAGCACACATTGTACAGTTCATGTTCATGACCCAGGGCAACAGTCGCAAATTCTGAATTCAAAACCGTCAGAACACGCGTAGCCCTTTGGTATACAAGTGCTGACCACAGTGGAGTTGTGATATCGGCAGTAGCAAATCGATAGAGACTGGCGCTTAAATTCAGCGCCACAGACCGCTTTGCCACGCTACCCCATGAAAGAAGCACGCCAAATCTGTCATGACGAGTATTTCAGCATCACTAAACTTTCGGCACTTCCTACTCCCCAACAGCCTTCTCCACGCAGTAATGCATATTGTTTGGAAATGAGTTAGCTCATTCGGTGGACGGTTGATTGTGATTCAGAGTGCCACGAACACCACGCATTCAGTCAGCGTGTCAGCTAATGTCTCCCTGAAGTTCTCACCTTCTTAACGTGGCTCCTTGCTTGAGGCTCAGTGACTTTTAGGTCTCTCTCTCTGAAAAGTGAGGTCGTGGTCATATAGTCCCTGGGGCTACGCCAACTTTAATTACATAACTTTATTTGTGTAATGAGAAGGGAATAATTTGCAATCTAGCTGTGTGAGGTCCCTTGTGGGAGCTTGAAAAATGCAATGATAGAAATAATCATTACGATGGAGATGCACTGAGTCTAGGGGATAAAATCTGAATACAGGAAATCACGACGGTACAAGGACGAGAAGGTTATAATAATTTGGGGAACATAATTTAACTGCATGACAAACATCTATCGATCTCTTGGAGAAATTGCAGCAGTTCGTCTTTCCTATCTGTAACAAAATAAAACGGGAAAGGTGACTCTACCATGTCGAAGAAAGGAAACTAGAGATTGTACTTGATCCAAGGGAGAGGCGTACAAAGTGTCTGAAAAGAACAAAAGACCTGAAGACTGAGTGCATTCCAGATTTCCGCACGATTAAGGGAATGATTAAAAGGGAAAATAACGTATAAGTACGCCAGTGAAGTACAAGGTAATTGTAGATTCTCCTGACATTAGATGAAGACAAAGAATAAAAGATTAATGGAAACAAATCCCTTATAATCAGAAACAGGGGAAGTTATAATGTCGGTTCAAGTCATGGCAGATCAATTAACTCTATACTGTATTTTGCTTCTGTCATCACAAAAGATGTCAATAATATCTCTAAATTGCTGTGGAGGGAGAACTGAAGAAAACATTAGTATTTGTTGGGGCATGGTGTTGGGGAAGTTTATAGGATTAAAAGCAAAGATATAACAGGAATGTTACTCTCCACCGAAGCATAATTAACAAAGTGGCCCAAGAGTTAGTGGATCTAATATGAAACAAGGAGCTTGAACCTAAATAGAGCAATCACAAGTTTCAAGATTCTGTAGAATCTGGGACAATTTTAAATGGATTGGAAGATAGCTGATGTGACTAAACATTTTCTTTTAAACAAAGGTAAATATGAAACATGGAATTATAGACCAGCCAGCCTAAAACTTGAAACCAATCATAGGATTGCACAGTCAGTCAGCATGGATTTACGAAAGGGAAATGAGAACTGATTAGCATGTTCAATGTAGGAAGGATTCCCTCATGACCACGGTGTCCAGACCCAGAGGTGTGGGGTTCACAGTTTGAAGATATCGGGGAGGCCATTTTGTTCCCTCAGGCGGATGACCCTCTGGAATGTTCTGCCACAGAAATGTGTCAAAATCAAACCACGAATGTTTCCATGAAGAAAATATAGTTCTGTTTTCTAAAGGGATCAAACACTACGGGTCTACAGTAATAACAGGCCACTGAATGCAATGACCAGACTTGATAACAGTCAACATTGCAGCATGATCAAATACAACAACAATCTACTCCTGTTCCAATTTTCTATGTTTATATACCTTTAAAGGTGATATCCAAAAATATTTGACACATATATCAGCACGGATATCAGATATCATTGGATGAAAATCCTATAATCCCTTTATGAATGGAAATCTGTGATAAGCTTCACCACACGGTCTTCATCACTTCATGATGGTCAAGAAGATGCAGAATCATTTTCAATGCTTTTGGACTGACTGCTCTGTCTCTTGTTTTCGATTCAGCTCTCAAACTGTTGAATATTCTGTGAAATAAACGTAGTATATCGGAAATAAATAAACATCTTTGGAAATTTTGTTAAGAAAAGGTGGTTGGGATAGGATGGAGCAAGTGTGTGAAGAGGAGCAATGAGAGGAACAATGAGCTGAGGTTTGCAATGTGTTGGTGTGTGAAGAACAAAATCAATTTCCAAACCCAACACCCCATATTTCTCAGCTCTATTCCTGCTCCATTCTCTCAGCTTCTTTCACACTGACAGCCAACTCAGATGCACAAATATGAGACTTTCCCACCAATCCCAGTCATTGACTTTCACTATGGCGAACAGAGATTGCAGAAACTAGCATTAAATTCAGTATGGCACAGAAAGAAGTAATTCAGCCAATTTTATCATTGCCTATTTTCTGCACAGGAGTGCAGACTCTTCAAATAATCTGTTTCATTGCAGGCAGGCTCAAATTGAGCAATGCAGATACGCAACATTGAAAGAGACCCTTCCACCCAACGAGTCTATGCAACCAGAATCGAAAATTGAAAAATTCCCATCTGTCTTTGTTTTGTCCTTATCACTACGAAAAAATCTTATTCATGTACCATAATAAAGGCCATATGAATGTTTTTTTCTATTACTCAACTAATTTTTAAATGCTGTAACCTTACTTATATCCACCACTCCCTCAGGAAGTTCATTCCACACAAAAAACACTCGCTTTATAAAGTAGTCTTTTAAAAACTATCTTATGTCTCTTTAAATCTTCCTCCTCTCACCTTAAAAATCTGTTCACTAATTTTGCAATGCCTCATACAAGGGAAGAATGAACCTGCCATTCACATTATCTATACCATTTAAAACGTTATGACCTGCTATTAGGTCACCGCTCAATCTCCTACACTCCACTGAAAACGAGTCCCAGACTTTCCAACTTCTCCATCAAATACAAAATCTCCATTTCTAACAAAAGTCTGACATTTCTTTACTGCACCATCCCCAGCTTAACAGTATTCTTCCTAAATCACGACTGAGCACACTACTCCTGACAATGCCTCACCAACGTCACGTGCTCCCAAAAGATGACGTCCCAACTCCTATACTTAACGGAACGAGCATCATAAACATCTCCTTTACCACCCGATCCACATGTCATGCAAACTTCACATAATTATGCGCCGGATCACCTTGGTCTTCTATTCTACAACATCACCCAAACGCACACTATTAATTGCCTAAGTGTTGATATTCTCATTTATCCTAATTAAACACAGCCTGCTAATCCTTCGTCGAGTCACATATTGATCTTTGTAATCTCACATAACTTTCTTCACAAACGACGCTGCCATCAATTTTGCTGGAAACTACAAATTTACTTCCCATGCTTTGCATATTTTCATTTAAATAGCTTATATAAAAATGAGAAACAGAAGTGTACCCAGCACTGATCCCTGCCATAGACTGTTGCGAACAGTCCTGCATTTTGAAAAAGAAGCAACCGCCACATTCTGTGTCTGTCTCATGCTATCAGAACAATTTTATATCCAAATTGGAAATTCAGCCTGATTCGCATGTGACCTAACTGTAAGAATAAATCGACTACGTGGAACCTTGTTAAAGGAATTACCAATGGCCAAGTGAACAATGTCTACTGCTGTGCCCTCATCAATTTTCTCTGGTATTTTCTCATAAATACAATCATGTTTGTGAGACACAATTTCCGTCACTCAAAACCATGCTGAATAGAACTAATTTTTCTTTAACTCAGAATGCATACAAGTCCTATCTTTTATAATCGCTTCCAATAACTTACTCACCACCAAAGCCAGACTCACAGTCCAAAAGTTCACAGGTTTCTAGGTGCATCATTTCTGAAATAAATGCACAACATTCGGTACTCCTCAGGTATTTGGCCCTTCACCTGTGGTTGTAGATAATAAAATTATTACTGAAAGGGCCCCATATTTTCCTTACAGCCACCCGCAGAGTCGCGGGATGCACTAAATCTGATCCCAGAAATATATCCAAAATTTTCTTTCAAAGATCTCCAACACTTCCTCCTTAGAATTGTTAACTGTTTTTAAAACATCAATTTGAGTTCTCAAACATCGACAGTAAAACATGCGAGACTGTCATTTAGTACCTCTCTCATCTACTGCGATTCGACAGAGAGATAAATATTTTCATCTCTAAAAAGCACTAATTATTCTTTTGCTGCAATGCCCTTGTAGAATCTCTTTCGATTATCGCGATTGAGCAAATGCATCTCACACAACTCTGAAATAACCTACATGTCAACATTAAGAGAATACTGAACTCGATCTCCCAAATGCTTTTGCATTTCCCATTTTGAAGCCTTCTCCCTTTCAGAAATTAGGTTATATCGCTACTCTTCTGCCCAATTCTTCTGAAAACACACTGTTTCATTTAGTATTCCACCTGCCAAATCATTATACACTCTACGAAGTTATCTAAGTCATTCTGCAGCCTTCCCGCTTCTAAATGCGACTCACCTGCCCCCCTATCACTGTGTCATCTGAAAACGTAATAATAACGACCTCTATCCCATTGAAAAGACCATTCATGCATAACGTGAAAAGTTATGGTTTCAACACAAACACCCAATGAACTCCACGAGTCACCACCTGCCATCCTGAAAAATACCCCACTATCCCAACTCCATGTTTTCTGCCACTCAGCCACTCTTCAATACATGCCAGTACCTTGTCCGTAACACAATGCATTCTTATTTAACACCTTCCCAAAATGCATCTTGTCAAATGCCCTTTGGAAATGCAAACAAGTCGCATCCACTGGCTCTGCTTTGTCTCACTTGCTCTTCGACGCCTCAAAGTATTCTACCAGATTTGATGAAGCCCTGCGGACTCTTCATTTACTCTGTTAACACATCTTTACAACGGCATGCCACCTTGTGTGTAACATTAAACATATTGATGGTATATTAGTTCCACAGAACTTGAATAACCCTTCGCACAGACTAGAAACTTGCAAGGTTTCTCATCAATGTGAACACGTTATTGACAAAACAGTCTCCAGTAACTATTATCGTGATTCCCATAGTAAGAGCCTTGTGAAAATCTCTCGTCAGTGTGAACACGTTGATGGGACTTCAGCTACACAGACTTTCTGAACGACCTCCCACTGTCTTAGCAATTGACAGGTGTCTTCTCAGCGTGCAGACGTTGATGACAATTCAGTGCCCGGCAGCTTATGCAGCATTTCCTGCAGTTTATGCATAGAAATGATCTCTCCACAGTGTGGACTTCCAGGTGACTAAACAGATTGGACAAACCATGAACCCCGTCCGACTCTGGGAGCAGCTGAACCGTCTCTTCCCAATGTTAGCCATATGTTGCTCCATGAGATCAGATAGTCACCTGAACCCATTTCCACAGAGAGAGAATCTATATGTCTCTCCTCAGAGACAACATGCTGGTGATAGAAAAGGTCCCTGGAGACCTTGTAGCATTTCCCACTGATGGGCATTTAACAATCTCACTGATGTGAGCATATTTAGGAGGCGTCAGATCCCTGGGACTTTTATAGCACTTCCAACATCAAAGCTTAAAATCAGGGACATCAGGTATTTTACGGTACTTTCCACACTTTTGGCATATAAAACGTCTCTCTTTTGTATGAGCATTTTGATGGGACGTCAAGTCCCTGTAGGTTTTACAACATTTTCCGCACTCTGGGTATTGGAATGTACTGTGTCAGAGTGAACGAGCTGCTGATGCGGCATATGAGATGCCTGAGTGGATCCCTTCCCACACAGTGGACAGGTTTAACTCCGTCAATGAGGTTCCAGCTCGTTTGAGAAAATGATTTTTTCCCCACAATCCCTGCATTTGCACAGTTTCCTACCAAGTGTAACTGCATTTGGGCTTTGTGAGCTCTGATGATTCGTTGAAATTTTGCCCAAACACACAACACGCATACAGTTTCTCTCACACTGTAAATAGGATGTTTTCTTCCAAGTTCAATATCTCATCACGTATCATTTGTGCTGAAATTGACAACCGCATCATATCATGTTTTGTAAGTCTTTCCCACTGATATCCTGTGAAAAGAGCAAGAGACTGAGAGGTAATATCTGACAAGACTCTGTCTTCTATATGAAGGTAGCGACTGCAGTAGACGTGTGCGAGATAAGTGGCTGTCCAGCCCCATCTACGGCACTTTTTATTTCCCTTCCCAGGAACAAAGACACGGAGGAGTCTGTCCAAAACTTTTTCATTCAACTTTGCAAAGTCGGGTGTTGTTCCCAAAGGTACACACACACAAGCATAGTAATCTCCACGCATTATATACATGTATATGTGGGCTGGGTCTACTACTGCTGTCTTGACCAACGAGTGCTAGGATTCCCCACTGTTTTCCTTATTTGGGTTCTGGTGCCTGCGATTATTTTGTTATTCACTTGGCCAATCAGTGTTTGAGCTTCCCGTTCTTCTCCTTATATGGATGATGTTGTACAACTGTGGTTAAGGGCGGTCTCTCAACTATCGAGGAAAGCTGTTACAACTATTTCATTCATATAAACGTGGGGGAGGTCCGGCAACAGTTTCGAGTGTCTGCTTGTGTTTATTATGATGTAGAAAAGACTAAAAGGCAGCTAACCGTTTAAAAATTACACTACACCCTACAAATCCCCCGTGTCTTTTCTTACGGCCTGTAATTTTTCAACTGTAAGTTTCTTCTCCAGGGCATTTAATAACTCCCGAGCTTGTTCATCAAACTCCCCGTCTCTAATACTACCCCCACCCAAGAGGGATTCACGTCGTTCCATCTCGAGATTTATTCGTTCAACCTGCCCATAGGGAACATCCTTCTTAGTAAGGGCGGTTTCAATCAGTCGTTGAGTTAATCCCCAGACACAGGGAATAACGCAACACCCAAGGGCAGTGAGTACCCCTGCCACCACTATACATGAGACAAGAAAGGGAACGACCACCCCCGTCCATTTACCGAACCAAGCTTCCAACCAGTCCGTGAAGCCAGAGTCGATGCCCGAGTTTTCGGCCAGTTCGTCCGCCAATGTGGTGAGTCCATCCAGGGCGCGGGTGATGGACCCATCAGGGGCTGTGTTGTTGGGGATGAAAGTGCAGCATTGAGTGCCTATCATGACACAAACACCTCCCTTCTCTGCCAACATCATGTCTAAGGCCAACCTATTTTCCCACGCCATCCTACTAGTGGCGTCCAGTTGTTTTGCTATTCCTTTCACTGCATCCCGGGTATAATTAATGAACTTCTGCTGATTGTAGTAAATATAATTAATCCAATCCACATTCTTATTGATGGTCACCCACCAAAACAGTGACGACTCAAAACCCGCCGCTATCTGGTTCCTAGCCTTGTATTCGTGAGGAACACCCCTGGGGACCCCTATGGCATCTAAATATATGTTATCATCGAAAGAGGTCTCCCAAGCTCTCTCAGTTCTTCCACTAGAACGGGGTCGCTCTTGTTTTTCGAATACCAGGGTGAATGGGATGGCCAATTGAACGATCGCACAAGTGCCCGTCCATTTTTGGGGCAGGGTCGGTCGCAGAACCCTCCCACCACAGTACCACCAGAGGTCTGCCCTAGGCACATGAATGTGGGATGAATTCCCGCCCCCGGTAGTTAAATTGACCAGCCGAATTGATCCGCTGCACTTGTCAAATGTCCCCACATCGTCGTCCCACTGTAATCCCGTCCGAGAGACGCAGGCCTGGTGCGTACCCGTTACCCCTGAGAATGATGGCGTGCGGGGCGCCCCCTCAGACCTGACGGGGGGAAACTTCAAACTCAAGGGTCGACAAGTGGGGTCGTTCCAGGCCTCTCGGTCCTGGTACAGCCTTATCATGCAGTCCATGGCTCGTGGGTGTTTTTCCCATCCCAGCGGGAATGGGACCACCTGAGGGTTAGGGCGGGCACTCGTGCATGCGTAGCAATCACTCTTTTTCATGCTCCTCACAGTATATTTGACCCATTCCATCCAGGCATTCGCCTCCCCGTATCCCATTTCTATTTCAAAGGTCTTTTCCAAATCCGTCGTCTCAATTATTCTAATCTTTTCCTGCTTATCAGTGGTGGATGAGCCCCCAGACTCAGCTTCAATGACCGTGATATACGTGCAGCACAGCTGCATCCCCCCCCCATCCTGCCTGGCCGCCAACTCTAATACCCAGCATTGTTCTATTAAGGCTCGCCTCGTTCTTTTCCAAGTTCTTTATGGTCAGATAAAGCGGATTGCACTGATTCTGCCCACAATCTCGTCCAGGGGTGATGGGATCACGGACAACTGACGCCATAGCCTGGACCCCGGGGGCTGGAGGCCTATTTAGGCCTTCCCTACCATGAAATTGTAATACTAACGTCTGACCCTGGAATCCCTTTTCTCTCTCTAGGTTCCGCTTAGTTTGATTCAGTTGACTTTTAGTCCTACAGGGCACCAACTCACATAGGTCTAAGCTAAATGTCTGTGTTGATTGGTTTGGCAAGCACGGAGATGGAGAACCACTGACGGTCCTCTGCTTGTTTTTTTTCCAGAGGCCAAATTGGGTAACACGCACACTATGACACAGCCCAAGGATAATGGCATAGCAAGTTAACAATACGATTGACCGCATTTTTTTTTCTGCGACACCCATAGCCCGAGGGCACAGTTCCTTTAGACTCGCCAAAGTCCGATTAGTTCGTTCTCAGGGTCTCTGTTCCTTAGATGCCTTTGTCAGAGAGGTTCGTTCGTCCTCCGTCGGTTGTGGCACTGGTCCCTTGACTCGAGTGTAATGTGTCCAGCCCTTTTTGGCCGTATGGACAGCCGTTTCGGTAGTCAAAAGTACCAGGAAGGGACCGTCCCAAGTTGGTTCGAGGGTACGTTGCTTCCAGCTTTTAATCAGGACCCACTGACCCGGCTTGACGGTGTGCACCGCAAACTCGAGGGGCGGCGTCTGTGCCAAAAGTCCCTGTTGGCGTAAACGAGATAGAGCAGACCCCAGAGCCACCACATATTTTTGCACAAACATATCCCGAGACTCAAATACAGGAGGTTCCCCCTTCGGCCCATGGAACGGGAGGCCAAATAGCATTTCGAAAGGGGAGACGCCCAAATCCCGCCTTGGCTGGGTACGAATTTGCAATAGGGCAAGGGGTAGGCATTTGGTCCAAGGCAGGCCAATTTCAATAGTGAGCTTGGTTAGCTGCTTTTTGATGGTCTGGTTTATTCTTTCGACCTTGCCCGAGGAGGAGGGATGCCAGAGTGTGTGCAAATCCCAGTCAATCCCCATTGCTTGCACTACATTCTGGAGGATGGTCGAGGTGAAGTGGCTCCCCTGGTCAGAGTCAATAGCGCGGGGTAGCCCAAATCGTGGGATGATTTGCTCGAGTAGAATCTTGATAACCTGAGTTGCCGTTGCCGTGGTAGTGGGGAAAGCTTCCACCCATCCTGTCAGGTGATCTACCACTACTAATAGATACTTCAGGCGACCTATGGGGGGAGCTCAGTGTAATCTACCTGGACATACTCAAACGGCCTATAGGCCGGACGCCTACCCCCTTGTCTTGCATGCTGCCGCACCCCCGCTTTTGTTAATCTTTCGACACGTTATCCAATCTCCTGTGACCTGCTTGGCTACCGTGTACAGACCAGGGTGAGCATATCGGCGCAGGAAGGCATCATACAGTGCCTGGGCGCCCCAGTGACCCCGTTGGTGTAGACGGGAAATAATGTCCCGCGTCAACGGTCGATTTCGTAGCTGGCGGCCATCGGGTAAGGTCCACTTGCCTTCCCTATCCTTTGTACCCCCCAGAGACGCGAGAAGAGTTTCTTCTTTGTCAGTAAATGTGGGCACTTCGGTAATTTCGGATATCTGGGGAATCCTTACCAGGCAGTTTATTACTTCCTTCCCCATCCCAGCCAATTTTGCCTGTTCATCTGCCAATTGATTCCCCAGGGTCTCTATTTTATCGTCTTTGTGGTGTCCTTTCACATGTACTACAGCAATCTCTTGTGGCAGCAACAAATCCTCCAAGATCATGGCTACTAGTTCCTCGTGGACCAACTCCTTTCCTCTACTATTTATCATTCCCCTTTCTTTCCAGATCTTCCCAAAGGTGTGTACTACCCCAAAGGCATACTTAGAGTCATAGAACATAGAACATAGAACATAGAAGAATACAGCGCAGTACAGGCCCTTCGGCCCTCGATGTTGCGCCGATCAAAGCCCACCTAAACCTACACTAACCCACTATCCTCCATATACCTATCCATTGCCCGCTTAAATACCCATAAAGTGGGAGAGTCCACTACTGCTACTGGCAGGGCATTCCATGAACTTACGACTCGCTGAGTGAAGAACCTACCCCTAACATCAGTCCTATATCTACCCCCCCCCTTAATTTAAAGCTGTGCCCCCTTGTAATAGCTGACTCCATACGTGGAAAAAGGTTCTCACTGTCAACCCTATCTAACCCCCTAATCATCTTGTACACCTCTATCAAGTCACCCCTAAACCTTCTTTTCTCCAATGAAAACAACCTCAAGTGCCTCAGCCTTTCCTCATAGGATCTTCCTACCATACCAGGCAACATCCTGGTAAACTTCCTCTGCACCCGTTCCAGTGCCTCCACGTCCTTCCTATAGTATGGCGACCAAAACTGCACACAATATTCGAGATGCGGCCGCACCAGAGTCTTATACAACTGCAGCATGACCTCAGGACTCCGGAACTCAATTCCTCTACCAATAAAAGTCAGTACGCCATATGCCTTCTTCACTGCACTATTTACCTGGGTGGCAACTTTCAGAGATCTGTGTACATGGATACCAAGATCCCTCTGCTCTTCCACACTACCAAGTAGTCTACCATTAGCCCAGTAATCCATCTTTTTATTACTCTTACCAAAGTGAATCACCTCACACTTAGTCAGTGTAGATTGTCCCGGCTATTCCCTTTAAATTCCTCAGAGCCCGGTGCAAGGTGTACAATTCGCACGTTTGTGCCGACCAGGCATTCGGTAGCCGTCCACTTTCCACTAATTCCCAACCAGTCTCACTAATGACTGCATAACCAGTGAGTCTCTTCCCATCTATCACTCGAGAGGACCCGTCAATGTACCACCGCTTTCCTGCATGTAAGGGGGTATCCCTCAGATCTTCCCTCACTTTACTCTGGTACTCTATTATGTCTGAACAACAGTGTTCCAGTTCCTCCTCCCCTTCCCCTTTCCAAAGAAAGTCCGCCGGGTTCTGGCAGCCCCCGACTTCTATTCGGATGTCTTCTCGGTCGAACAATATGGCTTCATATTTCAGAATCCTCGAGTCAGTCAGCCACCTCCCGGCATTCTGATTCAGGATAGTTCGAACCTGGTGGGGAGTAGTGAATGTCAAGGGGGCCCCGAAAGTCAACTTCTTGCTTTCGTCTACCAGCTTTGCCGTGGCTGCCACCGCTTGGACACACTCCGGCCACCCTCGGGAGACTGGATCCAGAATTTTTGACAGGAAAGCCACGGGCTTCCTTTCCCCCTCCCCCCACCCCCAATTCTGGGTCAATACTCCAAGAGCGGTTCCCTTTCTGGAGTTCACAAAGAGACGAAATGTCTTACTAAAATCCAGCAAGCTTAAAACAGGTGCGGCCATCAATTTTCCTTTGAGGATTTCAATTAACTTTTTCTCCTCCTCCTCCCATTTTATTCTGTTGGGTGCCTCCTCAATGAGTTTTAGGTACAAGTCTTTAGTAAGGGGGGCATAGTCGTCTATCCATAACCGACAATAGCCTATGAGTCCCAAGAAGTTCCGCAACTCCCTCTTGGTCGTTGGGAGGCCTAGTTCGATTATTGCCCGCACTCTTTCCGGACTTATTCGTTTCTGTCCCTGGCTTATCAAGTGTCCCAGGTACTTAACCTCTTTCTCGACATATTGGAGCTTCTTCTGGCTCACTCTTAACCCCTTCTCAGCTAGGTAATTTAACAGGGCATTAGTCCCAAGTAGGACGTCCTCCTCCGCGGGTCCGGATAAAAGGAGATCGTCCACGTATTGTATAAGCTTAAGGGCCGGGGACAAGGTTAGTCCCTCCAATAATTGTTCCAGAATCTGCCCGAACAGAGTCGGGGACTCAGTAAATCCTTGGGGGAGCACGGTCCACCTGTACTGTTGTTTTCTGCCAGTATAGGGATCCTCCCATTCAAAAGCAAAAAGATCCCTACTGTCCTTGTCCAGGGGACACGCCCAGAAGGCATCCTTTAAGTCTATAACACTAAACCAGCCGTGGTCCGCGGGGATTCGCCCCATGATAGTGTATGGGTTCGGTACCACAGGGTGCCGTACTTGGACAATTTTATTTACTTCCCTTAGGTCTTGGACCATTCGGTAGCCCACATCCGACTTCCGGACCGGCAGGATGGGGGAATTGTATCGTGACATACAGGGCTCTACCAATCCATCTTTTATTAGGTCTTCCATAACTGTCTTCAGGCCCTGCCTCCCTTCCCAAGAGATGGGGTATTGGCGCACTCTGACGTCGGGGCTCTGGGGCTTTAATTTTACCTCCACAGGTCGAATTGCGAGTCCCCCCCGGTTCCCTTTGGCGACCCAAACCCTAGGGTCTATCTCTGTCAATCAGGACTCACTAAGGTATGACATGGTAACGGCTAATTCTTCCTCTTCTCCCACTTCTATTCGCAATCCGAAACGGACTATCAAATCCCGTCCCAACAACCCATAGGGAAGATGGGGGAGGTGAAGGAGTTCCACCTGGAGCTCCTCCTCCTCCAGCCGCAAGGGTTGTGGTTCGAATATTTTCGCACTAAAAACCCCACCCTTAACTCCTGAAATGTTTAATGTTTTAGCTTGGAAGCCAACCCCCCTCGGATGGAGGGGAATTGATGACCTGCCGGCGCCTGTGTCAACTAAGAAGGTAACATCTTGTCTAAATGGGCCCACCCGTAAATTTACCAGGGGTTCTTGGTAGGCCCGTGTTCCGATCCTCCCCTGACTTCCCTAATCCATTTGTTCACACTCCATTTCATACATCCCTTCTCTTTCCCTTTTAAACTCGGGAGAATCCCTTTTGAAGTGTCCCAGTTTCCCGCAATGGTAACATCCGGCATTCTGAGGGCGCTCAATTCCATAAGATCCTCCTCTCTCACTTCTGCCCCGTCTCGCTTCTCTCCCTCTCCAAGTTTTCTTCGACGTTCCTCTTTCCACCCCATAATCTCCCTCCCCCATTCCGGTGGACTTACAAGATTCCCGTACGGCTGCCACCATCATTTTTGTCTTATGTTTCTCCCTTATTACATCCCTCTGAACGTACACCTTCTGTGCTTCCCGTAATAATTCTGCAACATCCTTTTCAGCCCAATCCTCCACTTTCTGTAATTTCTTCTGAATGTCAGGCCATGACTTAGTCACAAAGTGCACCTTAAGCATGCTCTTGCCTATTTCCCCATCGGGGTCTAAACCTGAATACTTTCGCATGGACTCCCACAAACGGTCTAAAAACTCACTCGGGGATTCATCCTTTTTCTGTCCAACTTCAAATGCTTTCGCTAAATTCCGCTGTTTGGGCACGCAGGTTTGGATCCCCCTGATTATAAGGCTTCTGAGGTCTGTCATATTGGCCCGTCCCCCCGCGTCGTTATGATCCCACCTGGGGTCCTCTAAGGGGTACTTCTGCTCTCCACGCTGAGGGCCGTCCTGATGCTCCCTATCCCAAATGGCCATTGCACTATTCCGGATCATAACAATTTCATCGTAATTAAATAGTATTCTCATCATGGCCTGCAGTTCAGCCCATGTGTATATACTGGGCCCCAGAAATTGGTCCAGTTGTATTCCCACACTGACGGGGTCGTCCAGTAGACGGGGTAGTTCATTACGGAGTTACCGGATATCCCCAAAATTTAAAGGTTGTACTATGAACCCGGTCCGTTCGTTCCCAAACGGCACCTCTCGTAAGGGGTTCAGCTGTTCAATATTGTCACTCCTCCCAGCTGTCAATCCCTCTTCTCGACCTCTCCACATCTCGAGTCGGACTGATTTCCTACTGCCTGGGGTGAGTTCTGCGCCCCCTCCTGTGCCCCCCCCTCCCAGCTGTCCCGTCCTCACTGGTCGTAGCCTGCTGGGACTCGGAATTATCCGTCGCAGGAGGGAGGTCCGCGTTGGACACCTTGTCGTGCGCGGGTGGTATATACTGGGGCGGGGCAGACGGTGGCAAACTGTCGGTGAGGATGTCCCAAGATTTCTGGGGCTTCCTCGGGTCTGTTTGGGGAATCAGAGGATAGAGACGCGTGGGACTCTCGCCGTCGCCCGCCAACCAGGCGGCGGCATATTTGCTCTCCTCTGGGTCAAACGGTTGTTTTCTGTTAACATATACATTTAGGATTTGACACACCTAGTCTTCATCAGACCCATACTCGGGCCAAACTACCGAGTGGGCGCGGATAGGTTCTTTGGTCCATATAAAACAACAATATTTTATCATGGTCTCTTTCTTTAAGTCCTTCGTTCTACTACTGTCCGTCCATAGACTTAACTTCCGACCTAATGGACTATCGAGGGGGTATTTCTTTCCCATTTGCAGTCTTCCCTGACTTTTCCTTAGTAAATCTAGAAGTCTGATTTCCCGTGGTTTATCTTCGGTCCCGGTCTTAAGCGCCCAAAGCGTTTTCACAGATGACCGTCAAAACCACGCGGCCAACAAGGAAGAACAAAAGAATCTCTTACCTTGATCCGTGCACGGAGTTGTCTGGCCTTTTTAAATGTGTGTACCCCCGTGTATAGTCACTAACCGGTCGTCCCAGCACTCGTCCGTGTGTTCCTTTTCCAGGATTCAAAATTATTTTTAAATGAGCCGGGTCACGTCCTCTCTTGGCCGACGGCCGACGGACCAAGCTGATCAGTGAGAAGTATAAATATATACTAGACGCGTCTTTGTTGTAATCAGGCTTGATCCGTGAGCCGAAGAGACTGCCCCCCCCCCCGGCAATAATTATTTCATCCCAGAGGAGCCCCCAATTGTGCGAGATAAGTGGCTGTCCAGCCCCATCTACGGCACTTTTTATTTCCCTTCCCAGGAACAAAGACACGGAGGAGTCTGTCCAAAACTTTTTCATTCAACTTTGCAAAGTCGGGTGTTGTTCCCAAAAGTACACACACGCAAGCATAGTAATCTCCACGCATTATATACATGTATATGTGGGCTGGGTCTACTACTGCTGCCTTGACCAACGAGTGCTAGGGTTCCCCACTGTTTTCCTTATTTGGGTTCTGGTGCCTGCGATTATTTTGTTATTCACTTGGCCAATCAGTGTTTGAGCTTCCCGTTCTTCCCTTATATGGATGATGTTGGACAACAGTGGTTAAGGGCGGTCTCTCAACTATCGAGGAAAGCTGTTACAACTGTTTCATTCATATAAACGTGGGGGAGGTCCGGCAACAGTTTCGAGTGTCTGCTTGTGTTTACTATAAGGTAGAAAAGACTAAAAGGCAGCTAACCGTTTACCCCCTACATGCTTGTGTTTACTATAAGTTAGAAAAGACTAAAAGGCAGCTAACCGTTTAAAAATTACACTACCCCCTACAGACGGAATACAAACACTAACAACTTGACCAGAACGTTGTCAGAAGCTTCCAAACACTCAGTCTCCACTACCGAGAAACAGTAACAGCAGCGTAGCAGTGTGATGTGAACACCGTCACTTCTTAGTTTGATTCGAAAAGGTGAGATTCCCTGAAGTGTCTAAACACGTACTTCAGCACAATAAATACGCACCGACCCTCCAAAGAGTAACGAACCCAGGCCCATTTGCCGCTGACTAATGCACATAAAATGTTGAACAATTTACTGGACTTGCACATTTCTGCACTCTGGGAGCAAACCTGAGCACCTGGAGAAAAGTCACACAGACAGGGAGAGAATCTGTAACTCTACGCAGACAGACACTTGAGGCTGGAATCGCATTTGGGCTTCGACTGCTGTGAGGCAGCAGCATTAACCACTGAGCAACCATGCCACTCAGTGGTCTGCAGATTTCTCTCCAGTTTGCACACCATCCTGACTTGTCTGACATTCAGTTCCGGTCGACCAAAATATTCCTCAGTTAAATTTGGCCTTTTCTTCAGAATCCAACAAAAACTCCAGTGCCTCGCCATTGTCTCCATCCGTTTCCCTGGCAATTGTCTGAGTGTGAAACAAATGCGTCATAACCATGGTGAAATATTTCACCGCTAGAAGAGTTTTCAACCATATATCACCACTCTCACCAAGAGTGCCCACCTAAGTTTTACAATCCGAATCTACTTAGCTTCTGCTCATCTGCTGCTGAAACTCTCATGAATTCCTTTGATCCCTGTTGTTCCCATATTCTGAGAACCGTCCTTTCACAATCCCTCTCGGCACTTGTCCGATTTTCGCTGCCTCTTCAAAAGAGTTTGCTTGATTCAGTTTAATGTTTTGAGGTTCCTTCCATTGCCTGCATCTAATTGAGGTTTTAACCACTGTCCATTCTCACTTTTAGCAGCTTTATCTGTTCACACCAGCTCCAGCAATACTGGAAGGGAACGACATACAGGTTATTCACTCATCGAAATCTTACACATCATCCAAAACTCTGCTCCTATGTCCGTATTTGCATCAAGTCTGGTTCACCCACCAACTCGCATTCGGACAGAAACATTTTAAACTTCACCTCATTCCAATCACATCTCTCGGTCGGCTGCTCTCGATCCTGACGTGTAATATCCTCGAGCCTCCAGCGCTCTAAAGTGCAATGAGGCCAGCTCAATAATTGCTAACCCAGCCAGCGATGCGCACATTCCGAGAATATCTTTTTTCACATGCCCTTCCATTTATCTCTGTTGCATGTAATTCTAATCTCCTGAGCATTCTAGATTTTAGCTATTACATCTTTGGTGCCTAAACTTTCGGCTTTGAAGGCCATGAATTGTGATAAATGTTCACTAAAACTCCCTCTGTCTCAACCTCAGTTTTGCAGGTAAAGATACTCAGTATAAACTACACATTTGGCCAGAAAATATTTTGCAACCCCGTTAATATCTACTTACCTAACTGCTCCGCAAAGTTGGTTTACAGCACGAAATTGTTGTCATCTAATTGTTATTGATTTGGACACAAATCGCAGGCCCATCATCATTACTTGGGAATAACTACTTACATTATGGCTACTACGTTCAGCTGTGAAAAAAAGCCTAGTCTGGAACGTCAATGGATTGAATAATAATATATCTAAGACAGTTGAACGCATTCTTGGAGATAACGGAAGAAAGACCTTATCAGAGAGTTGATCAAAGACAGGAGAGTTGAAACGGAGCAATGGATGGATATTGATTCAGATACATATTAAATGTGCCACAACAGCCAACGAGACATATAAAGCTTTTACAGATAGCAGAGCACAGCACTAGAAGCTGAACTGCGTCGATTACACAGCAGGTCTGGTTGCATCTGTGAAGAAAACGCAGAGCTAAACTTTTGCTTCCACAGTTCAGCGAAACGGAAACATTAACCCTGATTCCTCTTTATAAATACTTCCATTCGTGTTGTGCTTTTATCACAACTTGTGGTTTTATTTCAAATTTGTAGCATTCGCTCTTCATTTGATTTCTATTTCGTGATACTCACTGAGTTGCTGTGATGGGTTATGAGGCCGCCATTTTAGATACTCAATTTATTTGGTATTATACATACAACGAATCTTTCTGTTTATCTCCTACCAGCATAATTGATCTGTATAATGCATGTAATAGAGAATAAAATGTCCCTTGTGCGCTCCAGGGCTGTGATATCACAAAGTGTGACAGTGAGCCACATATTTAATGATAATGTCGCAATCTTAATTCTGGACTGTTGTTGGAGAGAGACAACTGGCGATGATTTACACTTAGGGACAGTACACGGCACTTGAGCAGAGGGGATGCAAAGACGAGTCATTAATGGTAGCCTGGCCGATTTAATCCAATACTCAAGGCATCATGAGGAAAAGTGGAAAACTGCTCCTAGAAAGAGTTTGCTTTTCAGAAATGTCTTGAAACAGGAAAATATAGCGTTCATATTCCAACAAACAGCAATGTTTCCTGCCATTGATTAAAGACAGTTTGCAAACTTGCTCCTTTTTCTGGAGGAGCTCTGATGATCTTGGCGACATGAACTGTTCCGAGATATTGATTCACGTCAGACCTACTCAGATTTTACAGTTGCGACAGTCAGGAATAACAAATATGAATTTTCGCATCTAGAGTCGGAACCTGAGAAGTGGTGTTAAAAGCGCTGAATCCTACACAGTGTATTACCAGGGATGGAGACAAGACAGCCTCCATCGTTAGATAAGGAAACAGCCTTAGGCTTTTATAATATTCAATGGCGATAAGATTCTCCTCCAATATTTTAGAGTCATCGAGGTTATAAAATACTGACAGCAATCCATCGTCCCGGTTTCCAGCACTTGGCCTGTATTCTTGAGTGTTCTGCAGTTCCGAGTGGTCATCTCGATAATATTTTCCGTGGAACATTTTATACCCAAACGACACAACAAGTTGGACTGAACTTTGAGTTAGGAAACAAAGCAGAATTTGCTGAAAATTTCAGCAGTTCCGGCTGCATCAGTGTGGAGAAATCAGAGCTTACGTTATTGGTTCCGTGATCCTTCCTCAGAACCAGGTCGTCCATCAACATCTGCTGTTATCTGAGATTGAAAAATAAAAGTGCTCATGCGCCCTCGGGGAACTGAGCCTTATTTTCACCAACATAGAGAGTCATTCAAACACGTCCCCCGAGAGTGACAGAGGCCTCAGGGGTGACAAAATTCAGAAAGTAGTATTTCACCCGCTTGGCTTTTTTGGTCCCACTTCAAGCTGCAACAGTAGAATCTGTTTGCAGCAAAGTTCACCTTTGGATGTTGGATGCGGCAGTTGCACAGAAATTCACACATGACTCAGGGAGGCGCAAACTCACAATCCCACGCTGACAGAGCAATATTCTAGCGACTGTGCCACAGCAAGACACCTGTAAGGTGGGGCTGTCATGTAGTATATACTGCAGCGAATAGCCTATGTATTTGAAATAGGTTGTAACAGAGCTGAAGGAATCATGGATATAAAAATGTACGAAAGCAATGCTGAGTCAAGTCGTGCCCAGTGTGATATCAACAGAGAACTTCCCTTGTTGTTTAATCATTACGATTTCGTGACATGAACTGTTAATGGTTAAGACTTACAGTAATCAATATGACATACCATCTGATCTTTAGAAGCAGAATGCAGCAGTGGATCAATCGTAAGTTTTACACAACAGAAACGTATCCTTCGGACGTAATTGCCCATGCCGAGCTGATATCCTCAACTAATCTAGTCCCATTTGCCAGCGCTTGGCCCATATTCCTCTGAACATTTCCTGTTCATGTGCACATTCAGTTGACATTTTACATGGTTTGTAGATGCCAGTGTTGAACTGGAGTGTACAAAGTTCAAAACCACACAACAGCAGGTTAAAGTGCAAAGTTCGTAATTGAATTCACGAATTGCATCTTACAATCTTACTCTCCAAAATCACCTGATGAAGGCGCAGCGCTCCAAACGCTAATTCATCAAATGGACTTGTTGGACTATAACCTGGTATTGTGGGATTTTTAACTTTTTAAATGGAGTTATTGTACCTGCCAGCACCATTTCCTTTAACAGCTCATTGCACACACATGCTACCCTCTGCGTGAAATATTGCCACTTCGTTCCCTTTTATTTTTTTCCCTTCTCACTCTGGATCGGTGGCGTCTAGTTCTGGACTAAGTCCACCCCAGGGATAATTACTGATCTATTTCCCCTATCCACGCTCCTCATGACTTTATAAACGTCTATAAGTTCATCCCTCAGTCTCCAACGCACCAGAGAAAACAGTCACAGACTCTTCTGCCTCCCCTTGCAGCTGATATTGATATTGTTCCCAGATATTGATTCCCGTCAAAGCTACTCGGATTTTGCAGTTGTGACAGCCAGGAATAATAAATAATTCAGAACCCGGGAAGTCGTAGGAGATGCACCGAATCCTACAGACTGTATGACCAGGGATGGAGGCAAAACAGCCTCCATCGTTAGATAATGAAACAGCGTCAGACTTTTATTATATTCAATGACGACATTTTTCTCATACAATGTTTTAGTGTCATCGAGGTTATAAAATACTGACAGCAACCATCATCCCGGTTTCCAGCACTTGGCCTGTATACTTGAGTGTTCTGCAGTTCCGAGTGGTAATTTCAATACTATTTTCCCTGGAACATTTTAACCTCACACGACACAACAAATTGACTGCACTTTGAGTTGGGAAACAAAGCAGAAGTTGCAGAAAATCTCACTAGTTCTGGAGGCAGCTGTGAGGAGAAATCAGAGCTAACGTTATGGGTTCAGTAAACCTTCCTCAGAACAAGGTCGTCCATCAACATCTGCTTTTGTATAAAATTTGAAAAAAAAACGGCTCATGCGCCCTTGGGGAACGAAGCCTTATTTTCAGTGACAGAGAGAGAAGTAAATCTGTGGCCTCTAGTTCTAGACTTGCTCCAACCCAGGGACAAGAACCTATCTGTTTACCCTATCAACGCTCCTCATGATTTTATAAACATCTATAAGTTCATCCCTTAGCCCCTTAGGCTCCAGGGAAAACTGACATTCTCTACGGCCTCTCCCAGTAGCTCGCATTCTCTAATTCAGTCAACATCCTTGTTAATCTTTTCTGAATATTTCCTTGTTTTACAACATCCATTCCAGAAGAGGGAGACCAGAATTGTACACAATATTCCAAAAACTGACTGAACCTATTTCCTGCACAGTCGGAACACGACCTCCCAAATACGACACTCAATGCTGTGACCAATAAATGAAAGCATCAGAATGCCTTCCCTGCATGTTAAAGTCCCACATCAGCAGCGTCAGATGTAATTTCCTGGTTGAAATCAGGGTGAAACGAGAACAGGTGGGACAGCAGGGAAATAGAAAGACATTCGTTTTTTGTGAGAGGTGGCGGTGAGCCCGTTGATGCCAGGCTGCATGTTAGTGTTGAAGAGGTGCCTTCATGTTTATTTCGGTATGCACATTACTACAGATGTATCAACCACAATGACTGCCTATTCTGTGTTGACCTTTTAACACCTCAGGGGAAAGTGAGGACCACAGATCCTGGAGATCACAGTCGGGTGTGCGGCGCTAGAAAATCACAGCAGGCCAGGCAACATCCGAGGAGCAGGAGGATTGACATTTCGGACATAAGCTCTTCATCAGGAATGAATCTGGTGGGCTGGGGAGCTGAGAGATAAATAGCAGACAGTTTGGGGCTCGGGGCAAGGTTGCTGAGAATACAATAGGTAGATAAAAGCGGGGAGAAGATGTTAGATTGGAGAGGAGAGTTGAGCGGACAAATGGGAAAGATGTTGAACAGGGAAAGAGGGCGGTCTCCACTTGAGGCTTGGGACTGGCATGAGGTGGGTCAGGGGATTTTTGGCCAAAGGTGAATCACACGTTAATCGTGTGGGTTTGTAGGGTGCCAAGGCGGATGATGAGGCTTCACTCCTCCAGGATTCAGCCGGCTAGGGTTTGGCAATGGAGGACCCAGAACCTACACTGGAGGGGGCAGGGGATTTAAAGTGCTCATCTAACCGGCAGTGGGATTGCTTTGGTGGCCAAGGTGCTTTTCCCTGAAATGATTTGCAAGTTGGTGTCCTATCTGCCGATATGGAGGAGACATCATCAGAAGCAACGGACACAGTAGATGACTTTTGCAGAGGTGCAGAGGATGCACAAATATAATCACAGTATCCGTTGGATCGTTTGTGATCTCCCAACCCTGATCCACTTGGCTCCGTGATACCCACAATAACATACCTGCTAATTTCAAGCTCATTTCCCTTTTTTCGTACACTGCTTCTATTTAGGTGCAACACTCTCACTCCTGCAGTGAGTTCACCTCTTCTCAGAGATGTCCCCTTCCTTGCTCTGCATGAGGTAGATTCATTATCCTTTACATACGTTCTGTCCAATTACTTGTGGCGGAAATTTTAAACGGTGCAGAGCCTTCCACTTCTTTAACATTTTCCACAATTTTATATGCAATTAAAGCAAACACACATTATTTACTTTCATGTCCAACCGGCAGACAAAAGCTTTCAGCTTTTCCAAGGACTTTGGCCCCAGCATCATTCAGGTGGAGACTGTCCCACGGGACAGTTCAATGCTTCGCCAATTCTGATCGCAAAATCCAATGAAATAGCACGCATTTCTCCCACACCAGTCTTTCCACCACACAGTTACCTCGTTAATCTTGCTGATCTTGTGCCGAATTGTTTATAGACCAGGTAGTAATCAAGAGATTATTACTTTTTGTGCTTTTTTTCTAATTTAGCACCAACCTAAATTCCATCAACATGAACTCTTTCCACCTACATCAACATTTGGATCATTCCTCTCCCACTCCAAGTTCACCTACAGCCCAGATGAGTAACCTGAAAATGCTCACCGAATAGATAATAGAGCTTTAGGGACCCTTGAGTCGGGCCAAAGGGAACAGTCTCTATTTCCTGGCAGTTACTGTCCCCAATTATACCGATATTTCTCTTTCCTCCCTCCTCTTGAACGACCACCTCAACCACATTTCTGTCCTCTCTTTGCTCATCCTCCTTACAGCCAGAATTTTCATCCACACATGGAGGAACTAACTCAAACCTGTTGGAGTGGCTGAAGGGCTGAATGTCCTTCAGCACTACCCCCTGATTCCCTCTACCTGCCTCATTCCCAATCTCACCCTTCTGTCACTGATCACTGACCGATATGAGGTAGTTAATCTAAGGAGTGTGACTGTCTCCTCTGTAATTCCAAATTGGCTGTCTCAGATTTATAACAAACAAATATTCCTGTATCCGCTGCTGCTTGCACAAGTGCGTTCCAAACTTCTGACAAACACAGTATGTTGCATGCTTTGGAAGATGCACCTTGAATGCTTCGAGAATGAGCCATAGCAACTCACTAATATTTTGATGAACAGTCGGACGTACTGACTAAATGAACCACAGAGTCTGCGGTGTAAAGAAATCGGCAAGATTCTGAAACCTGGGTGTCAGCGAGTTCTACCTTCAGACTGCAGTAACTGAAACCGCAATTGTCCTCGACCAGTTTTAGTTTACCAAAATACAGGCTGAGGCTTTCATTGTGTTGAGACGAGGACAGCCTGATCCCAGTCACTGCAAACTTATCCAAGTCACCAGGAAACAATTTTGCATGTGGATACATAAAACGTAATTCTGCAGCCTGGTCAATAACAGGAAAATCAGAATGGAACCTAGTCCATGTTTTTTTTGAACCCCACGCAGATTCTGTGTCTCTCATTGTCTCTGTCCTGAATCCACGATGCGACGTGCAGACTCGAAGCAGGCTTCCCAGAGACAAGTTTAGAGATGAAACTATGAAGCAGGAGGGGAATGGCCAAGTTGAGTGGAGTTGAGACAATGAATTTTAGAAGGAAGGAATGGGGGAGGCAGAGTAAAAAAGAAACAGACAGACAGAGTGTACGGTGATTCGAGGGTCAAAGAGACAGAGCGCGTATGATATAGAACAGGCATTCTTTTTTTCCCTCTACCGCTGGTCATAAAGGAAGATTATCACAGTACAATAACTTCCCAGAATCGAACGCAATAGCAAGAGTGTAGGTGTTGGCCTGTGGAGCGTCTGACTCCAGATCAGAAATACTGGATTAGTGGTGCTGGAAATGCACAGTAGTTCAGGCAGCATCCAACGAGTAGCTAAATCGACCTTTCAGGCAAAAGCCCTTCCCCGAAACGTCGATTTCGCTGCTCGTTGTATGCTGGCTGAACTGCTGTGCTCTTCCAGCACCACTAATCCAGTATTTGCTTTCCAGCATCTGCAGTTATTGTTTTTACCTCCAGATCAGAAAGTTGCGTGTTTAAACCACCTCAGGCTCGCAGTGCGTTTTGAGGGTTTACCTCCGCGAGTTTTAACTGGCAACAGATTTTGCTGCATGCGATATTTAGTGGGCAAAGTGTTTTTTTCCAGCTCCTTTCAATCAGACGAGATGTTTTCCTGGCAGATGTGTCTGTGAACAATGGTTCAGGCAAGTGGATTACCCATTGTTTGGCTAAATGCTAAGTTCCCCCAGTGTGATATGTAAAGTACAAAGTGTTCATCATTAGGAAACACGCAGCTACATTTCTCTGGGCAGCCGCCTCTTTCATTTGGAGACAGCGTGGTGTTGATAACATATAATGATATTTTATTACTTAATCTTCCCAATTGTATGCTTCAATGCATCTGGAAATTCCACCTCCTCCGGTTACAGCAGAGTGACAGAGGTTTCACAAAGAAATGTTTCGCAGCAACAGCAATTCTTTCCTTTCACTGGGCACAGTTAAAGTGATGTTTATCTCAACAACAGGAGCGAAAACCGCAGTCTCACGGCCCCTCGCCACATTAACGGTGATTCTGAAAATAACATTGTGTTGGTAAAATCCAATTGCGGACATTTACTTGGTTCAGTCCGCAATGTGTTAAATTTAATTGGCCGCCAGGACATAGCTGTGCAGAAACAGCATGGGGAATTTCTGTGCGGAGTCCTGTGCATGAAACACATCACAACTGATCGTTTTTTGACAAATTCATGAGCTTATTCCCAACCCACAGAAGAGAGGCTGTATGGTGTAGATCATAGCAGACTGACTGAGAACAGGATAAGGCCATTCAAACCTTCACAAAAGTATCAACTCCTTTGTGCCAACTTCACCAAAGTTTTACGCAATAATATATTTGCATCTATTACGGGAAGCATAGCAAGTTGCAGTGCTCGTGGAACTGCCGCACAGGAGGAGACGGCGTTGATTCAATGATCACTGGGTTTCACATCTTTAGCTCCGTATGTGCCATTCCACACACCTAATATCTGTAATGAAAATTCTCAGTGATCGAAAGAAATACTCAGTTTTCTATCCGGCATGTGGCATGTAACGTTGATAATGATGTTATAACTCCTTCATTGCTGTTGTGTAATGTGCTGTTGGGCAAATATACACATTGTCAAAAGTCCCACATTCTGTTGTACCAAAGCCGATTTCACTCAGAATCACAAAGTGTGTCATAGTGCAGTTGGAGGCCAGAGAGCCCACCTTCTGCCTGCTGGCTCTCCAATGCCATTCTTTTGCTCTCGCCATGTAATTCTGAACATTGTTTCTTTCCATATAACATCGATTTCCCCTTTTGTCTATCGAATCTGAATCTTTGTCACTGTCAGACAGTGATTTACGAACATGTATCACTCCCTGTGCAAATGTATTATTTCTCATGTCAGTTGTATTGTTTTCCTGATGAGCTTCAATCTCTGCCGAGTCATTCTAGTTACTTTCAGGAGATGGAGCATTTTTACTCCCTTATTTATCCTGAATAGAACCTCCATGAGTTTGGAAAGGTCAAGCAGATGCTAAATGTTTGGGTCTGGAAAAGCACAGCTGATAAGGCAGCATCAGGAGCCGGAAAATCTACGTTGCAGACGTTCGCACTTCATTAGGAAAGAGGGGAGGTTGGAAGTGCTGACATATAAATAGGTGTGGGGGGTACAGGAGTGGGAATGGAGCTGGGATGTTCATCAGTCGATGCAGGCTGCAGGGTGATGGTGATTGGTCAGAGCGGAGTATGGAGCTGCTGGTGGGCTGGAAGATGGGAAGATAGGACAGTCAAGAGGTAGATATCGAGTTGGAGCGTGAGACCTGCGATGGGAGTTAAGGGAGGCCAGATGAGGAAACTGGTGAAGAGAACGATGATGCCGAGTGGTTGGACGGTCCCATACAGGCAGATGAGGTATTCTTCCCACACTCATCGAGAAGTTTGTATTTGAATGAGGAGGAGGCCCAGGACTTGCATGTCTTTGGGGTGGGAGGGGGAGATGAAGTAGTCAGCTGCAGTACGATGGGATTGTTTAGTGCGTGTATCCCAGAGATGTTCTCTGCAATGCTCTAGGTATTAGTGTCCTGTCTCACCAGTGTCAAGGAGATCACGTCAAGAACAACGGACACTGTAGATAAGGTGTTTGCATTCGCAAGAAAATCTCGGCCGGATGCGGAAGGATCCTTTCGTGCGACGGACAGAGGTGAGGTGAGTGCTGAGGGTGCAGGTTTTTCACCTCTTGTGGTGGCAAGGGAAGACCAGCTTTCAGCATTCTGTTCTCCAAGGAAAACTGCCCCAACTTTCCAATTTACCTTCACAGCTGAAATCACACACACCCTGCACCATTCACATCATCCCGTTCATCGCTGTCTTCAATCACTTAATTTCCCCACTTGCTGATGTGTCACGAGCTGAATTTACCAATAATGCAGCTGGCCGTTTCATTCAGAGTTGGATTGACTCAGTGAACAATCTGAAACATAGGTTTTCACTTTGACAAAGTTTTTCCCTTTTTTGTGTTTGCTGCAAAGGCAGCACTTCTCCATCTCGTCTCCAGGCTGTTCAACGTCATTTACAGAGACGATTTTTTGAGAAACTAGATCGAATATGTTTGTGTAAGTGCAGGCAGGACATATGCACCTGTCCGGGAATTGAACCATGTATCTAAACCCCTGAATGCCGTTACACTCAATGAGGAATGAGTGATAGCCTGGTGGCATAGCCCACTGCGTGAACAGAAAACCTTTTCGCCGTCTGAACTCCATTCCACAACGCTCCTGGAATTCCAAGCAGCAAAGTGTTTCCAGAATGCCTGTTTCCTGTTCTGTCTGGCTGTTCTTTGCTCTGTATCAAGGAACCACGCTGTCTCCACTCGCGGATAATGTAACCATTTTGTTTCTACTTGCAAGCTGTGCGGGGAGAGGGCAGAGCCCGTTCGCTTTTCTGCTCAGTGTCAATCACTTGCTGTGAGTAGAAGCAATTACACAGCAGAAAATGAGCAACTTTGATTGTGGATTATCTCCGAACGTTTGTTTATCCGAGAAATAGAACGATTCTGAACTGGCAGGAGAGGAAGAAATAGACACTGGAGATTCTTCCTACGTGTAAATAAAAATGATTTCGATTGTGTGCAGCCTGTTTGGTGTTCCGAGTTCGTCTTTACAGACAAACCCTGCAGGAAGTCGAATGCAACACGGGCGTACATTTCTTTCCTGCGATCGGGCAGAAGTTGACATCTGAGTCCCAACTTACCCCAGTGGAGAGAATGCAAAAGAAACACTCACTCAGTGACAATCATCACCACGGCCCTGAGCTGCGCCACTGCTGACAGTTCAACGCGGAAGGAAGGGTTAAAAAAGAGCCATTGTTTCTCCCTCATCCCAGAGGGAGAGGGACGGCATACACACGTCGTGTCATTCCCACGCAGACAGACGCCATACAACCCATCCACTGCACGGCGATTCTTAGTCACTTGTATATCTCTGAGATTATTCACAGTCGGTGACACATGTCCAAACATTGAGGAAATGTGTCTGTGTGGTGATGCGGTCTCCTTTATGCTGATTCTCCTGCCATTCATGTGTGAACCAGTAATGAATAATTCGTCTGATTACGCGTCAGGATAGCGGAGGTTCGACTCCTACCTGGCTCGAGAGCAATGCGTGATCTTATTTCACATACAAACCAATCGTACTCTTTGTTCTGAAGTCGAATCGATGTTTGAATTTCTGATCTGCAGGGATCTTCTGTCAATGTACCCGAGAACATCAAAGACAACATCTCTTCTGCATCACAGAAGGTAACTGAAATTGTCCCACACATTTCCATTTCCATAACTCACTTTCCAAATCACTGCGATTCTCGGAAATGGCAAGGTTACAATATGAATGGCCAAGTCGCAGATTTGAAAATCTTTCGAAACAGTTTGGAAAACGGTATCAAAGTAGAATGTAGAGTGAACTGGTCGACTGAGCAGGGATTATCGAAGCAAGTTCGGCTTAGTTAACAGTGTGGGACATTGCCTCTGATTTTCTCAAGGACATTAATTGAACCAAGTAATTGAATGCACTCGCGTCAATGATGCTTTCCTTTTGTTGATATCGCTTTTAAAGGAAAAATGAGCACTTTTCATTCCCTGGCCGCGATTCGAACCCGTACCCCATTGGTCAAAGCGGCGAATCCGAACCACTCGACAACCAGGAATGACTTTAGCTGCCGGTTGCCTGGATGGCATGTTAATCCTCAAAATCCTTTTAATTATTTTGACAGCAACAACCGCTTGATTATCCTCATCCCATATTCCGTCGGTTGGCCTTGTACGGTTTAGCATTACAAAATCACATCTGAGTACCTCTGAAGGTAATGTGGGCTTCTGCTTCTCCGACTCTGACACACAGTGGGCTCACAGATTCAAACAGCGGCTGGCTGATTTGGTTTTACTACATATCTCGTCAACTGTGTCTGCCTCTACCTTTAAATCTATGCGCGTGATGACACATCAAGAGCAAACATCTGTTTTTCGTCTACCCTATTCATTTCCATCAATATTTTGTCAGGAAAGCCGTGCTGTGATAATCTGACGTATTTCAGTAAACACACTGCAGAAAGGTACAGAACAGGTTGATACTGACAGCGGATCGGTTTGAGACGCTGAGCTGCTTTGAAGGGAGTATCTATCGTTCAAGTCAGGATTAGAAATGAACAGAGGGGTCTCGCAGACTCCAAGAATCCATTACTCAAAGTCTTGAAACAGCGCAGTGATGGTGAATAAATGTTCCAGAGAGAAGAGAGTGGCAAGTTCTAACAAGAGGAGAGTGACACAGAAGTCGGCACTTGAGGCCAAATAACTCTCCTTTGCCACAGAAAGTCATTGGTTCACTATATGGAGACTTCCGAAGTGCAGCAGTGACGCTGATTGTTTTTCCTGGTTTTTCACTTTGTGAAAATTTCCATTGCTGCTCATGTTCGTGTGAACATCAGAACACTGCAGAATGGGGCCTTTTGGTAGGCACAGGGCAGGGGTGGAAGAGGTTAGGCTCTTGCTTGGTTTGAGTGCAGTTCAAGGCTCCGTTCTACTTCCAAACACATCTTCCTTATTGTACTGATGTTGAGGTGAGGTTTTGATTGCTGATCGGCATAAAGGAGAATCCTTTCACTGCCTCACATCAGCAAATGTCCCCGAATACAGCCGAAGCAATCTGACAGCGTTGGCAGTGGAGAAGAAGTAAAAACAAAACACCCTTCATTTCCTCTTGTTACCCAAACCCACCAACTGAATCACTGCAGCTTCTGGGAACGGAAAGGAAGCAAACACCGAAACTTAATCTCAGCTTTGGGAACCTTTCAGAACTCTTTCAGAAGCCGAATTAGGAGAGTGAAGAGTGAACTGTCCAACTGAACAGAGAGAGTCTGGAAATTTCCCTTCCTTTCAGATAGAGCACTGATGTCCTCGATGGCATTAATTAATTCCCGTCATACCTGCTCTGATTTTGCTGTTGCAACAGTCTGCAACAATAAATTCGAATTTTCAGATCAGGAACTGGAAGCCGGGCTACGGTGGTCGAAGCACCGATTCATACTCACTCTGTCACCAGGGATATAAGCAATAGCATGTTTCTCATTTGTTTGAAAATAGCTTTAGTCGTTGTTTTTGGTCTTTGGAGATAACTTTCTCGTTGCATTTGCTGGTGTCATCGAGCATTTTACTTCACCATTAGGGGCCCACCATCCCAGTTTTCAGCACTTGGCCTTTCGCCTTACTTGCACTGAAGTTTCAGCTGGTGATCTCAATGATATTTTCACTGGAGTATTGTGCACTTAAACGACACAACAATTAGGACTGAAATTTGAGATGGGAAACAAAGTAGAAGTTTCTGAAAAAGCTCACCAGTTCTGGTAGTATCTGTGAGATTAAGTCAGAAATAAAGTTACGGGATCGGTGGTAATTGCTCCGAACCAGGTCTTTCAGCAACGTCTGCTTTTGCCTGAGATTGATAAAATGTGTTCATGCTCCCTCGTGGAAATGAGGCTTAGTTTCACTGACAGAGAGAATGTGCAGTGACATTCCCCCAAGAGTGACATCGCCTTCAGAACTGACCAAATCCAGGAAGTAGGATTTGACCGGCTTGGCATACTTGTGCCTTTTCAGGCTTGAACAGCAGAATCCGTTTGCTGCAAAGTGCTCCTTTGGATGTTGGTTGCGGCAGGTTTGTCAAATTTCACACGTGTCTCATGTTGGCGCAAACTCACAACCGCAGGCTGACAAAAGCAATGAGTCAACTACTGTGATACAGCAGCACCATGGGGTCTCATGGCCTAAATACTGCAGTCTAATAGATGACTGATTAGTCTGTGTATTTCAAACAATATGCAACAAAGCTGAATGAATCATGTACTGAAAGATTGGGGAATGCAACAGTGAAGCAGATATTGCCCAGTCCGATATCAACAGAGTACTTCCCTGGTTGTCTAGTAATTAGATTTAGCGCTATTTGTGACATGGCATGTTAATGGCTAAGAATTACAGTAATCAATGTGAAATACTGCCTGATCTTTTGAAGCAGAATGACGCAGTGGATTAGTCACAGAATCATAGAGATTCACACAACAGAAACGTATCCTTCGTATCAAATTTTCAATGCCGACCAGATATCATAACCTAACCTCGTCTCATTTGCTAGCACTTGACTCATATTTCGCCAAACCCTTCCTACTCATGTAAGTATTGAGATGCATTTTTTTTTTGCTTGGCGTAATTGTACCAGACTCCACCATTTTCTCTGACCGTTAGTCCCTTACATGCACCACGCTCTGCGTGAAAATGTTGCACCTTAGATTCCTTTTAATTGTTTCCCTAAATCTCTGGCCGGTAATTCTGGACTAGCCCTACCCCAGGGAAAAGAACTTATCTATTTATACCATCCATGCATCTCATGATTTCATGAATATCTGTAAGTGCATCCCTCAGCCTCTGACTCTCCAGGAAAAACAGCCACAGCATATTCATCCTCTCCCTACAGCTCACACCCTTCAAGACTGGCAACATCCTTCCAAATCTTTTTGGAACTCTTTCAACGTTTGCTCATCATTTCTACAGGAGGCAGGCTGGAGTTGCACACAATGTTACTATGCAGTCAAACCTGCGTCCTTTACTGCCACAAGACGATCACTTTACTCTATACTTACTGCACTGCTGTAAGATAATCTATTTATTCTTTACTTACTGCCCTAACCATTCAAGGAAAGCATCGGAATGACTTCCCTGCATTTTAAAGTCTGACGTCATCAGTGTCAGCTGCAATTACCTTATGTGCAATCGGCTTGAAACAAGAACAGAGCGGACATCAGGAAAAGGGAAAGTCATTGGCAGTTTGTCAGAGGTGACGGTGGCCAAGTGGAGCCAAACTCAATGTTGGTGCTGAAGACGGGTTTTCCTGTTTAAATTGGTACACTCATCACTCCAAATAGATCAGCTATAATGACTATCCATTGTGTGTTGCACTTTGCAAATCTTAGGAGGAAAGTGAGGACTGCAGATCCTCGAGATCAAAATCAAAAGTGTGGCTCTGAAAAAGTGCAACAGGCCAGGAAGCTTCCGAGTATCAGGAGAATCGACATTTCAGTCATAAGCCCTTCATCACGAATAAATCTTATGGGCAGGGGAGCTGAGAGATAATTGGGAGACGAATGGGGCTGGGGGCAAGATAGCTGAGAATGCAGAAAGTAGATGAAGGTGTGGGAGAACGTGATGGATGGAGAGGAGAGTGGAGCGGATAGATGTGAAAGATGATGAACAGGTGAAAATGGCAGTGTCGAGTTGAAGGGATAAGTTTCAGGAGTGGAATTGAGCAAACAGGTGAAATCTACAATTATCCCGTGGGGCTGCAGAGTGGAGCACAAGAAGATGAGGCTTCTTTCGTCCAAGTGTCAGGTAGTTAGTGTTTGGCGATGGAGTAGGCCCAGACTCTGCATGTCCTTGGTGCAGTGGAAAGGGGATTTGAATTGTTCAGTAACGGGAGGTGTGTTTGGTCTCGGTGTAGCAGGTAGTTAGTGTTTGGCGATAGAGTAGGCCCAGAATACACATGTCCTTGGTGGAGTGGAAAGGGGATTTGAATTTATCAGTAACGGTGTGGTGTGGTTGATGCAGGTGTCCCAGAGTTTTCCCTGTAACGATTCACAATTTGGTGTTCTGATTGCCGATGTAGGGGAGGCCACATCGTGAGCAACAAATGTTATCTACTCTATCCGTTGCACTGGTAGTGGTCTCCCAGGCCTGATCCCCTTGCAGCAACTCCAGCATCTGCAGTCCCCACTTTCTCCTAGATGATACCCTCGCAACCACGTCTCTGTGATACACATAAAAATAACATACCTGCCAATTTCAAACTGTGGTTCAAACTCGTTTTTCTTTTTTCGTATACTGTGTCTGTTTAGGTACAACACTGTCACGCATGCCATGACTGCTCCCCTTCTAAGAATTGTACCCTGAATTGCTGTTCTAGAAATAGATTCCTAACCCTTTCCATATTTTCTATGCTATTACTTGTTGTGGAACCCTTAACTCGTGCAAAGCTCTCCACATCTTGAAGTTTTTCACATAATTTTTGATGCAATTGAAACCAACACCCATAGTTTACAGTGCTATAAACCGACCCCAGTTATCAGATTCTCAAGGACTTTGGTCGCAACATCATGAATGTGGAAACTGTCCCATTCCAACAGTTCCATCCGTCGTCAGTTCTGACCCCAATAGCCAAAGAAATAACATGTATTTCTCCCACACCAGTCTTTCAATCACATACTTACCTCGCTAATCTTGCTGATCTTGTGCCGATTTATTTATGGATCCAGAGGTTATACCGATTTGTATCTGTTTTCTAATTTAGCACAAACTAAATTCCATCAGCAGAAGCTCGTTAATCTTTCGAACAATGTCAACAATGGTATCGTTCCAGTCCCAAATCAAGTTCCTCTGCAGCCCAGAAGAATATCCTGAAACCGGGCACCAGGAAAGCAACACAGCCTTCGGGACATTTGATTTAGTCAATGGGGAAGAGTCTCTGTCTCCTGGCATCTGTTATTCTCGATTATACAGATATTCTTCTTCACTCCATCCTCTTGAATCGCCCACTTTACCAAATTTGTGTCCTCAATTTGTTCACCCTCCCGACAGCCAACGTTCTCACAGCCACAATGAAAGCTGGTTAACTGTTTGAAGGGCGAGAAACAGTCAGTGCATGAATCTCCTGTGGTCTTTCCGCTGAAAACAAAAACAAGAATGCGGTTTTGGTTAGTGTTCAGGGACGAAATATCAGGGGTATGCAGTAAGTCGCAGTGCTCTGGCGTAGAATCTGCCCCGTTGCATAGAAACGAAGGTGGAAAGGAGGAGAGTTTTAGTCATTGGGGGCATAATAGTTAGCGGGCCAGTTAGAAGGTTTGTGTACGGAAGGCACGAGAGTTATGCTTTGTGTGGTGCGTCAGGTGCAATGGTCCATGTTGTCTCATTTCATGTTTTTGCGGTCCTCAAGGGTGTCAGTGACCAGCTCCAAATCGATTCTATGTAAATACGAAAGACAGAGGTTGAAAGAGGGATATGAATGTAAAGCAGAATTTCAGGGAGCTCGGGTGGAAGCTCAGAGATAGAACAAACAGTGTTGTTATCTTTGGATTGTTACCCATGCCACGTGATCGTGAGGTAAGGAATATAAATTGAAAACGTTGCGAAAGGGATGCTGCAGGCGGGACTGCTCCAGGAACACAGATAATTGGAATTCATTCTGTGGTATGTGTGAACTCCACAGGCAGGACGGACATTACTTGAACCAGAGTTGTATGAATGTCCTTGGTGGGAAATTTGCTGGTGGTTTTCGGATTAACTTGCTCAGAAAGGGAAGGGACTCCTGAGGTGTCGCTCGAGTGCACACGAGGATGAGATTAGGCAGGGCATGGACAGGAATTTACTGTGCCAATAATGTGCTGACTGACAGCAAGCTGGTTAAAAGTGTGCCTAGTTCAAAGCCAGAACAATCCGAAATCAGGTGTGTAACCTTGCAGCATGGACAGATAACTAGGACTTCGATGTTGTGGCCATTTCGGGGACATGGATAGACAGGGTCAAGAATGGGAGTTACAGTTTCCAGGAAGTGGAATATTCATTGAGAACAGGGGAGATGTTTAAACATGGGGAGGAGTGGCTTTGTTATTCAAAAACAGCATAACGGTAGCTCAAAATAATATTGACAAGGATAAGTCTACTGAGGTGGTATGGGATAAGGTAAGGAACAGGACAGATGAGGCCACACCGCTGGAAGTTTTCTTTAGACCTCCACAGACTTCCAGGGATGCGGAGGAATGGTTCAATCAAACGGTTCTGGAGAGGAGTGAAAGGAACAGTTTGGTCATTCTGGGGACTGTAACGTCCTCCAATTGAATGAAAACGCGATACCTCTGGTACATCGGATGGATCGGTTTACGTCTCATGTGTGGAGGAGGGTTTCCTGATACAGTATGTCGAAGAACCGACAAGAGGGGGCGCTACACTGGGTCTGGTGCTTAATAATGTACCAGACCAGATGTTTGAGTTAGTGTTAGGCGAGCACTTTGGAGAAAGTGACCATAATTCAATTGCGGTTAGTTTAGCAATAGAAAGTGAGGTACATACCACAGGGCAAGAGTAATAGATGAGAGTAGGGCAACTATAATGCAATTAGGTAGGACATCGGATGCATAGAATGGGGTAGCAAAATTAAGGGTATTGGACAATCGAAATGTGGCGCTGTTTCAAGAAACATATATTGTGTATCATTGATAGTTATGCCCCGATAAGGCAGGGAGAAAGTGATAATGAATGGGTACCGTGTCTTACTAAATAAATTACATGTCTTGTTCAGTGGAAGAAGGAGGCTTATGTGACGTTGAGACGAGATGGTTCAGATGAGGCGATGGAGAGTTACAGATTGGCTTATAAGTATTTAAAGACAGATATAAGAGGAACAATGGGATCAGGTGAGCATGCTTTGTCAGGTGCAATAACGTAGGTCCTGAAAGCTTTCTATTGGTATTTGAGTTATAAAAGGATGACTATGGTAGGGATAGGGCCAGTCAAACACAGAATTGAGAAGGTTTGTGTGTACACGTTGGAGATTGGAGACGTGCTAAACGAATATTCCCCAACTGTTTTCACTCGAGAAAAGGAGAATACTGTAGTGGAGAAAAGTTTGATGTGGGATATTAGACGAGAAAGGATCGAGTTGAGTAAGGAGGAGGTGTTATCAATTCAAGAAGTAGTGGGAGGAGACAAGTCCCTGGGCCAGATGGGATTGATCCGTGCATTCTGAGAGAAGCTGGGGTAGACGTTGTAGCCTTTAGCGTTGCACTTTGAGCAGTCATTGTTTAAACCTTTAGAACGAGATTAGTAGAGAATTTCCAACATTGTGCTCTTGTTCAAAAAGGCAGAAGAGATGACCCAGGTAATTATGGACCAGTGAGCCTTACAACTGTTGTCGGAAAAAAAGTTTGGAAATAATTTTAAAGGTGGTATTTTGCAAGCAAAATCTTGATTGCAGATAGTCAACATGGTATTGTCAAGGGCAAGTCATGTCTTACAAAACTCATTGAGAGTTTGGCGAATGTGGCAAATCATGTGGATAAGGGTAGAGCAGTTCAAGTAGTGGACTTCAGTAAACCTTTTGTTAACGTTCGACATTGTAGGCTATTGCAATAAATACAGGATCCCTTTTCGGACCACTGCTGTTTGTCATTTTTATAATAACTTGGACGCAGGCATAGGTGGATGGGTTAGTAAGATTGCAGATGATAATAAAGTCAGTGGAGTAGTGGACAGTGTGGAAGATGGTTGCAAGTTGCAGGGGTAGTTGGATCAACTGTAGAATTAGTCTGAGAGGTGCAATTCGAGTTCAATACAGCTAAATTTGAGTTGATTCACTTTGGGAAAACTAACAAGACTGAAAACTGGATCAATGGACATATTCTTGGGAATGTGAATGGGCACAGTATTCATGGAGTCCATGTACACAGATTCCAGAAAATTGCCACCCAGGTTGATCGTACTGTTAAGATGGCATATATTGTGTTCGGTTTTATTACTAGAGGGATTGATTTCCAGAGCCATAATGTCGTGCAACAACTATACAAAACGCTAGTGCAGCTGCACTTGGAACATTGTGTGCAATTCTGTTCGCCCCATTACCAGAAGGATTTGGAGGTATTGGAAAATGTGCAGAGGAAGTTTATCAGGGTGTTGCGTGGTTTGAAGGGAAGGTCTCACGAGGAAAGGCTGAGAGATTGCGTTCTGTTCTCATGGGAAAGACGAAGGCGAAAATGCATTTGATAGAGACATAAAAGATGATCAGAGGATGATATAGGGTAGACAGTGAAAGTAGTTTTCCAACGATGATGACGTCAGACTGTATGAGGGTGAATAACTACAAATTGAGAGTAGATAGATTTAAGACAGATGCCAGACGCAAGGTCTTAACTCAGAGAGTGAAGGACTTGGAATGCCCTGCCTGCCAATGTAGTTAACTCAGCCACATTACGGAAATTTAAATAATCCTTGGGTAAGCACATGGATGATGATGAGACTGTGTCGGGGGATGAGGATAGATTAGTTCACAGTTCGGCGCAACATTGAGGGCCGAAGCGCGTGTTCTGCGCTGCATTGTGTTCAATGTTCGATGACACGAAATTCGGTGGAGTCATGGACAGTGTGGAAGAATGTTGCACGTTGCAAGGGGACTTGGATAAACTGCAGGTTTGGACTAAAGGCTGGCAAATGGAGTTCAATGCAGATAAATCTGAGTGACACAATTTGGGAAGAATAAGAGGAAGGCAGAATATTGGGTCAAAGCATATATTCTTGGGCGTGTTGGTGTACAGAGTAATCTTGGAGTCCATGTACATAGATCCCTGAAACTTGGCATACAGGTAAGAAGGCATACAATGTGTCAGGTTTTATTGGTAGAAGGATTGAGTTACGGAGCCATAATGTAATTCTGCAATTCTACCAAACGCTAATGCGGCTACACTTGGAATATTGTGGATACTTCTGAACCCCCACTATAGGAAGGATGTGGAAGCATAGGAAAATGTGTAGAGGAGATTTCCCAGATTTAGGCTGATCTGGAGGTAAGGTCTTATGGGGAAAGGCTGAGAGACTTGTTTCTGTTCTCACTGGAGAGAATAAGGCTCAGAGGAAATTTGTTAGAGGCATACAAGATGACCTGAGGATGAAGTAGGAAAGAAAGTGATCGACTTTTTTACGAGGATGATGACGCAAGCTAGAACGAGATGGCACAGTTGCAAACTGACCGGTGGTAGACTTCAGGCAGTTGTCAGCCGCAAGTTCATTACTCAGAGAGTGGTAAGTGCGTGGAATGACCTGCCTCCTAATGTAGTCAACTCAGCCACATTAGGGATATTTAGGCAATCCTTGGATAAGCATATCGACGATGCTGGGATAGTGTAGGCGAATGAGCTTAGATCAGTTCACAAGTTGGTGCAACATTGAGGGCCGAAGGGCTTGTTCTGCACTGGACTGTTCTATTTGCTATGTTAATCACACAGGGAGCAAGTACCTCAAACCTGTTAAGCTGAAGGGCTGAGACACCTTCAGTACTACCCACTGGTTCTCGATATCAGCCTCACTCACGGTCACACCCTTCTGTCCCTGACCACTGACTGATTTGAAACAGTTAATCTACGGAATGTGACTGTCTCCTCTGCAATAAAAACTTTCTATCTCAGATTTAAAGGTAACAAATCATTCACTTTACACTGCTGAATGTCCAAAAGAGCTCTAAACATCTGACAAACTCAGTGTGTCGAAGTCATTCTGAACATGCACCTTGAGTGGTCTAATCCTAATTCTTAGATAAAGAATCATATTAAGTCACTAATATTTTTAGTGTACAGCTTAATGTGCTGACGAAATGCACCATAGAGTCTGAGGAGTAAAAATGTTCTGTAAGATTCTGAAACCGGGGTGTCAAAAATTTTCAGCTTCAGTCTGCAGTTACTGAAGTAGCAATTCTCCTCTATCAGCTGTACTCTTCCAAAATCCAGGCTGAGAGTTCCATTGTGGAGAGATGGCGACAGCTTGATCCCAGTCCCAGCAAACTCATCCATGTCACCAGGAAACGACCTACTCTGTTATTACATTCAAAGCAATTCTGCAATCTGTCTGTCATTTCCTTAGTTTCAATTGTCATCGCACTTCTGTCTTTATTAGAAGCACAGACAAACCGAGCCTTATTGAGTCTTTCTCTACAGTCATCAGGCTAGATCTAAAGCACTGCTTCAAGTATTGGTCGAACATTTCAGGCTCTGGGCTGAACTTCCAAAGGGTATCCTTCTTGCCAGCATTGTTTCTCACCATGTTAAACTTTACGCAAGTGTCCACAGAAATCATTAGCCAACATCTGGAATAAATGCTCCCAAACCTACCTGAGGGATTCCAGGTGATGAGTTTTCCATTTTCAGTAGAAGGAAGGCAAGTTTGCCTCCAGTCTGTTTAATGTAGAGATATGTCCCCATGTGAGCTGAACAATCAATTCTTCCCGTTGCAGGTCTGCCTGAACCTCAGGTCAGTTTATTTCATAAACTGTCCCCGGGGCTTTCAGCTGCAACGTGACCTCATAGGACATGAGCTGGCCTCTGGGACATGAATACGGCTGGCCACGGGTCAGGTGGTGCTGGACAATTCAACGGAATGTTTTTCCAAAGGCAGGAATTTACAGTTGTAGATGTCACTCATGCGTGATTCCAGGACTGGCTTAAGGTTCATCAACTGTTCTGATGGAATATTTTTATTTCTGATGTACATGATGGATTTCCTTGGTGAATTTCAAGAATTACTTTGCATAAATGGCCGAATGTACTGGTCAAGTCGGCCTGACAGATGGGGAGTGATATAGCTGCTGGAGCAGTTACAGAGTAGGCCTGACAGATGGGGAGTGATATAGCTGCTGGAGCAGTTACAGAGGTGTCGGGACTGAAAGCGGTGACAGTGGCAAGAAGGGCGCGAGAGGCTAGTGTAGATTGCAGAAACAGGGTGGACTGATGAACTTCAGAAGTTCATACCGACAGGGAGGTCTGTGGTTGTATCAGAAGGTAACAAAGACAGTGAAGGTTTCAGTGTAGGAAGTGGATTCAGTGTGTGGGATAATATCACAGAGGCAGGCGCCGCCATAGTGATTGGAGAAGCACACAAACGGAGGGATACGATCGTATATGTTGTTCCAGGAATAGTTTGGTTCCAGAGGCTAAATGAACTTACAAAGATAGGCGAGGTTATAGGGTTGCAAGAGGAATCAGAATGGGAGGGTTGGAAAGACTGGAAGAAATTGGACAGATGGGGAGTATTTCATGGCCTGTGAAAGTTCCAGTGATTGGCGATTGTGTAGTTAACACAGATGGCGGAGATAATGGAGACTGACAGAGATACAGAGCCAGGGAGTGTTACACAGAAACATAGGAAAGAGCGGCAGTTGTAGGCCATTCAGCCCCACAAGGGGAAAGTGAGCTCTGCAGATGTTGGAGATCAGAATCGAAAGTGTGTTGCTGCCTGACCACTGTGCCTTTTCAGCAGCCGAGTATCAGGAACATAAACATTTAACTCTGGAGCCCTTCATCAGGAATGAGCAGTAGGGAATGGATGGTTTACAGATGTTGGGAGAAGGTGGAAGATGTTACTGTGATAGTGAGGTTTTTGGTGATGGTTTTAGAGATTAGGTGAAGTTAGTAATACAGAGGGGTGTAGACACTGGATGGTTCTTCAGACTGAAGGAGGTTACAGAAAGTGACAGATGTAGGGACTGGGCTTGGATACAGCAACAAAGAGAATGTTTCAGGTATGTGGATGATTTTAGTGACCTCATGTGGTTACAGAGATAGGCAGGCTAGTAGTGATGGAAGGGGGGAGTTACGGAACATTGTCGTGACAGGAGAAGGTCAAAGCGATAGAGGTGATTGCAGACATTGAGAGGGTTAAAGTGGCTTCAGGTCATTGTACACAAGGAGGGCTGATGAGATAGGAGCAGGTTACACAGGTAGGAAAACTTGAGGGACGGGAGGACTTTACATAGATAGGGAGGTCTGTTAGGATGGTGAATAATTGTAGCTCCCTTGGTGGTGCAGGATGGGAGGCAGGAATGCCATAGGGATTGAAGGTTACAATGATATCATGTGCTCCAGGGTGTGGAGGAGGATACGCAGATGGCTGAGGCTGGAAGATGTTACAGTGATAGGGTGGTCTGTAGGTATTGTGAAAGATGACAGAAAGAGGAATTATTGTAACGATGGGTGGAGGAGATTTCTGTGATAGGGCAGGTCATCCCGTCTGGAGCATTTTATAGTGACAGGGAGGCAGTCAGCATCGGAGTAAGATTTAAATATGTAGAGGGATTGTAGGGAGGGGAGGAGGTTACAGAGATTGGAACTGTACTCAGAGTTAGAAGTATTTAAGGCACTGTCTCAGATGAGCTGGACCTAAAAGTCTGTTTCCTTGGTGTAGGACTCTATGCTATGACAACAGAGTGGAGGAAATGAAATAAAGAACAGAAGGATCCCAGGCTTCAATACCACCGTCACTCGGGAGGCCTGCCTTTGCCGCTATTGTACTGATGCTCACTAAGACCGCACAGGCCTGGATTGATAACTGTGAACCCCCTCTGCTGTATCAGGAAGGCTCAGTACAGCTGAGCTGAAAGTAATCATCTGACAAGAGGGTGGACATTGAGGATGTGGATTGAGCCTGGGAGCTTTATGCTATGTGTTAACCCTTCAGCACTGTATCTATGGCATGTCCTGTGATCTGAATATTCTCGCCGTTTAACTGTTCCCTGCTCTGTTCACTGTGAGTGATCTTAACTCGCAATAGGATTTATTGAAGGCCCCAGACCTCCCTCCCCTCCGGCTGACCAATTGCCTTCAATGAGGTGATGGACGAGACATGCAGCAACTGGGAAGTTTATTGAGTCAGGGCCTTCCTGAGTACCTACAGGAGAGAGAGAAATAGGCAGAATGGGAAATTAGACTGATGCAGTGAGGGATACGCAAGGAGAATGTCACTGTGTTCCATAGAGATCTGGAAAATCCCAGTCTCCATCCCTAGCCTGGGCTGCTGCGTTTCTCTGAAGTCGATAGTCCAGTTGGCTCAGGATCTGGAGTAGCTGCAAGAATGAGAGGCACTGACAGAGGCAACAATTAGACCAACAAAGTGAGGGATATCACATGGAGAGACACTGAGTGATCAGAGTGCTGGAAGATTTCAGGATCACACAATGGTCATGATGAACGGGTTTTGATTCCTGGTGCACTGGAATCATTACTCAGTGATGGATGAGCTATGAGCGGGAGAGGCGATGTACTCGTGTTCGTCTCATCAGACTGTTCATCGACCATTTAATGCCGGTGTCAGCTATACCCATCTAACTGCTTAATATCATTCAAGGAAAGAAATCTGTTATCGAAAAAGGTCTGGCCTACATGTGACTCCAGACGCAGAGCAAGGAGGTTGACTCTCAACTGACTTCCGAAATGATCCAGCAAGCCACTCAGCTCAAGGGCAGCTTGAGGTGGGAAGAAATGCTAACCAGCCAGCGACAGCAACACCCCACAAGTCAATTTAAAACAACACTGCTAGGAGCAGTTTCCTGGCCAATCATGTAGGTAGGTTTATAGTTTAAACTGTCAGAAAGGATGCAGTGACAGGATTCAGTTGAAAGGAACATTCCAAATCCAAAGAGAAAAGGTGAAGCATCAGAACAGCATGAGGACGTGACTGAATACCAGCAGAAAGGAACGGGAAGGGACAGAGTTTAACTAAAACTCTACATCAGTAAATTAGACTGTGACAGTTAAGTCTAGGAAATTGACAAGGTATCTTCAATAAGACAATAGGCTTGTGACACAGAGATAAATAAGATTTGATCACCAGAAAGGCTTGGTTACAGGAGAAACAATAGGTGGAACATAAATATTCACTTGTACACATCCTTGAGGTGTCTCAGGCAGAATGGGAGTGCAAGATATGTAACCCTGACAGTAAGGGGTAACAAACGCATTACAGAGGAGGAATATGGCCTTAGGTTATGCAGCTGAATCAGCCTGAATGCAGATTCTGGGTAACACGTGTCAAAACCACAAGCAGAAGAACATTTTTTAGGCTGCCTAATAGTATTTCATTGCTCAACACTGTTGCACATGCCAATTAATTCCTGGGTAATGCTAAGACACTGCGATAATTTTGGGAGACTTCAATCTCTGTCAAACATGATATTCTTAGAACACCTATTCAAATGTTTTTGTCAGTGTTTCTTTGAATAACACTTTTCGCAAATGACCAGGGACGTGACTATCTCAGAAAGACAGTTGGGTGAAAACGCTGAGTGAAGGAGTGATGTCACACTGAGATATCCTGTGGGAAATTTTAGTATAGTGGAATTCAGCGAGATGATGCATTTTTGAAGTGACCATAAAGCTCACCTTACAATCACAACCAAAGCCATTTACATGTGTTTGAGAGGAGAACTGACCAAGGTAAACAGGGGAAACAGTGAAGTGTATGGCTGGAAATCGACAGTGGAAAACATTTACAGTCATAGAGATGGACAGCACAGAAACCGGTCCTTCGTTCCAACTCGTCCACGCCACCCACATATCCTAACACAATCTCATTTCATTTGCCAGCCCTTGGCCTAAATCCCTTTCAACGCTTCCTGTTCGTATACCCATACAGATGCCTTTTAAATGCAGTAATTGTACCAGCCTCCACCACTTCCTCGAGCAGTTCATTCCATACACGCACCACCTCTACATGAAAAGGTTGTCCCTTCGGTTCTTTTTATTTCTTTCCCCTCTCACCCTAAACCTAGGCCGACCTGTTCTGGACTCCACTACCTCAGGGAAAATATCTTGTCTGTTAATCCTATTCATGCCTCTCATGATCGTATAAACCTCTATATAGTCACCCCTCAGCCTCAAAAAGCCCCAGTCCCTTCAACCGCTCCCTGTAGCTCAAATCCTTAAATCATGGCAACATCCTTTACAACATTCTTCCGATAGGGAGGAGACAAGAATTGCACGCAATATTCAAAAAGTAGCTTATCCAATGTCCTGTACAGCCAGTACATGACCTCCCAACTCCACAACTCAATGCTCTGATCCGTAAACGCAAGCAGACCAAACAACTTCTTCACTTTCCTATATATCTGGGATTCTACTTTCAAGGAACTATGAACCTGAACTCCAAGGCCACTTGGTCCAACAACACTCCCTAGGACCATACCATTAATTGCATACGTCCGGCTAAGATTTGCTTTCTCAAAATTCAGCACCTCACTTTTTTCTAAATTAATCTACCATCTGCCTATCTCAGCCCATTGGCCCATCTGATTCAGATCTCATTGCAATCTCAGGTAACATTATTAGCCGTGCTCTCGACCTCCAACTTCGGTGTCACTTGCAAGCTTTCTAACTGTACCTCCTATGTTCACATCCAAATCATTTATATACATGATGAAAATAGTAGACCCAGCACCGATCCTTGTGGCACTCCATTGGTCACAAGTCTCCAGGTTGCAGAACATCCCTCCACCACCATAGTCTGTCTTCTACTTCGAGCTAGCTCCGTATCCAAATAGCTGGTTTTCCAAGTATTCCATGAGATTTAACTTTGCTCACCAATCTTCCACAAGGAACATTTTCGAACACCTTATTGAAGTCAATATCCCTCACGTTGACTGCTCTGCCCTTATCAACCCTTTTAGTTACTTCTTCAAAAACTTCAATCAATTTCTTGAGACATGATTTGCCATGCACAAAGCAATGCTGACTGTCCCTAATTCGCACTGCTTTTTTAAACACATGCAAATCCTGTCCCTCATGATTCCCTCCTTCAACTTACCTACCACTGACGTCAGGTGAACCAGTCTGCAGTTCCCTGGTTATTCATTAACATTTTGCTTAAATAGTGACACCACGTTAGCCAACCTCCAGTCTTCTGGCACATCATTTGTGACTATCGATGATACAAATATTTCAGGAAGGTACCCAGCAATCACTTCCTGAGTTTCTCACAAAGTCCGGGGGTACACCTGATCAGGACCTGGTAAGGTCCGAGGGAGTGTGGCTGATCAAAGAGACCTTGGAGTGCAGGTTCCTAGCTCCTTGAAAGTGGAGTCGCAGGTAGATAGGATAGTTAAGAAGTCGTTTGGTGTGCTTTATGTTATTGGTCAGAATATAGAGTACAGGACTTGGAAGGTTATGGTCTGGCTGTAGAGGACATTGCTTCGGCCACTGTTGGAATATTGTGTGCAATTCTGGTTTCCTCCCTATCAGAAAGATGTTGTGAAACTTGAAAGGCTTCAGTAAAGATTTACAAGGATGTTGCCAGGGTTGGAGAATTTGAATTACAGGGAGAGGCTGGGCAGGCTGAGGCTGTTTTCCCTGGAGCTTCGGAGGCTGAGGGGTGATCTTATAGATGTTTACGAAATTATGAGGGGCATGGATAGGATAAATAGACAATGTCTTTTCCCTGGGGTAGGGGTGCCCAGAACAAGAAGGCTTAGGTTTAGGGTGAGAGAGGAAAGATATATCAGATTCCTAAGGGGCAACTTTTTTCACACAGAGGATGGTACGTGTAAGGAATGAGCTGCCAGAGGAAGGGGTGGAGGCTGGTACAATTGCAACATTTGGATGGCTATATGAATCGAAGGGTTTGAAGTGATATGGGCCAGTTGCTGTGAGGTGGAAGTAGATTGGTTTGGGATATCAGGACGGCATGGACAGGTTGGACGGAATGGTGTTTTTACATGCTGTACATCTCTGTGAATCTATGACCTGATAAGGTCCTGGGGATTTATTCAACTTTCGTTGTTTGACAACTAACACCTTCTCCTCTGTAATGTGGACATTTGCAAAGTTGACCCTATCTATTTTCCTACATTCTACATCTTCTATATGCTTCTGCACAGGAAATAGTGATGAATAACACTTGCTAAGTATCTCCCACATCTCCTGCAGCTCCACGTGCAGGCTGCCTTGCTGATCTTCGAGGGGCCCTACTCTCTCCCAAGTTACCATTTTGTCCTTTACGTTTTTATAAAAACCCTTTGGATTCTCCTTAACCCTATTTTTCAAAGCCATCTCGTGCCCACTTTTCGCCTTCATGATTTTCTGCTTTAGTATACTCCTCCTGCCTTTGTATACTTCTCCGGATTCACACTCTCTCCTGAGATATGTTTACGTCTTTTTCTTAACTGAAACCTCGATTTCTCTCCCCATCCAGCATTCCGGACACCTACAAGCCTTTCCTTTCACCCTAACAGGATTACGTCTCCTGTGGCTTGCCTTCTGTTCGCATTGTTAAAGGCTTCCCAATTCCCAATGATAAAAGTTTCATTCTCTCAAAATGGAAACTCCCCAATTCCTGCATCTCGCGAAACTGCCACTTGAAAATAATGACAAAATAAAGAACATTCCAAAGGAAGGCTTCGATGAGGTGAGACCTGGTCAGGAACATAGATCTGGCGGTTACCAGATGCACGGAAAGTACTTTCTACCAGAGCAGCACCAGGTCAGTGTCAGGCACACAGACAGAATGGCAAAATACATTCACATCTGAACTCCCATCTCACAGCCGTGGAATCTGAAGAGTTCACAGATATTCTGGAGAGTTATGTGGATATCAGGAGTATTTCTGTGGCAAAAAGAGGTTTCAGTAATTTTGAGCATATACTCCTTAATACTAATAAAGGAGCTTACAGAGGTAAGGAGGATTGTCAGGACTTGAAGAAGTTTCCCAGTTGGAGTGTTGGATGGATTGAACGAAGTTACCAAGATAGGGAGTGTTTAAGGTTGAAGGATTCAGCAGACAACCTTTACAGGGAAAAAGGCAGGATTCTTGACATTCTGGAGTAACAGAAGAATCTTGGTGTCCACCTCCATTGATCCCTCAAACCTGCTACTCACGTTGATAGCCTTGTTCAGAAGGCATATGGTGTGCTGGTTTTATTAGCAGGAGGATTGCGTTTAAGAGCTACGAGGTTGCGCTGCAGCTCTATCGATCCCTGGTTAGACAGCACTGTGTATATTGTATTCAATTCTGGTTGCCTCATTATCAGAAAGATGTGGAAGCATAACAGAGGGCGCAGAAATTTATCAGGATGCTGCATGGACTGGAGGGGGGATCCTATGAAGAAAGGTTGAGGTAGTTAGGGCTTTTCTCATTGGAATGAGAGAGGATGAGAATTGACTTAATAGAGATAAAGGAAATGATTTGCGATTTAGATAGAGCCGATAACCAAATACTTATCCCACTGCAACAATGGAAATAACGAGGGGGCATAAATTAAAGGTGATTTGAGGAAGATTTATTGGAGATTTTAGAGGTGGGTTTTTTAACATAATGTAGCCGGTGTGTGAAATGCACTGCCGACAGTGGTAGTAATGTCTGGTACATTAGGTACATTTAAGAAACTTAGATAGTCAAATGGATGATAGTAAAATTTATGGTCTGTAGGATAAAACGTCAGCACAACATTAAGGACCGAAGGGCCTGTGCCGTGCTGTACTGTTCTACGTTCGAACGAGGGAGGGTCACAATGGCACAAAGAGGTTTCAGAAAGCTGGACAGGCTGGGATCTGAATGAACAAACACAAATGTGAAGGGTAGCTAGGTTTATCGAAGGTAACAGAGAGAGCAATGGTCTGATCTGGAGCGGATGACCCAAACTGGGAGGGGTGTTGGACTGGAGGTGGTTTTATAGGGAGGGAGGAGCATCGTGTCACAGAAATGTGGAGAGCCGTAGGGCTTGCAGGTGTTCATGGAGAGGGGGAGATTGGGAGGGACGGAGCAGTTTGCAGGGAGAAGGATGTTGGTAGGATGGTGCGTTTTAGACAGACAGGAGTGTTTTAGGTGAATGGAACTGATTATGGAAACCAAGACGGTTTTATAGATTATAAGAACACACATATATATGCAGGTCAGTTTTGACTGAAGTTGTTTGACGTTATAGAAAAGCTAAGGTTCCGCAGATTACTTAGATATAGAGAGTGTGGAATCGGACATTTTTACCATGAAATAAGGACAGCAATTTTGTTGGAGCCAGTTACACAGATAATGAAGCATTAGTATCCTTCAGTAATTTAGTCGAAGTGGGAAGGTTTGTAGGGGACGGTGACATTTACACAGATAGGGATGTAAGAGCTGAAGAAGGTTATGCAGATGAGAAGATGAATGGAGAGACTGGAGGAACTTACATTGACAGGATGGGACATAGCCACGTGATGTTACACAGATAGTGAGTCTTTTCAGAACTGGATCAGGACAGTCACAGGCATTGGAGTGAGCTCTACAGATTCTGACTGCAGCAGGGACCTGAGAAGATTGCAGGGTGTCCACGGATTGATCGTGTCTTTAGGACTGGAAGAAGATACGGATAGCTTAAACTCAATGTATGCTGTTTTCTTTTTCCTGAACAGAGACTCAATATCCCTCATCAGCCAGGGATCCCAAAACCTTCCAACTTTTCCCTTCACTATACCGGGCCCTGGATTCTTAAGATCATACTTATACAAACCTCCCGTTTGCAAGTCATTCCTTTTCCTTCAAACAGACTTACCCAATTGATGGTAATCATAATGTGGAGCAGCTAGTGTTGGACTGGGGTGGACAAAGTTAAAAATCGCACAACACCAGCTTACAGTCAATCAGGTTTATTTGGAGGTACTAGTGCACTGCTTCTTCATCCATTGGCTGTGCAGCAAAATGGTTAGGCATAGAATTTATAGCAACAGGATTGCAGTGTCATGGAATGTAATATCGAAAAATTTCGTTTCAGCCTTTCATCTTTAAGATCACCTGCATTTCGAAAGCTGGCGCTTTGAAATAAACCTGTTGGACTATAACCTGATGTTTTGAGATTTTTATTTCATCCAATCGTGCCTAATAGCCACAAACATGGCCCTACTCCAGTTTAAGAGTTTAATATGTGAACCAGTCTCATCTTTTCCCATAACTATGTTAAAACAAAGACAGTTGTGGTAACTGGACCCAAAGTGCTCTCCGACTGACACTTCAGTAACTTGCCCAACCTCGTTTGCTGAGGAGAGGTGAAGTGTTGCATCCACCTGAGCAGAGTAGGCCTTTTATATCTTGATTTTGGAAGCTCTCTTGGACACCTCTGACAAATCCCACCGCATACGGGCCTTTTACACGACAGATGGCCCAGTCAAGCCAGGGCAAGATAAAATCTCCAAATACGACTACACTATTATATCTTACAAGTACTTGCAAGCTCTCCTCACATTTGCTCCTCTAGTCTCCGCTGGCTCTTTAGGAATCTAGACCACTGTGCCAACAGAGCTCCCACCCCTGATTTGTTTGTAACTTCGAACCACATGGCCTCATTTGATGACTCTTTAAGAGTATCCTCTCCAAGCACTGTTGTTCCGACCTCCCTTATCAAAAGGACAGCTCTCCCTTCTCACTTACGAGACCTCCTGTCACGCCTGTAGCTTCTGCATCCTGGAACACTGAGCTGACAGTCCTGCCCTTCTCTCAGCCATGTTTCTGTTATGGCTATAATATCACAGTGCTCTGAGTCAATCCATGTTCTGAGCTCGTCTGCCTTACAAGTCAGACCTCGTATGTTGAAATAAATGCACTTTAAACCAAAAGTCTTTTCCCTCCCTTGACTGTGCCCCTGCATATCCTGAAAAGTAAACTTGCTCTCGATGACATGCATTTTTTCCATTGACTGGTCGATGAGCGCTCTCTTATTCAAAGTCCCTACCAAACTAGTTTAGACCCTCCCCAGGTAACACTAACAAATCTTTCCCCCAGGGATACTGTACCCCTTGTATAGATCACCTCTACGCCAGAAGAGATGTCAAAGATCCAAACCTAACCCCTTCCTCCAGCGCCTCATCCACACACCTATCTAAACTATCTTTCTATTTCTATCCTCAATGGGACAGGTGGTACTGGCAATAATCTGGAGATCACTTCCCTTGAGGTCATCCTTTTTAACATCTTATGTAACTCCTGATACTCATTTCACAGGACCCCATCCCATTGGTCCACATGACCGAGGCAGACAATGTGCACAATGACTTATTGTTACTTGTCCTCCCCTTCAGAAAGTTCAGTAACCGCTCAGAGACATCCTTGACCCTCGCACCTGGAAGGCAGCATAACATCCTAGGGTCTTTTCTGAAGCTACACATTCTCCTGTCTTTCCCCGTCACAACTGATTCTCTTATCAGTATCACTATCATTAGAGAGGATCTGGTAAACAGAGACTGGAAGCTCTGTCTGCAGTTCGGTCTATATTTGGAAAGTGGGAGTATCTTGAAGTGATACAGTGAGAATTCAGGGCCAGTACGTTCATGATGAGGGAATGGCAAAGACAGCAAGTCCAGAGAATACTGATCAAGTGATATCATGAGTTTGATAAAGAAAATTCAATGCAATAAAAATAGGCAAAGCCATTCAAAAGTATAGTGTGTCCAAGGGGGTCCTTAGAAATAAGGGGCAAATAATGGTCATAAAATATCCTTGTCAAATGCTATCAAGAAAAAAGCCACAATGTACTTTATCAATATAGTTAGAATAAGAGGGTGACTGAAGAAAGAGTGAGGCCTATTAGAAATTAAAGGAACAATCTGTGCATGGAGCCAGAGGAAGTAGGTGAGATCTTCAATGAATACTTCGCATGTGTATTCACACTGCAGAAAGACATTGTAGCCAGGGATTTCAGTTGGGATAGTGAAGTCCTAGAACATGTTAAGATCTATCATGAGGTGGTATTAAATGTTTTCACCGGCATAATGCTTTGGGAGCTAAGGGAGGAGATTGATGGGGCACTGGCGGATATATTTAATACTTTACCGCCCACAAGTGAAGTGCCCAATGACTGGAGGATAGCGAATGTGGTTTCTTTGTTCAAGAAGGGCAGCAGGGATAGGCCAGCTAATTGCAGAGCAACTAGTCTGACACCAGTGAGATGGACATTATCGGAACAGGTCTGAGTTTAAATCAACACTGCAAAGGTAAAGATCATCTCTGGCTCAATCATCACAGATTTGGTAGAGGAAAATGCTATCTGAGAAATTCAGTGGAGATTTTTTGAAATGGTGTCTAAAAATATTGAGAAGGGCAGTGCAGATGGTGTGGTTTAAATGGAGTTGACTAAGGCCTTTGACAAGGTCCCACATGGAAGGCTGGTCCAAAAGGAAAGAACTAATGGGATCGAAGGAAAGTTGGTAAATTGAATATACAAATAGTGGATGGACTTCTTCGTGTTTGAAATTATTTCCTCAGTGGGTGTACCACAGGGATCTGTGCAAGAACCATCGTTTTTGTATTCTGTGCATTGACAACTCGGATGTGGACACCAGAGGAATTATTAGTAGGCTTGCAGATGACATGAAAGGTGAGGGTGTTGTCCACAGTGAGGTGAATGGTCTCAGTATCCAGTCCGATATCGTTCACATGATAATCTGAGCAGAGTTTAGTAGTGATCGAAGTGAGTTAATACCCTGTGGAAGGAATGATGAGCGAACGACAGAGAGTATGAATGTTAGGTCCTTGGGGAGTACTGAGGAGCATAGGGACATTGGTGGGCAAGTCCATAGATCCCTGAAGGTGTCAGCACAGGGAGACAGGGTGGGGGAATGGACCTGATCTGGGGTGGGAGGGGGACCAACATCATCGCCGGTAAAATTGCTGGAACGGCTTGAGAGAATATAAACTCGTCTGGCAGGAAGTTGGACCTTAATCTGTCATAAAGCCAGATAGAAGTTTGAGGCTGGTACACAAGTTAAAGAGAGCAATTTCAACAGACAAGGCAGGCAAGAACATAACAGTGAATGGTTCAAAAAAACCTGATGATTAAACTGCATTTATTTCAATGCAAAGGGCCTGACAGTGAAGGAAGGTTAACTAACGGGATGGATTGGAATATGGGACCGGGGGGATTATAGTCATTCCAGAAACACTGTTGAGGGAGGGACCGCATTGGCACTTCATTGTTTCAAGGTAGAGAGACCACAAGAAGCATCGAAAGAGTGGCAAGAGAAGAAGGACGCGTGGTGGTGGGTATTGATTGCATGAAACATCACAGCAATACTTAGAGACGATATTCCTGTGCGAACGCCCACTGTGTTAGATGAACTGTGAAATAAGAATGCGTCATCACTTTGATACGACTGTACTGAACCTGAATAACCAGTGGCAGACTGGGGAACAAGTATGTCGGGAGATCTCAAATATCAATCATAATAATAAGTCTGTTATGGTAGGGTTTTTTAAACTTTCTAATCCTAGATTGACATTGCCACTATTCAACATGAAGGAGGGGAGATTTTAGTAATTTCTTTCCAGAAAACTCCCAAACGGTATGTAAATGGCCCAACTGGAGTAAGGAGCAAAACCTTGGGAAACAAGGTAGGGAAAGGGACACAGGTGTTAGTGGGGAAAGTATTTTGCGAAAGTGACTACAATTCTATTAGTGTGAAAATAGCGATGGAAAAGGACAGGCCTGGTCCATAAGTGCAAGTTATAAAATGGCGCCAGAGCAATCTTGAGAGGATTAGACAGGAACTTTCAAAGGTTGATTACGGAGTCTATTTGCAGGAAGTCTGGCAAGTGAGAATATTTTAGAAATGAGATAAATTGAGTGTTCAATGCCAGCATATTCCTGTTAGTGTGCAGGTCAATGTTGTCAGCATTTAGAAACACTGGTTGACTGTTCAGTCTCCGGTCAAGAAATGTCAGGAATAGCTACCTGAATCAAGGGAACCCCTGAGGATCATAGGGGCTGCAGGAATACACTTTGGATGGAAATTAGGAAAACAGAAAGGGTACATGAAATAGCTTTGGCAGATAAAGGTCAGGGAAAACTAAAAATGACTGCATAAATGTATTAAGATTAAATGAGTAACGTGGGACAAAGTAGGGGCCCTTAAAGATCAATGAGGCCATTGATGTGTGGAACTGCAGGATATGGCTAAGACTGTAATCAAAGTTTTCATTCCAGACCTTACTGTGGACAAAGACTGGGGAACTCAGGGAACAAGAGTAATATGTTAGACCACTATTGTAGGATTCTGCAATTCCAGTCTCCCCTCTATAGGAAGGATGTCCTGAAACTTGAAAGGGCTCAGAAAATATTTACAAGATATTACCCGGGTTGGTTCTGAAAAAGCTGGGGTCACTGTCACTGGATCATCGGAGACTGAGGGGTGACTTGACAGAGATTTATATAAAAATGAGGGGTATGGATTGGCTAAACTTTCAAGGCATTTTTCCAGAGTTTGGCGAGTCTAAACCTAGAGGGCATAGGTTTAAGATTACAGGGGAAATGTTTTAAAAGGGACTGAAGGGACAGCGTTTTCACGCACACGGTGATGTGTGTATGGAATGAGCTGAGAGTGAAAGTAATGGAGACTGATATAATTACAACATTTAAAAGGTATCTGGATGGATATATGAGTGTTAAGTGTGTAGAAGTACATGGGTTAAATGCTGGAATATGGGATGGATATATTTCGATCTTCTGATCAGCCTGGATGAGTTGGGGTCCAAAGGGTCTAATTCTATGGTGTACATCTCTATGACTTAATAAGAGTGCATGTTATAGGAGAGGTAGTGCTGTAGGTTTTAAAACACAAAGATATGGAAAGCCCCAGGACCTCATTAAGTGTATCACAGGGCATTGTGGGATGCTAGGGAAGAAATAGTGGAGGCCCCAGCAAAGTTACTTGTACCATTGACAGCCATGTGCGATAGGCTGGAAGGCTGGATGGTGGCATAGTGGGCAGTGAAGGAGGTTTGCTAAGTTTACAAAGTAATCTTGATAATATAGGTGAATGGGCTGAAAAACTGGAAATGGAATTCAATCTGAGTAAAGGTGAGGTAATGCACTTGGTAAAATGAACAAGCGTTTGCAATTAATGTTCGGGCCTTGGTTTTACAGCATGGGACCTCCAGATTCAGCTACTTAATTCTTGAGTTTACATTACAGGATGGAAAAGGCAGTGCTTGGCAGGCATGACTGTTGCTCAGTCCATTGACTGGAGGACTTGGGACGCCATGTTGAGATTGTACGGACATTGGTGAGACCTCTTCTGCAATACTCTGCCCAGTTATAGGGAGGATACTGTTAAGCTGCAAAGGGTTCAGAAGAGATTTACCAGAATGTTGTTGGGTATAGAAGGCTTGAGGTCTGAAAAATTGCTGGATAGGCTGAGTCTTTTTCACTGGAGCCTGGAGGTTGAGTGGTGACCTTACAGAAGTTTATGAAAAAACTTAGATATCTAGATAGATTTTGAACAGTTGCCTTTTCCCCAGGATGGGGGAACCTTAAGAGGAGGGACCACATTTTTAAGGTTAGAAGAGAGAGATGTAAAAAAAAAACGACATGGGGACAAATTGTTACACAGATGGTGGATTGAGTGTGGAATGAACTTCCTGAGAAAGGATGTGGCTACAATTAGAAAGTTTAAAAAAAACATTTGGATAAGTACGTGAATAGGAAATGTTTGGATGGTTATGGGCTAGCAACAGTCAGGTGGAATTAGCTTAGTTTTAGATTACGATTAGTATCACCTGAAGGTTCAGTTCCCATGCTGTTTGGTTCCATGACAAGAATATTGTTTAATTCCTTTAAGAAAGGCTGCGATGAAAAGCCAGAGAACTAAAGACTAATTAGCCCTCAGTCAGTGGTGGGTAAGTTGTGAAAGTAATTCTGTCAGACATGAGTTACATGAATTTGGAAAGGGAAGGATTGATGAAAGATAGTCAGCACGGTTTTGTGCGTACAAAATCAGGACTCACTAAATTGATTGCTTTTGCTAAAGTGGTGAACATCTATTGCCTACACTAACGTCAGCTGGACCTTTGATAAGGTTTAGCATGATATGCTGGTTCGTAAGATTAGACCACATGGGATCAGGTGGAGCTAGTCAAATGGATAAAAAAAATGGCTTGACAGAAGATTACAGAGTGTGGGGCGAGAGGGATTTTGTTCAGAATGGAAGCCTGTGACTAGCGGTGTGCCATAAGGATCGCGTCTGGGTCCACTGATGTACATCATCTACATAAACAATTCGGTTGAGAATATAGGAGTCATTGTTCGTAAGTTTGTAGATGATCAAATTAATTTTGCAGTGGACAGTAAATACGGCTATTAAAGGGGATATTGACCAACTGGGCCAGTGGACCAAAGAATGAAAGATGGAGTTTATTTCAGGTGTTGGATTTTGTTAAAACAGGCCAGGGAGGACTAACACAGTTAATGGGATGTCTCTGGCCAGTGTTGTGGAACAGAGAGAGACCAATGGGTGTAGTTACATTGTTCCTTGGAAGTGGTATCACAGATGGATAGGGTGGTGAAAGCATCATTTGGTACACTTGCCCTAATTGGCCAGCACTTTGTCACATATGTTGGGGATATTTGTGACGTTGTCCGAAATATTTGCCTTGGGCAGAGAAGGCTACAGACTGACCTTATAAAGTTTTACAAAACCATGTGAGGCCTAAGAATGGTGAATAGCCAAGGGTAAATGAGTCCAAAACTATAGGGTAGAAGCGGGAGGTGAGAGGGCAAAGATTTAATGAGGGACCTGATGGCAACATTATCCACACAGGATGGTGTAACGGACTGCCGGGCACATGGGAGAAACAAAAACAATTACAGAGTGGAAACGACGTTTGGGAAGGCACGTGGAGAGGAGAAGGTTTGTAGAAGTATGGGCGAAACGCAGGCAAATGAGACTCGTTCACTATAGGAAACATGGGCAGCATTGGTGAGTTGGAACACAGGTTCTGTTTCCATGCTGCCCACTCCGTATCCAGTCAAAGAGGATTAGAGTATCGAAATAAAGCATGTTGTACACACTGAAGCAAGTTACAGCGATCAGGGTGGTTGTCTGGAATGCAGTACCTTTCAAAAATATGGAGGGACTATCGGGCAGGGAGGAGCTTCACGGGACAGGAACTTTTATAGGAGTTAAAAATTATTGAAGACACTGGTGTATAAACCATGCCATAGATAGTGTTGCAGAGTAATGAGTCTCAGTACAGTGTTGGAGGGAGAACAGAAAGATCCCAGTCAGCATTCCAAATTTCACGTCAGAGGCCTGCTTCGACCTCTTTTGTGACCAGCTGTTGTACTGATGCTCACTAAGATAGCACAGGCCTGGATTGATAACTGTGAGCTCCCGATGCTGTCTCAGTACAACGTAAGTTAAAGTAGACGTGGTGATTGTGCCTAGGGTATGTCTGTACAGTTCTCCCCCTACAGCACTGCATCTGTGTTATGTCTTGTTAGCCGATGTTTGGATCCCTCTCATTGTTCTCTGCTCTGTGCAATGTGAGTGATCTTAAATTACTGCAGGATTTAATGAAGGCTCCAGATCTCCCTTGCCTTTGTCCCTCTGGCTGACCAAACATCTGCAATGTGGTGAAGAACGAAGTACACAGCAAGTGGGAAGTCTATTGAGTCAGGAAGTTCCTGAGTACCTACAGGAGACAGAGAGATAGACAGAATGGGAAATTAGTTCGATGCAGTGAGTGTTGTACATTGAGAATGGCAATGAGTCCCACCGATATCTGGAAATTCTCAAACTCCATCTCTGGCCTGTGCTGTTGCCTATCTCTGGAGTGGAGATTTTAAAAAAATCCATTCGGATGGATCCACTGGACATGTGGTGGGATAAGTGTCCTGGCCAATCATGTCGGTAGGTTTATGGACAGGGCTGTAAACTGACAGAGAGGATGCAGGGACAGGGTTCAGGTGAAAGGAGCTTTCCAAGTGCAAACAGAAAAGGTGACGAATTGGAACAGCATGGGAATGCGTCTGAAGACAAACAGAAATGAACAAGATGGGACAATGTTTAACTAAAACTGTACATCAATGTATCGGTTTATAACAGGAAACTGTGGGAAAGAGTTTTTTTTGGAATGGACGAAGTCTCATCAATAAGGTAGATGGATTTGTGACACAGACAGAAAAGAGATTTAGACACCAGGGAGACGTGGTTACAGGGCGAACAAAAGGTGGAACATAAATAATCAATGGTTCACAACCTTGTGCAAACTCAGGCAAAATTGGCAACGCTAACAATAATGAATAACAAAACCATTACAGAGAAAACACGTGCTCTCAGATCATGAAGTAGAGTCAGTCTGAATGTAAAAATGGCTATTACTTGTCAAGGACAAAAACAGCAGAACAGTTTTTAGCCACTAAACAATATTTAGTTCCTCATCATTGCAATAAACAGGAAGTCATTGGAATTTTTAATAAAGGCAGTGTGATAATTTTGGGATTCTTCAATATTCACATAAACTGGGACAGTCGCACTGACAACAGTGATATTGGAAGAGGAGTTATGAGAATTAGATTTCAGTGTTTCTTTTAATAACACATTGTGCATCTGGCTAGGGACGTAACTATCTCAGATCGACAGTTGTGTGATGGCACTTAGTGAAAGACTAATGTCACCTGGAGAGATCCTCTGGGAAATTTTGATAAAGTGCAGTTTAATGGGATATAAAGTTTCAAACTGACTCACAGAAAGGACAAGCTACATCTAGAAACAAAAATAAACAATAATATGGGTTTGGGAGAACTGACCAAGGTAAACAGGCTAAACAGATTGAAACATGTGTCTGTAACTGAAAAGTGGAAAACATTTGAAGGAACAGTGTAAAACTCTAACAAAAGGACATTCCATTGAAACAGACAAAACCTCAGCAAGAAGTCCCCACTGGTTCCTCACTCAGAACAAAATTGATCTTATTAGATTATCAGGCTGAGAAGATCACTAAACATTACTTAGATTCCTGAAGGAAGAGAGGGTTTTAGGAGTAAGTTTTAAAGGATTGTAAGTTCTCTGCTAGCAGAAGGAAGTCAGATGGAAGGGGAATCAATGTCAGGGCTTAATGTCAAAGAAGGAACAGGGAGAGGCGAAGGTTCTGGAGGTGGTGAGAGTGTTAAAGAGAGTGCTCAGGGTCTGAATGGTTTTACAAAGCCAGTACGAATTGCTGCAACTGGAATCGTTTGCAGGGGTAGAGAGGGACATTTGTATTTTTATTTATTCATTCATGGGAGTTGGATGTCATTGCTTGGACCAGCATTCTTTTCCCCCATTGCTTATTACCCAGAGTGTAGCTCAGAGTCAGCCATATTGCTGTGGGTCTGGATTCAAATGTTAGCCAGACCAGTTTAGAATATTTGATGTCCTTCCCTGAAGGATGTAAATGAACCAGATGAGTTCTTCCTGCTGATCAACATTGGTTTCATGGTGGCCTCAGCAATGTATTGTAGAGATTCAACATGACATCCTTTTCCTCCTCTCAATGCTCTGACCAATCAAGGCAACCATCCCAAACGCCTGCTACACCAGCCTGTGTACCTGTGACACCTCTTGCAAAGAACTGTGTAACTGTATCCCTGAGTCTCTGACTGACAACACTACCCAGGGCCCGAACATTAATTGTGCAAGTCCCACCCTGGTTTGTTGACCAAAATGGAAAACTTCACATTTATCGAATTAAACTCCATCTGCGATTCTTCATGCCACTCTCCTAGCACTACTGTTAATCCTGTTGTATCACAGATAACCTTCTTCGCTGTCCACATTACCTGCAATTTCAGTGCCACTCAAAACACTTACTTACCAGGAAACCAATGCTCCCATCCAAACCATTTATCCAAAGGACAAACAACAATGGACCTGTTACAACTCTGGTTACAAGCGTCCAGTCAGAAAAAACAACATGTCTCCCATCACCCTCTGTCTGCTACCATCAAGCCAATTTTTTACACAGTTGACTAGCTCCTCCTAAATGCCGCATCATCTTACACTGATCTGAGCTTATTACCCAGTTTGCCATAGGGAAGGTAGAACACAGAGCAGTGCAGTTTAAGACTCTTCGGCCATGATGCCATGCCAATCTTTTATCCGACTGTCAGATTAAACTAAGCTACATACCCTTCATTTTACTTTCATCCATGTGCCGATCCAGAAGTATATTAAATGTCCCAAATGTATCGAATTTTACTGCCACCGCAGGCAGTTAATTCCACTCACCTACCACTCCATATGTAACGAACCTACCTCTGAAATCTCCCCTTAACCACCCGCTAATCACCTTAAAATTATACCCACTTGTAATAGCTAGTTATGTCAGGGTGTAAAATATCTCTCAATATTCACTCTCACTGTGCCTCTCATCATCTTGTTCACCTCTGCCAAGTCACTACTCACCCTTCTTCAGTCCAATGAGAAAAGCCTTAACCCCCTCAACCTTTCTTCATAATGCATGCTTTCCAGTACAGGCAGCATCCAGGCAAATCTCCTCTATACCCACTCTAAAGCTTCCACATCCTTCCTATAATGAGGGGACCAGAACTGAACACAATAATCCAAGTGGGGGTCGAACCATGGCTCAATAGAGCTCAATCTCAATCTATAGAGCTTAAAACTCAATCTCCAAGCTAATGAAATCCAACACAATATATTCCTTCTTAACAAGCCTATCAGCTTGGGTGGCAGCTTTGAGGGATCTATGGATGTGAAACGCAAGATCCATCTGTTCCTCCACACTGCCAAGGATCCTGCCTTTAACCCTGTTTTCTGCATTCCAATGCAATAATCCAAAATGAATGACTTCATACTTTTCCAGATTGACCTCCCATCTGCCACATGTCAGCCCAGCTCTGCACCCTGTCAATGTCCCGTTGCAACCGACAACAGCCCTCCACACTATAAACCATTCCATAAACCTTCGTGTCATTGCCAAACTTACTAACCCACTCTTCCACTGACACATTCAAGTCATTCGTAACATCATAAACAGCAGATGTCCTGGAACCTCTCCCTGCAGACAACCACTGGTCACTGAGCTCCAGGATGAATGTTTTCCATCTCTCATCAACCTCGGTCTTCTGAGGGCCAGTAATTCAAAATCCAGACAGACGGGTTCCTCTGCATCCCATGCCTCGGTACTTTCCCAATGAGCCATAAAATTATTTTGTCGTATCCTCAAAGGATTCAATAACATTTCTAAGTCAATACCTGCCCCTTATAATGCCATGCTGACTATCTCAAATGAAACTATGGTTTTCCAAGGAATCAGAAGTCCTGTTTCAGAGTCCTCTACAATAATCTACACACCACAAACATATAACTGTCAGGTCTGTAATTCCCAGGACTTTCTGTATTCCCTTTCATGAACCAAGTAAATAACATTTGTCAACCGCCAACCATCTGGTACAACTCCAGTGAATAGTAAGGGCGCAAAGGTCATCGACAAGTGCACAGCAATCTGTTCCCTCGATTCATATAGTAACTTTGCACGCATCCAGTCTGGCTCAATGGACATATCTCTACTTATCTTTTACAAAATTCTCAGAACATGCTCCCTCTTAACATCCACCTGTTTACGTATAGCAATCCTTCACACAAAGTCCTCACAAATGACAAGGACCCTCTCAGTAGTGAATACTGAGGCATAGTATTCAACAAAGACCTCCCCTACCTTCTCAAATGTCAGGCACAAGTTCCTTCCACTATCCCTGATCGGCGCTACCTTCACTCTGGCCATGCTCTTATTCCTCACATAAGTAGAGAATGCCTTACGGTTTTGCTTAATCCTTCCCAATAAAGTTTTTTTAATGCCCCCTTCTAGTTGTTCTAAGTCGATTCCTCAGTTCCTTCCTGGTACCTGCAGAGAGTCCCTACAGTGTGGAAAAAAGGCCATTTGGCCCAACGCCTCCATATCAACCCTCCAAACAGTGCCTCAGCCAGAAGCATCCCCCGCAACCTAATTCTTTCCAAATGTCCTGACTAATGCGTCAAACGGACACATCCGTGAATACTATGGGTAATGTCACATGGCTGAGTCACCTAACATGCACATCCTTGGTCTGTTGGGGGAAACCGGAGCACCTGGAGGAAACCCACGCAGATACACGGAGAATGTGTAAACTCCTCGCAGACTGTCACCTGAGGCTGGAATCGAAATGGAGTCCGTGGTGCTATGAGGTAGCAGTGCTCACCACTGAGCCATCGTGGCTGCTCCATGTTACCCTCTAGAAACCTGTCTGACCCTTGCTTCCTCAACCTTAAATAAGCTAACTTTTTCCTTAGACTAGATGTTCTACATCCCTTCGAACCTTGTTAAATGCTCCACTTAAGTCCATGTGGACAATGTCCAATGCTCTGCCTTCCATCTATCTCTTGGCCACCTCCTCGAAGAGTCAATCCAGTTTGTGAAACACGGTTCTTACACTCAAAAAGTCATGCTGACCATTTCGAATCAGCCCTTGCTTTGCAAATATACGTGATACCTTTTCCTCGGAATCTCCTCCAACAACTTACCCAACACTGGGCTCTAATTCCCTGGCTTTTCTCTGCAGCCCGTAAGTGATCGAACACTTCCGATACCTCACTGCATCTGTTATTAATATAAAAATCTCTGTTACGGTCACTGCAATCTCTCCCCTAGCTTCCAGCAATATTTTAGCATAGACCTAATGAACTAACGAGGATTGATCTAACTTTATTTGTTTTAAGATTCCAGCGCTTTCTCTTCCCTGTTGAGGATTATTTCAGAGACATCACTATTTATTTCCCCGAGATCCCGAGATTCCATGTCTTTCTTCACAGTAAATATTGACAAGACTATATTGCGTAATATCACACCCATTTGCTCTGGTACCACAGATAGGCGACCTTATTTATATTTAAGAGGCCCTATTCTCGACCAAGTTACTCTTTAGCTCTTATTGAAACTTGCATAAAGGCTTCTGATAATTGAAATATACCATATCACCTGTACCACTACACACCACCTACAACATTATATTCGTGCCAATTATATTCACACCAACAAATTCAATCCAACAGGCTCAAAAACAAATTACCTTTCATAAAATATGTATCTAAGTGGCCAGTTATTGTATATTGAGATATCCTTTCTAACAATTTCAGTATGCTCCCGACTTACTGTCCGGCTAACAGTATTTAGTTTCAAACTGACAGCAGAAAGAGTTATGTGAGTTCTTGCTCATCAATCTCAAAAAGGTAGCTCACAGGATCAGCAGATAATAGAGAAGGAAAATCAAATAATAACATTTATTATAAAGGGAATGTTGTCTAAACATAGGGAGGTCAAGCTATATATCTGCAAGGTACAATTCAATCCACACCTAGAATATTATGAACGGTGTGAGTGCCCGAAGGAAAGATATGCATGTATTGGAGGCAGAGCAGAGAAGGTTCACTCTGCTGATCCTGGGAATAGAGGAATTTTCTAATGGGAAGAGGTGGACTAGATTGACGTTGAACCCATTGAAGTTTAGAAAATGAGAGAGAAATGGAATGAAACATGCAAGATTCTGAGGGCCTCTGATCGGGCAGATGCTGGGAAGTTAGACCCTTCTGCCCACCATGCCTGTGCTGTGCAAGATGCCATTCTAACTCATACCATCTGCCAGCACTTTAATCTGGACAAGTGTGAGACGATGTCAAAGTCAAAAAGAAAGTTAAGATACTGAGGGACATTGATATACAGAAGGATCTTTGTGCAAGTCAGTAATTTTGTCCGTATCACTCTATTCTCTACCTGTTCAGGTTTCTGTCTAAATGCCACTTCAAAACTTTACTCACATTTCTGCTTCTATGACATCCCTCGGTAACCTCCACTCTCTATGCAAAAACAAAACTTGCCTCACACAACACACCCATATAAAAACATAGACAACGTGCTGATAAATCCCTTTTGCACCCTGTTCAAAGCCTCGCATCTTTCCTTTTGTGTGAACATGAGAATTGCACACTGCACTCCAAACAAATGTTATTTATAATTACAATATCAGATGAAAACCACTATACTCAACGCTGTGGCCGATGAAGACCAGTGTTCCATTTGCTTTCTTTCCCATCTGAAACCCTTCTGTTGCCATTTTTAGGGAGTTACTGACTTGCACCAAGATCCTTCTGTATATCAATGGCCCTCAGTATTATAACTTTATACTTGACTTTGACATCATCTCACACTTGTCCAGATTAAACTCAACTTGCCATTTCTCTGCACATCTTTCCAACTGATCTGTAACCTCCTGCAACCTTGGATCTTCTTGCTCATTAACACCAACTCTACCAATTTTCATGTCATCTGCAAAAATTTTCTTTGTCACTTCCTTTAATTTCAATTGTGTGAGAATCTGTAACTAGAGGGAATAAAATCCCATCAAGGGCTAACCCATTTAAGATGTAGATAAGCAGGAATGTCTTCACACAGAGGGTACTTACTCTGTGAGAACTCCTGACTGCAGGGGGCTGTCGAGGCTGGCTCATTCGGAATATTTAGCGCAGAGATGGGCAGATTTTATTTAATCAGGGAAACAAGGGTTTTTGAAAAAGGCAGGAAAGTAGAGTTGAAGAATATCAAATCAGCCATGATCTGATCGAAGAACAGAGCATCCTCAATGGGCCAGACAGCATAATTCCGCTCCTATATCTCATGGTTTTAACTCAAACTCAATATGTCCCGCATAACATTGTGGGTCTCTGCTCTCAAAACTCATTTATCATGGGATTATGAGATATTTATTATTACAGAGCATTTAATCTACAATAGACAATTTTGTTGATGGCTCCTTGATGTGATGTTGTAGAAAACTATCTCGAATACAACCCGGGATTCCATCTATTACAGCCCTGATACTCATTAGTTATCCAGTCTTGATGGAGATCGCTGTCACACACAGTTACTGTACTGCCCTTGTTACAAGTACATTCAGTGTCCTGACTGTACCATATTGACATTAGCATCACTGCCTGGTGCCAACAAAAGAATTCCTGCTAACGGTTGCTGCTGCTTGCTTATCCTCAGCTCCACCCAAATAGACTCCAAATTATCATTTTCAGATCCAAATGAAAGTCTCATTCATGCATTTACCTCATCCTTTCTTCACAACTTGTCTGCATTTTAGGACTAGATTGGGTTGGGATATCTTGTCAGCATGGACGGGTTGGACTGAAGGGTCTATTTCCATTCTGTACATCTCTATGACTCAATGACTCTATCCCAACAACCCCTCAATGTCCCCTTCCCAGCGATGGCCATTCTGCAGCTGCATCTCCGGAATGACGGTTCCATCATATCTGTTCACTGTCATTCCATCTGCCTTATGGCGAATTCAGGGAGTCATTCCTCAGTAGTGCGGTGTTGAACGAATGGGTAGAGGTTTCAGAGATAGGGAGGCTAACAGGGGCCCGAGGATGTTAGAGTTAAACACAGTTACATCTGATCAAGAATGCCAGCGAGACAAATTGGTTTGGGATTGGAGGAATTTACAGAGATAGGGGGAGTTGGATTATATTCAGGAGATAGGGATAGGGATGGATAAAGGGAGAGGTTGGCAGACTGAGAGGCACAGACAGTGGGGTGTATCAGTTGGAGTGTATTGTGCATATTAGCAGAGATATGGAAGATAGAAGTGACTGAAAACGTTTAGAGATATGAGAAGGCTTCGAGGTTATGAAGTCTACAGAGAAGGGAAGGCAATGGAAAATGCCAGGTTGCTGGGTTCGAGACAGTTACACGGATGGGGAGGGTTGCCCAAACTGAAAGAGGTTCCTGTAGGTCGGGAGGGGTGCGGGGGCGGGAACGAACGTGAAATTTAAAAAGATAAAGATCGAAGAACTGGAGAAGGATAAGGAGATTATACATTTTTCACAGCTAACGAATGATCTGGAGAAGATTACCTAGGTAAGGACTGATGGAGAGGTTAAAGAGAGATACATTGACATAGAGGGTGGTATTGATAGGAGGAGCTTACAGGAATAGACAGGACTGTCGTGGTTTACAGGGATGAAGGAATTTAGTTTCTGCTGGAGAGGTTGAAGGATTAGGGTGTTTGGGTTTGGAGAACCTGAGAGGGCTCCACTGCAACGGTTCTGGGGTCGATGTCCTTGTCAATCATATGACCAGGATTATGCAGATTGCTTTAAACTGACACAGATGAGGATGGACAGGGTTTAGGTGAAAGAAAATCCCCAAGTCCAAGGAAAAATGTTGTAATTTTGGAACACCATGAAGCTGTAGCTAAAGACAAACAGAAAAGAACAGGAAGGGACTGAGTTTAAATGAAATTGTATATCAGCAAATAGGTTTGTGACAGGAATTTGTGGTAAAAAAAGTGAATTACTGTTTCTTAGTTTGTGATTTCTATCTAACCGCCATCAAGGAGACGTGGTCACAGTGTGAACAAATAATGTCACACAACTTTGTGGAAAGCCAGACCAAATGGGAAGAAGGATGGGGATCTCACACAGTTAGGGATAACAATGGGATTACCATTAAAATATATGGCCTCAGATTATCAAGCAATAGGAAACCAAATGCTGGGTAATAAGGGCCAGAACACAAAATGGCAGTGTTAATGCCCCTTGACAGTATTGCATTATTAGACTGCATTAACAGGGAATTATTTAAATTTGTAACAAAGGCACTGAGATAATTGAGGGAATTAAATTTTCCTATCTCACCATCTCATTGGCGGTTGGTCACAGACGAGGCTGACTCTCTCCCACTCTCAGGGGAAGTCCGTAGGTGGCTGTACAGACCGATGTGGCCTTCCACTGATTCTGTTACACTTGGGGTAGAACATGACCGTAGGAAAGGGTTGGGTGGGGTGTTGGTGTGGCAGCGCGCTCCTTGTGCTGTTTAGTCCTGGATTTCTCTTTCTTCCCACAGCAAGTCGTGTGACACTCGATACCTTCGCAATGCTCCTCCCCCACTTCGAACAGTTTTGGCCAAGTAATTCCCAGGAGTTGCCAGATTTGATGAAGAGATGAAAGAAAACTTATCAAGTCTGAGGAAACCAACGTTTAGAAATGTGGACGCATTTGTTAAAGAGTTCGCTGAGAAATCTCCTAGCAGGAGGAGAGTAGTAGGAAGAGGAAACGTTGTCAGCGTTTAATCAGATGATATAAACAGGGAGAGTTGAAGGTACTGGAGGTTGTGGGAATGTTACCGGGAGTGGCAGGGACGAATGGTGTTACAAAGCCAGAACGAATTTCTGCAGCTAGAGCTGTTTGCAGAGGTAGGGATGGGCATACGCATTTTGATTGATTCATTCATGGCCTGAAGCTGTCAACGGTTCGACCAGCATACATAACCCCACTGCTAATTACCCAGAGGCAGCTCAGAGTCAGCCATATTGTTGTGTGTCACGTGTGAGACAGACCAGGTAAGAATGTCAGATGTCACACCCTAAAAGACATAGGTGAACTAGTTGAGTTTTTCCAGATAATCAACAATGCTTGTTTGGTGAACTCACTAATGTCCTGTAAAGATACAACCTGACATTCCAACTCCTACTCTCAATTCTGTGACCAATGAAGCTAACCATTCCAAACGCCTACTTCACCTGCCTGTCTACCTGTGACGCTACTATCAATGTACTCTGTACCTGCATCACTGGGTCACTGATTGACAACACTACCCAGGGCCCCAACATTACCTGTACAAGTCCAGCCTGGTCTGTTTTACCAGAATGCAACACCGTGAAAACTGTTCAAGACATCACCATTTACATTCCCAAGTTTCCGAGCTCCACAATGAATCCTAACGCAAATTATTTGTTCAGTATCTCACCCATCAAAAGTGATTCCACATAGACAGCCTCATTGACCATTCAGGGGCCCTTATCTCTCCGGAGATAATTTTAAACCCTTCTTGAATCTTGTCAAAATGGTTCTGAATTTTCAAGTATCCCCATACGGCTATTAGCCTCCACCACCCTTATCTATTCTGCCATTTTTTTGTCACACCAAAATATAGAATCCAACAGATTTAAAAAATATTCCCCTTTTGTAAAATCACGTTTTGCCCATTGTTTCTAAGAATCCAGACATTGTTTATTGCTGTATCCTTTACAATGCTCTCCAGCACGTTCCCGAATTACCGTCAGACTAGCACTGCTTGGTTTCAGATTGTCTGCACAAAGGGTTTTGGAAATCCTTGTGAATCAATTTGAAAACTGTAGCTTACAGGGTCAGAGAAGGCAGATCAAATGTTGATATTTATTACTGGGGAATGGAGATTAAACATAGGGAGGTCTTGGTAAAACAAGGCAAAGTACAAGTTAGACCACACCTAGCCTATAATGAATAGTATGAGTGCCTGAAGGAAAGATATTCTTGTATTGGAAACAGGCCAGAGAAGGTTTACTCAGCTGATTCTGGACATGGCGGGATTTTCCAATGAGAAGAGGTGCAGCACATTGACCTTGAACCCATTGGGGTTTTGAAGAATGGGAGTGAAATTGAATGAAATATCCAGGATTCTGAGTGGCTTTGCTAGGATAGATGCCGTGAAGTTAGAAAATAGAACAGTACAGCACAACAATAGGCCCTTCGGCCCACCATGGTCACCACCTTGCTATTCTAAACTAATCCCATCGGCCCGCACATGGTCCGTATCCTGCTATTCTCTATCTGTTCATGTGTCTGACTAAAAAGCCACTTCACAACTTTGCTAACATTGCCACTTCTACCACCTCCTGAACTGCATCCACCTTCTATGCACAGAAAACTGGCCTCACTCATCTCATTTAAAATTTCTCCCTCTCACCTTAAACTGAGGTGCCCTAGTATTTGATATTTCCACATTGGAAGAAGTATTCCAACTGTCCACACTATTCACGCATCTCCTAATTCTTTATACCTGTAGCAGGTCATCCCTCATCCTCAGACACTCTCGCAAAACAATCCAACTTTCTCCAAGCTCTTTATAGGAAAAACAGTATCATTTAGGCAACATTCTGCTCACGCTGTTATACCCTCCCCAAAGCCGACACATGTTTCCTGTAGTGTGGCGATGAGAACTACACGCAACTTTCCAAACATGGCCGAATGAAGTTTAATTCAGTCACAATATGACATGCAAACATCTGTACTCAATATTGCAACCAAGGAAGGTAAGCGTACCATAATCCTACTATATCACTCCATCCTGCTCTGTTGTTATTTTCAGGATGGTATGGATTTGTGTGCAATGTCCTTCTGTACATCAAAATGCATCGCTTCTCTCTTGTCCCGATGAAATTCGATTTGCCATTTCTCTGGTCAGCGTTCCAGCTGATCTACACCCTGCTGCAACTTCTAACATTCTTTCTCTCTATCCACAATTCCCCCAACTACCCCTAATGATTATATGCCTTTCCAAATGTCGTCTGAAAAATTACTAATCAAACTGCTGAACTTTTTATCATAATCACAGGTATAAATTACAAAAAGAAATCGCAGCACTGATCCTTGTGGAACACCATTGGCTACAGACCTCCAAACAGAAATTCATGGCTCCACATTCCTGTGGCTACTATCATCAAGAAACGTTTGTATCAAACTTATTAACCACCATGGTTTCCATGGATTGCGGTTTGATCTTCCAGGTCTCCCTTGCTATTTCTTACCTCCAGTCACACCGACTCTAAATTTTCATTCGCAGCTTTAAATTGGATGTCTCACTAGTGCACTAACGGTATCCTTACCTTCAAAAACAATTGGACCTTGTTTGGCTTTTTACTGATACTGCTGAAATCCTTCAATAATCACATCCCAGCCATGGTTATTCTGCAGCCACATCTCCATAATGACGGTTCGGTCATATCTGTTCACTACAGGAAATGCTGTCATACATTACTGGCATAATGAGGATAGAATGGACTGAAGAATATTACAGTGATAGGGAGTGTGGTATGGACTGGAGAATATTAAACAGATAGGGAGGATAGTATGCAACGGAGAATATTACAGGGATAGGGTGGGCGGTATGGACCTTAATCGTTTTCAGGGATAGGGTATCTGGCATAGACTGGAAAACATTAGTGGGATAGGGAGGAAGTTATGGACTAGAGAAAGTGAGAGGCAGAGCTGATTTTAAGCGCTGGAAGATCTTTCTGAAAGAGTGAGTGTTACGCATGCATGAAGATATGACAGGGATCAGGAGGCATGTTGAGACTGCAGGAGGTTACAGTCATAGAGAGGGTTGTGAGACTCGAGTCACTTATGAGCATAGGAGGGGCAACAATGAGTGGAGCTGTTTGCAAATAGAAACGAGGATAAGTGGCCTCAAAACAGTGACAACAATACATAGGTATATAGAAAATAAAGGCTTTAAAGAGATTACACATACCGGGAGTGTTGTACGCATTGAAGGAGATCATTGGAGAAGGATGACTTCAGAGACTAAACAACGTTAAGAAATAATGGGGGTTGCAATGGTGGAATTAGTTTCAGCAACTTTCAGGATATAGACCTGAAGGAGATGACACAAATAGCATGGCTTTTGGGTCTGGTGGAGTCCACACAGAGGTTGTAGTGAATGGAGCCATTTCCACACATAAAGAGAGTACCAGTGATAGGCAGAACGCAAAATTTTGGGAGGATTGTAAGGTCTGAAGGTCACGACAGAAATGAAAAGAGTTGTATCAACTTGATGGTATACACAGACAGAAAAGTGTGAGAGGTTTGGAGTAGATCACAATGATCGTCAGGGCATGAAGACTGGAGATGTTATTGAATTGTGGAAGACTGAAATTACTGCAGGCAGTGAGAGATCATGAGTGCGATGTAAGGTCTGGGGGAGGTTCCACAGATCAGGAGGATTACAGGATTTGATGATGTTATACCTGGAAGGAGGGTTGTCAGGACTGATGCTGGGAACCGACATATAGAGAACAGCAGAGGATGACAGAGATATGCAGGGCAGTGGTCCCTGGTGGAAGTTCCACATCGAGGGATGTTTTGTGGATTTGAAGATTTGAAGGGGCTGAAGTGATTTGCAGAGGCGTGGAGAAATGTCGTGACTGGAGGATACAGATATGGTGAGGGCTGTAGGGGATGTAATAATTTGGAGGAGTGTACAAATTGGAGAGGTCATACAGACAAGGAGGATTATAAGAGTGTGTGGAGTTTACAGAGTTATGGAGGGTGGAGCATTCTCAGTAATTAGTGGTTAGGAGCACTGTCCAGACTGTGGGAGGTTTCAGAATGAGGGAGGGGTAGAGCAAACGGAAGCAGTCGTAGAAAATAGAGGAACATAAACATGTCACTTCGGTGCTGTGCTACTGAGGGTCATCAGGAGGACAGTTGTCCTCATAAAAATGTTCAGATCCTTAGGGGAATGGGCAGGGTGGATGCTGAAAGAATACTTCCTTTCCCTTATGGGAGAGTGACAAACAAGCAAACTCTGTTTGACCAAAATCGAGAATGGAGGCGTTGTCATTTCTTTCACTGGCCCAAACCTACTCTCTGTTTGTAACTTCACAGCTCAAAGGAATGCAAAGCGATAACAAAGAGCATGGTCATTTGGGACAGCAGGTGAAACGAGACGAAGGGCATGTTGGAAGGGGTGGAGTGAGTGAGAGAGAAGGGAGATGTTCAACAGCTGCAAAGGTTTACAGAGAGTGGGCATTGTCAGGACTGGAGAACATGACAAACTTACTCATGAGAGGGAGAAAAAGATATGGCACAAGGTCAAACACAGCAGGAGAATCCCAAGCTCCATACCTGTTATCTACTCAGGGAGCAACTCTCACCAAGTCTGGTGCCAAGCCCCACATACAAAACAGCATGAGGTTTTCCAGCACCTGGTGCTCAGGGCCCAGTGCACTCACCCCTTAACCAGCCAGTGAGGTTTGTGCACCGTTATATATTCACCAGAAACACTGTGTCCTAGCCGACATGAACTGGTAAATTCACACTCTCCCAAGCAAAGACCATCTGCACTCAGATTCCATGGCTGTACAATCCTCTGAATGATAATCGGCAAACAACAACAAAATCCACGAAACTCCATTGCATGGATCAGGATCATTCTCTCAAAATGGAACTCCTCAGTTCCTGCATCTCACGTACTGCCACGTGAATAATATTAAAATGAAGAACATTCCAAATGAAGGCATTGAAGAGGTTTGGTCTGGAGTGTCATGCAGATTTCGAGGTTCCCAGATGCACGGAGAGTGCTTTCCACCAGAGCAGCTCCAGATCAGTATCACACCTGAATAATGTGTTGCTGGCAAAGCACAGCAGGTCAGGCAGAATCCAAGGAGCAGGAGAATCGATGATTCGGGCATAAGCCCTTCTTCAAGAATCAAGGGCTTATGCCCGAAACGTCGGTTCTCCGGCTCTTTGGATGCTGACTGACCTGCTGGGCATTTCCAGCAACACATTTTTTTCAGCTCTGATCTCCAGCATCTGCAGTCCTCACTTTCTCCCAGGTCAGTATCAGGCACAAAGATAGAGTGGGCAAATAGATTCACATCTGAGTTCATATCTCCCAGCCTGGGAATCTGATGCTATGCTCAGCAATTCTGATAAAGACCTCCAGAATTAGGACATCACAATCAGTCCAATGCACCAGTCAAAAATGATCGGTGTTCAAATTGTAACATCCTTCAGGTTCCACAACCGATTTTCAGACCCACTCTCCAGGTTCTATGAATCCCGCTACCTCTAACCTCCTGCAGGATAGACGCCCTTTCCTACATTCGTACCATCCTCCTGGTTCAGCATCCCTTTCTACCTCTGTAACACGGACCGGAATCTACGAATCTTCCATCTTCTGCAGCGTTCACCTGAGAGGCACTGAAAAAAGTGGATGTGACAGAGAAAGAAGAGATATCGGGACTGGGAGGGTTTCGCAGATGTTAGGAACATTGCAGTGACCAAAAGAGGCTACGGTAATTTTGAGTGTTGATGCTCATAAAGGACTTTACAGAGTTAAGGAGAATTGTAGGGACCTGAAGAAGTTTCACAGTTTGAGTGTTGCAGAGACTCGAGGAATTTACCAAATAAGGAGGGTTAAAGACTGGAGGATTCTGCAGAAAACCTTCAGAGGTTAGATTAGGATAAAAGGTCAGCACAGCATCGAGGGCTGAAGGTCCTGTACGGTGCACTACTGTTCCATGTTCTAAATAGGGAGGGTTAGAATGGCAGGAAGAGGCTTTGGAAAGCTGCAGAGGATGGGGTCTGAATGAAGAGACAGAAATAGGAAAGGTTGCGAGGAAGATCGGAGTTTACAGAGACAGCAATGGTCTGATCTGGAGCAGCTGACCCAGATTAGAAGGGTTGTGGGGACTGGAGGTGGTTTCACAGGAAGGGAAGGTCATAGAGCCACAGGAGGTTACAGAAATGTGGAGAGCTAGAGGGCGGACAGGTATGTCATGAATATGGGGAGGTTGGGGGTATGGAACACTTTTTAGAGATAAGGATGTTTTAGGTTGTGGTGATTTACACAGACAGTGAATGGAGCAGATGACAGAGGCAAAGATGGCTGTACAGACGGGAAGAACAAACAGACATATGAAGGGTAGTGGTGACTGTAGATGTTTATAGATACAGGAATGCTTAGGTTCTGCAGGTTACATAGACATGGAGGATGTGGAATCGGAAAGATTTTAGATGAGATAAGAAGAGAAATTTTGGTTGGAGAAAGTTTCACAGATAAGGGAGCATTTGTAGCCTCCTTCAGTTTGGTCAAAGTGCGAAGAGTTGTAGGGGACGGTGACGTGAACACAGATTGGGGTGTAAGAGCTGGAGAAATTTAGAGAGATGGGTAGATGGATGGAGAGAATGGAGGAGCTTGCATTGACAGGGTGTGTGCTGGCGACGCTAGGACATCACTTAGATAGAGAGGCTTATAGGAAGCGGATTGGGAGAGTCACAGGCATTGGAGCGAGTTCTACAGATCGTGAGTGCTGCAGGGAACTGAGAGGATTGTAGAGTCTAAACATATTGATTGTGTCAATCAGTCTGGTGAGGAAGTTGAGATAGATATGGAAAGCGTAAGTAAAATGTATACCATCTCCATTTTCCAGACCAGAACCTCAATATCACTCATCAGCTCTGAATCACTGAACCTGCCACCTTTTCCTCTCACCCTAGCAGGGGCATACTGGCCCTGGATTCTTAATATCACATGATTAAAAGCTGCCTATTTGCCAGTCATTCCATTTCCTTCAAATAGACTCAGGCAATTGATGGGAGCATGATGTTGAGGAGTCGGTTTTGGAACTTGATGTAAAATGTTAAAAATCACACAACAACAGCTTACAGTACAACAAGTTTATTTGGAAGCAATAGCTTTCGGAGCACTACTTCATCATGTGGTTGTACAGCACAATCATAAGGCACAGAATTTATAGCGACAAGATTACAGTTTCATGGTAGATAATATCAAACAAATTTACTTTCAGCCTTTCACCTTTTAGAATGACCTCTTGCGCTTCGCAAGCGAATGCTTCGAAACAAACATGTTGGATTATAACCTGGTGTTGTGTAATTTTTAATTCACCCAATCGACCTCTGCTAGTTGCTGCCTAATGGCCCCAAACTTGGCCCTACTCCAGTTTCACACCTTAATCTGAGGACCTGTCCGATCTTTTTCCATAACAATGTTAAATCTAAGGCAATTGTGGTCACTGGACCCAAAGTGCGATCTGACTGACACTTCATCCACTTGCCCGATCTCGTTTTCTGAGGGGAGGTCCAGTGTTGCATCTGCCTGAGGAGAGTTCGACCTTGTCAGAGTTGCATCTTGGTTTAGGAAACGTTCTTGGACAAATTTGACAATTTGCACTCAGTACAGGCCTTTTAATCTCTGAGTGATCCAGTCAATACTGTGAAAATTAAAATCTCCAACCAATGCTACTCTATTATTCCAATTGTTATCTCCAAGCTCTCTACACATCTGCTCCTCTAGTACCTATTGGCTATTTTAGTGGTCTATAATGCAGTCTCAACAGAGTGCCCGCCCCTGCTTTGATTCTAAGTTCTAAACTTGTGGCCTCATTTGATGCCACTTTAAGAGTATCATCTCTAAGCACTGTTTTTATGTCCTCCCTTATCGAACGGTCAACTCCCCCTCCTCATTTACTTCTCCTTCTGTCATGCCTGTAGCTTCTGTATCCTGGAACACTGATCCGCCAGTCCTGCCCTTCTCTTAGACATGTTTCTGTTATACTGGATTAGTGGTGCTGAAAGAGCACAGCAGTTCAGGCAGCATCCATCGAGCAGCGAAATCGACGTTTCAGGCAAAAGCTCTTCATCAGGAATAGAAGGGCTTTTGCCCGAAACGTCGATTTCGCTGCTCGTTGGATGCTGCCTGAACTGCTGTGCTCTTCCAGCACCACTAATCCAGTATTTGGTTTTCAGCATCTGCAGTCATTGTTTTTACCATGTTTCTGTTATGGCTATAATATCCCATTCCCCAGAGCGAATCCATGCTCTGAACCCGTCTGCCTTACCATTCAGACCTTGTGCGTTGAAATAAATGATGTTTAAACCGTAAGTCTTTTCTGTCCCTTGACTGTGCGCCTGGATGTCCTGAATAGGAAACTTGTTCTTGATGGCTAATGTATTTTCCTCTGACTTTCCGATGGTCATTTCTTATTCAGAGTCGCAACTTCCTGCTAAACTAGTTTAAACCTTCGCGGGAAACACTAGCAAATCTCTCCCCCACCCCCCCTCCCAGGGATACTGGTTCCCCTCTGGTTCAAGTCTAACCCATCTTTGTATAGGTCACCTCTACCCCAGAAGAGATCCCATTGATCCAAGAACTGAAAACCCTGCACCCTCCACCAATTCCTCAGGCACAATTCCATTCGACCTATTTTTCTATATTTATCCTCAATGGCACGTGGCACTGAGAGTAATCTGGAGATCACGACCCTTGACGTCCTGCTTTTTAACTTCTTAGCTCATGTCCAATACTCATTTCACAGGATCCCATCCCTTTGTCCACCACTGTCATGTTGGCCGATTTGCACAATGACCTCTAGCTGTTCGCACTCCCCCTTCCGAATGTTCAGTAACGACTCAGAGACATCCTGGACTCTGGCACCGGGAAGGCACCTGGATATATTTAATACTTTGCTGGCCACAGGTGAAGTGCCGAATGACTGGAGGGTAGCTAATATGATTCATTTGTTCAAGAAGATAGGCCAGGTAATTACAGAGCAGATAGACTGACATCAGTGGCAAGGAAATTAATGGACACCACTCTGAGGATGAATGACCATTTTCAAACGCAAGGGTCAACTCGGATTAGTCATCACGGATTTGGTAGAGGAAGATACTGTCTGAGAAATTCAGTTTAGTTTTTTTTAAATAGTGTCTAAAAGTACGAAAGATGGCAGAGCAGATGGTGTGGGTTACATGGAGTTCATTAAGGCCTTTGAGCAGGTCCCACATGGAAGGCTGGTCCAAAAGGAAAAACCTTATGGGATCCAAGGCAAGTTGGTAATTTGAATACAAAATTGCTGGATCGTCTTCTTCTTATTTGAAATGCTTTCACCAGTGAGTGTATCATAAGGATCGGTGCAGGAACCATTGCTGGTTATTCTGTGGAATAATAACTCCGATGTGAAAGCAGAAGATATCATTAGTCGGTTTGCAGAGGGCATGAAAGGTTTGGGTGTTGTTCACAGTGAGGATGTTCGTCTCTCGTTACAGTCTAATGACGATCAGATGATAATCTGTGCAGAGTTTAGTTCTGATTAGTATGAGGTCATCCCCTGTGGGAGGAATAGTAAGCGAAGGGCAGGCATAATGAATGTTGGTTCCTTGCGAAGTATTGAGGAACACACGGACCTGAGTGGACAATCCAAATATCCCTTAAAGTGTCAGCATAGGTGGACCGGGTGCGGAAGGCCCCTGAACTAGCAGCAGGAGGGGGACCCATATCCTGGTGGGGCGAATTGCTAGAGCTGCTTGAGAGGATATAAACTAATCTGGCAACGTGTTGGATTTTAAACAGTCGGAAGGTCAGAAAGAGGATTGAAGGTGGTACACAAGTTAAAGAGAGCAATTTCAACAGGCAAAGCAGGCACGAACATAGCAGGGACTGGTGTAAAAGTGAGGATTAAGCAGCATTAATTTTAATCCAAGAAGCCTGACAGCTATGGAAGCTGAAATCAGGGCATGGATTGGAACATGGGACTGCAATATTATAGATATTAAAGAAACACAGCTGAGGCGGGGTGGTGGGGGCGGCGGCAGGATTGGCAGCTCATTGTTTCAAGGTAGAGAGACCACAGGAAGTATTGAAGGGGAGGCAAGAAAGGACGTGTGGTGGTGTGTTTTGATTGCATGAATCACCACAGCAGTCCTAAAACAGGATATTCTTGTGGGATCACCCAGCGAGGCTAAGTTAATGGAACTGAGAAATAAGAATAAGTCATCACTTCGATTCGATTGCCCTACTGACCCCGAATAACCAGTGACAGACTGAGGAACTAATATGTAGGGAGATCTCAAATATCAATCATAATAATAGGGCTGATATGATAGGGTTTTTAAACTTTTCATCTTAGACTGGGATTCTGCGTTTGCAAGGGAGGAATTTGGTATTTGCGTTCCAGAAAACTCCCAATCAATATGTAAAGCCCTGAATACAGAAAGGGGCAAAGCGTGACCTCCCCTTGGGAAAGAAGGTAGGGAAAGGGACTGAGGTGTTAGTGGGAAAGCATTTTGCCAAAGTGAGCACAGTTCCATTAGTTTGAAAACAGCTATGGAAAAGGACAGGCCTGGTCCACAAGTTCAACTTATAAAATGGGACCATCTCAATTTTGATCGTATTAGCCAGGAACTTTCAAAAGGTGATTGGTGAGTCCAATTGCAGGGAATGTGAAGTCTGGCAAGTGAGAATATTTTAAAAGTAAGAAAAATTGAATTTTCAGCGCCAGCATGCTCCTGTTTGTGTGCAGGTCAATGCTGACAGGATTTGGAAACACTGGTTGTCTATTGAGTGTCTGGTGAAGGAAAACTGGGAATATGCCAGGTATTGCCAGCTGGATCAAGGGAATCCCTGAGGATCACACGGGCTGTAGGATGGAAATCAGGAATACAAAAAGAGGACATGAAATAGCCTTGGCAAAGAAGGATAAGGACAATCCAAAACTGATTGTAGATAATATATACAATAATGGGGAACATACTTTAATCTCTCAAGGAAGTAATACCGAGATATTTCATTAGAAATGGTCCCACCAAGCAGACACAGCATGCATTATGAAAGGCAGGTAATGTTTAACACATTTACTGGAAATATTTGAGAACATTACGAGTGTGTAGGACAAGGGGGAACAGGTTGTTATAGTGTATCGGGATTTCCAGAAGGCATTCGATAAGATGCAACATAAAACGCTGCTGTGTAAGATAAAGGTCGACGGCATTATGGTTAATGTATTCGCATGGATAGAGGATTGGTTAACTAACAAAAAGTTAAGAATGGGGATAATTGGGTGTTTGGATTAATGTTGGCACTTCAGTTGCTTACAATATACGCAGATCTTTTGGAGTTGACGACCTAGTGTACGATGGCAGATTTCACATCTGACACTAAGATGAGGTAGTGCAATGCATGCAGAGGCCACTGTAATTCTACACAGGTATACAGATAGGTTATGTGAGTGGGTAAGGACCTGGCAGATGGGTTACAATGGTGGAAAATATGAGGTCATTCATTTTGGGAGGACTAACAGCAAACTGGATGATGAAATTATGAAAACTTGCAGCATGCTGCTGTGCAGAGGGAGCTGGGTGTCCTTTTGCATGGATCACAAGACGTTGTTTTGTAGGTGCAGCAGGTAATTAAGGCAGCTCGGGAATATTGTCCTTCATTGCTAGAGAAATGGTTATGCTGCAGTTGTGCATGGTGCTGGTGAGGCCACACCTGGAATACTGTGTAGTTTTAGTCTCCTTACTTCAGCAATGTTCTACTGACACTGAAGATTGTGCAGAGGATGTCTACTAATTTGAGTCAGGAGTTGAGAGGGTTGGTGTATGAAGAGAGCTTGAGTAGGCAGGGACTATACTAATTGGAGTTCAGAAGAATGGGGCGTGAATCGAAAAAATATAAAGTTTGTGAGAAGATTTGTAGCTCGGGTGCTCGTTGTTGTGGTTCTGTCCGCCGAGTTGGAAATTTGGGCTGCAGAAGTTTCTTTCCCTGTCTAGGTGACATCCTCAGTGCTTGGGAGCCTCCTGTGAAGCACTTCTGTGTTGTTTCCTCCGGCATTTATAGTGGTTTGTCTCTGCTGCCTCCGGTTGTCAGTTCCAGCTGTCTGCTGCAATGGCCAGTATATTGGGTCCAGGTTGATGTGTCTGTTGATAGAATCTGTGGATGAGTGTCATGCTTCTAGGAACTCCCTGACTGTTCTCTGTTTAGCTTGTCCTATAATAGTAATGTTCACCTCTATCGACAAAACCCGAGCCAAAGAAATAATAGCCAACCTGCTGGACATACAGAACAGACAACAAGACAGGGAACCTATCAACAAAGACTGCATACTCAAACTACTGGACCTGTGCCTCACAACACACTTCACATTCAATAACCAAATATATGAACAAATCAATGGCACAGCCATGGGCTCAGCCATCGCTGGACTCATAGCAGAAGTTGTAAGGCAAAGATTAGAACAAACAGTCTTACGGCAAATTCAACCCAAACTCTGGGTCATATATGTGGATGCCACCTTTGTAATAATTAAAAAACACAGAAATAGACAACACACACCGGGTCATCAACGCAACACTCACAGGAATCAGATTCAATGGAGAGGAAGAAAAGGACAACCAACTCCCATTCCTAGACGTGATGGTACAGAGAACATCGAACAGAGAATTCACCACAAAGGTATACAGGAAAGCCACACACACAGACCAAGTCCGGAAATACGAAAACAACCACCCCAACACACACAAAATAAGTTGTATCAAGACATTGTTCAAAAGGGCCACAACACACTGCAACACACCTGAACTGCAAAAAGAGAAAGAAGAACACCTCTACAATATATTCACCAAAACCGGATACCCCCGCAATTTCACCAATAGATGCCTAAGGGAAAGACAACGAAATGAGGTCATGCCACAACCCAAAGGACTAGCCACGTGACCATACATCAAGAACATGTATGAACTGACAGCCAGACTACTATGACCACTAGGACTCATAACAACACACAACCTAACAGCCACTCTCAGACAACAACTCACCAGGACAAAGGACTCGATACCCAGCATGAGCAAAATCAACGTGGAGTACAAAATCCCATGCAAGGACTGCACAAAACACTGCATTGGACAAACAGGAAGACAGCTAATGATCCGTATCCATGAACACCAAATAGCCACGAAATGACACGACCAGCTATCCTTAGTAGCCACACACACAGATGACAAGCAAATGAGTTCGACTGGGACAACACTACGATTATCGGACAAGTCAAACAGAGAACAGCGAGGGAATTCCTAGAGGCATGGCACTCACCCCAGATTCTATCAACAAACGCATCGACCTGGACTCAAAATACCAGCCACTGCAGCAGACAGCTGGAACTGACAACCGGAAGCGGCAGAGACAAACCACCAAACATTCCGGAGGAAACAACACAGAAACGCTTCATAGGACGCTCCCAATCACTGAGGATGTTACTTAGACAGGGGACGAAACGTCTGCAACACAAATTTACAAACAGAAACACAACAGGAAAAAATAAAATTATTAAGCGAGTAGATAAGAGAGAAGCAGGAAGGAAATTTCCACTGGGGGCGTGTGAAACTGGAAGACACAACCCAAAATAAGGGGGAGCAGATATAGGACTGAGTTCAGGAGGAACCTCTTCAGCTAAAAGTTTGTGAATCTGTGGAATTCCCTGCTGACTGAAGCAGTTCAGGCTATCAACTTGAATGTCTTTAAGGCAAAAGGCAGATTTGCGAACAGGAGAGAAATGAAGGGTTATGGTGAGAGCCCATGAAAGTGGAGCTGAGGCCATGTAAAGTTCAGTCCTGATCATATTGAATGGCAGAGCAGACCTGAGGGGCCAGATGGCCTACTCCTGCTCCTCTTCAACATATTCCTATGTTCCCATTTACAGCCGTCCTTTTACTGGGAATAACATCCCGCAAACAAATTTTTGAAGGTCTCGACTTATGCCATGAAAATTGGCCTTTGTCCAATTTAGAACTTTTCCTATTAGCTCTGGTCGATTTTCATCTCGAACTATTCGGACAGTGTGGAAACAGGCCATTCGGTCCATCACATCCACACTGACCCTCAGACCCTCCTACTCTACCCCTGTAATGCTGAAATTCCCACGGCCAATCCACACAACCCGTGCATCCCTGAACATTATGGACAATTCAGCCTCGATAATCCACACGACCTGCACATCCCTGAACACTATGGGCAATCCCGCCTTGATAATCCACCTAAACTGCAGATTTTTGGACTGTGGGAGGAAACCAGACCACCAAGATGAAACCCATGCAGACAACTCCAATATGGTGACCATCCCTTTCTTGTTTCCCAGTTCCACCCAAATAATGTCACAGGGTGTGCTCCCAGGAATACCCTCCTGAAGCACAACTGTAATGCTATTCCTCCTCAAAAACACCACTCTACCTCCTCTCTTGTCCCCCTTTCTACACTTCCTTTTGCATCTAAATTCTGGAACATTACGCCGCCAGTCCTATCCAATCCTGAGCCACGTTTCTGTAATACTTATGACATCCTGGTCACATGTTTAAAACCATACCTTGAGCCCATCTGCCTTCCCTGTCAGGCCTCTTACACTAAAGGAAATGCAGTGTAACTGACCAGTCCTACCTCGTTCTGTGCCTTGCCCTTGCCTGCCTTGACTGTTTGACATTTGAACTGTACCAGCCTCAGACTTACCTCTTTTACCACTATCTATTTGTGTTTACCACCACTCCCTCACTGTTTCATGCCTCCCGAGTAGCACTAGCAAATCTCCTTGTCTGGATTAAGACGTCTTCTAATTCAGGTGCAATCCATCCTTCTTTTGCAGGTCAACTCTACTCCAGAGGAAATTACAATAATCCAGAAATGTGAATGTTTCTCCCCTGCACTTGCTCCTTCGCCACTCATTCATCGGCTATATCCTGCTTTTCCTACTCTCACAAGCATGCGGCACCTAGAGTAATCTAGGTATTACGACCAACAAGGACCTACTGTTCATCTTGCAGGCTAATTTGCTATATTCTCTCAACAGGACCTTACACTTTTCTCTTCCTATGTAATTCGCATTAATGCACAATGATCTCCCACTGGTCATTCTCCATATTCTGAGTATTCTGCTTCCTGTCTGAGACATCTTTGACCCTGGCATCAGGGAGGTACCACCTCTTTCTGATGTCTCACTGCCAGCTGCAGAAACGGCAGTTTGTGCCCAACTAGAGAGTCCAATATCCTCATTGATTGCTTGAAATCTGACAAACCTCTCATTACAGTAGGTCCAGTCTCAGTACCGGTAATTTGGTCGACAGTGTAACATTCGCCAGAGAGTCTGTTTCCACCTAGATTTTCCAAAGCAGTACACTTGTTTGAGATGGGGAAAGCCACAGGAGACTCGTGCTCTACCTACCTCCCTCTCCTGGAGGTAACGCATCCACATGATTTCATCTGCCGTTTTCCGACCTGAAACTGCCACATATCACACCCCGGCTCCTGTAAATTATTCATTGCCATTAACCACCGCTCCATCTGATCCATGAAATTCTATAGGATTTGCATCCTCACTTCCTGCAGACAATCATCAGGATCATTGAAACACTCCTTGATCTCCGACATCCAACAGGAAGATCTCATCACTCTATCAATAGCCGTCTCTCACCTGAATCGACAGATCTAAAAAAGGCAGACTCTTACTGCTTTACAAAACACCACACCCAACATTATATATTTAAATATTTAATCAAAGTATCATATGTCAGGTATTTAAAGTAATAAACACTCACCTACTCAATGTTACTAAAATATAACAGACTAAGATTTACCTTTTAAGAGACTGAAACCCACGGAGGTGGTCCCTAACTGTGAGTCACAGAGATGTCCAGCACGGAAACAGACACTTCGGTCAAACTCGTTCATGCCGACAAGAAATCCTAACCTAATCTGGTCCTATTTGCCAGCACGTAGCCAATATCCCTCCAAACGCTTCCTACTGGCAGATCCATCCAGATGCCTAATAAATGTTGCAATTGCTCTAGCCTCAGCAACTTCGTCTGGCAGCTCATTCCAGACACGTACCATCGTCTTCTTGAAAACGTTGCCCGTTTTGTCCATTCTATATCTTTCCCCTCTCACGGTAAACCTATACCCTCTAGTTCTAGACTACCCGATCCATGATCCTCATGATTTTATAAACGTCTATAAGGTCACCTCCAAATCTCTGATGCTCCAGAAAAAAAAAGCCTCTCCCTACAGCTCAAACCATCCAAACCTAGCAACATCTTTGTGAATCTTTTGTGCACCCTTTCAAGTTACGCAACATCCTTCTGATAGGTGGAGAGCAGACTTGTGCACAATATTGTCCTGAACGGCTGCAACATGACCTCCCAACTCCTGCACGCAATACCCTGACAAATAAAGGAACTCATACCAAATGCCTACTTCACTGTCCTCTCTACTTGCGACACCACTTTCAAGGAGCTATGAACCTTCACTCCAAGTCGTTTTGTTCAGCAACACTTCCTAGACCTTAACGTTAAGTGTACAAGTCCTGCTAAGATTTGTTTTTCCAAAAATGCAGGACTTCAAAATTAAACTCCATCTGTCACTCCTCAGCCCAAGGCCCATCCGTTCAACATCTCGTTGCAATCTGAAGTAACCCTCTTCACTGTCCATTGCACCCCGCATGTTGGTGCAATCTGCAAACTTACTAACTATACCTTTTTATGCTCACATCCAAATCATTTACATAAATGAAGAAAAGTAGTGGACCCAGCACTGATCCTTGCGTCTCTCAACTGATCACACACCTCCCGTCCGAAAAGCAACCCTCCAACACCATTCATCTTTCTACTACCATCGAGCCAGTTCTGTTTCCGAATGGATAGTCCTCCCTGTATTACATGAGATCTAACCAGTCACCCATTGGGAACCTTATCTAACGCTTTACTGAAGTCCATGCCGATCAGGTCAACCGCTCTGCCCTCAACAATTCTCTTTGTTGCTTCTTCTAAAAAACTCAATCAAGTTTGTGAGACATGATTTCCCACGCACAAATTCATGCTGGCTATCGCTAATCAGTTCTTGCTTTTCCAAATGCATGCAAATCCAGTCCCACAGGATTCCCTCTAACAACCTGCCCAGCACCGATGTCAGGCTCCCCCATCTATAGTTTCCTGGCTGCCCTAATCAACTTCCTTAAATATTAGCACCACATTAACCAACCTCCAGTCTTCTGGCACCTCACCTATGACGAGCGATGATGCAAAACTCTGTGCAAGGGACCCAGAAATCACTTCACTAGCTTCCCACAGAGTTCTCGTGTACACCTGATCAGGTCCAGGGGAACTATCTACCTTTATGCATTTCAAGACATCCAGCACCACGTCCTCTGTAATATGGACATTTTTCAAAATGTCACCATCTGTTTCTCCACAATCTATATCTCCTATGTCCTTCTCCACTGTAAATACTGATGCCATATACTAGCTTAGTATCTCCCCCATCCACTGCAGCTCCACACATAGGCTCCCTTGTTGATCTTTGAGGGTCTCCATTTTCTCCCTAGTTAGCCTTTTGTTCTTAATGTATTTATGGAAGCTCTTCAGATTATCCTTAATGGTATTCACCAAAGCTATCTCATCTCCCCTTTTTGCCCTCCTGACTTCTCTCTTAATTATACTCCTATACTCGAAGGATCTTTTAGATATTTGGATTGGAATAATTGCAAACTATTACATCTTGATAAAACAAATGAGGGCGGGACTTCCACTAATTAAAATTATGGCATTGAGTACTGATATAGAACAAAGAGATCTAGAGGTTCTGGTCTTTGAAGTTTGGATCACATGTCGACAGTAGGTTCAGATGGTGGTTAGCACACTTAACTTCATTGCTCAGACCTCTGAGTACAGGAGTTGAGACATTATGTTGAGGTTGCACATGATGTTGAAGAGGCCTCTTCTGGAATTCTCTGTCCAGTTCTGGTTGCACAGTTATCGGAAGGATAGTATTAAAGTGGAGCGGGTTCAAAAAAGATTTACCAGGATGTCGATGGGAATGGAGAGATTGCGTTATAAGCAGAGGCTGCATAGGCTGAGACTTTTTCACAACAGCGTGGGATGTTGAGGGGTGACCTCATTAGAAGTTTATAAAAGCATGAAGAGTGTAGATAATGTGAATGGCAGGGGGAGGAGGGGCATTCAAGACTCAGGTGCATTCATTTTGAGAAGAGATGAGAAAGGTTTGAAAGAAGACATTAGGTTTTTAAGAATGTTTTGTAAGTGTGGAATGAACTTTCAGAAGAAGTAGTAGCTGCGAATACAATTACAATAATTAAAATAAAGCTAAGCCCCTTCGTGCTCGCTGTCATCATTCTTGGAAAAAGGCTCACTCTGTCCACCCTATCTTACCCTCTACTATTTAAATTGTGTAAACTGTAGAAAGCAGCACCACAAAGGGAAGGGTGGTAATTGTGCAGGAAACATAGAAAGCTAGCTCACAGTTACAACAGGTCATCAGGGAGGTGAGTGAAATGTTATTCCTTATTTCAAAGGATTTTCAGTTTAGGAGTTTGGAATATTAACCTCAGGACAAGTTTACAAATTGCTGGTGACACCACATCAGGAGTAATGTGAGAAATTTTGGCCCATTTATATCAGGAAATATATCACTTCATTGTAGGCATTCCAGAGAAAATTCACTGGAATGATTCCTCGTTTGGAGGGCTTAAGTTTTAAGCAAAGACTCAAAAGGTTAGGAATCTACTCGCTGGATTTTGGAAGAATCAGAGGTGATCTCATTGAAACATATAGGATTTTTGAGTGGTTTAAGAATGCGTGAGAAGAACTTAACCAGAAAAGAGAGACAGACAGAACGAACAAGGAGTAATATCTGTGAATTGGTGAAGGGGGTGCGACAAGGAGGAGGAGGAGACAGAGATTTGGAATGTCAATGATTTAGCTAGACTTGGGTAAAGGGTCAAGATGAGTTCTGATAAGGCTTCACAAGAGACTGGAGAAAGACATCAGTTTACGACTAAAATGAGGAAAACCATGTGAGGCGGTTTTGCTCAGTGGGTTCGGAGGAGGGAGGGGAGCGGCAGAGGCAGCTGATCGGATTGTCTCTATCCATGTACCCGTCACTTTTATTGTTGGAGGGGAGGATGGAAGGGAGAGGATAATTTACATTGCTTTGGAAATTAAGAAATAAACAAAACCTGTTATGGTGATACTAAAAATGAGAGAACAAACTTGACGTATTCGGGTTCGAATTCCACCTCGATATAGGGTGGATCTGACGTCAAGTTAAAAAAAAGGGTAATGAAGACTCTACTGGTTGCCATGGAACTATTGGGGATTTTTTCTGCCATTGTCAATGTCTTTCAGGGAAAGAAACCTGCCAACCTGACAGTTGCCCACCAAATCGCTCACTGTATTAATCACTGCAAAGTCTCAACAAAGGAATGAAGATAGATGGACCACATTACATCTGCCTATGAACTGGAAAATACGTCCACAAAATTAGCCCTCTTGACCCTGCAACGTTAGCCTCACTGTGGGCTAACAACAACAGCAGAACTGTACTCCAGCCCAATGTGAAATCTCATGGCCTGGCATATCCCCTATTCAAACATTAACGTCAAGCCAGAGGATCAAACCTGCATCAATGGAGAATACAGGAGGGCATGCTAGGAACTGTACCAGGCATACCTAATAATGAGGTGCCAACCTGGTGAAGCTACCAAACCTGCATATCAAACAGCACAAGCAACACCAAAATGGAACTATCTGAATCCACAACCAATGGATCAAATTTGAGCTCTGCGTATCTGCCAATCCTAGTCACGAATGGTGATAGAAAATTAAACAACTCATTGGAGGAAGCATCACAGATATCCCCACCGTTCGAGCTAAAATAGTTCCACGTAAAAGTTAAGACGACAGCATTTGCACCAATCTTCAGCCAGCAGTGTCAAGTGAATGAGCCTTTCCCAGTGGTCCCTTACATCACAGATATAAGTCGAATTTGTTGAAAACTCATTTCTAATCAGATCAAGAAATGGACAAATAGTGTAAAGTCTATGGGCCCTGCCAACATTCTGGCAATAATATTGATGGCTGTCCTGCAGGATTTGCTGCCCACCAAGACAAGTATTGCTCCGCACTGGTGCATACCGACATTGTGTAACAATGCCCACGGATATTCAACACAAAAACACAGGGCAGAGCCAACCCAGACAATTTCCCTACATCAGTCCACACTCGATCAGCAGTAAAGCGATGGAAGGTGTCATCAACAGTGCTGTCAAGCAGCACCTGCTCAGCAATAACCTGCTCAGTTACAGACAGTTTGGGTTCTGCCAGGGGCACTCAGTTCCTAAGCTTATTACAGAATTGAGTCACAAACTAACAAAAAGCTGACTTCCAGAGGTGAGGTGAGGGTGACAGCCCAGTTCCACTCCAAGACCACTGTTTCAACTTCAGTGATATCACCTGAACTCACCACACTCTCAGCTGAATTGCTGAAATTCTCATTCATTCCTTTTGTTAACTATATTGCCTTATCAAACCCACTCCTGGCCAGCATCCCACATTCAAATATATAATTTCAAGAATTTTGAAAACACTACTGCCCGAGTGCTCACTTGTACCAAAACTTGTTGATCCACCAAATGGATCCTATTTATAAGCAACAACAATTTACTTTCGCACCCATGATTTAATTCCTGGCTTTAATCATCCCTATATCCCTGCACCACACACCCTGTCATACCTCGGTAACTCATTTTATTTCAGACTGCCAACATGTGTTTATTTATGAGTTCACCTGTGTGACTGTTTCTAAGGCGTCCAAGGCAACATGGTCTGGAATTCCCACCCAACCCTCTCAGGTCTGCTTTCTATCTTTAAGGCATTCCTGAAAAACTGCTTATTTGGCAATGGTTTTGGTCATGGGACATAATATTCTCTATCAGCGGCCTTACGTCAAAATTTCTCAATAATAGTTTTGTGAAAATAAAACATGCTGATTTGTACAAGTATCTTCTACTCTTCACTATCGCTGAGTGAATAGTCTGTCACATTTCTTACCATCACGTTGTGGGAGAACCTTCGCCATATAAACTGCAACAGTACAAGTCAGTGAAACATCACCTTCTCCGCAGGCAACAGGGCATTGGCATTAATCACTGGATTATTTGGAAGGAGAGACACAGTTGATGTTTCAGTGCGTGCAATATGAATTATAAGGAATGAAAATGGTGCAGAATACACTCATGAGATACTGAGGAAGCTAGATAATGAACAAGTGGACATCAAAGTGCCCAGAGGAGAATCAGAGCAGTGTTCACTCTTATGATCCCACAGTCAGTGATGTCTAGGACGGAAACAGACTTCTTCATTCTAACCCGTCTCTGCCAACCAGATATCCTAACCAAATATATTCCAATTTGCCAGCACTTCGCTGAGATGCCTCTGAACCTTTCCTATTCAGATGCCTTTTCAATGTTGCAAGTTGATCAGCCTCCACCACCTCTCATGTCACCTGCGACATGAAAGACTTGCCCTTTAGGTCCCTTTTGAATTTTCCCCTCTCACCCTAAACTTATGCCCTGTAGTGCTGGACATCACCAGACCAGGAAAAACACCTTGTCTATTTACCTTATCCATGCGCCTCATAATTTTTTATCCCTCTATAAATTCATACCTCAGCCTATGACCTCCAGGAAAAATGGCCCAAGCCTATTATGCCTCTCCCTGTCGTTCAAATCTTCTAACCATGGCAACATCATTGAAAATGTATTCTCAAACGTTTCATGTTTCACTTCCTCCTTCTGGTAGGAGAGAGACCAGAACTGCACACAATATTCCAAAATTGCCAAACCAATGTCCCGTCCAGCTCCTATACTCAATACTCTGATCAATAAAGGAAAGTATACCAAAAACCTTCTTCGCTATGCTACCTAACTGTGATTCCACTTACAAAGAACTATGAACCTGCACTCCAAGGTGTCTTTGTTCACCAAGACTCTCCAGGTCCTTACCATTCAATCTATGAGTCCTGAATTGCCTTTCGAAAATTCAGCACCGCACATTTATCTGAATGAAATACCAGCTGCCACTCTTCAGCCAATGGCACATCTGATCAATACCCCATTGTACTCTGAAGTAACCTTCTTCACTGTCCACAATACCTCCACTTTTGTTGTCACCTGCAAAACCGTACTTCCTCTCTTCAAATCCAAATCATTTATATTAAATGACGAAACAAATCCAGAAATAAAACAATTTCTCTCGGTTTCAATATGCTTTGTGTGAATTCTCCCCATCACTCTCTGCCAGAGAAGGCTGCACATACACCCATCTGAATCTTGCGACCTACAAAGCTGGAGACCGTGCACATGTCCAGTGACTCGTTGCCCCGAATAAAGAAGGTGCTACTCACTAGGGCTGATTGCCCGACCTACCCCTCTCTCTCGCCCCTTATCTTGCACCCACTATTGCCTTCTCTCTCCCTTGTCCAACGCCCCTCTCTTGCTCCCTCTTACCCCCTCTCTCGCCCCCTGTCTTACCACCCTCTCTCACCCCTTCTCTCGCTCCCTCTATCGCCCACTTTCTCACCCACCTCTCTCGCCCACTGTCTTACCATCTCTCTCGATCTCTCCCTCTCTCTTGCGCGCCCCCTCTTTATCTATCTCTTGCTCTCTCTCATTTCGTCTCACCCACTCTCTCTGCCCCCTGATGCTCTCTCTCTTGCCACATTTCTCCCTCCCTTCCTCTCGCTCTAATGCTGTCTCTCTCTCTCTCTGTCTCGCCTCTATTGCCCCCTCGTGCGTGGTCTTGCTCCCCCACCGTCTCTCGAACACACTCTCTCTCACCTCCCCCCTCGCTCCTCTTGGTCTGTCAACACCCTCTCTCTCACTGACTCTCTCACTTCGTCCAGGCCGTTCTCTCACCACCCCTCTCTCCCGTTGCCCAGCGCCATCTCTCGCCCCCCTCTTGCCTACTCTTTTGACCGCCTCACACACTCTCTCACCCGCTTCTCTTTCCCCCTCTGGGCGCCTCTCTCGACACCCCACTGTCGCCAAATCACTCGCCCCCTTGTTCGCTCCCTCTCGACCTACCACACCATCTCGACCTACCACACCCTCGAGCCGACTTGCACTCCCATCTCTAATTCCTCTCTCGCCTCTTCTCTTGCTCTCTTTTGCCCTCCTATCTCGTCCCCTCTCTGTCAATCCTCTCGACCACCTCCCTCGCTCCCTCTCTCCCTCTCTCGCTCCTCTCTCTGACACCCTCTCATGCCTCTGCTCTTGCTCCCTCTCTAGCCCCCTCTCTCCCCTGTCCTACACCCATCTCTCACTCCCTGCTTTACTCTCCTCTTTCGGTCTTGCTCTCTCCCCCTCTATCGCCCCTCTCTCTCGCCCACCTGTATTGCCCACTGTCTTACCAGCTCTATCGATCTCTCACTCTCTCTCGCGCAACCGCTCTTTACCGATCTCTTGCTGTCTCTCTCCCTGCCTCCCTCTATCATTCTCTTGCCCACTCTCTCTGCCTACTCATACTCTTTCACTCTCGCCACATTTCTCTCTCCCTCCCGCTCGCTCTAGCGCTATCTCTCTCTGTCTCGCTCCCTCTTGCCCCCTCATGTGCGCTCTCGATCCCCCAATAGGCTTGCCCACACTGTCTCTCTCACCTCCCACCTTGCTCCTCTTGGTCTGTCCACACCCTCTCTTTCGCCACCTTTCGCACCACACCCAACCTCTCGCCCCCTTCTCGTGCCCACTCTCTCGACCCCCCACCCACTCTCTCTCCCACTTCTCTCGCCCCCTCTGACCGCCTCTCTCGACACCCCACTGTCGCCGCATCACTCTTCACCTCAGTCGCCCGCTCTTGAGACACCCTCTCGACCTCTCCCACTCTTGAGCCGTCTTGCACCCCCTATCTCTAATCCCTCTCTCGCTCCTTCTCTAGCTCTCTCTTGCCCTCCTATCACGTCCCCACTCTGGTACGCCTCTCGAACCCCTCCTTTGCTCCCTCTCTCGCTCGCCGCGCTGACCACCTCTCTCGCCCCCTCTATTGCCCCCTCTCTAGCCCTCTCTCTCCCCTGTCCGACACCCCACTCTCGCTCCCTCTCACCTCCCTCGCCCCTGCCTTACACCCCTTTCCCTCGCCCCCTCTATCGCTCCCTCTCTCTTGCCTCATCTCTCACCCCCTCAAGCCCTGTCTCCCACCCACCTCATCCCCTCTCTCACCCCCGACTTTCCCCCTCTCTCGCCCCCATATCACCCCCGCTCACGTCCCCTGTCTTACCTCCCTCTCTCGCCCCTTCTCTCGCTCCCTCTATCGTCCCTTCTCTGGCCCCACCTTTTTCGACCACTGTCTTACCATCTCTCTCAATCTCTCCCTCTGACTCGCGTGCACCCCACTTCAACTATCTCTTGCTGTCTCTCTCTCCCCCTCCCTATCTTTCTCTCACCCACTCTCTGCCTCCTCATACTCTCTCTCTTGCCACATTTCTCCCTTCCTCTCGCTCGAGTGCTGTCTCTCTCTCTGTCTCACAGTCTATTTCCCCCTCATGTGGGCTCTCGCTCTCCACCCTCTCTCGCCCCTCTTGGTCTATCAACCCCCTCCCTCTCGCCCGCTCACTTGCACCCTCTCTCACCCCTATCTCTTACACCTCCTCTTCCGCCCGTGTCTTCTTTACGCCCGTCCTCTCTCTCTCACCATATCTCTCCATCTCCCTCTCTCTCGCTCCCCCCTACCATTACCTATCTCTCACTCTACCTCTCTCTCCCCTTCACTATCTTTGTCTTGCCCACTCTTTCTGATCCCGCATACTCTCTCGCTCTCACCACATTTCTCTCCCCCTCCCTCTCGCTCTAGCACTGTCTCTCTTTGTCTCGCCCTCTCTTGCCCCCTCGCGTGTGCTCTCACTCCCCTCCGTCTCTCGCCCACAATCCTGTCTCACTTCCCACCTCGCCGCTCTTGGTCTTTCAGCCCCTCTCTCTCTCGCCACCTCTTTCACCTCGCCCAGCCTGTTCTCTCGCCTCCCCACTCTCGCCTCGCCCAGCCCCTTCTCTCGCCACCTCTCTTGCCCACTCTCTCGACCCCATAATCCCCTCTCTCTCTCCCGCCTCGTCGCCCCCTCCCGCCCTCTCTCGACACCCCTCTTTCGCCGCATCGCTCGCCCCCCTCTTGAGACACCCTCCCGAGACCCTCTCTCTCTATCCACTGTGTCGACCCTTCTTTCTCCCCTTCTCTTGCTCTCCCTTACCTTCTTATCTCACCCCCTCTCCCGCGCCCATCTCGAACCACCATCTCACCCCCCTCTTGCCCCCTCGCTGATCCCCTCTCTCGACCCCTCTCTTGCCCCCTCTCTAGCCCCTTCTCTCGCCCCCCTCTCCCGCTCCCCTCTCTCGCCCCCGCTCTCACCCCTTCACTTTCCCCCTCTCTTACCGCTAATCTGGCCCCATCTCTTGCCCCAAATCTTGAACCCATCTCTCACACCTCCTCTTTCACACTGTCTCTTCTTCTCGCCAGTCATCCCTCCCTCCTCTCTCACCATCTGTTTCCATCTCCATCTCTCTTGCACCCCCACCTTTACCTATCTCTCGTTCAATCTCTCTCTCTCCCCTCTATCTTTCTCTCGCTCATTCTCTCTGCCCCCGCATACTCTCTCACTCTAGCCACATTTCTCTCTCCGTCCCTCTCGCTCTAGCGCTCTCTCTCTCTCTCTGTCTCGCCCTCTCTTGCCCCCTCGCGTGTGCTATCGCTCCCCCACCTTCTCTCGCGCACACTCTCTCTCAAACCTCCCTACTTGCCCCTCTTAGTCTGTCAACCCGCTCCCTCTCGCCCCTCTCTCACCTTGCCCAGCCCCTTCTCTCGGCCCCGTCTCTTGCCCAATCTATCGACCCCCTCACCCCCTCTCTCGCCCACCTCTCTCTCCATGTCTTACGTCCTCTCTCTTGCCCCTACTCTCACCCCCTCTATTTCCCCCTCTCTTACCACGTCTTACACTCCTCTCGCTCCATTTCATCACGCTCTCTCGCCTCATCTTACCCCCCCTCTCTCAGCCCTTCTCTCGCCCCTTCTATCGCCCCCTCTATCGCCCACTGTCTTAATATCTCTCTCGATCTTTCCCTCTCCCATGAGCGCTCTCTCTTTACATAGCTGTTGCTCTCTCTCCCCCTCTATCTTTCTCTCTCCCACTCTCACTGCCCCCTCATACTCTCTCTCCCCACATTTCTTCCTTCCTCCCTCTCGCTCTAGCACTGTCTCTCTCTGTCTCAGCCTCTATTGCCCCCTTTTATGCGTTGTCACTCCCGCACCCTCTCTCGCCCATGCTCTCTCTCTCTCTCTCACCTCCTCCATCGCCGCTTTGGTCTCTCAACCCCCTCCCTCTAGCGCTCCCCTTTCTTCGCCCTACCTCTTCTCTCATGCCCCTCACTTGCCTCATCCAGCCCCTTCTCTCGTCCCCTCTCTTGCCCATTCTCTCGACCTCCTCACCCCTCTCTCACCCTCCTCACTCACCCCCTCTCGCCCTCGCTCTTGACACCCCTCTTTTGCCGCATCTCTCGCCCACTTGGTTGTCCCCCTCTCGAGACACCCTCCCGAGCCCCCCACTCTCAATCCGTCTTGCACCCCCTCTCTCTAACACCCGTCTCGCCCCTTCTTTCGCTCCCTCTCTCGCTCTCTTGTGCCCTCTTATCTCTCCCCCTCTCCCGCGGCTATTGCGAAACCCTCCCTAGCCCCCTCTCTCGTCCCTCGCTGACTGCCCCTCTCTCGCCCCCTCTCTTATCCCCCTCTAGCGCCTATCTCGCCATTCTCTCTTGCCAGCTCCTTTCTCGACCCCTCTCTCGCCCCTGTCTCTCCCCCACTCCCACCCACTCTCACACTCCCTCTCGTCCTCTGACTTGCCCCTCTCTCGATCCCCTCTCTCAACCCCTCTCTCGCTCCCTATCTCTCGCCACATCTTGCCCACTGTCTGACCATCTCTCTCGCTCCTTCTCTCTATCTTTCACTTACCCTCTCTCTTGCTCTCGCCCACTCTTTCTTCTCCCAACTCTTTCTATTGCCCATTTTCTCGTTCCTTTCCTCTCGCTCTCGCGCTGTCTCTCTCTCTATCTCGCCCTCTCTTGCCCCCTCGTGCGCGCTATCGCTCTCACCCTCTCTCTCGCCCATTCTCCCTCTCTCACCGCCTCCTCCACCCCGTCTCACTGTCCACCCTCTCTCTCTCTCTCCTGCATCCTCTCTCTCTCTCCCTCTTCTCTCTCGCTCTCTCTATCTTTTTTTTCCTGTTTCTCTCTCTCTCCCTACCGATCTCTCTGTCTCTTGTACCCAACGTCTTTCACTTGCCCCTCTCTCTTTCGACACGTCTCTCTGGCCCCCTCTATGTCTCTCCCTCTTGGTCCTGAATCACTGTCCCTTCCCCCTTTCTTTCTCCCTCTCTCACTTGTCTCTCTCTCTCTCTCTTCCTCGTCCCCTCTCTCTCGCTCCACATCTCTTCCTGTCTCTCGCCACTCTCTCTTTCCTCCCAACTGTCTTGACACCTCTGTTTCGCTCTGAACCCCTCACTATCTCTCTCCCCGCCTCGCTCTTGCACTTCCTCTCTCTCTTTTGCCCTCTCTGACTCTCTCTCTCTTTCTCGCTCTCTCTCTTATCCTCTCTCTCTTACCCTCTCACTCTCACTCTGGCCCCTCGCCCTCTCACTATCTCTCTCTCCTTCACTCCCCTCTCTTCTTGTACTCTCTCTAGCTCGCTCGCTCCCTCGCTATCTTCTCCCACTTGCTCTATTTCTCTCTCTCTCTCGTGCTCTCTGTCCCTCTCCTTCCACCTTCAATCTCTCTCTCCCCTCTTTCTTTCTCCCTGTCTTGAGCCCTCTCTGTCTCTCTCATCCCCTTTCTCTTGGACCTCTTTCTCTCTCACTCACTCGCTCTCTCTCGCCCGTTCCTCTCTCGTTCCCTCGCTCTATCTCTCTCTCGCTTTCTCTCTCGAATCGTCTCTCTCTCTCGCCCACTCTGTCTCTCTTGCACCCTTTCACTCTCTCTCGCCCCCACTCTCTCTCACACCCGCTCTGTCCATCTCATTCCCCTCCATCTCTCGGAGCTTCTTTCTCTCGCAACCTCTCTCCTTGCTCCTCCTAATCTCTCTTGACCCCGCGCTGACTCCCTCTCTTTCTGTCTCTTGCCTCTATGTCTCTCTCATTCCGTCTCTCTCCCTCTAGCCCTCTCTTTCTCAATCCCTGTCTCTCTGTCTGGCCTTTCCTCTCTACCTCACCCACTCTAACTCTCTCTTGCCCTCTCTCTCTCTCACCCTCACGCTCTCTCTGTCGCCCCACTCTCTCACCCCTTCTCTCTCTTTCCCCGCATTTCCCTCGCACATACTCCTCTGTCTTTCTCACCTCCCTCTCTCTTGCCCCACTTCCCACTCTCACCCTCTCTCTCTCGCCTCCTCTCTCTGCCCCCCTCACCTTTTTTCTCTCTCTCTCGCCCTCTCACTCTCTCTGACCCTCTCCTTTGTCCCCTTTCTCTCTCATTCCTCTCTCTCATCACCTCTCCCTCTCGATCCTTCAACCTCTCGATCCCTTACTCTCTCATCCCTCTCTCTCTTCCCCCTATCTCGACCCTGTCTCTTTTGTCTTAACTATCTCTCTTGCCATCCCACTCTTGCCATTCCTGTCTCTCTTGCCTCCTCTCTATCTCTCATCCCCTGTCTCCCTCTCGTCCCCTCGCCCCTCTCTCAGTCTCACTCTCTCTTTCGACCACTCTCTCTCCCCCCCTTCTCTTTATCTCCTCCCCGTCTCTCTCTCTCTCACCCGATCTATCTCTTACCCCCACTCTCTCCCCGCTCCTTCACTCTCTCTCCACCCTCTCTCACTCTTGTTCCACCTTCTTCTCTGTCTGTCTCTCCACCTCCCTCCGTATCTCTTTGACTGAATCTCTCTCCCCCCATCCCTCCCTCTCTAATTGACACACTCTCTCTCGTTCTTCCCTTTCCCTCAGACCCAGGGACTGGGGGTTGGTGGTGAGGCTGCATATATGGGGATGGGGGTGATCGGATGGAGAAATGTGGAACGTGGGAGGAGGGGAAATGGTGTAGAGACAGAATTGCTGGAGGTAGACAGAGACAGCAGGAGAGTGAGAGTGAGGTTGAAGGGGAGAGAGAAGAATGGCGGCAGGTGGAAACGAGTTAGGGCTTGTGAGAGGGGGGGAAGAGGGAGCTAAAATGGTGAGACGTTACGAAAGAGATAGTGTGCAGAGACAGAGGGAGAGAAATGAGGAGGAAGAGTGGAGAGGGAATGGGGAGGCCATGTCGGAGTGGGGGGACCCAGATTTGAAAGCAAGAACAGAGTGAGTTAAACCCAACTCCTGAGATCTGTCCCTCTCCAGCTCAGCTTATCCAACACAGAGACACGCAACAACATTGTTCACTCGCCTGCTCGGCATTTTTTAATGAACATTTTTATTGTTTACAAATTGAAGTTATTGTCTACAGACCGTGGGATGGTGCCTTTTCTCACAGGCCCCTGAGTTGTCAGAACCATTGAGATATGTTCCTGTAACTACCCTGTGGGATAAGGGTGGACAAACCAGCGCTATCCACAGTCTGTTACCATAGCGACAAGTTGTCCATCGCTGAAACACTCAAATGAAAAGAGAAAATCTCGGATGGATTGATTAATGAATGAATTTGATTGATGGATGGATTTGGGTGAAGGGATATTTCAGCACATTCTTCAGCTGCTGTCTGAACTTCGTCTGGGTCACGGCATAAATCGCGGTGTTTGTGCAGCAACTGAGGAGCTGTAGCATGAAGCCAAATTCCCGGACAAATGAATCGAGATAAATAGAGAAATACCCAAAATCATACATCCGCCTCCATATAGAATACACCATTAACGTTGACCATAACAGGATGAAATTGGCCGAGATCACAAACACTAAAATGATGGATTTTTTTCGGTTTCTCATTTCTGTGTCAGCCTGAGCGTCCCCATTGGTGGGAGTGCGGAGTCTCTTGCGGGCTCTGCTGGTCACTAAAATGTGTCTGACGGTGAGAACATTGAGCAGCAGAATCAGGAGAAATGGGACACACGGGGTTAGAATGTAGTGGAGGAACTCGATTGTGACCCAGACACTGGAGGTTAGAATAGCCTCTGTTCCATCACAAAACCAGGGGAGGTTCCGCAGCCAATACTGAGCCGTGAGCATAAAATACCAGGAAATGTTCTTTAAACAGCTCAGCACAGTCACTGCTCCCAGAACCACAGCCGCCGTTTTCTCACTGCAATATTTACTTTTCAGCTTCTGGCAACAAATGGCCACAAACCGATCAAAGGTGAAAGTGACGGTGAACCAGACAGAGCAGTCAGTGGCTGCATAAAGCAGGACGGCATGGATATTACACACGGGGACGTAGTACAGGAAATGAAACTGTTCCCAATAAACAATGGGAATGTGTCTTAGTATCACGTCGAGGATAATGACCAGGAGATCCGCCGCTGCCATGGCCCCCAGGTAACGACTAACACATGGAGACAATCCACAATCTTTATAAAGCAGGACGTAGATGGTCACAACGTTAACTGTGTGGAAGGAAAACAAACACACTATCCATCAGCCTGGAGGCAAAGTGACCAGCTTGGTTGGGGACCCAGTGAGATTTTAAAATGTGTCTCTGTATTAAGAAATTTATTAAAATAATTGATTTTTTTTTAGATTAGATTGGATTCCCAACACTGTCGAAGCAGACCCTTTGGCCCAACAAGCCCACACCGACCCTCCGAAGAGTAACCCACCCAGGCCCATTTCCCTCTGACTAACGCACCTAACACTGTGGGGCAATTTAGCATGGCCAATTCACCTGACCTGCACATCTATTGACTGAAAAGGAAACCGGAGCACACGGAGGAAACCCACGCAGACACAGAGACAATGTGCAAACTCCACACAGTCAGTCACCCGAGGGACCCTGGTGCTGTGATTCAGCAGTGCTAATCACTGAGCCACCAATAACAAATGGGAAGGTCAGAATTCGTGACAGAAATGTGTCATTAAACACAGGAAACACGCCCTCCCCGAAAACAGTGAGAGGCATCCATATCAACGGATGGTTTCTAGAGCATTTCCACACACTCGATCACTCGAGAGCAGACACAGGTCACTTCTTTCCAGCTCGTAACACAGACGGTGAAAACGTCGCTGTTCTGATCGTTTCTCTCCCAGATTCCTGAAGACAAACGAAGTTCGGAGATTTCTGTCTTTTCGTCTATATTGTGGTCTGTCCTGTGTCATGAAGAAGCGGAAACAAAGGGAAAACATATTCACCCGTTTAACTGCACTGAGGGAACTTCGCAACAGTCTCTTCTTCTCCCTGTAATGGGATCTCTTCCCTCGGGATCCTATCGTTTGTTCAATACACTGATGTCCGGCCATTCACAAAGAACGTCAAGGACAGAATGTTCCGGGGAATGTCAGTTATAGAATGTTGGGGATGGAATGTTCTGGGGAATGCCAGTTATTGAATGTTGGGGACAGAATGTTTTGGGGAATGTCAGTTATAGAATGTTGGGGACGGAATATTCCCGGGAATGCCAGTTATAGAATGTTGGGGACTGAATGTTCCGGTGAATGTCACTTATAGATTGCTGGGGAGAGAAGGTTCCGGGGAACTGCTTGACCTGTCCATCACCTTTCCCACCTATCCACTCGACCCTCCTTTCTGAACTATCACCTCTCCTCCACTTTCATCTACCAATCACATTCTCAACTACCTTTCCCCCAGCCCCAGCCTCCGCTCCCGCCCATTTTTCTCTGAGATCCCCGCCCCACAAGCCTCATTCCTGATTAAGGACTTATGCCTGAAACGTTCCTTTGATGCTGCCTGACCTGCTGTGCTGTGCTATGGGGATACCCTGGGATACAGTCAGGGAAGGATTTACCCTTCAATTCCACAGCATTGATTCCAGAACCCGAACAATTTCATGGTAACAGATCACACATGGTCAAGGAAATCACCTGAGTATGGGCATCTCCTGCCCCCCACCCACACCCTCAACCCCATTCCTTGGTGATCTCTCAGTTCCTCTCGATATTGAAACTCAATCAGAGGAAGCACTGAGGGTGACAAGGACACAGAACGTCCTCTGGGTGTGGTACTTCAATGTCCATCACCAAGACTGTCACCATAGGCCCACCATGACTGAGCAGGGAGATACCTCAAATACACAGCAGCTAGACTGGGGGAAGTGATGTGGGAACCAACAAGAGGGAAACATTCTCACCAAACTCCTTGTGCCAGATGGCTTTGTCTCTAACAGTACCTGTAGGAGCAGCCATCACACAGTCCTGGTAGAAGGAAAGTCTCAGCCTCATATTGAATATACTACCCCCTGTTTTATGTAACACTCCCTCCTGAGAAGTAGGACATACTTCTAAAGGACAGACCAAATGGAAACTGGGCATCCATGAGGCGCTGTGGGCAAACAGCAGCTGCCACGTCAATGGCCTTCCCTCCATCATAAAATGAGAAGTGTGCTCTTCACAGATGGTTCCAAAATGTTCAGCACTATTCACAGCTGCACCTATATTGAAGCAGGCTATTCAGCCCATCAAGAGTTTTAAACAGGAACAGAATTAGGTCATTCAGCTATTGGAGGCTGTTACTCAGCAACTGGATCAGATCTTTTAATCTCTCATACCTGTTACACAGGAAATGGAAGGAACATTCAGCCTTTCAAAGCCGCTACACAGGAATATTGGGAGAATAGGTTACTAAGCCAGGAGCAGGGATAAATTAGGGAGAAATCAGTCTCTATCAGTTTGACACAATTTAACGACTGCAATGACACAGCGACCAGTGCTGGGACCTCAATTATTTGCAAACTCAATCAACCGTTTCCAGAAATGGAACGAACAAACGTGTTCTAACTAACTTTCAAGTGACACGAAGATCGAGAGAAACTGAAGTTATCAAGAGGAGGTAGAGAATCTGTGAATGGTTAAGCAGTGGACAACAACTTAATAGATCAAATATAATGTGGGTAACTGTGAACCTGTGATTTCTGTTTTCAGGAGGAATAAAAATTGTGCCTTATATAAACGGAGAGGGATTTCATGACTTAATGAAACAGTCAGTACTGACTCGTTCAGACACGGGAAATTTTGATCCATCTCCCTGATGGTCTGCTCCCTGATTTTCCCAGGGGCCCATTGCTGTCCACGCACACACAATATTTTGATGTGATTGGTTGTCGTTCCAGAGGGTTAGGGGAAGGATGATTTGATCCGTGTACTAATGGGTGACCTTTTCGTCGGAGGCCACTCTTTCTTTCTACCTGGAGACCCGAGGACGATGGGAATGGCTGGCCCCTTCTGAATGAAGAGGCTGTGGCTGCAGCCAGAACAGTCGGTATTTACCAACATGATGTACTGTGCATGGGCACACTGTAAACTTAATGGAGCGAGAGACGGAGGGCTCATTCACAAGAATGGGAAATAAAAGCATTGTCAGATGAGCTGAAATGGTTCGATATACCACATTCTCAATCCACCTTTAAGAACCAGCCAAGACAACATAAATCCAGTGGAGATATCTGATCACTGAGGAACACTGTGTGGCCCAGCCCAGTATACTGTTCAGGAAAGCGTAGCAACCTGTCCAGATTGGAACACTGTGTGCTGAATAATCTATTGCTCTGTTCAGTACCACACACCAAACTGTCCAGAGTGGAAGACTGTGCAGATTCATACATTGCATTGGTCAATATAATACGGCATTCTGTCCAGACTGAAACACCGCACAGGTTATATCAGAGTATTGATCTAGAAACCCGAAGAAGATATTTGCCCAGCACGGGGAGCTGTGAAGACAACAGCAGTGCATTGATTTATGAACCTGAACGAGATATCTGTACACCACGGGGAGCTGTGCAGAACCTTGCAGTGCATTGATTAGTAAACCAGGGTTGGATATCTGTCCAGCACCGTGAGCTGTGCTGACCCCTGCAGTGCATTGATCAATAAATCTGGGCTAGATATCTGTTCAACACCAGGAGCTACACAGACCACAGTTGTGCATTGATGTATAAACCAGACAAGATATCATTCCAGCACCGGGATCTACGCAGACCTCAGCAGTGTATTGATATTTAAATCCGGAGACCTTGGAGAGCAGGTTCATAGCTCCTTGAAAGTGGTATCGCAGGTAGATAGGATAGTGAAGAAGGCATTTGGTATGCTTTCCTTTATTGTTCAGAGTATTGAGTCCTGGCGTTTGGAGGTCATATTGCGGCTATACAGGACATTGGTTAGGTCACTGTTGGAATTTTGCGTGCGATTCTGATTTCCTTCTTGTCGGAAAGATGTTGTGAAACTTGAATGGGTTCAGGAAAAAAATACAAGGATGTTGCCAGGGTTGGAGGATCTGAGCTATAGGGAGAGGATGAACAGGCTGGGGCTGTTTTCCCTGAAGGGTCGGAGACTGAGGGGTGACCTTATAAAGGTACACAAAATTATGAGGGGCATGGATAGCATAAGTAGGCAAAGTCTTCTCCCTGGGTTCCGGGAGTCCAGAAATAGGGGCATAGGTTTATGGTGAGAGAGGAAAGATATAAAAGAAACCTAAGGAGCAACTGTTTCACGCAGGGGGTGGTAAGTGTATGGAATGAGCTGCCAGAGGATGTGGTGGAGGCTCGTAGAATTGCAACATTTAAGAGTCATTTGGATGGGTATCTGAATAGGAAGTGTTTGGAGGTATATAGGCCAGGTGCTGACAGATGGGTCTAGATTGGGTTGGGATATTTTGTCGGCATGAACAGGTTGGACTGAAGGGTCTGTTTCAATGCTGTACATCTATATGACTCTGTGTCAGTCATGAACATTGAGTAATGCAAACCACAGCAGTGCATTGAAATAAAATCACGGATTGGATATCTCTCCAGCACGAAGATCTTCGCAGAGCACGGCTGATCATTCATTTATAAACCTGGATTAAATATAAATCCTGCGCCCTGAGCTATGCAGATACCGACAGTGCATTGACCTATCGTCATGGACGAGATATCTATCCGGCACCACGAGCTATGCAGATTCTTGCAGTGCAATGATCTATAAACCTCGACTGGATGTCTGCCCAGCACGTTTAGCTACGCAGACCACAGCAGTGCTTTGATCTAAAAACACAGATAAGATATCTGTCCATAAAGGGGAGCTTTGCAAATCACTGCAGCGAATTAATCTGTTAACCCGGATTAGAGATCTTTCCAGTTCCCTGAGCTGTGCACACCTCTGAGGTGCATTGACCTATAAACCTGAGTAGATATCTGCCCACCAGCAGGATCTATGCAGATCCCAGAAGTGCATTGATCTGAAAAAACCGGATTAAATATCCGTTCTGTGCCGGCAAAAATGCAGACCACTGCAGTGCATTGATCTATGAACCCGGACAAAATATCTGTCCCGCACTGGTCGCTATGCAGACCACAGCAGTGCATTGATCTATTAGCACCGACTTGATATCTGTCCAGCACTGGGAGCGATGCTGACCACAGCAGTGAATTGACCTATAAACCTGGACATGATATCTCTCTCACATGATGACCTGTGCACGCACAGTTGTGCATTGATCAAAAAACCCAGACCAGATAGCTATTCAGCACCGGGAGCTGTTGAGCCAACAGCAGTGCATTGTTCTATAAAGCCGAACGAGATATCTGCCCAGCACAGGGAGCTGTACAAACCGAGCAGGGAATTGATCTCTAAACTCGGACTATATATCTGTCCAGCACGTTGAGCTATACAAGTCGCAGTAGTGCATTGATATTTAAACCCGGGTTAGATATCTGCCCAGCACGGTGCGTTTTTCAGACCACAGAAGTGCATTGATCTATAAACCATGATTAGATATCTGTCCAGCACAGGGAGTTGTGCAGACCAAGCAGTGCATTGGTCTATAAACTCGGACAAGGTATCTGTCCTGCACGGTGAGTTTTGCAGATCACAGCAGTGCATTGACCTATAAACCAGGATTAGATATCTGTCCGGCACGGGGAGCTGTGCTGACCCCTACAGTCTATAAATCTGGGCTAAGTGTCTGATCAGCACCAGAAGCCATGCAGACCATAGCTGTGCATTGATGTATAAACGAGACGATATATTTTTCCAGCACCGGGACCTACGCAGACCTCAGCAGTGTATTGATATCTAAATCCGGATTAGAATTCTGTCCTGCACGGGGAGGTGTGCAGACCCCTGCAGTGCTATTGATCTACAAACCCGGACTAGAGGGCAGAGCAGTAGATGTGATCTATATGGACTCCAGTGAGGCATTCGACATGGGAGACTGATTAGCAAGGTTAGATCTCATGGAATACAGGGAGCACTGGCCAATTGGATATAAAACTGGCTCAAAGGTAGAGGACTGAGGGTGCTGGTGGTGGAGGCTTGTTTTGCATACTGGAGGCCTGTGACCAGTGGAGTGCCACAAGGATCGGTGGTGGGCCCTCTACTTTTTGTCATTTACATAAATGATTTGGATGCGAGCATGAGGGCTCAGTTAATATGTCTGCAGATGACACCAAAATTGGAGGTGCAGTGGACAGCAAAGAGAGTTACCACAGATTACAACAGTATCTGGACCAGATGGGTGAATGGGCTGAGAAGTGGCAGATAGAGTTTAATTCAGATAAATACGAGGTGCTGCATTTTGAGAAAGCAAATCTTAGCAGGACATTAACACGAAATGGTAAGGTCCGAGGGAGTGTTGCTGAACAAAGACCTTGCAGTGCAGGTTCATAGCTCCTTGAAAGTGGAGTCGCAGGGAGATAGGATAGTGAAGAAGGCTTTTGGTATGCTTTCCTTTATTGGTTTAGAGTATTGAGTACAGGCGTTGGGAGGTCATGTTGCGGCTGTGCAGGACATTGGTTAGGCCACTGTTGGAATATTGTGTGTTATTCTGATTTCCTTCTTATCGGAAAGATGTGAAACTTGAATGGGTTTAGGAAAGATTTGCAAGGATGTATCCAGGGTTGGAGGATCTGAGCTACAGGAAGAGGCTGAACAGGCTGGGGCTGTTGTCCCTGGAGCGTCAGAAGCTGAGGGGTGACCTTATAGAAGTTTACCAAATTATGAGAGGCATGGATAGGATAAATGGGCAAAGTCCTCTTCTTGGGGTCGGGAGTCCAGAACTAGAGGGCATAGGTTTAGGGTGAGAGGGGAAAGTTATAAAAGAGACCTAAGTGGCAAGTGTTTCACGCAGAGGGTGGTAAGTGTATGGAATGAGCTGCCAGAGGATGTGGTGGAGGCTGGTACAATTGCAACATGTAAGAGGCATTTGGATGGGAATCTGAATAGGAAAGGGTTGGGGGTATATAGGCCGGGTGCTGGCAGGTGGGTCTAGATTGGGGTTGAGATACCTTGACGGCATGGACAGGTTGGACCGATGGGTCTGTTTCAATGCTGTACATCTCTATGTCTCTACTTCAGTCCGAACATTGAGCAATGCAGACCACAGCAGTGCATTGATATATAAACCCAGATTGAATATCTCTCCAGCACGGAGAGCTCGCAGAGCACAGCTGTGCATTCATCTATAAACCCGAATTAAATATCAATCCTGTGCCCTGAGCTATGCAGACACCTGCAGTGCATTGACCTATAAACCTGGACTAAATATGTGTCCGGCACCACGAGCTATGCAGACCCCTGCCGTGCAATGATCTATAAACTCCGACTAGATATCTGCCCACCACGTTTATCAGTGCCGACCACAGCTGTGCTTTGATCTATAAACCTAGATTACATGCCTGTCCAGAAAGGTAAGACTTGAAAATCACTGCAGCGAATTCATGTGTAAACCCGGATGAAATATCTTTGCAGGGCCCTGAGCTATGCACACCACTGATCTGCTTTGAGCTAAAAGCCTGGAATAGATATCTGCTCACTAACAGGATCTATGCAGATCCCTGCAGTGCATTGATCTGAAAAACCGGATTAAATATCAGTTCAGTGACGGGAAATATGCAGACCCCTGCAATGTATTGATCTATGAACCCGGACAAGATATCTGTCCAGCACTGGGTGCTTTGCAGACCACAGCAGTGCATTGATTAATAAACCTGGACTAGATACCTTTCCAGCACGGGAAGCAGTGTGCACCACAGCAGTGCAGTGATATATAAATCCAAAAAAGATATCTGCCCAGCACCGGGAGCTATGCAGACCACAGCAGTGCATTCATCTAGAACCGCGGACAAAAAAAGGTTCGGCACGAGGCTTGTACAGACAACAGCAATATTTTGGTCTGTATACCCGGACTAGATATCTATCCAGCACGGGGAACTGTACAGACCACAGCAGTGCATTGATCTATACACCCGGATTAGGTATTTGTCCAGCACCGGGAGCTGCACGGACCACAGCAATGCATTGATCTAAAATCCAGACTAGACATCTGTCCAGCACTGGATGCTGTGCAGACGAGAGCAGTGCACTGATGTATAAACCCGGATTAGATATCTGTGCAGCACAGGACCAAGCAGGGAATTGATCTATAAACTCGGACTAGATAACTCTCCTGCACGTTGAACTATTCATACCTCAACAGTTTATTGATACCTAAACCCTGATTAGATATCTATCCAACACGGTGGGTTTTGCAGACCACAGCAGTGCATGAATCTATAAATCTGGATTAGATATCTGTCCAGCACGGGGAGCTGCGCAGACAGGGCATTGATCTACAAACCAGGTCGAGATATCTGTCCAATACCAGGAGATGGTAAGACCACAGCAGTACTTTGATGTATAAACTCCGGCTTTGTATCATTCCAGCTGCGGGAGCTATGCAGCCACAGCAGTGCATTGATCTACAAAACCGCACTAGACATCGGTGCAGAATACTGAGCTTTGTAGACCACAGCAATCCACTGATCTACAAACCCGGACTAGACATCGGTCCAGCACCAGTAGCTATGCACACCCCTGCAGTGCATTGAACTATAAAACCGGATAAAATGTCAGCCCAGAGCGACGAACTATGGAGACCACAGCAGTGCATTGATCTATAAACACGGACTAGATATCTGTCCGGCACTTTGAGCTATGCAGACCACAGCAGTGCATTCATCTGTTAACCCCGGACTGGATAACTTTCCAGCACGGGACTTGTGCAGACAACAGCAATGTTTTGATCTATACACCCGGATTAGATATCTATCCAGCACCAGGAGCTGGACAGACCACACCAGTGCATTGATTTATAAACCTGGATTAAATATTTGTCCAGAACCAGGAGCTGCAGAGACCACAGTAGTGCACTGATATATAAACCTGGAAGAGACATCTGTCCAGTGCAGGGTGATGTGCCGACGACAGCAGTGCACCAATGTATAAACACGGACTAGATATCTGTCCAGCATAGGGAGCAGTGCAGACCAAGCAGGGAATTGATCGATAAACTCGGACTGGGTATCTGTCCAGCACGTTGACATATTCATACCTCAGCAGTGCATTGATATAGAGTCATAGAGTCATAGAGTTGTACAGCATGGAAACAGAGCCTTCGGTCCAACCTGTCCATGCCGACCAGATATCCCAATCCAATCTAGTCCCAACTGCCAGCACTCGGCCCATATCCCTTCAAACCTTTCTTATTCACATACTCATCCAAATGCCTCTTGAATGTTGCAATTGTACCAGCCTATACCACATCCTCTGGCAGTTCATTCCTATCTAAACCCTGATTAGATATCTGTGCAGCACAGTTAGTTTTGCAGACCACAGCAGTGCATTGATCTATAAATCAGGAATAGATATCTGTCCAACATGAGGAGCTGTTCAGATCACAGCAGTTATTTGATCTAGACGTCTGTCCAGCACTGGGTGGTTTGCCGACGAGAACTATGTACTGATGTATAAACCGGGACTAGATATCTATCCAGCACTGGGAGCAGAGCAGATCAAGCAGGGAATTGATCTATAAATTCGGACTAGATACCCGTTCAGCACATTGAACTAGTCATACTGCAGCAATGCATTGATATCTAAACCCTGATTAGATATCTGTGCAGCACGGTGGGTTTTGCAGACCACAGCAAAACATTGATCTATAATCCAGGATTAGATATCTGTCCAGCACGGGGAGCTTTGGAGACCTCAGCAGTGCATTGATCTATAAATCCACACTGGATATTTGTCCATCACCGGAGGCTGTGCAGACAAAAGCATTGTATTGATTTATCACCCTGGACTCGATATCTATCCAGAATCGGGAGCTATGCAGACTACAGCACTGCATTGATATACAAACCTGGACTAGATATCTGTAAAGCACGGGAGCTGTGCAGACCACAGCAGTGTACTGATCGATAAACCCGGATTGCATTCCTGTCCAGCCCCTAGGCTGTGCAGACCACAGAATTGCATTGATATATAAACCCGGACTTGATATCTGCCCAGCCAGGGTAGCTGTGCAAACCACAGAAATACATTGATTTATCTTAACAGATAAAAGAAGTGCATTGATCTATTATCCTGGTCGAGAAATCTGTCCCGCACAGGGACTTGTGCAGACCACAGCAGTGCATTGATGTATAAACTTGGACTAGATATCTCTCCAGCACAGGTAGGTGTGCAGATTGCAGCTGTACATTGAACTATAAACCCGGACTCGATAGCTGTCCAGCACCGGGATCTATGCAGACCAAAGCAGTGCGTTGATCTTTCGCACCGCAATATATATCTCTCCATTATGGGGAACTGAGCATTGAACTATAAACCCTGACTATATATCTGTCCAGCACAGGGAGCTATGCAGATAACAGTAGTGCATTGATATCTAAACCCAGCCGAGATATCTGTACAGCATGTTCAGCTCTGCGGACCACAGCAGTGGATTGAACTATAACACCAGACTAGATATCTGTCCAGCATGGGGAGCTGTGCAGACAACCGCAAAGCATTGATTTTTAAACACGGACTAGATATCAGTCCAGCACCGGGAGCTGTGCAGACGATAGCAGTGCATTGATGTACAAACTCAGACTATATATCATTCCAACAGCGCTAGCTATGCAGACCACAGCAGTGCAATGATGTACAAACCCGGATTAGATATCAGTCCATCAGATTACTTATGCACACTACAGCAGTTCATTGATTTATAAACCGGATTAGATATCTCTCAAATACGGGAAGCTTTGCAGACCATGCTGATCTATTAGCTATGCAGCTCCCTGTGCGGGACAGATATCTCGTCCAGGATAATAGATCAATGCACTTATCTATAAAACAGTGCATTTATCTATAAAACCGGACTAGATATCTGTCCAGCACTGGGAGCTTTGCAGACCACAAGAGAGCATGGATCTATCAAACCGGACTATATTTCTGTCCAGCACTAGGAGCTATGCCGACCCCTGCAGTGCAATGATCGATAAACCCAGACTAGATATCTGCCCATCACGGTCAGATATGCAGACCACAGCAGTGCATTAATTTACAAAAACGGATTAGATATCTGTCCAGCACGGGGAAATTTGCAAATCTCAGCAGTGCATTGATATAAAAACCCGGATTAGATACCTTTCTAGTGCCGGGAGCTAAACAGATTCCTGCACTTCATTGATCTATAAACCCAAAACGAGATATCAGTCCAGCACCAGGGGCTATGCAGACCCCTGTATTGCATTGATCTATAAACCCAGACTAGGTACGTGTCCAGGATGTGGATCTATACCGACCACAGCAGTGCATTGATCCATTAACTTGGATTAGATATCTATCCAGCACCGAGAACCGTGCTGAAGACAACAGTGCATTAACCAATGACCTGTACTAGATATCTGTCCAGCAATGGGAGCTGTGCAGGAAATTGATCTATAAACCCGGACTAGATATCTGTCCTGCGCGTTGAGCTATGCAGACAAGAGCAGCACAATGATCTATAAACATGGACTAGATATCTCTCCAGTATGGGGAGCTGTGCAGCAAAAGAATTGTATTGATCTATCATCCTGGACTAGATATCTGTCCAGCATCGGGAGCTATGCAGTCTACAGCAGTGCATTGATATACAATACTGGACTAGATATCTGTAAAGCACGGGGAGCTGTGCAGACCACAGCAGTGTACTGATCTATAAACCAGGATTGCATATCTGTCCTCACTCGGGGCTGTGCAGTCCAGAGCACTGCATTGATCTATAAACCCGGACTAGAAATCTGTCCAGCCTGCAGAGCTGTGCAGACCACAGCAGTGCATTGATTTATCTTACCAGACAAAAGCAGTGCATTGATCTATTATCCTGACGAGATATCTGTCTAGCACAGGGAGCTGTGCAGTCCACAGCAGTGCATTGATACATAAACCTGGACTAGATATCTATCCAGCACAGGTAGCTGTGCAGACCACAGCTGTACATTACACTATAACCCCGGACTAGGTAGCTGTCCAGCACCGGGATTTATGCATACCAAAGCAGTGCATTGATCTTTCGCACTGGAGAAAACATCTCTCCAGTATGGGGAGCTGTGCATTGAACTATAAACCGGACGAGATACCGATCCAGCACAGGTAGCTAGGCAGACCACAGCACTGTATTGATGTATAAACTAGGACTAGATATCTTCTCAGCATTGGGAGCTATGCAGATCACAACAGTGAATTGATCAATATACCCGGATTAGATATATGTCCAGTCCCGGGAGCTGTGCGGACCATAGAAGTGCATTGGTCAATATACCCGGATTAGATATCTGTCCAGCACCGAGAACAGTACATACCACAGCAGTGCATTGATCTATAGCATTGGAGTATATATCTCTCCAGTATCGCGAGTGATGCAGAATAAAGCAGTGCATTGATATATACATCTAGAATACATATCTGTCCAGCACAGGTAGCTGTACAGATCGCAGCTGTACATTGAAATGTAAACATGGACGAAAAATCTGTCCAGCGCAGGGAGCTATGCAGACCACAGCAGTGCATTTATGTATATATTAGGACTAGATAGTTGCTCAGCATGGGGAGCTATGCAGACCACAACAGTGAAGTGGTCAATAATCCGGATTAGATATCTTTCCAGCACCGGGAGCTGTGCAGACCACAGCAGTGCATTCATCTATAACCCCTGACTAAATAATGGTCCAGCACAGGGAGCTGTGCTGGCAACACCAATGTATTAATCTACAGACCCGGACTTGATATCTATCCAGCAATGGGAGCTGTACAGACCACAGCCATGCATTGATCGAAAATCCTGATTCGATATCTCTCCAGCACAGGTAGCTGAGCAGACCACAGCTATGCATTGAAGTATAAACCCGCACTAGATACCTGTCCAGCACAGGGAGCTATGCAGACCACAGCAGTGTATTGATGTATAATCTAGTACTAGATATTTGCCCAGCATGAGGAAATGTACAGACTAAAGAAGTACATTGATCTATAAACCCGGGCTAGATGTCTCTCCAGTATGGGGAGCTGTGTAGACTACAGCAGTGCAGTAAAATATAAAGCCTGGCTAGATACCTGTCCTGAACGGGGAGCTGGACAGATCACAGCATCTATAAACCTGGACTAGATATCTGTCCAGCACAGTGTGCTATGCAGACCACAGCAGTGCATTGATGCATAAACTAGGAATCGATATTTGCCCAGCATGAGGAGCAATGCAGACAGCAGCAATGCATTCATCTATAACCCGGATTAGATAACTGGCCATCTTTGTGAGCTGTTCAGACAACAGCAATGCATTGCAATATAAAAAAAACGGACGAGAAGTATTGAATTGGGACTTCAGATCTGTGTTCACTGGGGAAGACACAAGCAATCTCCCTGAGGTAACAGTAACTGAAGGACCTAAACTTAAGGGAATCTATATTTGACAGGAATTGGTTCTGGGAAGACTGTTAGGTCTGAAGGTTGATAAGTCCCTGGGGCCTGATGGTCTACATCCCAGGGTACTGAAAGAGGTGACTCGAGAAATCATGGATGCGTTGGTGATTATTTTCCAGAGTTCGCGAGATTCTGGATCAATTCGTGCGGATTAGAGGGTGGCTAGTGTTGTACCACTTTATAAGAAAGGTGTTAGAGAGAAAGAAGGAAATTATAAGACCAGTTAATCTGACCTCAGTGGTGGGAAAGATGCTGGAGTCTATTAAAAAAGAATGAAATTACGACACATCTGGATAGTAGTAACAGGATAGGTCAGAGTTAGCATGGATTTATGCAGGGGAAATCATGTTTGAATAATCTTCTGGAATTTTTTGAGGATGCAACTCTGAAGATGGACGAGGGAGATCCAATATATGTAGTGCACCTGGACTTTCAGAAAGCTTTAATAATGTCCCACATAGGAGGATATGAGCAAAATTAGCGTGCATAGCATTGGGGGCAAAGTACTAACTTGGATTGAAAGTTGGTTGGTTGATTGGAAACAAAGAGTTGCGATAAACGGCTCCATTTCGGAATGGCAGGTGGTGACCAGTGGGGTACCACAGGGATCAGTGCTGGGACCGCAGCGTTTTACAATATATGTTAATCATATAGAAGATGGTATTAGTAATAACATTAGCAAATTTGCTGATGATACTAAGCTGGGTGGCAGGGTGAAATGTGAGGAGGATGTTAGGAGATCACAGGGTGACCTGGACAGGTTAGGTGAGTGGTCAGATGCATGGAAGATGCAGTTTAATGTGGATAAGTGCATGGTTATCCACTTTGGTGGCAGGAACAGGAAGGCAGATTACTACCGAAATGGAATCAGTTTCGGCAAAGGGGCAGTACATAGAGATCTGGGTATTGTTGTACACCAGTCAATGAAGGTAGCATGCAGGTACAGCAGACAGTGAAGAAGGCTAATAGCATGCTGGCCTTCATAACAAGAGGGATTGAGTATAGAAGCAAAGACGTTCTTCTGCAGCTGTATAGGGCCCTGGTAAGACCACACCTGGTGTACTGTGTACAGTTCTGGTCTCCAAACTTGAGCAAAGACATTCTGGCTATTGAGGAAGTGCTGCGTAGGTTCACGAGGTCAATTCTTGGAATGGCGGGACTATCTTACGCTGAAAGGCTGGAGTGACTGGGCTTGTATACCTTTGAGTTTAGAAGACTGAGAGGGGATCTGATTGAGACATATAAGATTATTAAAAGATGGGACACTCTGGAGTCAGGAAACATGTTTCCGCTGATGGGTGAGTGCTGAACTAAAGGACACAGCTTAAAAATACGGGGTAGACAACTTAGGACAGAGAAGAGGAGAAACTTCTTCAGCCAGAGAGTGGTGGCTGTGTGGAATGCTCCACCACAGAGAGCAGTGGAGGCCGAGTCTCTGGATTCAATTAAAAAGAGTTGGATAGAGAGCTGAAGGATAGTGGAATCAAGGGTTATGGAAATAAGGCAGGAAAAGGATACTGATTAAGGATGATCAGCCGTGATCATATTGAATGGTGGTGTAGCCTTGAAGGGCAGAATGGCCTACTGCTGCACCTATTGTCTATTGTCTAGATATCTGTCCAGCACGGGGAACTGTACAGACCCCTGCAATACATTTATCTCTAAACCTGGTCTAGATTTCGGTCCAGGACTCGCAGCAATGCAGACCGGTGCAGTGCATTGATCTCTAAATCCGGATTAAATGTCTGTCCAGAGCCAGGAGCTATGAAGACCATAGCAGTGCAGTCATCTATAAACCCGGACAAGATATCTGTTCAACATATTGAGCTATGCAGACCACAGCAGAACATTGATGTATAAACCCGGATGAGATATTTGTCTAGCACGGGGATCTTGCAGACTACTGCAGTGCAATGATCTATCAACCCGATTAAATATCAGCCCAGTGCCGGGAGCTGTGCAGACCAAGGCAGTGCATCGATCAAGAAACCCGGACCAGATATCTGTCCAGCAACAGGAGTGATGTAGACACCTGCAGTGCATTCATCTGTAAACTCGGACTAGATATCTGTCTAGCACGTGGAGCTATGCAGGCCACAGCAGTTTATTGATCTATAAACCCGGATTAGGCATCTCTCCAGTATGGGGAGCTATGCAAACCACAGCAGCGCACTGGTGTATAAACTAGGACTAGATATCTGCTCAGCATGGGGAGCTATGCAGACCACAACAGTGAATTGTTCAATAAACCCGGAGCAGATATCAGACAGCACAGTGAGCAGTGCAGACGATAGAGGTGCATTGATCTATATACCCAGACTAGATATCTGTCTAGCACGTTCATCTGTGCAGACCACAGCAGTGGATTAATCTATAACAGTGGACTAGATATCTGTCCAGAATGGGGAGCTGTGCAGACAACAGCAATGCATTGATTTATAAACACGGACTCGATATCTGTCGACCACAGAGAGCTGTGCAGAACCCTGCAGTGCATTGACCTATAAACCAGGTCGAGGTATCATTCCAGCACTAGGAGCTATGCAGACAACAGCAGTGCATTAATATATAAACGCGAACTTGATACCTGCCCAGCACGTTCAGCTTTGCAGATCACAGCAGTGCATAGATCTATAAATCCAAATGAGATAACTGTCCAGCATGGGGATCAGTGCTGACCATAGCAGTGCATTGATCTATAAAACCGGACGAGGTATCTATCCAGCACAGGGAGCTATGCAGACCACAGCATTGCATTGATTTATAAACCTGGACTATATACGTGTCATGCACTTAGAGCTCTGCTGTGAAGAGCATTGATGCATAAAACCGGAATAGATACCTGTTCAGCACCGGGAGCTGTGTAGGCCACAGCAGTGGTTCGATCTATGACACCGGACACGATATCTCTCCAGCATGGAGAGCTTTGCAGACAATAGTTATGTATTCATCAATAACTACGGACTAGACATCTGTCGAAAACTGAGAGATGTGCTGAGCACAGCAGTGCATTGAACTATTAATCCGGACTAGATATCTGTCCAGCTCCGGGAGCTGTGCAGACCACAGAAGTGCATTGAAATTTAAACCTGGACGAGGTATCTGTCCAGGATGGGGATCTGTGCAGACCACAGCTGTGCATTGAATTATTAATCAGGACTAGATATCTTTCCAGCGCAGGGAGCTATGTAGATCACGGCAGTGCATTGATCGACAAACCCGGACAAAATATCTGTCCAGCTTGGGGAGCTGGGCAATCTACAGCAATGGATTGATCGATAAACCCGGAACAGATGTATGTCTCACACAGGGAGTATGTAGAACATAGCAGTGCATTGATCTGTAACCCCGGACTAGATATCTCCCGATCATGGGGAGCTGTGCATAAAACAGAAGTGCATTGATCTATAATCGAGGAATAGATATCTGTCCAGCTTGTGAACTGTGCAGATCACAGCAGTGCATTGATCTATAAAAACGGACTAGATATCTCTCTAGCATGGGGAGCTGTGCAGACAATAGCAATGCATTGATCTATCATCCAGGACCAGATATCAGTCCAGCACAAAGAGTGTGCAGAGCAGAGCAGTTCATTGATCTATAAACAAGGGTACGATATCTGTACAAAACAGGGAGCTGTGCTGATCAAAGCATTGCATAGATCTATAAAACTGGAGTAGATACCTGTCCAGCGCGGGGAGCTGTGCAGACCACAGCAGTGCATTCATTTATAAACCCGGACGAGGTATCTGTCCAGCACAACGAGCTGTACACACCACATCAGTGCATTAATCTATAAACCCAGGCCAGATATCTGTCTAGGGGAGATGTGCAGACAACAGCAGTGCATTGATGTATCATCCTGGACAAGATAACAGTTCAGCGCGCGGAGCTGTGCAGACCAAAGCAGTGCATTTATTTAAAAACCCGTACGAGATATCTGTCCAGCACGGGGAGCTGTGCAGACCACATCAGTGCATTGATCTATAAAACCGAACTAGATATCTGTCCAGCACGTTGAGCTATGCATTCCATAGCAGTGCATTGATCTCTTAAGCCAAATAAGATATCTATCCAGGACGGGAATTTTGCAGACCACAGCAGTACATTGATCTATAAACCCGGACAAGATACTTGTTCAGCTCGGGGAGCGGTGTAGACTAGTGCATTGACCAACAAACTATGGCCAGATATCTGTTCAGCACATGGCGCTACGCAGACCACAACAGTGCATTTATCTATAACTCCAGACGAGATGTCAGTCCAGCATGGGGAAGGATAGACAACTGCTATGCATTGATATATAATCCAGGAGTCGATATCTGTCCAGCACCGGGAGCTATGCAGACCACAGGAATGCATTGATGTAAAAACCTGGACGAGATATCTGTCCAGCACGGGGATCTGTGCCGTCAACGCCATTGAATTGACACATAAAGACGAACCTGATATCTGCCCAGCACATGGAGCTGTGCAGACCACAACAGTGCATTGATCTATTAACCTGGACGCTTATCTATCCAGCATGGGGATCTGTGCAGATATCAGCAGTGCATTGATCTATCATCCTGGGCCAGTCATCTTTCGAGCGCAGGGAGTGTGCAAACCACAGCAGTGCATTGATCTATACACCCGGACTACATATCTGTCCAAAACATCTAGCTGTACAGACCACAGCAGTGCATTGATTTATCAACCCTGACTAGATTTCTGTCCAGCACGTGGAGCTATGCAGACCACAGCAGTGCATTGATCTATTAACCTGGCATAAATATCTGTCGTGCACTGAGAGCTGTGCTGAACTCAGCAATGCGTTGATCTATAAACCCGGACATGATATCTGTCCAGGAGAAAGTGAGGACTGCAGATGCTGGAGATCAGAGCTGAAAATGTGTTGCTGGAAAAGCGCAGCAGGTCAGGCAGCATCCAAGGAACAGGTGAATCGACGTTTCGGGCGTCAGTCATTTCCTGAAGTAGGGCTGATGCCTGAAACGTCGATTCTCCTGTTCCTTGGATGATATCTGTCCGGCAACAGGACCTGAGCAGACCACTGCAGTGCATTGATCTATAACACCGGACTAAACATCTCTCCAGCATGGGGAGATGGGCAGACAATAGCAATGCATTGATCTATAAACATGGACTAGAGATCTGTCGAGCACAGAGAGCTGTGCAGACCACATCAGTGCATTGATCTATAAATCCGGACGAGATGTTTGTCGTCAACAGGGAGCTATGCAGGCCACTGCAGTGCAATTATCTATAAACCAGGACTAGATATCATTCCAGCGCCTGCAGCTGTGCAGAACACAGCAGTGGATTGATCAATAACAGTGGACTAGATATATGCCCAGAACGGGGAGCTGTGCAGACAACGGCAATGCATTGACTTTTAAGCACTGACTCGATATTTGTCGAACACAGAGAGCTGTGCAGAACACAGCAGTGCATTGATCTATAAATGCGGACTAGATATCTGTCGAGCACACGGAGCTTTACAGAACCCTGCAGCGCAATGATCTATAAACCAGGTCTAGGTATCATTCCAGTACCGGGAGCTATGCAGACTACAGCAGTGCATTGATCTATAAACGCGAACTAGATATCTGGCCAGCACATTCAGCTTTGCAGACAACAGCAGTGTATTGGTCTCTGGACCTGGATTACATAACTATCCATCACGGGTGCTTTGAAGATCACACTAGTGCACGGATCTATAGACCCGGGCTAGGTATCTGTCCAGCATCTGGACTTGATATATGTTGAATACAGAGAGCTGTGCAGACCACAGCTGTGCATTGATCTATAAAACCAGACTAGATATATGTCCCTCACCGGGAGCTATGCAGACCACAGCAGTGCATTGATCTATAACCGTGGATTAACTGTCTGTCCAGCATTGGAAGCTATGCAGACCACTACAGTGCATTGATCTGTAACCACAGACACGATATCTGTCCAGCATTGGGAGCTGTGCAGACAAGACCAGTGCATTGATGTATAAACCCGGACGAGATGTCTGTCCAGCACAGGGTGCTGTACACACCACAGCAGTGCATTGATCTATAAATCCAGACTAAATATCTGCCCAGCATGGGGAGCTGTGCAGACCAAAGCAATGTATGGATCTCTAATCCCGGACTAGATACCTCGCCAGTGTGGGGAGCTGTGCAGACCACTGCAGTGCATTGAACTATAAACCTGGACTAGATATCTGTCCAGTACGGGAACTGTACAGACCACAACAGTCCATTGATTCACAATCCGGGACTAGGCATCTCTCCAGTATGCGGAGCTGTGTGGACCACTGCAATGTATTGAACCATACACCCGGCCGAGATGTCAGCCCAGAGCTGAAAATGTGTTGCTAGAAAAGCGCAGCAGATCACGCAGCATCCAAGGAGCAGGAGAATCGACGTTTCGGGCGTGAACCCTTCTTCAGGAATGAGGAAAGTGTGTCCAGCAGACAAAGATAAAAGGGAGGGAGGAGGGACTTGAGGGAGGGGCATTGGAAATGTGATAGGTGGAAGGAGGTCAAGGTGAGGGTGATAGGCCGGAGTGGGGGTGGGGGCGGAGAGGTCAGGAAGAAGATTGCAGGTTAGGAAGGTGGTGCTGAGTTCGAGGGATTTGACTGAAACAAGGTGGGGGAGGGGAAGTGAGGAAACTGGAGAAATCTGAGTTCATCCCTTGTGGTTGGAAGGTTCCTAGACAGAAGATGAGGCACTTTTCCTCAACCGTCGTGTTGCTATGGTCTGGCGATGGAGGGGTTCAAGGACCTTCATGTCCTTGGTGGAGTGGGAGGGGGAATTGAAGTGTTGAGACACGGGGTAGTTGGGTTGATTGGTGCGGGTGCCCCAGAGATGTTCTCTGAAACATTCCGCAAGTAGGCGGCCTGTCTCCACAATAAATAGGAGGCCACATCAGGTGCAGTGGATACAATAAATGATGTGTGTGGAGGTGCAAGTGAATTTGTGGCGAATATAGAAGGATCCCTTGGGGCCTTGGTGGGTAGTAAGGGAGAGGTGTGGGCGCAAGTTTTGCATTTCTTGCGGTTGCAGGGAAAGGTGCCGGGAGTGGAGTTTGGGTTGGTTGGGCGTGTGGAACTAACGAGGGAGTCACCGAGGGAGTGGTCTTTTCGGAACGCTAATAGGGGAGGGGAGGGAAATATATCCCTGGTGATGGGGTCCGTTTGGAGGTGGCAGAATGATGATGGATGATACGCTGTATATGATGGTTGGTGGGGTGGTAGGTCAGAACCAGTGGGGTTCTGTCCTGGAGGCGATTAGAGGGGCAGGGCTCAAGGACGGAGGAGCGGGAAGTGGAGGAGATGCGGTGGAGGGCATTGTTGATCACGTTTGGGGGAAAATTGCAGTCTTTGAAGAAGGAAGCCATCTGGGTTGAACGGTTTTGGAACTAGTCCTCCTGGGAGCAGATGCGGCGGAGACGAAGGAATTGGGAATATGGGATGGCGCTTTTACAGGGGGCAGGGTGGGAAGAGGTGTAGTGTAGGTAGCTGTGGGAGTCGGTTGGTTTATAGTAAATGTCCGTGTTGATTCGTTCGCCCGAGATCCCTCGAAACCTTGTCTCAGTCAAATCCCTCGAAACCTTGTCTCTGTCAAATCCCTCGAATGATGAACTCAGATTTCTCCAGTTTCCTCATTCCCCCCCCCCCCCCCCCCACATTGTCTCAGTCAAATTCCTCGAACCAGTACCAAGATGTCTACGCAGCCTAGGGAGCTGTGCAGACCAAAGCGTCAATTTTATCTATAAACCCGTCCAGATATCTGTCCAACACATGGATCTATGCATATCTCAGCAGTGCATTGATCAATAACCCCGAAGTAGATATCTGTCCAGCACTGGGAGCTGTGCAGACCATAGCAGTACTCAACATCGCCCGGATGCTCCTGGATATTCCGTGATCCCCAGCACTGGTGCCATTTTTACAAGGCCAATGGGCACACTGTGGAGCTTTATTATTTTGGAGCTGTCCTGCATAGTTAACCCAGGGCATGGCAGATGAGGGTCAAAAACACCACAATTTGTCAACACAGACACAGAGGTCCTGGTGAATGGGCTAGCACAGAGGAGTACTATTCTCTTCCCAGTGATGTCCACACCACCAGACACACCGAGCATGGGCTGAGATCACCACCCTGCTCATTGCAGTATCTACGGTCTGACGAGATGTCCAGCCACACAGGACAAGCATCAATAACCTTCCCCACTCTGTCAGGAGAAGGGTCATCGTTTTCTCTCTGCTCCCTCACATTTACGGTATATCTGTGATAGCACCTCCCCCGATCAAGTCTCATGCTCCAACACTCTCATTACAGCATGCAGCACCTTTTCTCTCTCTCTCTCAGTCACCCCCTCTTTTTCCCTCTGTCTTCCCCTCCACTACAATCCCCACACTAATAACACAGCATGGATACAACACTGTGCACTGACTCCCTTCAGAAACCTCGCAGTTGTCCCCACCTACCTGGGCACAAACAGCAGGGCCACTCACTCTCACCACCCCTCCCTCCCCTTCTCCCATTCCAGGAGAAATACACTGTAATAGGACAGAAAGGGCTGAGCCGGGTGGTGGCGTGCCGGATATCCGTTCCCTCACACTCTCTCCCCCCGCCATTGGAGAGGACCCTGGCACAAACTGGACAGGACTGGGATACTTCGTGTGGAGATTCTGAAACATCCACGTCCCACCAACCGAGTAAGGAGCAATGATCAGTGAAGGGCAATTCTCACTTTAAACCCACTGGTATTTCAGTTTCCTCCAGCACAACTAAGAAACCATGGAATTGATTCCAACTCCCTTTTGTGTCGAGCTGGTAAGATGGAATCCTCACGGTCTTAGTGGGCAGGAGGGTGGGCTCACATCTCATCTTCGCCAAGGACAAATTAAAATATGTAACATTTGTCTATGAACTCGATCCCTGAGTTTGTTTTTCTATAGATAACAATTAGAATTTTACCAATCAGTTTAAAGTATGCCCCAGAATGCTAAAACCAAATCAAGTTTGAATGTATTGTTTTCCAAAAATTGAACTAATGAGATAATCCAACATTACGCAAAATAAAAATGCAGGCATTTTGTAAATTGCAGACCGAGCAAATGCCATTAACACAAATGAATGAAATTAGGAAACACTCTCCTTCAAAGGCACCTTTTCATGTGAAACATATTCGCAGTAAACAGAAAGGAGATGACCCAGGGAGATCAACAGCTAGAAAAAGACACGATAACAACAGCTGCTGTGTGATTTTGACATTCAGTTTATGTAATTTTAATAAGCATCTTATTGAAAGAGAATATTGTTATAGAGTTGGAGTCGGTTAAAAAGCAGTTAAGAGAAAGGGGTCTCACAGTTGTGAATAATTGATGTAAAATGTTAACTGTCAGAATTAAAAAGTAAATTCATGTTTTTATTTAAACTGTGGAATTTGGGAGTTCTCTGTCACTCATATTTTAACAGTTTACAAGGTGAATTAAACATTTCTTTATGTTTTGTTTAAATTACCAGATGTGCTTCACGCCATGTACTAACAATTGCTGTGTGTGTCTTTGCGAATCTGTGTGGGGCAGGTCTCGCAGTTGCTTTGGTGTTTAAAGTGATGCAATGCCACCCTCTGCAGGTCTCCCCACGATATTGCACAGGCATTGGCAGAGGGTGGAAACTAACAGGAATCCATTCAGAGAGGGAGAAGGAGAGGGCAGCTGCTCACAGCACCATCCAAACTGATGTCTTATCCATATACTGATATAAATGTCCTCTAAACGTTGTAAAAGTCACTGCTTTCACCACTTCCTCTGGACGTTCATTCCACACACAAGCCAGCTTCTGTCTAAAATAATTACCTCTCCTGACGTTTGTGACGTTCCAATTTCGATACTCAAAGGTCTGTCCAATGTATACAAGTGTGCTAATCACGTTCTTAACCATGCTATCTATATGCGATTCAAGTTTGAAAGAATTATATCTGACGGCCTATGTCTCTGTTCTACAACACTACCAAAGGACCTCGTTTAAGTTTATAGGTCCTGCTCTTGTTTCATTTACCAAATCCAATACCTCGCATTAATCCAAACTAAACTCCATCTGTCACCCCTCAGCCAAGTGTGTGATACTACTCACCTTCCCCATTCAATTTAAAATATCCATCCCCACTCCAGGAGGCCTGCACACTGCGGCCTCAATTTTCTCACAGACCCTGAACTTAGTTTACCTTGTGTGGTTAGGGGGAGGAGGGACAGATTATATCACAGACAGTGAGGAGGTGAAGCTGGACAGTCATCAGCGGCCAGGTATCATTTCATCGTTTTAGGAAAAAGGCAGTCACACGTGAGAGGCTGGTAATAGTGATTGGCTTTTGGGGGCTAGAAATTATGCTCTTTCCCTGTCTCTTGTGTTCAGTAGTAATTATCCATTCGAGACCCTCCATTGTGCAGAGTGTGTATGCAGGATTTATTTCCTGAATATTACAGACTACAGATAATAGCATTTAAAGATGTTCATAGTTAATATCGATGGCACAGCATGTGCACTCAACATCCTACAGTTGTGCCAATATATTGCATTTGTTTATCAATAAAAAATGTTCATGCAGTTCAGTAATATTAAATAGCTTTTAATAAATCTGTACCGGGCTGAAAGCTGGCACTCAACATAAAATCCACAATCTGGGTATGGTAGTGTAGTGGGTAGTGTCCATGCCTCTGAGACAGAGCTCTGGATTTGATTTCAATTCCTGAACTGTGTGATTGTATTCCTAACTCTGGAACAGAATGTCTGGATTCAATTCCTGCCTGTTGCAGAGGTGTGTCACAGCATGTCACAACAGGCTGACGAGCAAACACACAGGTGAGTAATGTTACAGCTTTAGGGGTTATTGCCAAGTGGTGCTAGTGTCCCTATCTCCGGGCACAAAGGTCTCGGTGTAAATCTAACAAAAGGGTTCCATAATACATCTGAACAAACTGATTATAATGGAGGTAGAATTGTGACCTGATGGAGAAAGAAGAGATGTCACTATTGAATTTCAAAATTTAGGCCCGGAATGAATGAAACTACAGCCATTTGTGTTGATTGAAGTCGCATTTGGTAGCAGTAGAGGTTTATAAAATCAGAATGGTCATGGGTAGGGTGTGTAGTCAGGGTTTTTCCCGACGTTAGGGGCGCCCACAATTAGAGGGCTTTGCTGGAAAGTGAGAGGGGAAAGATTTTGATGAGGCCTAAGGGCCACCTTTTCATGCAGAGGGTGGTGTGCATATGGAATGAGATGCCAGAGGAAGTGATGGAGGTTGGTACAACTACAACATTTAAAAGGCATCTGGATGCTGACAGATCTGCCGAGCTTTTCCAGCAATTTCTGTATTTGTTACAAAATGCATTCATTTTAACAAAAGGTATTCTGAATACATTAAACGTTTTATTTTTAATGCAGCAGGGACGTGCAAAAATATCTTCAAATCAACCGAGACCATTTTCTGCTAAGGGTCTGGCTCTGTTCGTGACAGCAGCAATGCTGCACCTACATGGAACAGGGAATGTGAGAGAGATATAGTTTTGAAAATGTGGAAGGAGACCTCACATGATCTAGTTTGGGAGAGGATGACATTACTGTGTGATTCAATTCAAAGAGGGAGAAAAGGAAATCTGCCCGAGAAGGAATGACCTATTACGCTCTCTCTCATTCATTGTTCCTAATCACAGCAATGTATGCGATCTAAAAATAAAAACCTCTACAGTCATCGTTACCATTCATGTTTTTATAGAATCCCTGCCGTGTGGAAACAGATCCTTCGACCCAACAATTCCATACCAACCTTCCAAGGAGTAACCTTGGTACTAGCTTAGAAATCACTGAATACTATGGACAATTTAGCATGACCAATCCACCAAACCTAGACAGTTTTAGACCGTGGCAGGAAACTGGAGCACCCATTTGAAGCTCACGCCGACAGTGGAAGAACGTGCAAACTCTACACAGATAGTCGCCTGAGGCTGGAATCGAACCAAAGTCACCGGTGCTGTAAGGCAGCAGTGCTAACCACTGACTCTACCGTGCCATCCTTTGGAGTACTTCTGAGCAGAATTCATTGGAACCTCCTCACTGCCTAATGCAAAGGGAATTCAGCCAAATCCAACTGTTCTATAATGAAATCCCATGGCTAGCAGCTTGTGTGAGTATAATATCTTCAGAAGCAGAATAACATTTTGGATAATCGTTCAATTTTACCTTTTGTCACGAGTTACACAAATATCTGGAGAAAATTCTTTCAACATGAGATTACAGAGTTTTTGTTTGTCAGTTTTCTGTATGCATTGTCAATGTTTTTAGAAAGGGAACTATCGACTCTTCATTTGCAATATCCAAAAAGTTTGCCATTCATCTTACCATCAGAGTTTGAGTGGCATTGCTCTCGATCATAAACGTGCTATTTTGGCAGATTAAAGAAACTAGCATGTCTTGTTCCTAAAACTGAGTCTGAGACCTACATGATTGGCCATATCACCAAACTGGTTACATTTAGCATTTGTTGTGAACAGTGGAGGAGTGGGACTAGGAAAGGAATCAGTGACTTCAAAAGCCGGGGAACTATAGACCAATGAGCCTGATGTCAGTGGTGGGTAAGTTGTTAGAGGGGTTTCAGAGGGAAAGGATTTACATACATTTGGGACAACAAGGCTGCTCGGAGTCGTCAACGTCGCTTTCTGCATGGGAAATCATGTCTCATTAATTGAGTTTTATGAAGAGGTGAAAAAGAAGATTGATGAAGGCAGTTTGGTAGACATTGTCGAAATGGACCTCAGCAAGGTGTTCATAATATTCCGATTAATGGGCCGTTTAGTAAGTTTCGGTCACACAGGATGCAGAGTAAGCTAGTCACCATTGGCTTGACGGAACAGGGGCATTTTTCAGACTGGAGGCTTGTGAGCAGCAGTGCGCTGTAAGAATCAGTACTGCATTCACTGCGTATCATCACTTATACCAATGATTTGGATGTGAATATCAGGGACATTTAGATGGGACAAAGGGGTGACATATGAAACTAAATTTAGAAAAAAGTACAAGGTTTTGCATTTTGGGAAAGCAAATCAGGGCAGAAATTATACACTTAATTTAAAGGTCCCGGGTAGTCTTGTGGAACAATGGGACCGAGTACAGCAGGTACATTGTTCCTTGAAAGTGGAATCGCAGGTAAAAAGAGTGGTACAGAACACATGCGACACATTTGCCTTAATCACATAGCATTGTGTATAGGAGTTGAGGTGGCATGTTGCATCTGTACAGGATGTTGGTGAGACGACTTTAAGAATACTGCATACAACTCGATTTTCTGCAGAAAAGATTTACACGGATATTCCAGGACTGAAGGTTTGAGCTTTTGGGAGAGTTTGATTATGTTGAGGTATTTCCCCCTGGAGTGTCAACGGCTGAAGGGTGACATTATTGAGGTTTATAAAGTTATCAGGGTCATGAATATTCTGAACAGCTACGTTATGCTCCCCAGGATAGGGGAGTCCAGAACAAAAGAGTATTGGTTGAAGGCAAGAGGGCGAATGATTTTGAACGGACCTGAAGGTAAATGTTACATACAGAGAGTGGCGTGTGTACAGCCAGTGCTCTCAGCAGACGTAGCAAAAGCGGTGGCAATCGCATATTTTCAAAGTATCTGAAAGAAGAGGAATATTGGCCAAATGCTGGCAAATGGGACTAGGTCAGATTTGATATCTGATAGGAGTGAACAGATTAGACGAACGGGTCTGTTTCCATACTGCATTACTTTATCATTCTATAAGAGGAATGACGAAAAATTCTGAAAGGACCTTTAAAGTCAGAATTCTCTTCACTGGACGTTTATCGTGCCTCTATGTCCACATTGATTGAAAGCTGCGTTAGTTAAATATTTGATAGGGAATTGAGTCACGGATAATATGCTACAGACAGGAAAATGGGGCTGAGACCACAACCTGATCAGCCACAATCTTAGTGCCTGGTGAAGAAGGCTCAAAGTATTTAAGGACCCACTCCTGCTCCTCTGTCCCATATTTGTGTGTTCCTTTCAGCCCCTCAAACCTGCTAGACAGAAAAAGTTGGAAGCTACTTACTGCTATAACCTGATGCACAGAAACAGAGACCATGCAGCCCTTGAAGACTGTCACACACGGTTTGGGGTCGTTGGAAAATGTAACTGAAAAACCCAGGTACGGGTATGAAAGAGGCTCGTCATCTCTCTTTACAGAGCTGCCCCTCTCTGAAACTTGTGCTTCATTTGTTGGTCATGTCGTAGACACAGTTTCACTGTGAATACATCCCACGTACTTCACCCAGCGATTACTCACAAAATCCTCTGGTCTCCCTGAATGCAATATTCAATAACAGATCATTCGTGAAAATTACACCCACTAACTTACCTATAACAGAATGAGAGAACATCAGAAACAGGAGTCGGTCGTTCACTCCCCACGCCTGCCTTGTCCTTCATTACGATCATGACTGACCTGATCTTGGTCTCAAAACCTCTTTCATACCCACTCCTTCATAGCCCTCAACTCTCTGACAGGTCAATATCCGTCGGCCTCCTTCAGTCATCTTGCTCCCCAACACTCTTGAGAAGATAAATCCTGACATTCAATACCACTGTTGGGAGAAAGCAATTGCTGCTCCTATGTCATTTCCTATTGATATGATCAAAACAGGTTGACAGAAGGGTTCAGGTAAAAATGGGTTGCCCCGATATAACGTTGTTGACTTCTGTTGACATCAAGGCGCTTAACAAAACTGGACTTAATGGGAATCAGACTAAACACTCCAGTGTTTGGAGTCAAACATGGCACAAAGTAAGATGTTCATCATCGCAGTCCTGCGTCACCTCTGTGAGAGATCCTCAGGGTAACTTCCTCTTCACAAACATCTTCAGATGCTTCATCAATGTCTCCCCCGCCCCCACTCCTCCCAAGCATAAGATCAGAAGTGGGGATGGTCACTGAAGATTCTACAATATTCACAACGTTTTGTCCCCCCTCAGCTCCTGAACTAGTTTATGCCCATGAGCAGCAAGACCCGGACTCCATTGAGGCTTGGGCTGTTAAAGGGTATGTAACATTTATCCTGACACTGCACATTGCCACAGTAAAATAAGAGTTCATTCAGCACCTCACGCTGAGTTCACAGGAATATGAGGAAGCCATTCAGCCCATTGACACTTTTGGAGAACAGGGACAGATCCTTCAGTGCCTGCAGCCTATTACTTAGGAAGAGAAGGAGGCTAGTGTGATGGACCATACCACAGACCCTCGAAAATATTTGAAGGTGGTCGCCTAGATTCTAATGTTCTGTTATTTTAAAGGAAATGTAAAGTGTCTGTTCCAGATGCAATGTCAAAATACTCGGTGGTAAGCAATACACCATCTACTTTAACACGGAAGATAGGATGGAACCAAAGAAAGAGGAATTTAGAATAACGTAATTCTACTGGAAAAGGTGACATAATAATAGATCTAGGAACTATTACTAATGAACTATTCTAATATAGGAAACTCGCATCAATACAGCCCTGAGCAAAAAGGAATATTCAGACACAGAATGTCTCAAACATTTCACCAATCCAGGAATTAGAAACAGCATCAAGAGTAAATTCAGAGAGAGTAGCAGCCAGGAGACATTCACTGAAGCTTCAAACTCTGTAGAGACCCCAATAGTTTCTGATGTCACTGCGAAACGAAAACTCAGAAATCCTAATTTGTGACAGCTAGCCACACCCATTGTCTGTATTAAAATAAACCTAAGGACACCCTAGCTGTTTACTCAAGTGGTCTTAACTAGCCAGCTTGGCAAAGATCATTCAATCTCTCCCTTAAAAGAAACCAGGACACAAATACCTCCATAAGCTGCAGCATCATCACACTTATCAACACATCGAGCTGTCAAGCAGGAATCAGAGGTAACCCAATGAGAACCTTGGCCCTGTCCGATCGGACGAGGAAAAAGCCATTCAGTCCCCGGAGACACTTTCACAGGGACAGGAGGAGGCCATTCAGTTCCTTGAGTCACTTACAAGGAGCAGGAGGAGGCTGTTCAGCCCGTTGAGTCACTTATACTGGAACAATAGGAGGCCATTCAGTCTATTGAGTCACTTACACAGGGACAAGAGGAGGCCATTCAGTCCCTTGAGTCACTTCCACAGGAACAGTAGTAGGTCATTCCCACCTCAATGTACTTATACAGGGACAAAATGACGTAATTAATGCTGATTCCTGATGAAAGTCTTTCCAAAATGTCCATTCTCGTGCTCATCGGATGCTGCCTGAGCTGCTGAGTTTTTCCAGCAATCCACTCTTTACTCTGATCTCTAGTGTAGGCAGTCTTGACTGTCTCCTAATTGATGCTCGAACATGATAAACAAGTGGATCAGAGGGTACACAGACTGCTCCATGTTGTTATTCATGGCTATGTTGCTCATGATACACACTATGGACTTTAACATGGTTGTCTAGTGGTGATGAGGTAAGCCATATGTCTTGTGTGAAGGCTCAAGAAGGCATATTTCATCTCTGAGAATACAGCATGGTGTTCTTTATGTAGGGTGGAAGCTTATGCGAAAAGCTACCTGTTTCAGAGGGAAGACATTGTGGCTGCAGTTGGGGATTGTGAACAACACAGCGTACAGTACGGGTTCACATGCCGAACGCACAATAACGTGGGGCGAGGTATTTAAGGCATGTAAACTATTAGGAAAGTCACATTAGACTGATGAATGCACTCTTCGTTCAAATAGTGCTGATCCTGTGCATGTTAACCTTGTCGAGTGCACATCCTGTGCAGTGTAACCTATATGCCTTACTCTGTCCAAGTCTATTTCTACCCTATGATCTGTCTGGCTATGTTGACTATGATCTGCCTCCACTGCTCCAAAGTAAAGTGTTTCCCTATACTGAGGTACACGTGGCAATGAATAAACCAATTAATCCTGGGTAAAGTATGGAATTTCTCACTCTTTCAATGTCTCTTTTGGAATTAGGTGATCACTGCCACTCCTCGTGTTTCAGCATCACCACTTCTTTGTCTCTCACAGCTCTACAGATTAAACACTCACTTCTTCACTCTATCCTCATGTTAACATCATCCGTGCCTGTGATAAGGAGATCAAATCTGTAGAGAGTGACCCAAATACTCTCTCAGCAAGGTTCCACAACAGCAGGCAGATGGCTTTACTTAATATACTCGAATCATCTTACAATGAAGAACAGCATACGATTGACTGCACCTATTATTTATAAAGGGTTTGATTCGGAGCAGTCGGCACAGACTTGTGAGTGGGAGATCATGTTTCCCAAATTTGTTACAGTTCTTTGATAAAGTGACCACGAAGGTTGATGAGGACAGAGTGGTAGACGTCTTCTCTATGGATTTCAGTAAGGCCTTTGATAAGATTCAACATGGCAGGCTGCTCTGGAAGGTTACATCACGTGGAATGTTGGGGGAACTGGCCAATTGGATACACATTTGGCTTGATGGTAGAAGGCAGAGTGGAAGGATGCTTATCAGACTGGAGGCTGGGTCCATTGCTGTTTGTTATCTATGATTTGCTTTAGAATGTACAAGGCATGATTAGTAAGTTTGTAGACGACACGAAAATAAGTGGTATCGTGATCAATGAGGAAGTTTATCAGAAATTGCAGCAGGGCCTTTATCAGGTGGGGCATTGGGTCGAGAAATAGCAAATGGAGTTTAATATAGATGTGTGAAGTCTTGCATTTGGAAACTCAAATCAAGGTAGGAGTTTCACTGTTTATGTGAGGGCCTTAAGGGGTGTATTGGGCTGAAAGACCTTTGCGGTCAGGTGCACGGTTATCTGAGAGTGGATCACAGGTAAACAGGGCAGTGAAGAAGGCTTTTGGTACATTGGCCATCATCAGGCAGGACATTGAGTATAAAAGTTTGGAAGTTATGATGCAGTTACACAGGACTTTGGTAAGGCTGCACTAAGAGTATTGTTTTCAGTTTTTGTCACCTTGTTAGAGGGAGGATGTCATGAAATTAGAAAGACTGCAGAAGGAATTTAGAAGGATGGTGCCAGAACCCAATTGTCTGAGTAATAGGGAAGTTTGGACAAGCTAGGATCTTTTCTTTAGAGTGTAGGGGGCTGAGGGGTGAGCTTATAGAGTTGTATAAGATTATGAGGGGTGTGGATAGGTTGAATGCTCTCAGTCTTTTTCCAAGGCTTAGAGAATCGAGGACTAGAGGGGATTAGTTTCAGGTTAGAGGGGAAGGAATAAAAGGGAACCTGAGTGGGCATTTCTTTACATAGAGGTTGGTAATTGGATGAAATGCCAGCAGATGTGGTTGAGGGAGGTACATTAACAACATTTCAAAGTATTTGGATAAATATGTGATTAGGAATGGACGAGATGGATTTAGGTCAAATGCAGTGAAATAAGGTTAGCATGGATGGACATCTACAAGGAGGAGTCGAACCCCTCTGTTAATTAAAACCAATCACCCAGAAAAGATTTCTTCAACTCGAAGTCTGTTAAAATATGAGTGACATAGGTCTTCTACATCACACTGTTTAAAAAAAATAACAAGTTATGTTGTTAATTTTAATAGTGAACACTAAACAACAACTATTCACAAATACAAGCCCATCTTTTCATAATTGCTTACTATCTGACTCCAACTCTCTAAAAATATGCTTTTCCATATATTAAACATTGTAATCTCAAGACCACGCAGTCTGTAACTTACCCGCTGAGTTGTCTCTTTCAGCTGCTGATCTCCATGAGTCTTTTTTTTAAAATACAATTAAGTGTAACATGAACATGTATCTTTGATAGAGAGTGTTTGTGATAGCCAATTAACACTGCTGCTCTACAGCAGCTACTCTGCTTTTTGATGGCAATGGCTCTCCCTTTAGTGTTCAAAATGCTGGGTAAATATACTTCCCATGATACAATAATCCGTATAATTTGGTTGATTTCCAGGTGTCCAAACAACAATGTTCAAATTCCGTTGGCTTCTGGTATCGTGAGCATTAATTAAAATCTTTGGTTGTATTTGAATTGCTGTCACAACAGCAACCAAAACTCAGGTATCCATTTTCCAGCTCGGTGTGACATGTGGAACGGTGTGACCTTTAGCTTGCATCTGTGGCCATACTTTATATTCAGCGAAATCCGTTCTGTCTTAAAGTGGCCAGACATATTTTCGGCTTCATAATACCTCCCCACTTCAGAGAAAAAAAACACCATAGGAATGAAAAGATGGTTTCATTTCTTTTCCTCTAATTCTTCATCCCATTAAGACCACAATGAAATAGTCTCATATTTTGATCTTTAAAAATTCCAAAAAATGTAAGAGGATTGTCGCTGTTGTCCACAATAGTCTCCAACAATTTGTTTGTCATGTAAACATTAAAATGGTGTTAGGTCAGTTCCAAACTCAATCATTATTTTTCAATAAAGTTGTATTGAAATGAAGAAGTTGTATTATTTTTCTGGTGGATATTGAGTTTTTCGACTATTAGCCAATTGCCATTCAATTACATCATCATCTTTCTACATCAATACATCTCTGACCCATGTATCCCTCGCATCAAACACAATTTTCAATGCGTTTCAAGATATTTGATGTCGCTAAAATTGGTGCAATGCTTAATACCGATTTTAAAATCTCAAAAACCTCCTGGTACTGTCCTGTCCACTAAAATTTTGTGTTCTTCTTTAGTAAATCTATCAGTAGTGCCATTACGCTGCTGACATTTGGAACAAACTTTCAATAGAATCCACTCAGTTCCAAAAATCAAAGGATTTCATTCTTCAAGAATGGTCGTGGAAATTCCTCAATGATCCTTGTCTTTGTGTTCCATGGGATCAACCTTCGATGTCCAATGTAATGTTCAAAGAACATCACCTCTGCCTTCGCGAATTCAGTTTTCTTTCAGTTTATGAGCAAGTTTGCTTCTTGTAATTGTTTAACATGCTCTGCCAACTGTAACATGTGAGCTTTCAATCACTTGCTAAAGATTACGACATCATACAGATAAACTGCACAATTTGTTCACCTAGCCACAACTCGATTCCTGAGTCTTAAATGTGGCTGGTGCATTATTCATTCACATGACATACTCGATAACGTTTTTCTCATATCTGGTATGTTTACCAGATAGTTTGACTGACTCAATATATTTTTAATTAGAAAGGAGTCACTAAACCAGGCTTTGGAGGGATTTCCTACCACTGGTGGCAGTGCTAATATCTCATCCCAACATGAAATCGTCAAAGTTTCAGAGTTTTTATCTGCCACCTGCTTCACTCTATGCTGTGCCCTCTTCAGGTGCTGTTTAGCTAACTCACCGGCTTGACCCAATCACTCCCTCATCTTACATACATAACCCAAGTGTAAGATTTCTGACTTTGGTCCTGTCAATTTATAATTGATTAATTTCAAATGACCTCTCACTTCATGTACGAATATTAATTCAAGTATATTAATTGAGTAGATTTATTTGGGGCATCTCCAATGGCAAGTTAATGTGAGACCTTTATTCCAATCAGTTGGACAATGTTGACAGTACGCTGTGAAGATGGTCTTCAGCGTCTGATATTACATTTCCAAGGCTCCTTGGGATTCAGGATGAGAAGCCTATGATTTGAAGTGCTGTATGCCTAAGCTATTCATGACTTCCTAATACAGCTGAGGGGTAAAATGAGATCCTTGGTTTGAGTGAATCTCTCTGGGTAACCCACAGTGAGTAAAGAAAGAGACCAACTCCTCCACCTCCCTTTTTGCCTTAACGCTCCATAATGGAATTGTCTCTGGAAATCTGGTGGACACATCCATTATGTTCAGCAAATATTGGTTTCCACTTTTAGTTTAGAAAGGGGAGCTACATGATCAATCATATCCCTCATGAAATGTTCTTCGAATGCAGGAATTGGCAACAAATGTGCTGGTTTTATTACTGCCGGTGACTTACCTACAATTTGGAATTGATGTCATACAACAAAAAAAACACATCCTTGTGCATTTCAGGACAGTAGAAATGTTTCTGTACCTTAGCCTGAGTCTACCATATACGTAGATGACCGCCTGCAGTTATTTCTTGTGCTACCTGTAACACTGCATGCTACTGGTAACACAATCTGGATAGCTCGGCCCATTTCCCTTCTGCACCATCCTACCGTTGTTTTCCATTTTAATTTTCGGATTCTATCGTTAAGTTTATAACGTTCCACAATGTATTCTGATATCTTTCTGTGTGTGTGTGTGTGTGTGTGTGTGTGTGTTTGTAACACCTCTGCCTGACCCTCTACCTGTTCAGGTTTTTCCTGCACCGATACATCAAACAGGGTGTCAGTTAAAATGAGCATCAACTCCTTTGGCTTTTTCTTTCATTTTCCATTCCTGCTGTAACTTATGACACTGGGATCTTGTTACTACACAGACTGGAAAACGTCCTTGGTATTTTTCTTTTAACTCACCAGTTCCATAGTCTTCCTTTGACTTCTCCACTACAAGGGGTGAATCTCCCATCTCCCAAGGGGTGCATTTCCACCTATTATCACAGTCTTGATTAACATGTCAGAAAGAGTGAAAATGCTTCCATCTCTTCTTATTAGAGGCTGAGATAATGTGAGGAATGCAGATGCTGGAGATCAGAGTTGAGAAGTGTCGGGCTGGAAGAGCACAGCAGGATGGTATCCACGAGGTGGGAGAGTTGACGTTTCAGACATATGTCATTCACCAGGAAAGTGGGAGGTAAGGGAGGGGGAATGGGGCTGAGAAATAAATAGGAGGGTGGGAATGGAACACGATAGGTGTGATGGATCCGAATACCTACAGTATGGAAACAAGCTCCTCGGCCCAACAAATTCATACCAAGCCTCCGAAGAGCAACACCCCCCCATCATTCCCCCGAAATCCACAAGCAATTTAGCATGGCCAATTCACCCAAACTGCACATTTTTGGGCTGTGGGAGGAAACCGGGGCACCCGGAGGAAACCCACGCAGACACGGGGATAATGTGCAAACTCCACACAGACAGTTGCCTGAGGCGGGAATTAAACCCGGTTCTCTGGCACTGTGAAGCAGCAGTGCTAACCACTGTGCCACCGGGCCGTCTGAAAGAAAGTTGTCGTGGATAGGTGGTAGGCCAGCTGGACCCCTCAGACTATACAGCATCAACATCGACTTCACTAATTTCCAAATCTCCCCTCCTCCAACCTCATGCCAGGTCCAAACGTTCAACTTAGCACCACCCTCTTTTACTGTCTTAATTGTCCATCTTCCTTCCCACCTATCCACTCCACCCTCCCCTCCGAGATATCACTATCACTCCCACCTACATCTTCCGATCGCTTTCCCAGTGTCCTTCCCTCCGGCCCTGCTCCTATCCTCCTATTTATCTTTCAGCCACATTGTCCCCCGGCCACATCCCTGACAATGGGCTTATGCCTGATATGTCGATTGTCCTGCTCTTCGGATAATGCCTGATCTGTTGTGCTTTTCTGGTGCCTCATTCTCAACTAGTAGAGACTAATCAGATCCCGTATCTCACAAAATTATAATTTATTGCTCTTCCCCGCTCTCCACGCCGCACCTTTTCTGAGTAACGTTTATCCACAGAGGCAAATTCTTTATAGAGCTCAGGCACTGACTCTATAACCAGTTCCTGCCTAGGCTGTGCAGTCTCCCGCAGCTCCTCGGCTCCACTTGGGGTCTCCTTCTCCAGTTTCACTAATGTTACTGGCTTAACCACTTTTACCACACCTTTTGCAAACGAGTCTTCCTTCAAGGCCCAGCACTATGTGTCCAAGCTTACTGCAGTGAAAACACCTTTTTCCAGTGCCTTTCTTAAACCATCGGCAATGTAATTTTATGTGTTCCACTCACTTATAGTGAGAAAACCTGAGGCTTTTATCACCTGTCAACCCCTTTGGACTTGTTTTTACACCTGCTGTTATCTATTGCCAGTTTGCTCTACTGTTCGTTTTGTAGTGTAGGATGTCCCCTTCTCCCAATTGCTATACCTCACAAGATGATAATCCTCCCAGAAGGTAAATTTAATCTCATGCATCAATGCATACTTACTTGCCATATCTGACGCTTTCACACTTCTTCAACTTTCTGTTCATCACATGAATTCTTACCATCTCTGGAAGTGAGTCTTTAAACTCCTCCATCAGTATAATCTCCCTTTGAGCCTCATAGGTCTTATCCATTTTTAAGGCCAGCACCATCTATCAAAGTGACTGTGTTTAATTCTTTCAAACTAAACATTAGTCTGACCTGGTTCCGTCTCTATATTTCTGAACCTCTATCTATATTCTTCCAGTACCAATGCGTAACCACTCAAAATAGCCAGTTTGACATCTGCATAACCTCTTGACCCCTCATCTGACAACGCTGCATGTTCCTCACAAGCTGTGCCCACCAGCTTAGTCTGAACTAGCATTACCCACGAGTTCACTGGACGCGCCATCTGCCGAGCCATTTTTTCAAATGAAATAAAAAAGTTTTTGACATTTTTTCACCGATATATGGCGAGTTATTAACATATTTGTATACATCCCTACTTTCTCCGTTCTTCTGCAACCTGGTAATTTAACTTTCTTGTCCCATTCCCACCTTCTGAATTTAAGATTCTCTCTTTCATTTTGCAGTCTTTCCTTTTCTCTTTCTTCTCTTTCTGTTTCCATCTCTTTCTTAATTTTCTAACTTCAGTTGGCATATTTGCAATTGAAGTTTTTTTTTCTAACTCTACCACACTTGTTTGTTTCTCTGATACATCAAAGTGCTTGACCAACTGCATTACAATTTCAGCTTTCCTTTTGTCCCTGTTTAAACCCATTTCTCACCTATTTCCTAGTTCTAAAAAAATGTCGTTATTCTGTCTTTCTAAACTTCCTTCACAAATTTGGGAATCTCTTTAGTAATGTCAAAAGCCATTTCTTTGACTTATAATTTAACCCACCATAAGTAAACAAAATTAAAGGAATTTTCCCACCGATTTCATTTGAAGATCTAGGTCACTAATTGCCACGTATTGGAATCTGCTGGGACCTTTTGTACCCCAAATTTGTCAAAAGTCCATACAGCAAGGTCCCAGACTGTTATGATATAATGTCGAACACCTCCGTTAGTTAAAACCACACACCCAGAAAACCTCACCTCACATCGTAATCTGTTAAAGCATGAGTGACAGAGAACTCCCAAATTCCATTAATAAACGAAACATAACAGTTTATACGTATGCAAGTTAGCTCGCCGTGCTTGAAGGTTTGTTTTCAGACGTTCCGTAACTATGACAAGATGACATGATCAGTGAGAGTCTCTGCTGAAGCGCTGGTGGTATAACCCGCCTCTCTATTTGTAGGTCCTGGTCTCTTAAGGTGGGTGATGTCATTTCCAGTTCTTTTATTTTGCAAGAGAAGGTAGATAGGAACTATATTGATGTGTTTATTGATGAACATCTGGTTGTAATGTCATTCCTCTAAGAATATCAATTGCTCTCTTCTTGATGTGATGTGATTGTAATTGAGTAACATAAATACAAAGACATTAGGGAGGAGCTGGCCAAAGATAATTAGAAGGGAACCAAACAGGGAAGGCCATGGAACAGCAAAGGCAGGAATTTCTGTGGACAATTCGGAGGATATCAGATATTCATTGCCAAGAAAATGAAACATACTTATAGGAGGACATGGCCGCCATGAGCGATAAGGCATCAAACCAAAACAGGAAACATACAATATGGTGAAGATGATTGGGAATCCAAAGAATTCATTGGCTCTGAAATTATATAAGGCTGGCATCGCAGAGCTCGTAATCATGGTCAGGGAGAGAAACAGAGGGGAACGTATTCACTTTAAACACAGAAGTTGGTATTACTCAAGGAAAAAAGATTCAGATGAATTAGACAATTGAATTAAGGTCAGTTAATTGGTTTTCCAGAATGTGTCAGATTGGAAGCATGACCCGGAGAGAGGCCCTCAGCAGAATAAGAGTATGAAAATGGAAATATTTCCACATCAGAAGTCAGAGTAGGGCACTGAGCACATGACTGATGGGTGAATGGGTCTCAATGTGAAGTAAGGGACAGACAGCAGAATTGCATTGCAGATATTGCCGCTCAAAACTACATATTTATGTAGTGCAGTAGACCACAGCAGCAGGAGAAGCAGAAAAGCATTCAACCACAACCTGTAACATTGTGCCTAGAATAACCTACTCAGTCTGACATTACCATCAACACGATCTATGTTTCAGTGATAACTGTATGTGAGGACCACGTGAACCTAAACCTCATGCTAACCCATTAAATTTGCTGCACTTGAACAACAGATCTGATCGACGCTCTGCAGTCCTGCGACATACAGTCATAAAATGTGATGGATGATTAATCAAATGAATTAAGGGAATGGCACCACAAACATCACCATCCTAAATAATGGAAAACCCTTACACATCAGTGTGAAAGACGAGGATGTAATATCCGCACCATCCTCAGCCAGATGTGTTGAGTTAATGATCCACCTCACCCTCGTCATGATGCTCACAGAACCACAGATGGAAGTCTTTAAACAATTTGATTCGCTGCACATCACATGAAGAAACAGCTGAACATAGTAGATATGACAAAGGCAATGGGCCCTAACATCATTCCTGCAATAGGAATGAAGACATGTGCTGCACAACAAGCCGTGTCCCTGGGGAAGCTGTTTCATTCCAGCTCCAACTCTGACTTCTCCTGGTAAAGTGGATAATTACTCAACAATGTCCAGTCCCCTAAGAGGAGAATAATTACAATCTGACCAATTACCACCCCCTCAGTGCAATCACGACAGTCAAATTGGTGGGAGTTCTTTTTGACAGAGCTGTCAAGCAACAAAGAGATAAACAGCGAAAGTGTGGTTTTTGAAAGCTTCCCTTTGTGGAGATGGTGCTATGGTGGAAATGTCAATGTGGTTTGCTAATGCAGACCAGGTTAATGCTAGTGGAAGTTAAAAACAATTAATAAAATATGAAGATGCAATATCTGGTGTCAGTAATAGTGACCTTGAAGCCAATGACGATTGTGAATATCAATTTCCTTCCCCACTATACTTTCAGGAAGTGAATCTCCCGTGCTTTCCTGGTCTGGCCTAAAAGTGACTGCAGACACACTAATATGCGGGCGGCACAGTGGCACAGTAGTTAGCACTGTTGGCTTACACCGCCAGAGACCCAGGTACAATTCCCCCCTCAGGTGAATCTCTATGTGGAGTTTGCAACATTCTCCCCTGTCTGCGTGGGTTTCCTCCCACAATCCAAAAATGTGCAGGTTAAGGGAAGGGGTAAATGTATGGGTCTGGGTGGTATACGTTTTGGAGTGTCAGTGTGGACTTGTTGGGCTGAAGGGCCTGTTTCCACACTGTCAGTAATCTAATGGGATAAACATTTTAATGGTCTCTGAATCAGCCAGGCAAGATACTCAGTTGCATTAAACTGTTCCGCGGTCTTAAAGGATAAAATCAGACAGAACACCCGGCTCCAGTCTTGGCATCAGAAAGGGGAATTGGGAAACTCAGACCTGCAGAGACCTCCTTCCTGACAGCTGAGAGCTTTTGAAAACATTTACAGAGCTTTCACATAGACTGCACAGAAACACTGGGAAAGGAGTAGGTCATACAACACATTGAGCCTTCCCCAGTCTACTTCATGTTCAAACATCTCCCACACAATGAATATATCCCTTAATGTGACTAACCTGGGGAAGCTATGAAATAGGAACTGCAGTCGTCCTTTTGGTCCATCGAGTTTGCTACCCAAATCAATATAATAATGGCTGTCCCTTTAGTTCCACACTTTATTCCTGCTCTTCCCACATCCCTTTGCTGTCTCACAATCCTTATTTATATTCAGTGTCTTGGCTTCCAGGTGCGACTCAATTTCCCAGGTTCACCAGTATTCGTTTGCAGACAGTTTTTTTCTCATCTCATTGCAGAGTGACGTGCCTGAAGCTCATACTGTGAGCCCCTGTTTTAGACGTCCCAGCCAGGGGAAGTATCATCCCTGCTTCCAATCTGTCTCGCCCTGTCACAGTTTTATATATTTCACTGAGGTCTCCACTCATTTTCCTCAACCCCATGGAATAGGGGCACAGTCGCCCCAAGCTCTGCTCCCAAAGCAAGGCTGTCATGCCCGAGGTCAGTCTAGTTATCCTTCACTGCTCGCCCTCAATGTCAGGCTTGACATTTATTAGGTAAGGTGACCAAAACTGCACAAAGTACTGCCAATTGTTAGAGATTGGGGTCTCACCAAGGCCCTGTACAGCTGCAGTAAGACACTCTTACTCCTGTAGTCAAATCCTCCTGAAATGAAGTTAAAACACACCATTTATCTTCCTAACTGCTTTTTGATCCTGCAATATTGCTTTCAGTAGTTGGTGTACAGGGAGATCCAGATTGTTTTCAATTTTACAGCTCCCCACTTTGTGGGTCTATGGACATTACTCAGCCTGCCAATTCCATTCCTAGTATTGACTTCTGGGTCCTCGGGGGGGGGGGGTACGCAGAAGGAAGCAACAAAAAGGAGCATACATCGATTTGTAGATATACATGTTTCAAACAACCCCTTTTCAAACGATAGGCACCAATCTATTGTTCCCACCAAAGGGCACACCATCACCTTTCCCCACATTGCTCCCCAAATGGTACATATTCGTCCATTCACTCCACGTGCCTCAATCACCTTGGAGCTTTTTTACAACCTCCTCAACCCAATTACAATCCAAATTCTTTCGTGCTGTCAGCAGGTTGGGATATATTCTATTTGCTTCCCTCAACCAAATGTTTAATGCGTATTGTGAAAAGCTGGGGCCCGACCACCAATCCCTGTGATATCTCAGCAACCTTCCTCTGTTATTAAAACTTATTTTTCAATTTATTTATTTCATGAATCTGGGTGTCACTTGCTGGGCCAGCATTTATTGTTTGCCCCTAGTTGGCTTTACGAAGGTGCTGGTGAGCTGCTTTGTTGAACTGCTCTGCAGTCCACCTGCTGTGGCTGACCTTCAATGCTGATAGGGAGGGAATGCCAGGTTTCTGATCCAGTGACAGTGAAGAAACGGTGATACATTTCCAAGTCAGGATTGTGAATGGCTTGGAAGGGGAACTTGGCGACGCTGGTGTTCCCATACATCTGCTGCCCTTGTCCTTCTAGATAGACGTGTTCATGAGTTGGGAAGATGGTGTCTGAGGATCTTTGGTGAATCATTTCAGTGCAGCTTGTTGCTGCTGAGCGTTGATGGTGGAGCATTGTGGATGAAGTGACAGTCAAACCGGCTGCTTTGTCCTGGGTGGCCGTGAGAGCGGCACGGTGGCACAGTGGTTAGCACTGGTGCTTCTCAGAGACCGGGGTTCAATTCCTGCCTCAAGTGACTGTGTGGAGTTTGCACATTTCCTCCGTGTCTGCGTGGGTGTCCACTGAGTGATGCGGATTCCTCCCCCAGTCCACAAATGTCCAGGTTAGGTGAATTGGCCGTGCTAAATTGCCAGTACTGTTAGGTGAAGAGGTAATTGTAGAGGTATGGGTGAATTGCTCTTTGGAAGACCCGTGTGGACTTGTTGGGCAGAGGGCATGCAACCACACTGTGAGTAATCTCTGATCAAGCATCGAGAGTGCTGTTGGGCTGCACTCGGCCAGGCTAAATGGGGAGTACTCTTTCACACTTCTGACCTATGACTTCTAGATGACGAACAGACGTTTGGAAGTCAGGAGGTGAGTTACTCGCCGCAGTATTCCTAGATTCTGACCTGCTCTTTTAGTTACTGTGTTTATGTGGCGAGTCCAGGAAGCTTCTGAGCAATGATTACCTCCCAAGTTTTTGATACTGGGGGATTCAGTGATGGTAACACCATTGAATGCCAAGTGGCAGTGTTTAGGTTGTATTTTATTGGTGATGGTCACGGTCTGGCATTTGTGTGGCCTGAATATTACTTGCCACTTGTCAGCCTGAATACTGTCCAGATTTTGTCGCTTTTGGATATGGACTACTTCAGTATCTGAGAAGCCAAATATGTTGATGAACATTGTGTTTTCATTGGCGAACATCCCCATTTCTGACCTTACAATGGAGTGAAGGTCATTAGTGAGACAACCCTGAAGATGTCTGGGCCGAGTCCACTGCCCGATGGCTTCCTACAGATTTATTCTGGAGCTGAGTTGACTGACGTTCATCAACCTTGACCACCTTCCTACGTGTCATGTATGATGATAACCAGCGGGGAGTTTGTCTCTAATATCCATTGTCTTGCTATGGCCCCGTGATGCTATACTTGGTCGTAGGCAGCCTTGTTTAAAAGGGCTGTCACTCGCACCCCACCGCTGGAATTCGGTTCTTTTGTCCATGTTTGAAACATGGTAATGAGGTCAGGAGCTGAGTGGCTCCTCAAACTGGGCATCATTGACCAAGTTATTGCTGAGTAGGTGCTGCTTGAAAGCACTGACTCCTTCCATCACATTACTGATGATCGAGTGTAGACTGATGGGTTGATAATTGGCTGGATTGGATTTATTCTGCTTTCTATGTATAGGGGATGCTTGAGTTATTTTTCCACGTAATTGGGTGAATGTTTTTGTAACTGTCTTGGAACATATTGGTTAGGGCAGTGGCAAGTTCTGGAGCACAAGTTTTCATTACTATTGCCAAAATTTTGTCAGGGTATGTATCCTTTGGAGTATCCAGGGTCTCCAACTGTTTCTGGATATCGCGTAGACTGAATCGAATTGGCTGATCAATGGTAACTGAATTCTGAGGACCACTGGAGCAGGCCGAGATGGATCATCCACTCTGCACTTCTGACTGAAGATTGTTGCGAATGCATCAATGTTTTCTTTTACACTGAAGTGTTGGGCTTTTCCATCATTAAGGATGGGGATACTTTTGGAATCTCTTCTTCCAGTGACTTGTTTAATTGTTTAATTAGATATGAAAGGACTGCAGAGCTTAGATCTGATCATTTCCTTGTGGGATTGCTTCGCTCTGTCTATCACTTATGCTTCTGTTGTTTGGCAATCCAGTAGCCCTGTTTGGTGGATTCAGCAAGATGACACCTTATTTCAAGGTATGCCTGGTGCTGCTCCTGACCTACTGCACACTGCATTGAACCAAGCTTGATCCTCTGGCTTGATTGAAGTTGTTGCAAGGGCGATATACCAGGCTGTGAGGTTGTGCTGAAGTACAATTCTGCTGCTATTGATGACCAATAGCAGCTTGTGGAAACCCAGACTTGTGCTGCTAAATCTGTTCAAAGTCATTCTTCATTATCACAGTGATAGTGCCACTCAAAATGATGGAGGTTATTTTCAATGTGAAGGTGGGGCTTTGTTTTCATAATGACGATGCGGTGGTCACTCTTACCGATACTGGCATGGGCAAATACTTCTGCAACTGTCAGATTAGTAAGGATGTGGTCAATTATGTTTTTGCCTCTTGTTGGTTCTTTCACCAACTGCCACAGACCCAATCGAGCTGTTATATCTTTTAGGACCAGACCAGCTTAATCAGTAATACTGCTGATGAACCTCACTTGCTGTTGGACATTTAAATTCCCCACCCCTTTGCACCCTCAGTGCTTCCTCCAAGTATTGATCAGCATGGCGGAGTACTGATTCATCGTTTGAGAGTGGCTGGTTCTTGGTAATCAGCAGGAGGTTTCCTTTCCCATATGTAAACGAACGCCATGAGACTTTACGGAGTACGGAGTCAGTTTTGAGGACTCCCAAAGCAATTCCCTTCCAACTGTATTCCACTGTGTCGACATTTCTGCTGTGTCTATCCTGCTGGTGAGACAGGAGATATCTAAGGAAGGTGATGGGGTGTCTGGGACACAGTCATACTCACAGAATAAAACTTGCAGACAATGTCAGGCTGATGCTTGACAAGCCTTTTTATTTCTATTCACTATTTCCTGACAGCTGTCATATTCTAGAAACATGCCCATATATCAGCCCCAATCCACTAAGATTTGATTATGCAAAGTAGGCTTGGAGCTTTACGAATTTTTTCTGAAAATCCAAATGTTTTACATCCATTGCTTCCCTTTCATTTCTCTCCCAGTCTGTTTCTCAAACATAATTTCCATTTTTTTTAATCTATGTGAGTTTTTTTTAATGACCATTACTTTCAGTCCCAATAATCTCTCCCAAACCGTTTACTTATTATGTTCTATGTTCCATGTACTATATCATTTTCCAAACCAGTCTTGATATTACTAGTATTGTTAGAAAGTTCTGTGAAGGCAGAACTGAAGTAGTGGCTTCAAGGTTCTGCCATTTCCCTGTTCCCCATTCTCCATTCTCTGGTTTCAAACTGGGAGGAAGATGCACTTTTTTTCTCATATTTCTCACATTAACATAATTTAACAAGCTATTACAGATTACTCTTATAACCCTTGTGAATGCACTCTTCAGATGCCCATCAATTCTTGCCTTAATGCTTGTGAGGTTACCCGTGATAATCCCCTCTCACGAAGTATATTCCAGATCCCAACACCCTCTAGTTGAAAAACGAAAAATATTTAAATCCTCTCTAAACCTCAAACCCTTCACTTTAAAAGTATGCTCCCTTGGCCCAATGACGAATAGGAACAGCTGCTGTCTATTCACCCTGTCCATGCCCGTCGCAATCTTATCCTTCTGAGTCAAATCCCCCTCAGCGTTCTCTGGTCCAAATAATACAACTGGAGCTTATCCAGCCTCTCTCCATAGCTGATATGCTCCATCCCAGGGAACATACTGATGAATCACCTCTTCCTACCTTCCAATACAATCACATCCTTCCTGTAATGTGGCTCTCAGAATTACACACAGTTTCTCCATCTTGGCCTAACCAAAGCACTGTAATTTTTTTGTAATCTGCACCACGATCAATAAATGCTGCACCCAAGGTCCATTTCTTAATTAACCATTACCTTGTTCAGTCCTATTCAGGGAAGTGTGGAGAAGCACCCTCTGAGCTTCTTAGTGTGCTGCCGTTCAGTGAGTCCTCCCCTGTCTGATAGCTTCTTCCAAAGTGCATCACCTCAAATTTATCAGGGTTGCATTCCAGATGCCATTGATCTGACGATCTGACCATTCCATCTGTATCTTCCTTTAACATAAGACCTTCCTCCTCACTGCCAACCAATCGGGTAAACTCAATCTTACTTATCACAACTCCCACCCCATGCAAGAACTGCACAAAACACTACATAGGACAAACAGGAAGACAGCAACGATCCGTACCCATGAACACCAACTAGCCACGAAATGACACGACCAACTATCCTTAGTAGCTACACACGCAGAAGACAAGCAACATGAATTCGACTGGGACAACACGACCATTATAGGGCAAGCATTACAGAGAACATCCAGGGAATTCCTAGAGGCATGGCACTTATCCACTGGCTCTATCAACAAACACATCGACCTGGACCCACTATACCGGCCACTACAGCGGACAGCTCGAACTGACAACCGGAAGCAGCAGAGACAGGCCACTATAAATGCCGGAGGAAACAGCACAGAAGCGCTTCACAGGAGGCTCCCATGCACTGAAGATGTCACCTAGACAGGGGACGAAACGTTTGCAAGAAAAATTCCCAGCTCGGCGAACAGAACCACAACAAATCTTCACCCAAACTTTGATTGCATCAATCTGTTCAGAGCTTTCCAGTCGATCTGTCGAATTCTGTACGTGACTACTCCTTCTCCCATGTAAAACAAATGTGAACGTCTCATGTAACAATCTATGAATGTTCACCAGCTTCACACACAGATTGTCCCGTTTGGTTTCTAATGGACACCAACTGTTTGCTGATTATTCTGTTCTAATTGTACGTGTAGAATATCGTGGGATTTTCCCTCATCTCGCCGGTTTGCACTTCTCCATGTCCCTGTGTTATTCAGTCCCCTCGATATTTCTAACTTTCACTGCAATCACCTCTCAGCTTTTGAAACTCGAGATCACAGGCTGAGCTTCCCCATCAGACAATCTTGCCAATTTAGGGATTAATCTGGAGAATACCGTTTGCACTTCCTTTGTAGTCACTCTTATCTAACTTAGATTGGGACTCCAAACGGTACACATTACTAAGTGATTAATCTGGAAAATATCGTTTGCAGTTCCTTTGCAGTCAGAATAATCTATCTTAGATTGGGACTCCAAACGGTACACAATACTCTATGTTTAGTCTCACCAACACTCTATGCAACTGGTGCATGATCTCTTCTACATTGCAATTACATTCACATGAATGTAAACCTAATTTGTACTGTCCCATTTGCATATGTTCTTCCCAATACCTTTCGTTTTAACTTTTCTTATGAGCTTACTGTTTGAGTTCTTAAAACAAATGTTCCTGAATATCCAACTATACATTATCCATTGGTTCTTTCATTGCCTATGTCCACAAGAAAAATCTCCAAACCATTCCAAAAATGTTTCCACTTATGATTTTCGTTTCATCGATGCATTATCGTACTCCATTGCCATTGCCTTCTATATATCTAGTAGCACCTTCTTTGTAATTGATTCCAACAGACATACGACCGCCGATGACAAGCTAACTAGTCTGTAGTTCACCACTCTCCATCTTCATCATTTCTGAAACTTTCGGATAATATTTATGACTTGCACAGCATCCAGATTGGCTAAATACCTTTCCGTAATGTGTGGGAAAATAATATGAAAATCGCAATGCAATCAATATGTCTATTGCTGCCTCCTCTGAAATTTTTGTATGAAGTGCATATGGTCTGTCAGATTTATCAATACTCAATCCAGCTTTCTTTTCAAAGATTTCCTCATCACTGATAAGGATGATCTTAGACTTTACTTACACAAGCCCCATGGTCTCTTGGTATTTATGGGAGAACTTATGGATATTTTTCCTTGAAGATGGACTCAAAAAAAACCCGTTTCTCTTCCCTGTGATTTCTCTGTTCTCTAAAATTGATTATCCTGTCCGCACACTCGCTGTCCCACATTCGAAATTGCTTTTGGTTTTGCTTCATACATTGATCAAAGCTTTTTCACAGTTTTTATGTTTTTCTTTTTTTTGCATGCTTTAATTTTTTTGATGTTCTTCTCTTTTCCATGGTCATCCTTTGCTGAGCCTTACATTTCACTGAATCCACTGACTTACTACAACACTTGGCATTTTTCTCAGCTGCCTCCTTTGATATAATAGGTCGATGAAGGTGGGGCTAATGGGATGGAAGGTGGACACATAGGAACGTTCCAAATGGCCGTGCTGAGTTGAAAGTTTGGACTGGGAAAAGGTGAGGTTTATGGAAATGGGCAAACTAGCAAAATCCACATTGTCCCTTGTGGTTGGAGGGTCCCAAGGCAGAAGTTGAGGCTATCTTCCTCCAGGCTTCGGGTGGTTAGGGAGTGGTGATGGAGCAGACCCAGAACCCTCATGTCCTTGGCAGAGTGGGAAGGAGAGTGAACTTCTTCAGCCCCAAGATGGTGGAGTTGCTCAATGTGGCAGTCCCAGCGATGCTCTCTTTCGTGATACATAAGTTGGCGATCTGCCTCGCCAATGTAGAGAAGACCACATTGGGTGTAATGGATGCAGTAGATGAGGCGTTCTGTCTCCGTTCATCATCTGTCACTTTCAAGCCCACCTTCATCTACCTCTCGCATTCCCAGCTACTTTCCCCCTGCCACACCCCCTTCTCATTTATCCCTCAGCCCCCTTGGAACACAAGCCTCATTACTGACGAAGGGCTTATGCCCAAAATATCGATTCTCCTGCTCCGAGTATGCTGCCTGACTGTGCTTTTCTAGCACCACAGTCTTCGACTCTGATCTCCAGCATCTGCACTCCCCATTTTCTCCTCACACCTTCAACGCATGCACGACTCAGCTTTCTAACAGTTATTTCCAATAAAACAAAAACTTTCGTGAACTCAAACAGCATAAATGAAAGCCAAATACATTGTGGTCCCCGTTCTCATAGAGTCCTTTTCAGCAAAGTTTTCAATTAGCTCTTCTGAACACTCAACGCCCATTCCTAAATAACCTGATCTCGAGCTCGGTACACGACAGAATGTTAATGCAAGCCATGTCACGCATGCTGATGCAATCCATTTTTCCCAGCATTAGCATTCAGTTTGAATAACACAGTTCAGATATAATTTAAACAGTAACTTATTAATTTAACAGTTATATAGTAACTTAAACAGTACAAACGTGTATATTTCATTTCATGTTTTATAACGTGCCCAACATTTGTATTGCAGCTTTCACTTTCATATGTAATTCCCAAAAAATGTTTCATTCTCCTTGCTGTTTTTACGCTCCACCTTATTAGATTCTGAGCGAAGTGGGCTCTGGGTAAATTAATGTTCGAGATTATCTCGCCACATCATTTATGCTCTTCTTAAGTGTCACTGTGCCATTTTCTCCAGATCCCCCGTTATGCTGGTGGAGTAGAGAAGGACTAGGTAAAAACTAGCTTTATTCCTGATGAAGGGCTTTTGCCCAAAACGTTGATTTCCCTGCTCCTTGGATGGTGACTGAACTGCTGTGCTCTTCCAGCACCACTAATCCAGAGTAGAGAAGGACACTGATCTTTCAACAATGCTGTGTTTTCCCCAGCCAGTTGAGACTGCTCTAACCTGGGTGGAACCTGACAGCAGGCTGGTAAAGCGTTGCTGCTGCTGCACAGGGTCTTAGTGAAATCACATCTCCGGTAGTATGTACAGATTTCATCTCTTCACTGAGGAAAGGATATTGTTACATTGGAAGCAGCTCAGAGATGTTTCCCTCAACGCATTCCTGTGAGAAGATTGTAACCTCTAAGGAAAGAATAGATCAGGTTGAGCTTAGAAGAATGAAAGATGGTCATATTTTTACATCGAACACCGAAAGGAGTCAGCAATAGAAGCCAATTACACAACAAACAGAGGAATCCATTCCAGTTGTCAAGCTTGTTACGCAGGAACAACAAAAGGATATTCACGCCTTCGACCCTGTTACACTAGAACAGGACAAGGTTATTCAGCCACGGGGGGCTGAGCTAAGGTGATATGAGGAGGCCAAGCAGCCTCTCGAGTCAGAACACTGGACCCAGAGTAGGCCATTGTGCACCAGTATCCCATTACACAGCAACAGGATCAGTCCACTCAGCTTTCTCATGTCTCTAACACAGGAACTAGAAGAGGTTACACAGTGACTGGAAATTTGTTACACTGGGATAACAGGAGGTCATTCAAACTCTCATATTCTTTGAAAGGGCATTGGATAAGGATACAAAATAACTGAGACTTTTTTAATGAGAAAGGCTGAGGTAATTCAGACATGTGTCTGTTGTATGGGAACAGGAGAAGACCAATCACTCCCTCGGTTGCATCTTTGAGATGCATGCGGAGACCGTAAAGTATCTCCAGCCTGTTCTGGAAGAATATGAGAAGACCCATCATCCCCTCAAAAAGTTACACAGCAGCAGGAAGATTCCATAATCCCCCAACCCTCTCACGCATCAACCGGAGGAGATCATTCTGACCATAGAGATGAGAATATCGGGCAACCAGAAATACGTCAGTCCACTGATTTTGGACACAAGCAGGATAATGAATCCATTCAGACACGCATGCCTCTTACACAGCAATTGGAGCAGACCTCTGAAAGCCTTGTGTCTGTTAATGGGGAATTCAAAGAAAACAAAGGTTTTCGAAAGGGAAGAATTTATAAGAACAGTATAAATGAAGGAGTAAAACGTAACGATAAAACTATTGCAATTTAAGGTAAATTATTGTAATCCATTGTTGAGAACATTTGCAACGTTAAACTACAATCCACCACAGTCAACATGGTTTTACAAAGGATAAACCGAGTTTGAATTGTTTACTTGAGTTATTCAAAGATCTGACAAACAAGGTGGATAGTAGGATTCTTGGCAATGTATATATCTGGTTTTCCTGAAGGCATCGGATATGTCGCTTCTCCAAAGAGTAAGTGGTAAGATCAGATAACAGTGATTTAGGAGTAATTTATTAGCTTGGACGGAAAATTGGTTAACCAACAAAATACAGTCAGATGGAATAAATGTGCCATTTTCTTTCGGCAAATGCAACTTGTCGGGTGCCATAGATTTCAGGACACATGCCCCAACTATTTGTGGTCAATATTATTACTCGTTGGATGGGATAGAAAATAAATTCGCCACATTTTCAGATGACATTAACATTGGTGGGAAATTATTTCGGAATTAAGATGCAAGAGATTTAAAAATAAATATGGAAACAAAGGTTGGGTGAATGGGCCAAAACTTAGCAATGAAAATTAAATTGGATGAATATGGCATTATTCAAGTTGTCCAGCGTAATAGAAAGGCAAGTTATATTCTAAATGGAGAGAAACTTACAAGTGCTTAGGAACAGAGGGATATGAGTGTCCACTTGCATATCCAGAAAACCTGCATGAGGATACTTCAATTAATGAGAAATGCAAGCATAATTTCGGTGTTTATTTGGAAAATGACAAAGTAGAAAGGTAGGAAATGTTGCTATAGCTATGCAAGGCATTCGCGAAGAAGTAACTGGAATAGAGTCTGGGTGCCCTGACTTGCGGAACGATCCATTTGCATTAGAAGCAATTCAGAAGAGGTTCATTAGATTGATTCCAGAGATGAAACGTTTGTCTAATGAAGAGAAATTGAACAGTTCAGGCCTGTATTCTCGAATTTACAAGAATTAAAGGAGATCTCATTGAGGTCTGTAAAATGATAAAAATAATTGCAAGTGTAGATGTGGAGTGGATATTTCCTCATGTGCCGCAATTTACAAAAAATGATCATTTTTAAGATCGAAAGCCAACAGGAAAGTGAGCTGAGGCCGAGATAATATCAGCCATGATTTTATTCAATGGTGGAGCAGAGATGACATCAGCCATGATTATATTCAATAGCGGAGTATGCTTGAGGGGCTGAATAGACGACTGATGCTTCTCGTTCTTATTCAGCCTTTCGACTGTGTTACACAGGAATGAGGGGGGACTGGTTATCAGACAGTAAGCAAGCACTCCGGATAAATCAGTCTTAATCAGTTGGACAGGACATAAACCGTTTAGTGATATAGTGACCACCGCTGGGTCCTCAACTATCTACAATCTATATCAATGATCACTGGGATGGAACAGTTGCACTGATACTGGGTTTGTTGGTGTCGCTTTCATAAGCAAGAGATTAAATTATCATTAGAGGGTAGAGAGTCTGCGAATAGATACAGAGAGTTAAAGGCACTGGGTAATAATTTGGCAGATGAAATATAACATGACATAACCTGTAATTTCATTTACAGGAATAATGGAAGGCAGTATGTTACTGAAATGGAGAAGGTTTAGAGGAATTAATGATACTATGTACTGCGGGGTGGGGGTGAGGGTCACTCAGACCCGTTCAGACAGGAGAGGTTTTCTTCCATCCCTGATCGTCTGCTGCTTGATGCTTCAAGTGACCACATTGCTCTCAGTACATATGTAATATATTGACGTGGTTGGTTGGTGGTGGGGATGATGTTTTGGAACGTGTATCAAAAGGACGGCCGTTATCCAAGATACATTCATTCCTTTCGCCATGGAGACCCGAAGACGATGGGAATGGCTGCCTGCTTCTGAATTAACAAACTGTGCCAGTACATTCACCAACATGATGTACTATGCATAGGCACGCTGCAACAATAATAGAGAGAGCTACTTCAGTTCCTCTACCTCTCCCCATTGATATGTGTACTCTGCAATGCTATGTACACCATCAGGAATCTCACTTTACTGGGAAAATAAGGATATACCCGGCAGCTCCCTTCTGATGGCGAAACAATGTATTAACTTCATCCACCAGAAATACCTTCCATCACCGAATGGTGACACTGATGTTGAGATACTGGGAAATGATGGATATGTCACCCACTCCTGCCTGGAAAGTTCTGGATCATAGAAGCTGAATGAAACGGTGACCCAACAAACACTGGCAGCACCGTCGTCTCCCTCGTGTGAAGCTGCAGTTCGCGTTGAAGGAGGTGACACCACTCTGTGACCAGCTCCTTTTTCAATCAGTGTCCCCTAATATCCTGCTCTAAGTGTAGCTTGGGAAGCTGTTCCTGGAAAACCGGAGGTGGACACAGCAGATCCCTTTCCCCACACACACTCACTCTGTAGTTTCAGAGCTTCCCATCTCTGCAGGTCCTGCTACATTTGTTGTTCATGATACACACCCAGATGTGAAACTACAGTCTCCATGCTCCATCCCGAGATGGGTCACGAAATCCTCAGGTCTCCCTGAATATCTGAGGTAGCTCATATCACAACCTCCGGCAAACTATTCCCAGCCCCTGCACTGACTTTTCAATAACAAGAGGCAGTCAGAAACCCCTCTGTTACAAGTGTTGTGGACCATACCAGATCACCGCAAAATATTTTAAGAAGGTTGCTTAGACCCAAACCTTTCCTTATTTTAAACATAAATATAAAGTGTACGTTCCAGATATGTTGTGACTGGTCAAACCAGTCGACGTTAAGAAAAATATAATCTATTTAAAATCAAAGAAAATAACATTTTGGGGTAGCTTACACAATTACACATACAATAGATATCGTAACTTCTTGGTATACACTGCTTGGCACAAAGATATATTCAAATAAAATTCTTACATGCAGTATCCCGATGCAGGAGAAATCAACATCAACAGAGAACTCAGAGAGAAACGCTGCTGGGGATCATTTATTGAAACTTCAAAAACTTCTGGAATCTTTAGCAGCTTCTACATGCTGCAGCTAAAAACAAAACGAGAAAACCTGGTCTGGAAGTGCTGGCCTCAGCCCTTCCATTGTTACCACTGTTTTAATAAAAGCTAAAGGCTTTCTCAGTTACTTATTTAATCTGTTTTCAGACAGCAGTTCTGCACCTCTGCCTTACAAACCTCTCTTCAAAAAAAACCAAGAGAAAATAGCCTTTGTATAGTGATAGTATCCTCACAACTCCACCTTTAATAAAATGATCCATCAATATACAAAGGTGGATTCATTGTAGACCTCCTAATCTTCCTCTATGAGTAGATTAAAATGTGTATTATATATAGATATATTGACGCTGGGCATACAAATGTTCACAAATAGTTTCGATTTCAGTCTTTTTACTCTTGCCACAGAATGCCTTTGACGTTCTTCATCCAAGTCTCAACAACGTGAAAAACATAGTTTTCTCGCTCTGTCAACTGTATAAATTCAAATTGAATAGCATCATTAATAAGCTCAATCGAAACAGACTGGCAATTTTCTTCTGAAACTTCTCCAAAAACATTACGGGGTCAGTGATAAAGATTTGTCTCATGTATGTTATTTAAATTTAAAAGCTGAAATGTTCTAACACCAACACCAAGCTCAAGGCCGCCTTCCCCATTGTGAAATAAATCTGTTGATGTTTCACTGGGCACTCCAAACACACGTTACATAATGGAGCACTTCTCATCTCTCCAATACGCCTTCTAAATGGCATAGCTTCTCATGTCTCAGCATAAAAGTATTACATGTTTCTGTGCCTCTTAATGCTATAACATATTTACTTGCTACTCCTGGCCTATGCCAGTAAACCTTATTTTCACAGGCATACGTTTTAAGAAGATCTCGCACATTCTTCTCAATCTCTCACAGAAACCAAATTTTGATTTCAGAACTCAATCATCAGCAGCAGCCATTTCAGCTTCTAATTTTGACATCTTTAACGATCTGCTCTTCCACATGACTTCTCACGACAGCAGGAAGTGACTTGTTGAACTTCTCCAAAATAAGAATCTCTCTTAGAGTGTCATAGGTTTGCAATGTTTTTAATACCCTTACCAAACTTTCAAAATTACATAATCGCTTCTTTCAAACTCAATGTGCGTTTAACCAAGGACCTTATTTAGATTCCTGAAACACTGTCTGCAGACTTCTGGCGCGAGCTCATATGCACTTCAGCTGGCTTCCTTCAGCTCCTCATGCTGACCAGATACCTCCTCCAATAGGGATGCAAATACCTATCAGGTTTGTTTGGATCAACTAAATCCACGTGGTCACTGGCCACTGCATTTGTTTAGCCACTTTCTCACATGAAATAAAAAAAATCCCCATCCTTCTCATCAAATTAAGATAATGCCTGTATGTATTTAAACAGAACATCGTCAGGCCTTTGGCTACAATAAAGTTGCACAACCTCACCATCCTCTTCATCCAGCCTACCGTCTACCTTCATCTCCGCTTACCAGGTCAACTTTCCTCTCTAATTGCTAACTTTTGAAGTTGAAACGCTCTGCTTTTCTTCTCTCTTCCTTCTTCATTTCCTTTTCTTTTATGTCTACTTTTCATCAAAATTCAAACTCTTTCAGTTCATTCTCATGTTCAAGGTACCTCATTTGAAATTGAATTCTAGCTATTTTCAAAGATTCTGATAGCGTTTCCACCAAATGTAATTGCCGAGCTATAGCTGTAAATATAGCTCATTTTCTCACAGACAAACGCAACCCCAACTCCAGCTTGTCTGCCAATTCCTACAGTTGTGCCTTCATTAACTTTTGTAAAATCCCCAACTTCACTTCTTCCACAACCAGAGAACTCATAGTGATTTAAATAATCTTTTTATAAAGGTACCGAGAGAAGAGCTATTTTTCAGGCAATCGTTGCATGCTGGTAACTTGGTAGCTCTCCTCTCAACTGTTCAATTTCCAAAAGTCTTGTACCCCCAAACCATTGGATCGTGTCATTGGCTTTTAAGATTCTCAATATACTAAATTCAAACTTGACTGGATTTGGGTATTTTGAGGTGTAATTCACACTGTTTGGCTGAATTTATTTTTGTCTTGAGACAATGAACTAATCAAGTTGTTCAACCAAATATTACACTAAATCTATTTTTCAAAACACTTGGTGCTCTCAGGTAGTTATTGGTGGCTTTTAATTCTTTTAAAAGTGCAGTACACCCACATGTTCATCACAGAAGTCACACTGAAACCTGACTAGGGAAGAATGACACATTGACTTCCCTAAACGACTTGGGGCAAGCAGATGGGCTTTTAGAGCAAATGAAAATAGTTACTTTTAAATTCCACCAATTTCCCTCATGGGATATCAACAGAGTATTATTCTGTGGCTCTAGAATATGAGTAAATGGCTTGAACACCATAAACTGTTGTCCCGTTTGTGCAGAAAACAAGTTAAACATCCTCAAGAGCAATTACTTAGTGACGGACGTGTGGTTAGAAGGAACTTGAAACAATGCATCCGGATTAAACAAAGGCACAAATCATGGTTTATTCAGAAGTTGCACTGAAACTGAGGACGAGACTGGGATATCATGACGGTGGTATTGGATAGGGTTGGTGAGGGGGGAGGAGCTGGAGATGTAAATCTGTGAAGGACAAAATGTATTATGGAGTTTGAGAACATTCTGGTTCCTTCTCACATAACAGTGAGTAATTTATAAATAGTAGTTTGATACTTATAATTTAGAAGGAAAGAAGTTTTTGTTTAGAACTGAAGACGTTGTCTTGTACTTTCCAAAACTTATATATCATGAGCAGAAATTCAGTCCAACCCGGTTTAGTAGACAAATATAATGACTTACCAGGAAGACCAACTATAGCGAGGATGGAATAGTAACCACCTTGAATAATCCAAAGGATATCCTGGATCCGTGATGCTAATGATATCCAAGGAAGCGAAAGATAGTAAAGACCCGAGGATAAACTCCTGTCTGTTATTGCAATGTTCCAATCTAATGGTCTCAGATTCTGATACATTCTTGGAACATTCCAGTCTAAAGTTCGCAGATTCTGATACACTGTTGTACCATTCCAGTTTACTGACCTTAGATTCTGATCCATTGTTGGAACATTCTAATCCAAGGTCCTCACATTCTGAAACAGTATTGTAACGTTCCAGTCGAATGTTCTCAGATTCTGATCACTTCCCCCCACCCCCTTTCTCTCGAACAGTTGATTCCCTGTTAGTGCTGTCAGCGATGCTCCTACTCATACTATGGGATAACAGATTGACAGAGCCCATTTATCATTCAACGATGGAAACTCTCCAAAGGGATATTTAGGATCCACGGAGATTGACATTAATCACAGTCACTGAACAAATATCTCCAGTTAACCCCTTTCAATTCAATATTGGTTTTAGTAAAATTAAAAAGAACGTTTAAAATTTACATATTTGGCATGGAATATGTGGGGGTGACTGAGGGAACGAATATTGGAGATGGTAGATTGAATGCATGCAATCGTACAATCTGCCTTGGATATGGGAGTAATGACAAAGGATTGTCAGAACATAAACAAGTTTCTCTGTTTATAAATGGAAACATACAGTCTGTAAATACTGATCAGTGATTGTAGTGTCAGTAAACTATGGAGAGAACTTTTCTTGTACATAATCTGACAGGAAAATGTACCTACGACAGCATGAGTGATAACACACACAGGGCATGGATATGTTAACAGAAAATATGAGGGCAGGTGAGGGTCATGCTGTTAATGTTATCGATGTCAATCAACTGTGATTACATACCATTCACTGGATTTCAATTGCAGTGTGATTATGATATTGGAGGCATGGCTACTGAGACTGGAGGGAGGGAACATGATAATTGCCAATCATCAGGAGTGAAATGTTACTCTTTATAAGTCATTTGAAGGTCAAGTTCCAGGATACAACTCCAATGACGAATGAGGAGAGCCAATATTAACCATACAACCAGAAGACATTGGAGCAGAAATTTGGCTATGAGGCCCATTGAGCCTGCTCCACCATTCAATGATGGCTGTAAAGCTTCTCAACCCCATTCTCCCGCTTTCTATCTGTAACCCTTGATCCCTTTTACAGTCAACAATCTAATTGTCTCAGTCTTACATATACTCAATGATCTGGACTCGACTGACTTCTGTGGCAGTGAATTCCATGGATTCACCACTCTCTGGCTGAAGAGGTTTCTCCTTATCTCTGTTCGAAAAGGTCTTCACTTTACTCTGTCCCCTCGGGTACTAGTCTCTCCTACCATTGCATATATCTTCCCAACGTCCACTCTGTCCCAAGTCATTTAGTATTCTGTAAGTTTCAATTAGGCCTTCTAACATTCTTCTGAACTCTGTCAAATACAGACTCAGAGCCCTCAAATATTCTTCATTGGCATGCCAGCTTTGCATTCTTGGCACCATTCTCATGGATCTCGTCTGAAAACAATCCAGGACGAGTACATCCTTCCTGAGATATGGGACCCAAAACTGCGCACAATAATCCAAATGTGACATGAATAAAGCCTTGTAGAGCCTTAGAAATACATCCCTGCTTTTATATTTCAGCCCTTTTGAAATAAATGCCATCATTGTCTTTAACTTCCTAACTACTGACAACCTGCAAGTTTACCTTTCAAGAGTCCTGGACTAGAACTCCACAGTCTTTTTGCACTTCAGACTTCTGAAATTGCTCGCTTTTAGAAAAATAGTCCATGCCTCTATTCATCCTGGCAAAATGCTTTCCCACACTTTTCCGCATTGTACTCCATCTGCCACTTCTTTGCTCACTCTCCAAACCTGTGAAAATCCTTCAGCAGGTGAAAGTGAGGACCACAGATGCTGGAGATCAGAGTCAAAAATTGTGGCCAGAGAAAAGCACAGCCTGTCAAGCAGCATCCAAGGAGCAGGGCATTCGACGTTTCAGGCATAAAGCCTTCATCAGGAATGTGGGGTCGGCAGAGAGGGGCAGAGAGATAAATGGGCGGGGCTGGGGCTGGGAGGAATTTCTACTTGGAAGGCAATTGCTGGATGAAGGTTGGTGGTGATAGTGATAGGTCACAGTGGAAGATGGAGTGGATAGATGGGAAGGAAGATGGACAGGTAAAACAATTCAAGAGGGCAGTGCTGAGTTGGAGGGTTTGATCTGGGATAAGGTGGAGGAAGTGGAGATGAGGAAACTTGGTGAAATTGTCCTTGATATCGTGTGTTGGGAGGGTCCCAAGGCAGAAGATAATGCGTTCTCCCTTCAGACGTCAAGTGGCTAGAATTTGGCAGTCGTGGAGGCCACAAAACTGCAAGACCTTGGCGGAGTTGGAGGGGGAGTGAAGTATTCAGCCACAAGGCAGTGGGGTTATTAGCTTTGTGTGTCCGAGAGTGTTCCTTGAACCGTTCTGCAAGTTGACGTCCTGTCTCTCCAATGTAGAGGAGACAAGGAGCAATGGACAGACGAGATGAGATATTTGGATGCACAGGATGTTCTCTGCCTGATGTGGAAGGATGCTTTAGGGCCTTGGGTGGAGGTGAGAAGGAAGGTGTTGGCACAGGTTTCATACCTGTTGTAGTGGCAAGGGAAGGTGTTGGGACGGGAAGTTGGCTTGGTGGGGTTACATGGACCTAATGACGGAGTTTGTGAGGGAATGGTCTCAGCAGTGTGATGATAGGGGTGGGGAGGGAACTATATCTCTGTTGGTGAGGTCTGACTGTTGGTGGCAGAAATGGCGGAGCATGATGTGTTGTAGCCTCACGTTGGTGGGATGGAAGGCAAGCATCAGAGAGGTTCTAACTTGTTGTAGTTGGAAGGGTGGAGTTCAATGGCGGAGCTGTGGGAAGTTAAGGAGATGCTCTCGAGCACCCTCCTGCAGCCGAACCACCTCTTCAATGCTACCTGTCCCTCTATCTATCCTTGCACTGTTTGAAAGCTTAGCCAGAATGCCCTCAGTTCCTTCATATTGACAATTAATGCACAAAGTGAAAGGTTGTGGTCCCAACAATGAGTCTTGTGGAACACCACTTGTCACTGGATGCCATCTTGAGAAGGACACTTTAATCCACATTCTCTTTCTGTCAGACAGCCAAACTGCTATCCATGCAAGCTCCTTGCCTCTAACACCGTGGGCCCATACCTTTCTCAATAGCATCATGCATAACACCCTGTCAAAGGATTCTTGAGGTGCAGATGGTTAACATCTATTGGTTCTCCTTGATCTAATCTGCTCATTACAATCATCCAAACTATTCCAGCCGGTTTGTCTGGCATTTCCTCCCTTTGATGAAACCATGCTGACTCTGTTCTATTTTAACAAAGACCTCCAAATATTCCGAAATCCCATCCTTCACGATGCAATGCATGACGTTACCCACAACCAATCAGTCTGCTAATCAGTCTGCAGTTTTCCCCCTTGTATCTAACTCCCTTAACAAACGGGGTTTCATGCTCGCAATTATACAGCCATTTGGCCCTTTCCTGATTTTAGTCATTTCTGAAAGATTACCACTTACACTTGCACGAACTCTTCAGCTATCTCCCGTTCAAATCTGAGGCGTAGTCCATCTGGTCCAGGTGAGTTATCCACATTCAGGCCATTCTGTATTCTAGCATGTTCTTCTTGGTGATGGCCACCATATTCAGGACTATCCTCTCACTATCTTGAATACTTGGGAAATTACTCGTGTCTTCCACCGTGAAGGCTGATGCAAAATTCCTCAGCCATTTCTTTATTTCCCACTACTGTCTTTCCAGCATCATTTTCCAGAGGTCCATATTCACTTTTGCCTCTCTTTTGCATTTTATATATCTAACGAATTTCTTACAATTTCCTTTATATTACTGGTTAGCTTACCCCCATATTTAATCTTCTCCCACCATATTTCTTTTTTCTTGCTTTCTGTTGGCCCCAATTCTCCAGTTTCCCTCTGCCCTTCACCGCATCGTATGCTTGTTCTTTTGCTTATATGCAATCCCTGACTTCCCTTGTCAGCCCTGGTTGCGTCATCCTCCCTGTACCATACCTCTATTACTCAGAATGAATCTCTGCAGTGACTCCTGAATTAATCTTGGAATCACCTGCCATTGCCGCTCCCCTGTCTTTCCTGCTAGACCCCTGTCCCGGTCAATTCTACCCAGCTTCTCCCTTATGCCTCTCCAGTTGCCTTTATTCTACTGAAATACTGTCAACTCTGATTCTACCTTCTCTCTCAAATTGCAAAATAAATTCAACAATGTTCTAATCACTGCTTCTGAAGGTTTCCTTCACCTTAAGCTGCCTTATCTAGCCCTCATCATTTAAATCCAGTGTCATCATTTGAGTGGGAGCAGCGGCCAAGGAAAAACGAATCCGGGAGACTACAGCTAAGGTAAGACAGTTTGTTTCAAAATTACTTACCTGTAGCGGGCAGCGGTGTTTTTTTTTTCTCTCTTCACAAAAAGAGCGGGAGCAGCAGAGGAAGTGACGGTAAACAGAGGGGCAGCCGGGAAGGAGAACGGTGAGTATAAATACTCACCCTTTAATCACCAACGGTCATTTGAGTGGGAGCAGCGGCCGAGGAAAAACGAACCCGGGAGACTACAGCTAAGGTAAGACAGTTTGTTTCAAAATTACTTACCTGTAGCGGGCAGCGGAAGTGAGGTTGGAGCGCATAGCTGGGCGGGAAGGCAAGTGATTAGTATTTGAGTGGGTGGAGACAGTGTACAGTCATGGCAGCGCAGACGGTGGAATGTTCCTCCTGCAGGATGTTTGAGGTAGGGGTGACCACCGATACTCCTGCCGACTTCGTGTGCAGGAAATGCAGTCAGATCCTGATCCTCACCGAACGAGTTAGGGAACTGGAACTGGAGCTGGATGAGCTGAGGATTATTCGAGAGGCTGAGAGGGTGATCGATATAAGCTACAGGGACATAGTTACGCCGGAGAACAGAGGTAGCTGGGTAACAGTTAGAGGTGGGAAGGGGAAGAAGCAGGCAGTGCAGGGTTCCCCTGTGGTCGTTCCCCTAAAAAATAAGTAGGCAGCTTTGGAAACTGTTGGGGGGGCAGCCTTGCAGGTGTAAGCTGCAGTGAAGGGGTCTGTGGCTCTGAGATTCAGAAGGGAAAGGGGGAGAAGAGGAGAGCGCTAGTCATAGGGGACTCTCTAGTTAGAGGGACGGACAGGCGGTTCTGTGGACATGGGCGAAACTCTCGGATGGTTTGTTGCCTCCCGGGTGCTAGGGTCCGAGACGTCTCGGACCGTGTCTTCAGAATCCTTAAGGGGGAGGGTGTGCAGCCAGAAGTCGTGGTACACATTGGTACCAACGACATAGGTAGGAAGAGGGGTGGGGAGGTCATTCAAGAGCTCAAGGAGTTAGGCTGGAAGCTAAAAGCTAGGACAGACAGAGTCGTCATCTCTGGGTTGTTGCCGGTGCCACGTGACAGAGAGGCAAAGAAGAGGGAGAGAGTGCAGTTGAACACGTGGCTGCAAGGATGGTGTAGGAGGGAGGGCTTCAGATATTTGGACAATTGGACTGCATTCTGGGGAAGGTGGGACCTGTATAAACAGGACGGGTTGCACCTGAACCAGAAGGGCACCAATATCCTGGGGGGTAGGTTTGCTAGCACTCTTCGGGGGTGTTTAAACTAATTTGGCAGGGGTATGGGATCCGGACTTGTAGTCCAGCAAGTAAGCTAGCTGTGTGTCAGGATGTCCAAGACGGTAGGGAGGCTGGGGAGAAGGTAGCACTGACAGGGACTACTTGCGGACACAGAGATGGGCTCAAGTGCGTATACTTCAACGCAAAGAGTATCAGAAATAAGGTGGGTGAACTTAAGGCGTGGATCGGTACCTGGGACTACGATGTTGTGGCCATCACGGAAACATGGATAGATGAGGGACAGGAATGGCTGTTGGAGGTTCCTGGTTACAGATGTTTCAGTAAGATTAGGGAGGGTGGTAAAAACGGAGGGGGGGGTGGCATTGCTAATTAGAAATGGTATAACGGCTGCAGAAAGGAAGTTTGAGGGGGATCTGCCTCTGGAGGTAGTATGGGCTGAAGTCAGAAATAGGAAAGGTGCAGTCACCTTGTTGGGTGTTTATTATAGGCCCCCCAATAGCAGCAGAGATGTGGAGACACAGATTGGGAAACAGATTTTGGAAAGGTGCAGAAGCCACAGGGTCGTAGTCATGGGCGACTTCAACTTCCCAAATATTGATTGCAAGCTCTTTAGATCAAGTAGATTCGATAGGGCGGTGTTTGTGCAGTGTGTCCAGGAAGCTTTTCTAACGCAGTATGTAGATTGTCCAACCAGAGGGGAGGTCATGTTGGATTTGGTACTCGGTAACGAACCGGGACAAGTGGCGGGCTTGTTAGTGGGTGAACATTTTGGTGATGGCGAACACAATTCTGTGACTTTCACCTTGGTTATGGAGAGAGATAGGTGCGCACAACAAGGAAGTTTTTACAATTGGGGGAAGGGAAATTACGATGCTGTAAGACAGGATTTGAGGAGCATACGTTGGGAGCATAGGCTGTCAGGGAAGGATGTGGTGGAAATGTGGAACTTTTTCAAGGAGCAGATACGACGTGTCCTCGATATGTATGTACCGATCAGGCAGGAAAGAAATGGTCGTGTGAGGGAGCCTTGGTTGACGAGGGAGGTTGAATGTCTAGTAAAGAGCAAGAAGGAGGCTTACATAAGGTTGAGGAAACAAGGTTCAGACAGAGCAGTGGAGGGATACAGGATAGCCAGAAGGGACCTGAAGAAAGGGATTAGGAGAGCTAAGAGAGGGCATGAAAAATCCCTGGCGGATAGGATCAAGGATAACCCCAAGGCATTCTATGCGTATGTGAGAAACCTGAGAATGACGAGAACGAGGGTAGGTCCGATCAAGGACAGTAGTGGGAGCCTGTGTATTGAGTCGGAAGAGATAGGAGAGGTCTTGAACAAGTACTTCTCTTCAGTATTTACGAACGAGAGGGACCGTATTGTTGAAGAGGAGAGTGTGAAACGGACTGATAAGCGAGAAGAGATACCTGTTAGGAAGGAAGATGTGTTGGACATTTCGAACAACTTGAGGACAGACAAGTCCCCCGGGCCTGACCGGATATATCCTAGGATTATGTGGGAAGCAAGAGAGGAAATTGCAGTACCGTTGGCAATGATCTTCTCGTCTTCACTGGCAATTGGGGTGGTACCAGGGGACTGGAGAGTAGCGAATGTTGTGCCCCTGTTCAAAAAAGGGAATAGGGATAACCCCGGGAATTACAGGCCAGTTAGTCTTACTTCTGTGGTAGGCAAAGTAATGGAAAGGGTACTGAGGGATAGGATTTACGAGTATCTGGAAAGACATTGCTTGATTAGGGACAGCCAGCACGGATTTGTGAAGGGTAGGTCTTGCCTTACAAGTCTTGTTGAAATCTTCGAGGAGGTGACCAAGCATGTGGATGAGGGTAGAGCAGTGGATGTAGTGTACATGGATTTTAGTAAGGCATTTGATAAGGATCCCCATGGTAGGCTTATGCGGAAAGTCAGGAGGCATGGGATAGAGGGAAATTTGGCCAATTGGATAGAAAACCGGCTAACCGGTCGAAGTCAGAGTGGTGGTAGATGGTAAATATTCAGCATGGAGTCCAGTTACAAGTGGAGTTCCGCAGGGATCAGTTCTGGGTCCTCTGCTGTTTGTAATTTTTATTAATGACTTAGATGAGGGAGTCGAAGGGTGGGTCAGTAAATTTGCAGATGATACAAAGATAGGTGGAGTTGTGGACAGTGAGGAGGGCTGTTGTCGGCTGCAGAGGGACTTAGATATGATGCAGAGCTGGGCTGAGGAGTGGCAGATGGAGTTCAACCCTGCCAAGTGTGAGGTTGTCCATTTTGGAAGAACACAAGATTGCGGAATACAGGGTTAATGGTAGGGTTCTTGGTCAGGTAGAGGAACAGAGGGATCTTGGGGTCTATGTACATAGATCTTTGAAGGTTGCCACTCAGGTGGATAGAGTTTGTAAGAAGGCCTATGGAGTATTATCGTTTATTAGCAGAGGGATTGAATTCAAGAGTCGTGAGGTGATGTTGCAGCTGTACAGGACTTTGGTTAGGCCACATTTGGAGTAATGTGTGCAGTTCTGGTCGCCTCACTTTAGGAAAGATGTGGAAGCTTTGGAGAGGGTGCAGAGAAGATTTACCAGGATGTTGCCTGGAATGGAGAGTAGGTCGTACGAGGATAGGTTGAGAGTTCTCGGCCTTTTCTCGTTGGAACGGCGAAGGATGAGGGGTGACTAGATAGAGGTTTATAAGATGATCAGGGGAATAGATAGAGTAGACAGTCAGAAACTTTTTCCCCGGGTACAACAGAGTGTTACAAGGGGACATAAATTTAAGGTGAAGGGTGGAAGGTATAGGGGAGATGTCAGGGGTGGGTTCTTTACCCAGAGAGTGGTGGGGGCATGGAATGCGCTGCCCGTGGGAGTGGTAGAGTCAGATTCATTGGCGACCTTTAAGCGGCATTTGGATAGGTACATGGATGGGTGCTTAATCTAGGATAGAATTTCGGCGCAACATCGTGGGCCGAAGGGCCTGTTCTGTGCTGTATTGTTCTATGTTCTATGTTCTATGTTCTATCTGTTCCCGACTGGGCTCCACCACATGATGCTCCAAAAAGCGATCATGTAGTCATTCCTCAAATTACTTTTCTTGCGATCCACTACCAACTTGGTTTCCCATTCCACTTGTATATTGAAATCCCCCTATGATCACGGTAACTTTGCCTTTCCTACAGATCTTTTCTATCTCCTGTTGTATCTTGTGCCCCAGCTCCTGACTGCTCTTTGGAGGCCTGTGCAAGTCTCCAGCTGTGGTATTCTTCCCTTTGTGGTTCCTCAATTCTACCCACGCAGATTCTACACCATCTGACTTTCTTTCTTACTATTGATTTAATTTCATTTCTTAATAATAATGTAAACCCACTCCCTCTGCCAATCTTTTTGATTGGATATATGTCCTTGAATACCCTGATTTCCTTGCAGCCACCTCTCTGTGATGCCCATCACGTCATACCTACCAATTTCAATCTGTGCCACAAGCTCATTTACTCTATTCCTTATACTGCATGCATTCAGTTCTAACCCCTTTCAATCTCGTTTTAACGGTCTCTCCTCTCATTGTTCTTTGTTTGTCCAGTGTGATTGAAGCTTGATTGCCTACACTTTTCATACACTCTGTCCTATTTGCATCTGTGCTGGACATTTTAATAACCTCTCCTGAGCTCTGTACTCTTACCACCTCTTTTGTAATTAAACCCTATAACGGAACTCCCACCCTGCCAACGCACACACACTCCTAATCAGTTTAGATCTCTGTCTACAGCCTTAGTTAGGATTCACTCAGACTCTAGTCAAAGCACGGTTCAAACGGTGACTGTCCTATCGGAACAGGTCTTTTCTTCCTCAGTAACAAAATGTGTTTATTTAACACAAAATACAGGGACAAGAAAAAAAACATTTCTGCACATACCAAAACATGAAAACTACAAAGACAAGTCTGTTAAAATACACTTACAATGTGAACCTATATGAATTGAAATGTGAATTACAAAACCATGGACGAGGTGGTCAAGCTTTATCAGTCATTATTTGACCCACAGCTGAATGCTGATTTCCCCCCAGTCAGTGATCCCCCTCACTGAGATTCTCTCGCCCTGTCTCTCACACAATGTCAAGAGGGACTACAAGTTCCTGTTAGCCCAGAATATTTACATTAATTCACTGTCTCCCTGGAACCAATCTATTGCTATTTTGGACATTGTTCAGCCGTCAGCGACACGGCTCAGTGAAATTATTGGCGATAAATGATCTGGGATGACAGCATAGTGCTCACAGGGTACGGCACCAGACAAAGGGCTTGCAGTCTGTGGGAGATCCTAAATAAAATGTCTGTGTATTTGTCCTCATGCTGTTTTCTGATCTAACTTCACACTCATCTGACACCCCTTGATCTCACTCACACTATCGCTCCGTTTTCTATCCATTCCTTTCATCTCTCTTGACTTCCTTTTACTCTGTTAATTTCTCTCTCTCTCTCTCTCACTCACACACACACACACACACACACACACACACACACACACAGTTCTCTCTGATTTCAAATTGTGATGTTGGAGAGTTCGTCGTTGTATAATGTGCTAAATGGCCTCCTTCAGTGCTCTTATTAATTCTGAAGCTCTCTGAACCACAATAAAGACATTAGGTGCCTGGAGAGACAAACTGGTCCTGCGAAGGACACAGTGCAGAATGATCCTTTATCTCTTCCTGTTGCCTGATATGCAGCGGCCTTGAAATATCTGTTCAATCAAAATAAATTGAAATTCGTGCAGTTGGGAGGACGTTCACCAGATGATTTTGCTGTCAGGATTTAACAAACAGCTCCCAAATACACAATGTGGTTTTCCCTGATAGCAGCTCCTCCCAATTGACACGTCCTAGCTCTGCCTGATACTGACGTAATTTGACTTCTGCCAATTCAGTCGCTTCACACAAGTTCCTGAATTATCCGTGTTCGTAGCTATCTTCAATCTGAAAGAGCTGTGAACACTCTTTCTAATATTATGTCCCACTGAGAGGTCAGTTACCTGGCCAGGATCATTCGAAAATACGAGGTCCAGTATGGCTCTTCCTCTCATTGGTCTATCCACATACTGTTGCAGTTAACAAATTCTGCCCCGTCTAAGCCTCTTGCTCCAGTCATTATTGGGGATGCTAAAGTCACTCACTTTGACCACTCTCTTTTTAATACACCTTTCCTTATTCGATGTACATATTCGTTCCTCCATCGCTCCGTGGCTGTTGGAGGGATTATGATAACGCAGTGCTTGCAGCCATCTTATATTTGCATTTTACCCATATTGCTGCAGTGGATGATCCCTCCTGTATGTCCTCTTCAAGTGCACGTGTAAAACAACTCGTCCACCTCTTTTACCTTCCTCTCCATCTCGCATAAAACAATGAAACCCTGGAATGTTGAACGACCAGTCCTTTCCCTGTCTCAAGCAAGTCTCTGTAAACCCGCAACATCATAGTCCCATGTATGGTTTCAGGCTCTCAGTTCATCGGTCTTACCCATAATAATTCTTGCATTGAAATAAATACACTTCAGCCCAACTCCATCAGATCCTGACCTGATATTTGGTTTGAGTTTCCCTGACGTAACTTCTCCTCGACTATTCTTTGGTAACAGGAGATTACAAAAGACTGTCAGTAAAGCAGAAAATATTGTAAACAGACAATTTCAGGTTCCTCCCTTGTCCCTTCAATCTGTACATTGCATCACACACTGTCCAATTCCAATAAACTGCTGGATGATTATTTTGTTTCAAACAACAGTCTCCAGCCTCTCACTGCACGTTATTCAACACTCTCTGGACCCATTGGATTGACTGTTTTCTGACTCCTCTCTCAACCAAATCTCTGTAATATTTATATCATAGTTATATATACTCATTCAAACTCCAAGCTCCAAGCTCATCTGTCTTGCCTGTCATACTGCTCACATTAAAATCAGCACACTTCAGACTGCCAGCCCCATTGTGCTCACTCCACACTGCCAGGTTGTTGTTGGTCTTAGCTGTACTTGGATTAGTCTCCAACTGCTCTTCAGTCACTGTGCTTGTGGACGTACTGCTCGAGTTCCCCCAACTTCCCACCACCGCCACACTAATTTAAACCCTCCTGAGTGACAATAGCAAACCGGCCTGCCAGGAGATTGCTGCCAGTTCACGTCCATCCGGTCGTTCTTGTGTATTTCATACTGACCCAGGAATCTCAACTACCCACATATTGGAGATTGCTGCCAGTTCAGATGCATCCCGTCCTTGTGTATATCCTACCGACCCGGGAATCCCAATGATCCACATATTGCAAGTACTGCCTGCCCTACCAGCTCTTTGGCGATGTTTTTAACTATACTGCCTTCCTATTCCTAACCTCACTGGCACGTGGCATAATCTAGTCTCTTCAACATTCAAATATACTTTCAGCACAACTCTGGCAAGACCTTTACTTTAAAATGGATGGACTTGACAATAAAAACTTAAGTGTGATCTCATTTACCAGGAAGGTGGAGCCCAACGAATCTTTCGCAATGACCATAGGATCTGATATCTATCACCTCACCAAACCTGTGTGACAAGGTATATGTATGGAGCATCTATTTGTAGATGGAAGAGGATAAAAAGAATTAGCCCAAAAGACCAGAAAATGTCAGAACAGATGGCTGCCATTCTGCCTGTTTACTCTGCTTTGCTGTTCAATTGGATTATAGCTACTCTGTTCTTTTAAATGGTCGGGTCTTTGCCCCACATCCCTTGCAGTTCAGAAGGTGCCCAGTGTCTTTGTGCGCTCCCTGCGTAGGGAGCATCCAGTACCAGGTGATGGGGTGTGGGGAACCCCGGGGTGGCTCGATGAAAGGCTGCATGCAGTGACGGATGGACTGAGGGATTGAGAGAGACGGAATAGGTAATTAGGGACATGCACTCACATAAGTAGCTTGGCAAGAATCCCAAGCACTCGGGGAGCCCGAGCACCAGTGCCACTTTTACAATAAAGCCGTCATATTTGCAGCAATTCTCCATCAAACACAAGCAAATATACTGTAGATGGCATAAACCTGAAACAAACACAGAAACATATTGTGAAGAAAGAAAGTAGTTAATCCTCCCAATGCAGACACGGGGAGATTGTAAAAACTCCACAAAGAAAGGGTCGAGAGATTGGAATTGAACCCGAGTCCCTGACCCTGTGAGGCAGCAGTGTTGTGCCGCTACGCTACACAATGATGGGCAAAAGGATTAGTATAGTTACATTAATATATTTTCGACAGTCAGTTAACAGGAATGCTCTCATTCAGCCTGTCTAAGATTGGGAAGCCTTTATACAGCAGCAGAGTACAATTTAGGAAGCAATGAAGTGGTGAACATGAAACATGTAAGCTAGCTCGCTTTAGTAAAGGAGATTGCAGGAGTTTTGTTAAGATATATAAACCGGGAGAGTGAACATTGGACATTGAGACTGACAGAAATTGAGGCTGACTGCAGAGAAATGGATAACTAAGAATTGGAGAATGAATTGAATAGGTACTTTCCACCAATCCTCGCAATGGTAGACACTAGGAACATTCCAGAACTTCAAGCGAGTCAAGGGTGAGGGATGGATTAATGATCGGCGCTGAGTAGAAGGTACTGGAGAAGCTGCAACGTTTGAAAATGGATAAATCACACAGACTGGAAGGATAACAACCAAAATTCCGAAGGAATTAGCAGAGGAGATTGTAAAACCATTGGTCGTAACTGTTAAGGAAGAACTATCATCAGACAGAGTCCCAGAGAACTGGAAAATGGATAATGTAAAATCTCTGACTAAGAAGGAAGAAAGGCAAAATACAGTAAATAATAGGGCAGTTTGGCCTGGCATCGGTTGTTAATGGGATTTTGAGTGCATTGTCAGTAATGAGATTGCAGAGTACTTGGAGGTGCAAGGTAAAATACGGCTGAGTCGCATGGCTTCATCAAGGAGTGGTCCCGCTGACAAGTCTGTCAGAATTCTTTCAGAAGATAATTAGCAGGTTTGACAAAGGGAGAATGTGATCTGATTTGCTAATAGGGAGTGGGTTAAGTTCGAATCTGTGTTAAATTGAAACATGTTAATTTATTGGTTACATCTTGCATAAGCAGATGAACAAAAACAACTAAAAATTGTAAAGGAACAATTCAATAGTAGTTAATTAAAATAAGGATGGAGGATCGGGTGATGTGTTGTTTCTCTATGATGTCGGTGTGGTGGACCCCATTGTGGATCTCAGTGACCATGTCTGGAGTAAACGTTGCATGCTCCAAGAACTCTGGCTCTGAGTCGATGAGCTGGAGTTTGAGCTTCAAACAATGCGAGGCATCAAGGAGGGGGATAGTTCCCTGGATGCTGTGATTCAGGAGACTTTTACACCCCTTAGATCAACTGACTCAAATTCAGCCAGTGGTTAGAAAACGGAGGATTTGGCTATGAGTGAGGCAGGTAGAGGGACCCAGGAGGTAGAGTTGCAGGAAACCTCAGCCCCTGTCAGTGTCTAACAGGTTCAAGAGTTTTCTTCCCTGTGTGGATGGAAATGGGGACTGCAGGGAGGATGAGCATATTGGCCACAGCACCGAGTTGAGGGAAGCTTTCAAGTGGGGCAAGACAAGAGAAATGTTACTGTAATTGGGGATAGTATAGTTAGCGGCATAGACACTGTTCTCTGTGATCGGGATTGAGAGTCCTGAAAGTTGCATTACCTACTGGTGTTTGGGTGAGGGATATCTCATCTGGTCTGCAGAGGAACTTGGAGTGGGAGTGTAAAGATCCACTGGTCGTGGTCAGTGTAGGTACCAACGACAGAGATAAAACAATGCTAAGGGATACGAAGAGCTCGGAGCTAAATTAGAAAACAGAACCAAAAAGGAAATAATCTCTGGATTACGGCCTGAGCCATGAGCTAATTAGCACAGGGTCAGCAGGAAAATGCGTGGCTCGAAGTTTGATGTGAGAGAAATAAGTTTGTATCATGGGACATTGATACCAGTACTGGGGTAGGAGGTCACTGTTCCGATCCGACAGTCTTCATCTGAACCGTGTTGGGACTAGAGTCCTAGCAAATGCATAACTAGGGCTATAGATTGGAATTTAAGATAAGTGAGGGTGGGGTGGTGTCAGTTATAGGGAATATTAGAAAAATCTAATTAAAGGAGGGGTAAGACTGCAGAACCCAAGAAGAAGGCGTTTTGTATGTTTTCCTTTATTGTTCAGAGCATTGAGTACAGGAGTCGGGAGGTCATGTTGCGGCTTTAAAGGACTTTGGTTAGGCCACTGTTGGAATATTGCGTGCAATTCTGGTCTCCTTCCTATTGGAAAGATGTTGTGACACTTGAAAGGGTTCAGAAAAGATTTACAAGGATGTTGCCAGGTTTGGAGGATTTGAGCTACAAGGAGAGGCTGAACAGGCTGGGGCTGTTTTCCCTGGAGCGTCGGAGGCTGAGGGGTGACCTTATAGAAGTTTACAAAATTATAAGGGGCATGGATAGGACAAATAGACAAAGTCGTTTCCCTGGGGTCGGGGAGTCCAGAACTAGAGGGCATAGTTTTAGTGTGAGAGAGGGAAAGAAATAAAAGAGACCTAAGGGGCAAAATTTTCACGCAGAGTGTGGTACGTGTATGGAATAAGCTGCCAGAGGAAGTGGTGGAGGCTGGTACAATTGCAACATTTATGAGACATATGGATTGGTATATGAATAGGAAGGGTTTGGAGGGATATGGGCCAGTTGCTGGCAGTTGGGACAAGATTGGGTTGAGATATCTGGTCGGCATGGACGGGTTGGACCGAAGAGTCTGTTTCCACGCTATAAATCTCTAAGACTCTATGACTCTAAATTATTCAAATCTCCAACACAGACGCAGAGAGCATGCAAAGCGTTAGTAATCAAACTTCAAACACACAGGACAAACAAATGAGAATAAGAGGAAAGGCTAATACAGGGCTGAACTGTTATATTGGAATGCATGCAGTATAACGAATAAGGTAAATAAGTTGGGACTCATACACAAATTGGCAGGTCGCCATCACGGAGACATCGCTGCAAGAGGATCAGGATTGGGAGCTGAATATTCAAGGATATGCATCCGAGCAAAAAAAAGGCAGTTGGACAGAGGGGATGGGTTTGTCTTGTTTGTAAGAAAGGAAATTAAATCGATAATATGAAATGAAGTAAGGTTAAATGGTACAGAATTTGTGTCGGTAGAATTGAGAAATCACAAAGGTTAAAAAAAAGTAGTTAGAGTTCTGTTCAGGCCTCCAAACAGTAGTCAGGAGCTGGGTTGCAAGATACACCAGGAGCTAAAAAGATGTGTAGGAAATACAAAGTTACAGTAATCATGTGGAATTTCATTATGGAGGTGGGCTGGGAATTCAGCTTGATGGTGGTTTGCAATAAAATGAATTTGTAGAATGTCTATGAGATGGCTTTTTGGAGCAGCTTGTGCAGGCAGACTAGATGAGGGAGCGTAAGGTGAAGGAAATCATAGGAGGCAGTGATCATAATATGGTTGAATATACTCTGCAATTTCAGATGGAGAATTTAGAATCAGAGGTAATGGTATTAAAGCTGAATAAAGGAGGAGAAAGTGAGGACTGCAGATTCTGGAGATCAGAGCTGAAAATGTGTTGCTGGAAAAGCGCAGCAGGTCAGGCAGCATCCAAGGAACAGGAGAATTGACGTTTCAGGCATAAGCCCTTCTTCAGGAATGTATGATAAGGGTCCGTGGTGTTAGAGGCAAGGTAGAGGCATGGATAGAAGCTTTTCTGTCCGGCAGAAAGCAGAGAGTGAGGATAAAATGGTCCTTCTCAGGATGGCAGCAAGCGGACAGCAAGGCACAATGTTGGGACCATAACTTTTTACCTTATTCGTTAACAATCTAGCTGATGGAATTGAGGGCACTCTGGCTAAGTTTGCAGATGAAACAAAGATACTTAGCGAGTCTGGTCGGAGAGAGGAGGCGGAGGGGCTGCAGAAGGAATTGGCCAGGTAAAGGGGTTGGCAGATGCATTCTAACATCGGAAAGTGTGAGTTCATGCACTTTGGCACGAAGAATAGAGGCATGGTCTATTTCCTAAATGGGGAGAAAATTCAGAAATCTGAAGTGCAAAGGGACTTGGGAGTTCTCTTAATGTAAGATTGCAGGTTGAGGTAGTAGTTAGGATGGCAGTTGCAGTTATTATTGATGGCATTTATTATGAGAGAAATTGAATATAAGAACAGGCAGTATACAGCTTTGGTCAGACTACATTTGGAATGCTGCGCGAAATGTTGAGCGCCATATCTCAGGAAGGATGTACTGTCCCTGGAGCTTGTTCGGAAGATTTTCACGGGAATAGTCATAGGAGTGAAAGGTTTATTGTATGAGGAATGTTTGAGTCTTTGGGTCTATACTTGATAAAGTTTAGAAGGAAGAGAGGAAATGTAATTGAAACATACTGAATACTGAATGACCTGAACAGAGTGGATGTTCATAAGATGTTTCCATTGGTAGGAGAGACTAGGAACCAAGGACACAGCCTTAGCTTAAAACGAATACCTTCTAAAACGTTGATAAGGAGACTTCTTTAACCAGGGAATGGTGAATCTTTGCAATTTATTGCCAGAGAAGGCTGTGGGGCCAGGTCATTGAGTATATTTGAGTTGATGATAGGTTTTTGATTATCCAGGGGATCAAGGGTTAAGGGGAGAACGTCGGAGAATGGGCTTGAGAAACTTATCAGTGATGATTGAATGGCGGCGTAGACTAGATCGGCAAACAGGCCTCATTTCTGCTACTGTATCTTATAGTCTTATGGTCTAAACCTTAAGGAGGCACCTTGCATCTCTGAGAATATGGATTCATGTTCTTCATGAATGTCAGTATCTGGTGGGAATAGTTAACTGTTTTAGAATGAAGATATTGTGGCTGCTTCAAGGTGGCGGATAATAAGACATTCAATGCAGGATCACACACCAAATAAACTGTATTAATGTGGGGAGAGTTTTTTCAAAACTTGGACCTCTCTGTCTCTCTCAATCACTGTGGGGAGTGGGGGTTGGGGTGGGTAGGCGTAACGTCCTCAGAGGCACTTAAACTATCCAGATTCATGCATCCTGAGTAAACAAAAGTGACGAAATTTATCACCTTCCCATTGTCTTTTTTAGGATATAAGGAGTGATTGTCCATCCCTCTCAATGTTCAATGCAATCACCTCTTATTATCTCACAGCGCGATAGATCAATTTTTACTGATTACTCAGGGTGCCATCATCCCAGGGATTAATCCGGTGGAACTGCTGTTTATTCTTTCTGTGATAAGGAGATCGCTCCTTATAAAGGAGATAAAATCTGTCCACAATAACCCAAACGCTGCCTCAACAACGGTCTCAGAGTTGATCACAATAATTCCTTTCCCTCACTTAGCTGGCTCCATTTTCTTCATGTGACACAGGAAACCATTCGTTTACAATGCACTGTCACTGATTTGGAATTTAAACCATCCTTACATCTGTAGGTCAGCATCAATAAAGGCAGCACCAGAGGTGCCTATCGAGGTGAACATCACTCTCGGAGAGAGACTCAATCACAAAGAATACATCTAAAACAGTGAATGGCTACCTATCTGAATGGAAATCAGCTGCAGGAGTATGGGATACAGGCAGAAGAAGACAGTTATCTTTCCTTTTGACCTGCCCTTATGGGATATATGCAGACCTGGTCAGGCCAGCATGTTATACCAGTCTTGAGTGACTGGTTTAGCTTTTCCACAGGACTGAATAGAGTAAAACACAGTGCTGTGGTGGTTTGCAGTCATACAGAGACCTGACCAGGGAAGGATGCCCCATTTCTTTCTCTAATGAGTATGAGGTAAGCCTATATCAACAGATTATTATTCTGTGGCTCTAGATTATGAACCAATGATGTGACCACCATACACTGTCTTCCCATCTTTCAGATTCTGTGCAGAGAACAAGTTAAACATCTCAAGTGCAATTATTTTGCAATGGACTCGTGTTAAGAAGGGACTTGAAACAGCTGTATCCGGAATTAACAAAGGCACAAATGTTGCTTTATTTAGGAGTTGCACTGAGGCTGAGGAGGAGACTTGATGTCACAATGGTTGTACTGGAAAGCATTGGTGAATGGGGAAAATATGGAGATATGAACTGTGCAGAAGGAAATGAATCAAAGAGGTCGAGAACCGTCTATTTCATCCTCGCATAATGGTGAGCAACTTGTATCGAGTAATTTGCTAGTTATAATTTCTAAGGAATGGATGCTTTGACTGGAAATGAAAACGGTGACTTGCACCTTCCCAAAATTTACATCACATGATCATCAATTCAGTTCAGACCGTTTCACTCGACATTTCGAGTGACTTACCAGTAACACCAACTATGGCAATGATAGGATAGTAACCAGCTTGAATAACCAACAGTACATATTCAATCCGGGATGCTAATGATATCCAAGGCTGGGAAAGCCAATAAAGACCCCAGAATAAACTCCCGTCCATTGTTGGAACATTCCAGTCTAATGCTATCAGTTTCGGATCCCTCCTCACCCTGACTTCCAGGTGTCCGTCACATTCAGAGTCCTTCAGAGTTCCCTACGCGCTCTCAAGGATGCCCTCACAAGAACGGGGTACGATGCTCAACTCATCGACAGCCAGTTCCGACTTGCCACAGCACGGAACCGTAATGACCTCCTCAGGAGACAGACACGTGCTGCAACTGACAGGTTACCCTTCATTGTTCAGTGCTTCCCAGGGCCTGAAAAATTACACCATGTTCTTCGTGACCTGCAACACATTATCAATGAGGATGAGCACGTCACCAAGGTCTTCCCCACACCGCCACTACTTGCCTTTAAACAACCGCCAACTCCCGGCTCTCAGGACAACTCCATACAGCCCTGTCGCCGTGAATTCTGCAAGACGTGTCAGATTGTGGACATAGGTACCACTATTACGCGTGGGAACACCTCCCACCTTGTACATGGCAAGTATTCGTGTGACTCAGCCAACATTTTCTATCTGAAACGTTGCAGGCGAGGATGCCCGGAGGCATGGTACATTGGGGAAACTGAGCAAAGGCTACGACAATGGATGAATGGGCACCACACAACAATCAACAGACAGGAGGGTTCCTTCCCAGTTGGGGAACACTTCAGTGGTCCAGGACATTCAGCCTCAGAACTTCGGGTGACCATACTTCAAGGTGGACTTCGGGACAGGCAGCAGAGAAAAGTGGCCGAGCTGATAGCTAAGTTTGGGACCCATAGGGAGGGCCTCAACCGGGACCTTGGGTTCATGTCACATTACAGGTGAACACCATTGCACTACACACACACACAGATATTCCTACACACACAGACACTCACATGCACACGGACACAGGTACACACAGACGCGCACACAGACGCCCACAAACACCCTTATAAACACACACACTCCCACACTCAAACATGCACCCCGTCACAGACTTGAGACAATCTGCACTCATTACACACACACACACACACACTGTCTCACACTCACAACCCCCACCTCAGACAGACAGACAGACACATACACACACAGACAGACATAGTCCCACATGCACATATACATTTTGTGGTGTGAATTTGTACTTGCATGGTTACATTGTACTTAGCTCAAAAACTGCATGAATTTATGTAAAACTCTGTTATCTCACTTTTTAGATTAGAATCAGTCTAAACATCAGGTCATAGACAGAGAACACAGGGGGCTAACATCTTCAACATACTGTCTAGCTATCACCATTGTTAACAGCTAACCCGAGAATGCAACTTTTAAAAAAAGGTTTTGTGATTTACACATGAAAGAAGTGAAACTATCACTGTATTCTAAACAGGCAATCAATTTTTCAATGTATAATTTCAGTTACATCACTCTGTAAATTTTTGCTATAAATTCTGTGTTACGATCGAGCCCTCCACTATCACCTGATGAAGGAGTGTCACTCCGAAACCTACTGTGCTTCCAATTAAACCTGTTGGACTATAACTTGGCGTTGTCCGATTTTTAACTTTGTACACCCCAGTCCAAAACCGGCATCTCCAAATCATGACAATTCAGATTGTTATTCCAGAATCAGAGAGGACAGGTGTGGGTTATGATGTTGATGTTATCGATGCTAATGAACTGTTGTGAAGTATCTTTAACTGGACTTCATTTACATTGTGATTATGACATTGGGGAAAAGATAGAAGATGGAGAGGACTTCGGGACATGACTGTTCAGTCTGGGTGGAGAGACAGTGATGTTCCCCACTCACTACCGTTGGAATGTTACTCTTTATAACTCATACGAAGAACAGATTAAAGTGTATATCTACAATGAGGAATTAGCAGAGACAATATTAATGAAATGCATTTATGCAATACAAAATACAGCGAAATAAATGATTTTCTGTACAAACCAAAATATGCAAACTACAAAGAGATAAGGTTGTTAAAATGTACTCCTGATATGGAGCTATATAAATTGAAATGTGGATTACAAAAGTATGGAAGTGGTGTGTGATATTTATCAATCATTATTTGATCCACAGCTGAGATCCTGATTTCCCCTCTGTTCGTGTAATGGAAAATTAACAAAATTAACATTTTCTGTGAAACCTGAAAGAGAATGCTATGCTAATTCTAAAAGTTTTTTGAACGTTGCAAACACATTGCTGAATTCTGCAGTCGAGGAGACAGCTGGTCTTTGCTGAACTTTGTATACATTCAACCTGGCTTGGCGAGCAGGCGAATTCAGCAGAAAAGCTAAGGAAAACAGAAAGAGAGTTTTGTCCACAGCAAGGGAGTGAGAAAATAAGGACTCGAATGTTTCCCAGCCCTTGTTCTTGAGCGTGTGATAAGAAGAGTACAAAAGGAATTCGTTAATTATGTTCAGGGCCCTTACACAAGGCGTGTTTGCCAAGTGTAATGGTTCCCTGCAGTGGTTAAAAATAAAGCTTTTTCTTTGCTCTTGCTAGCATCTGAGTCCAGTCAGTTTAATTTCCACAACAGTCAGTGATCCACCTGACAACGATTCTCTGGACCAGTCTCTCACACAGTGGGGGTTATCATTTCCTGCTGTTCTTGGCATAGTTTATTTTTAAAAATCCACCTTCTCCATGTACTAATCTATTGGCCGAATGGATTTTGTTTAGCTGTCAGTAACCTAGCTCGGTGACATAATTGGAAATGATTGATCTGGGATGACAGCCAGTCTCAGCACACTGCATACTGTGTATGACACCCAGACAAAGGGTTTGCAGTCCAGAGGAATTTCTAAATGAAACTTCTGAATTCTGTCTGTCCATATCTATCCACTTTCATGCTCTCTTCTGATCTATTTAACCTCACCCTCATCTAACGCCTCTTCATCCCTCTCTCAGTCAGTCGCTCCCCTTTCTATTCTCTCTTAGTTTATCTCTCTTCACTTTCTTTCTCTCTGTTTATTTCTCGCTCATACAATCTATCTCTACATATTCTCTCTATCTCCAGTTGTGCAGTTGGAGAGCTTGTGACCTCACGATGAGCTGACTGACCTCAATTTGTGCTATAATCATTCTGCGGTTCTCTGACCTATAAAAATACTTTCGGTGCCTGGACAGACACGCTGGTCTGGTAACAGGTACAGTGCACAATTACCGATTATCTCTTCCTGTTCTTCTCCGATCTGCAGCTGCCTTGAAATGTCTGTTCAAACAAAACAGACTGAATGAAATTCGAGCCGTTGGGCTGACTTTCATCACCGTGCATTTCAATCAGGATTTGCTGAAGGATGAGGTTCCACAATAACATGGCAATGAAAGAATAACAGGGCAACACAACGAATAGCAGTCGAGTACAACATATGGTTCCAAGTAAGCTTCAGCATATTACCGCGAGATTATCAATCCAGAAAATCAGCTCCTGTTCTGTGGACCGAGGTTCGAATCCCGCCACTGCAGAGGGTGGCAATTCAATTCAATAATTTTAAAATATCCCTGCAATTAAGATTCTGCCTATGAGAATGAAATCGTTGCCGATTGTCATAAAAATCCATCTGGTTCACTGACATCCTTCAATTAAGGAATTTTCCATTCCTCATCTGCACTGGCCGACCATTGACTCCAAACCCAAAGCAATGTGATTGACTCTCAATCGCCCTCTGAAATGGTTTAGCGAGTCAGTCAGAGGTGCTACAAAATCTCAAAGAAATGAAACCGGATGTATTGACCTGGATACCGAAAAAGTGAACGTTAGAAACATCATTGTCGAACCTGCAAAGTCCTCCTTACTAACAATGAGTGATCGTACCAAAATTGGGACAATTGTATTACAGACCAGTCAAGCAAAAGCTTGACATAGGCATAGTCACGGAATTTTACCTTACAGATAAAACCCAGACAGCACCATCACCATCCCTGGATATGTCCTGTCCCAAAGGCTGGATTGATCCGGCACAGGAGGCAGCTCAGGGCAAAAGAGTCAGGCAGTCGATGCTCTGGGAGTCCCTGTGACCTATAACCTCATATCCCCCACTCAACAATTGCCATCAAGCAAGAGGATCAACCCTGGTTCAAAAGAGAGTGCAGGAGGGCAAGCCAGGAGCAGAACCAGGCATACATAAAGATAAAATGTTAATCTGCTGAAACTTCCAAACATAACTATTTGCAGCCAAATCGCATGAAATGCAAGGGACAGACAGAGCTAAGCGATCCCAGAACTAACACATCAGATCTAAGCTCTGCAGTCCTGCGAAACTGATCGTGGATGGTGGTGGACGACCAAACAACTCACCGGAGTAGGAGGCTCCACAAATATCCCCAACGTCAATGATGGAGGAGCTCAGTACATCAGTGCAAAAGATAAGACTGAAGATTTCACAGAATTCTTCACTCAGAAGTTTCGAGTGGCTGATCCAATTCAGTCTCCACCCGTGGTCCCCATCATTACAGATAACAGTCTTCAGCAAATTCGATTGACTGATATCAAGAAACGGTTGAAGGCACTAGATACTGCAAAGGCATCACCTTCATCACTACACAAGACAACACTTTCAGTGACTCTCCGGATGAATCCTAGATCCAAGCATCTTCAGCTGCTTTATCAATGACCTTCCCTCCATCATAATGTCAGACCTGGGGATATTCGACAATGACTGCACAATGTTCAGCACCATTCACAAATGCTCAGATACGGAAGCAGTCCATGCCAAAATGCAACAAGACCTGTCCCTCTCCATCTTGGGCTGACAAGTGGCAAGTAACATGTGCACCACACAGATGCCAGACAATGACCATCACCAATAAGAATCAATATAACAACTTAGTATTTGCTGCATTATCATCACTCAGTTCCCCACTATCAATATCCTGGGGGTTATAATTGATTAGAAACTCAACTCGACTCACCATATAAATGTAAGAGCAGATCAGAGGCTAGGGTTCCTGCACGAGTAACTTACCTCCTGACTTCCTAAAACTTGTCAATCATCTAAAAGGCACAAGTCAGGAATGAGATGGAATTCTCCCACTTGCCTGAATGAGTGCAGACCCAACAAGACTAAAGAAGCTTGACGCCATTCAGAACAAAATAGTCTATGTGATTGGCATCACATTCACAAGCATTCACTCCCTCCACCACCATTGCTGAGTAGCAGAAGTGTGTACTATCTACATGACACAATGCAGAAATTCCCCAAAGATCCTCAGACAGCATTTTCCAATCCCACGTACACTTACATCGAGAATGACAAGGCCAGCATATTTATGGGAATGCCACCACCTATAAATTCCCTTCCAAACCAATCAACATCTGATGTGGAAATATATCGCTGTTCCTTCACTGTTACTGGTAAAATCCCTGGAATTCCCTCCTTAATAGCATTGTGGGTCAACAAACAGCAAGTGGACTGCAGCGGTTCAAGAAGGCAGCTCAGCACCACTTTCTCAGGGAGGCAACGAGGGACGGACAAACAAATGCTGGGCCCACGCAGCGATGTCACATCCAAAAAAAGATTTTTAAAAAATAGTTCCAAGTTGAGCTTCTCGATGGGACAGGTTATCTGATTTGAACATGAACAGGAAAGCCGTGTTTCTGAAACAGAACATTATCAACGCTTCTGTTATCAGAAGGGTGTTCAGTGATCGATAACTTTTGTGGCTGTGTGCTGTGATAAATTTGCATCTGTTTTGTTAAATTCAACAATACTTGTGTAACAGGATCGATCCTTCGAAAATACCAAACTGAAAATGGCAATCAATTGAGAGACAGTGTATTCCCGCCAGATGAGACTCACATATAGCTGTTTATATTCAAGTTTAATGGAATACTGGCCGACACTGAATCCTCCCATTGTTCATATCACAGAGGTTACCATTGAACAGAACGTGAAGCCAAATCAACATACAAATACAAGGTTTAAAAGAGCTGCTCAGAGACAAACAATTCTGGACTGAAAAAATAGACCACATGACCATAACAGCGTGAGATATTGCTATACATTGAGCCCATTCAGCCCATTCCTTCGCTGTGAAACTGTGTCATTTTATCATAGTCTCTATGAGTAGTGGACTAATCATCTACACACTGACTGATTACTGCAAAATTGATACAATCAGTTTCTATCTGATGCCTCGCCTCCCATTCTTCTAAATTCCATCGAGTACACACACTGCCGCTTATGACAAGCCACCATCCCCAGGATGGATCACCTCCAACACCAGTTGATCTTTTCCCAGAGGTATTGCCCAAAATAGCTCCCAATATTCCAAACGCCGTCTGAACATTGCCCATTACATTCTCAGAGGTATGACTCCTCTCTTTAATTCTAGATCCCTTGAAATGAATGCAAACATTGCATTTGCTTTTCTAACTGCCAACTGAACCTGCACAGTAACCATAACAGAGGACGAATGTTTCAAAATCCTTTTGTGCTTCAGGTTTAATGAATCCTATTAGAAAATAGTGTCTGCCTCTAGTCCGCCTACCAAAGTGCATAATCTTACACGTGCCCATATTATATTCCATCAGCAACGTGTTTGCCCACAGTCCTAAACTGTCCAAGCTTTTCTGCATTCTCCCTACTTCATGAATATCGCCTGCCCATCCAACCATCACTGTAACATCTCGAAACTTAGCAAAAATACCCTCAGCTCTTTTGTTCGGGTGGTTCATGTAAATGGCACTTCCTGACTCCCTAAGGACTGTGAGAAAGTAAGGACGGCAGATGCTGGAGATCAGAGCTGAAAAATGTGTTGCTGGAAAAGCGCAGCAGGTCAGGCAGCCTCCAAGAAGCAGGAGTATCTATGTTTCGGGCATGATCCCTTCTTCAGGAATGAGGAAAGTGCGCCCAGAAGGCTAAGATAAAAGGTAGGGGGGAGGGACGTTGGAAATGCGATAGGTGGAAGGAGGTTAAGGTGAGTGTGATAGGCCGGAGAGGGGTTGGGGGCGGAGTGGTTAGATGAGATTAGATTACTTACAGTGTGGAAACAAGCCCTTCGGCCCAACAAGTCCACACCACCCCGCCGAAGCGCAACCCACCCATACCCCTACATCTACCCCATACCTAACACTACGGGCAATTTAGCATGGCCAATTCACCTGACCTGCACATCTTTGGACTGTGGGAGGAAACCGGAGCACCCGGAGAAAACCCACACAGAGACGGGGAGAATGTGCAAACTCCACACAGTCAGTCGCCTGAAGTGGGAATTGAACCCAGGTCCCTGGCGCTGTGAGGCAGCATTGCTAACCACTGTGACACCGTGCCGCCCTAAGGTCAGGAAGAAGATTGCGAGTTAGGAAGGTGGTGCTGAGTTCGAGGTTTGGGACTGAGACAAAGTGGTGGTAGGGGAAATGAGGAAGCTGGAGAAATCTGAATTCATCCCTTGTGGTTGAAGGATTCCGAGGCGGAAGATGAGATGCTCTTCCTCCAACCGTCGCATTGCCATGGTCTGGCGATGGAGCAGGCCAAGGACCCAACCAAGGTTTGGTTGGTGGGGGGTGTGGACCTGACGAGGGAATAGCGGAGGGAGTGGTCTTTTCAGAACACTGACAGGGGAGGGGAGGGGAATATATCCGTGATGGTGCCGTCCGTCTAGAGTTGGCAGAAATGACGACGGATGATACGATGTGTCTGGAGGTTGGTGGGGTGGTAGGTGAGGACCAATGGGATTCTGTTCTGTTGGCGATTGGAGGAGTGGGGTTCAAGGGCGGAGGATCGGGATGTGGAGGAGATGCAGTGAAGAGCATCATCAACCATGTCTGAGGGGAAATTGCGATCTTTGAAGAAGGAGGCCATCTGGGTAGTTCGATATCGGAACTGATCCTCCTGGGAGCAGATGCAGTGGAGGCGAAGGAATTGGGATTATGGGATGACGTTTTTACAGGGGGCAGGGTGGGAGGATGTGTAGTCTAGGTAGCTGTGGGAGTCAGTCAGTTTCTATTAAATGTCCGTGTTGATTCGGTCGCCCGAGATAGAAATTGAGAGATCTAAGAAGGAGAGGGAGGAGTCTGAGAATTTATCTGGACTGCCTCAGACCTCTCCCTCCCCTTCCACCTATCGCATTTCCAACGCACCTCCCCCAGGTCCCTCCTTCCTACCTTTTATCTTAGCCTGCTTAGCACACTTTCCTCATTCCTGAAGAAGAGCTCATGCCAGAAACGTCGATTCTCCTGCTCTTTGGATGCTGTCTGACATGCTGCACTTTTCCAGCAACACATTTTTCAGCTCTGTGCTTTCTCACGTACAAGAATGATAGTGGTTTTCTTGAAGCAGGCTGGGATTTCGGCTTCAGGACGGAGAGGTTGAAGTTGTTTGTAAATACCTCTGCCAGTTGGTCCTCACAGGATCTGAATGCTCAGCCGGAACACTCTCCAGGCCTGTCGCTTTCCTTGACTTGACCTGCAGGAAGACTGATCATGTCGTCCATGGTGACATCGGGCACAGGTACATTCGAGGCTCATGCCCGAAACGTCAATTCTGCTGCTTCTTGAATGCTGCCTGACCTGCTGCGCTTTTCCAGCAACACATTTTTCAGCTCTGATCTCCAGCATCTGCAGTCCTCATTTGCTCCTAGTGAGACAACACGTGCAACTTTCCTTAATGACTACCGCCCAGTGGCTCTGACCTCAATAAACATGAAGTGCTTTGAAACGCTGGTTATGGCCCACATCACCTTCAGTCTCCCAGCCTGACCAGCTGTCCTATAATGTGCATACTGATGTAACGGGTCCACAACGGATGCCATGTACCTGCCCTGCCCTCATCCATGGAACATCTGAACAACAAGGATGCATACACCAGGCTCCTGGTCATTGACTACAGCTCCACCTTCAACATCATTATTCCCTCCAGACTTATCTCAAAACTCCATAACCTTGATCATGGCTCCACCCTCTGCAACTGGATTCCCTGGTTTCTGACACACAGACCACAATCCGTCAAGACTGGTATCTCTACATTCTCCACAATAAAACTCAACACTGGAACTACTGGAGGATGTGTTCTCAGCCCCCTATTGTACTCTCCTTCCACCCACAGCAGTGTCCTCATCCCCTACTGTACTCCCTGTATATCAACACCTGTGACCTCAGCACCCTACTGTACTCCTTGTACACACATGGCTGTGTCCTCAGCCCCCTACTGTACTCCATGTACACCCACGGCTGTGTCATCAGCCCCCTACTGTACTCCCTGTGCACACACAACTGTGTCCTCAGCCCCCTACTGTACTACCTGTACACACGCGGCTGTGTCCTCAGCCCCCTACTGTACTACCTGCACTCCCACGGTAGTGTCCTCACCCCCCTACTGTTCTCCCTGTACACACGCGGCTGTGTTGTCAAATTCCAAACAACGCCAGATACAAGTTAGTGGATAACATCACCAAATCAGGAGGGATATCAAACAACGATGAATCAGAATACAGAAAGGAGATTGAGGGCTTAGTGGCATGGTGTAATGATAATAACCTCTCTCTCAAATTCGGCAATAGTAAGGAACTGATCATTGACTTCAGAAAGAAAGGAGAGGAACACGCCATCATCTACATCAATGGTTGATGAAGTGCAGAGCATCAACTCCCTCAGAGTGACGATAATTGACAACCTGCCCTGGGCTTTTTGCATAGGTGTGACAGTCAAGAAGGTTCAACAACGCCTCTTCTTCCTCAGGAGGCTCAGGAAATTCAGCATGTATTTCTTCGACAGATACACCATTGAGAGCATACTGTCTGGGTGTGTCACGGCTTCATACAGCAACATTCTGCCCAGGACCATAGGAAACTACAGAAGGTTAGGTGCACAGCCAATCTCCCAAACATTGACTCTGTTTACACAGCTCGTTGCCGAAGAAAGGCTGCCAACATCTAGAACAAAGAACATAGAACATAGAACAGATCAGAACAGGCCCTTCAGCCCATTATGTTGTGCCGACCATTGATCCTCATGTATGCACCTTCAAATATCTGGGACCATATGCATGTCCAGCAGTCTCTTAAATGTCCCCAATGACCTTGCTTCCACAACTGCTGCTGGCAGCGCATTCCATGCACTCACAACTCTCTGTGTAAAGAACCCGCCTCTGACATCCACTCTATACATTCCTCCAACCAACTTAAAGCTATGACATCTCGTGTTAGCCATTTCTGCCCTGGGAAATAGTCTCTGGCTATCAACTCTATCTTTGCCTCTCATTATCATGTATAACTCAATTAGGTCCCCTCTCCTCCTCCTTTTTACCAATGAAAAAGGTCCGAGATCAGTCAACCTCTCTTCATAAGATAAGCCCTCCAGTCCAGGCAGTATCCTGGTAAACCTCCTCTGAACCCTCTACAAAGCATCCACATCTTTTCTATAATAGAGCGACCAGAAGTGGACACAGTATTCCAAGTGCAGTCTAGACAAAGTTTTATAGAGCTGCAACAAGATCACACGACTCTTAAACTCAATCCCCCCCCCGTTCATGAAAGCCAAAACACCATATGCTTTCTTCACAACCCTATCCACTTCAGTGGCCATTTTAAGACATCTGTGTACCTGCACACCAAGATCCCTCTGTTCCTCCACACTGCCAAGAACCCTATCCTTAATCCTGCACTCAGTATTCAAATTCGACCTTCCAAAATGCATCACCTCACATTTATCCAGGTTGACCTCCATCTGTCACTTCTTAGCCCATCTCTGCATCCTGTCAATGTCCCGCTACAGCCTACAACAGCTCTCTATACTGTCAACGACACCTCCAACCTTTGTGTCCTCTGCAAACTTGCTGACCCATCCTTCAATCCCTTCATCCAAGTCATTAAAAAAAATTACAAACAGTAGAGGCCCAAGGACAGAACCCTGTGGAACACCACACACCACTGACTTCCAGGCAGAATATTTTCCTTCTACTACCACTCGCTGTCTTCTGTTGGCCAGCCAATTCTGTATCCAGACAGCAAGGTTCCCCTGTATTCCATTCCTCCTGACCTTCTGAAAGAGCCTACCATGGGGAACATTATCAAATGCCTTGCTGAAGTCGATGTACATCACATCCACAGCTCATCAACTTTTCTAGTCACATCCTCAAAGAACACGATAAGGTTTGTGAGGCATGACCTGCCCCTCACAAAGCCATGTTGACTGCATTTAATCAAGTCATTCTCTTCCAGATTGTCATAAATCCTATCCCTCAGAATCCTTTCGGACACCTTGCAGAAGACAGACGTACGACTTACTAGTCTGTAATTGCCGGGGATTTCACTATTCCCTTCCTTGATGAGAGGAATTACATTTGTTTCCCTCCAGTCCTCAGGTACGACTCCAGTGGAGAGCGAGGATGCAAAGATCTTCGCAAGTGGCGAAGCAATTGCATATCTCGTTTCCCAAAGCAGCCGAGGACAAATCTGGTCCGGGCCTGGCGACTTGTCAATCTTAATGTTTGACAAATTTTTCAGCACATCAGCTTCCTCTATCTCTATCCATTACAACATGCACACTTGCTCTTCAAAGATTTTACTCACTACAAAGTTCGTTTCTTTAGGAAAGACAGAAGAAAAAAACTCAAAAACTCCCTACCTCTTCAGACTCCACACACAAGTTCCCTATAGTATCACTGATCGGCCCTACTATTTCTTTGACCATTCTCTTATTCCTCACATAAGTGCAAAATGCTTTTGTGTTCTCCCAAATCTGTTTTGCCAAACCTTTCTCATGCCCACTCCTTGCTCTCCTCAGACCACTTGTGAGCTCCTTCCTCGCCTGCCTGTAATCATCTAGAGCTGAGCTTGACCGTAGCTTCCTTCACCTGATGTAAGCTACCTTCTTCCTTTTGACGAGAAGCTCCACAGCTATCGCAGATTACTGAGGGGAGGGAGAGAGGAAATAGCTGGGGCATTAACAAATATCTTTGTAACATCCTTGAACACAACTGAGGTCCCGGAGGACTGGAAAGTTGTTGTTTAAGAAGGGTAACATGAATAATCCAGTTAACTATAGACCAGTGAGCCTGTCATCAGGGTAGGGGAGCTGCTGGAGAAAATACTGAGGGATAGAGTCTATTCTCATTTGGATGAAAATGGTCTTATCAGTGATAGGCCAAGATGGTTATGTGCAGGGAAGGTCATGTCTTATCAACTTAATAGAATTCTTTGAGGAAGTGACAAAGTTGATTGATGAGGAATTGACTGTCGATGTCATGTACATGGACTTCAGGAAGACGTCTGATAAGTTTTCCCATGTTCAGGTTATGGAGAAAGTGAAGTCACATGGTGTCCAGGGTGTGCTAGCTACATGGATAAAGAACTGACTGGGCAACAGGGGACAGAGCGTAGTAGGGGAAGGCAGTTTCTCAAAATGGAGAACTGTGACTGGTGGTGCTCCACTTAAGATGTTTCCGGAAAGATAAATGAATGGGCAAGGAGCAAAGGGATACAGAACCTTAGAAAATAGGCGATTGATTTAGATAGATGATCTGGAGCGGCGCAGGATTTGACCGCTGAATGGCCTGTTCCTGTACTGGAATTTTCTTAGTTCGAACATTACCAAAGACCTAACTCATGCCTGTAAAGATCTCCCACAACCTCTTCCATCAAGCTAAAAGATACAGAAGCTTGAAAACACAGATCAGCTGGTTTAGTAACAGTTTTTCCTGGATGTTATTAGACTGATGAATGGACTTTCTGATCTCTGATAATGCTGATCTTGTTCATGTTGGTCTTGTTCATGTTGATCTCACCTAGCGCCTGCCCTGTGCAGCTCAAGCTATATGCCTCTCAGACATGTTTTACAACCATCGTTCTGTACATCCTTGCATACTATGATCTGCCTGGACATCTTGTTACAGGTAAAAATAAATCCTCACCTCCCTGCTCCCAGCTCCCTCCAGTGCTCGCTCCCAGGTCTCTCTGGTCCGTACCTCCAGCTTCACCCTTCACCTCCAGCTCCCTGTGACTGCATCCCCAGCTCCCCATGCCCTTTGCCTCTCACTGTGTCACTCACACTGTCTGTTTCCTCGTGTTTCCCTTTTCCCTGCCTTCTGTTTCTTTCCCTGAACCTATTATCTTCCCTGCTCCCTCTCCATGTGACGGTTTGTTTCCTTGTTTTGTTTCCTTTCTCTCTTTGACTGAATGTCCATCTGTTTCCCTCGCTGTGTTCTCTCTCTCCTTCCCTTCGTGTCTGTCTATTTCTCCCTCGTTGTGATGTTGATGGCTTCTCTATTCGTTTGAAGCAGGTGATGGCTCATTGGTTCGATGTTGGCAATACAACTAACTCAACTGGGTTTTGGTATCGAAGACATAATTTAAAATTATCGGTTAAACTTCAATTGTTCACAAAACAACAACCAGAACATGGGTATCCATTAAACAGCAATTATTATATCTAACTATTTTGAAACAACCCGTCTCCCAATGTTCCATATGCTGGCAACTGGAAACATTCTATTTACGTGCATAATGGTTTGACATGGTAACTGCTCTGCCCAGGACCATAAGAAACTACAGACGGTTGTGTGCACAGCCCAGCCCATCACAGAAGACAACCTTCCGTCCATTTGTACTTTTCATTGTCGCAGAAAGGCTGGCAGCATCAAAGATTTCTCCCAAAACAGTAATGATCTCCTACAACCTCTTCCAACAGGGAGGATACACAGAGGTTTGAAAACATGGACCAACATGCTCAGGGACACTTCCTTCCCTACCATTATTAGACTGACGAATTGACATCTCTAACTTTTCAAATAATATTAATCTTACTAATGTCGATTTTGCTTTGATCACCTCCTGTGAAGCTGTAACCATGTATGCCTCACTCTGTGTAAGTACCCAATGATCACTGTTTACTATCATGTGCCTGCACTCCTCGCAAAACAAACGTTTCCATTGTACATTTGACTAAAATAAATCAAATCAGATCAATCACGTGGACTGCACTGGCTCAAGTTCTTCTTATGGGCAACTGTGAAAATGAACTAATGCTGGCCCAGTCAGAGACACCCATATCCCGTTAACAAATATAAGAAGATGATGACATTCAGGGAACACTGACAGGGGGAATCAAATCGCTTAAAACATAATCTTAGACAAATACAGGTTTCCCTCACTATCTGAAAGAAACCGTTCACAAGCTGATATGTTGTTAAGTGCAGTAGCACTAATTTATATGGGGAAAAAAATTGCCTTTCTTCGTAAAAGTGAAAATCCTCTTTGGATTTCTTTTGGTTAGCGAAACAAGTCCCTAATGTAGGTCATTCGGGAAGGGAAGTGGCGAAAAGCGAACTTTTGAAAAGCGGGGAATACCTGCATGTACATGGGCATGATATTCAGGAGGATGGGAATGGCGAAAAATAAATGAGGTGAAACTCACATTTTATTTCCAGCCCGGCTGATCATCATTCCCTTTGTTTGCTCTTTTTCTTCTATAGCTCTCTTTCTCTATTGATTTCTCGTTCCCTTCAGACTCCCCTCTCAACGGTATTAATCACACTCCTTTCCAGTTGCTTTCATTTCAGGAAAGTTCTCCAGCACTTTCTGTTCGTTTCTTTGCATTGCCTTCTATAATTTCAGATTTTCAGCGTCTTCCTTTATTTGTTTTCACCTTCAATTTTGTTCTTTCGTGGGACGTTGGTATCTCTGCCAAGGGCAGCACTTGGTGACCATCACTAATTGCCCTGATTCTAAGGCCATTCCACAAGCCAGTATAAAGTAAAGCACATTGTCATGTGTCTCAAGTCACAATTAACCCAGACCGGGTAATAACATTAGATTTCTTTACCGATCAGTGAAACAGGAAGGCTTTCAGACAAAATGTTGCTTTTATGGTTGTTTTTGTGAAATTCACTTTTATTCCAATTCTTATCAGTTTTGTTGAAGTTCTGTCATCAGCTGTGATGGAATTGAAACAAATCACTTGAAACAATATCTTTCGTTTAATAAGCTTTGCTTCTGAATTACATCCAGCGACATTCGTGCATTCATACATTGTCCTAATCATGAAGTAATGTCCAAGACAAGAACAATTTTATGAATGAAAGGTTTGTAATCGGAAAAGTGGTCAGAAGAGAGCTTGAAACATTATGTCTGAATTTTACCAACGTGTAGACAATGGATTGTTCAGCAACAATACTGACACAGAGATGAAGATTGTGGATATTAGGATCTGGTAGTGGACAGTTTTGGTGACAAAGAGAACAGAAGACACAAATCATTTCAAGGCAAAAAGGGATCCCGAGGTTGTGCACAGTTTTGTTTGCAGATGTTTGTGAGGGAGTGGTCTGCAATTCATGGTTAATGAATGGAGACTGCAATTGAAACTGAAGACAAGAGTTCCTTTCTCTGACAAATTGCAATGAAGTTCAAACTTGTTTGTGAGATTAATGAATGGACAAAGGTAGAGAATACCGACAATAGGTTAGTAATAGGTTAGTAGCACACCCTCCACCCCGCCCAGAATAATAATCAGCACTGCTGATATCCGATATGGTAGAAATTCCCAACGGGGGAAATCTTGAAAAGATTCAAGAACAACCTCCTCTCCATTGTTGTAATATTCCAATCTGCTGTTCTCAGATTCAGATCTGTCCTCTCTCTGTCTACGCAGCTGTTGATCTCTGTTACTGTTGGAGCTGATGCATCTGCTCCTACACTGGGATAGCACACTGAATGAAGCCCTTCACCAATAGGAGAGGAAAACCTTCCAGTGACACAGTTGCAATGCACGGAGACTGACATTAATCATAGTCACTGAGCAACCAGTCCCAGCTTTTTATCCAGAACATTCAGTTCACAATATGACTGGACTGGACTGCATGTTGACTTTGCTGGCTATTGGCCAAATCTCCCATCACCAATTGCTCTCGTGAAGTCAGTTGTGAGGGAGAATGATGAATGTTATCTTTTCCTAGGCTAGATGATTCTGCTCTGTTGTCCGTTTACTATGCTGTTACCATCTCTCCCCAAATCCCTCCACCCACCAAAATAAACACAATCAGGATGTTGTTACTGTGCTGATCTCTCCTCCACGGGAACAAACGCCAGCCAACAGACTGTCACTGGACACAGTCGCCCTGAACATCGACAGGAAGTGTGGACTTCGGGAATGCTCCTCTCACTGCTCTAATAAGGCAACAAGGGAATATGCTTCAGTAATTTATTTATACAAATTGATAAACTTCTAAATGCAGTTTTGTTTGCAGTAAAACCGTACTTATTTACGCATTTTGGCCTCAGTCCAAACCAAAAGTGATAATTACAATGAACTTTTTCATTAAGACTTATGAATTAATGAGTCAGGTTCGAATGAACATGACATCGGCTGGGAGATAGGACGGAATGGGATAGTGGCTGTGGAGACTGCTTGTGGGGGGTGGCTACAATGATATTTCCCAGTCATCATCATGTTTTCTGCCAGACAGAATTAAATCTAATGCACAACAAGGAAACAGCCAACATTTGAGAGATGCAATGCTGAATGACAATGTGAACTGGACAGGATCATTTTAAATGTGATAAAGTGATCTATATTTTATATACACACCACTTAATCATTGAGAATACAGTTCGATTAGGATCACTGGACCAGAAACATTAAATTTGATTTTTCTTCTCAAATACTGCCAGACCTGCTCAGCTTGCCCTCTAAGTTCTGCATTTATTTTTAATTTGAGCTTGATCATATTGTTCATATATGGCAGGATACTTAAAATTAAAAGCGCACACTAATAACAAAATGTGGAGGGCTATGGGGACAGTGCAGGAGACTAACAGTAGAGATATTGTCATTCCAAACTGGAAGAGACAATGGGCTGAGTTTCCCCCACTTTTGCTGTAAATAATTCTGTGATATGTAATCAAAGCCTTTGGGAGGGGGGAGAAAAGTTAGTTCAACGAAGGACACAGAGTGCTCCACCATCAATAATCTATTCCTGTTACCTCATGAATTTTCAGCTGCCTCTAAAATGTCTTTTCAAACAAAGTGGAGTTCCTGAGATTTACAGGATAATCAGAAAAATATTTTTTTTTCCTTTGAATCTTAAAGAAGAAACAGATTTCGGCCGAACACAGGTGTCACAGACACACCAACTATAATAGCAACAGGAAAGGACTACATTGTCCACATATAACCAAATTCAGCATGTAGCCCTGCCAAGAAACATGAAATATAATGATGCAGAAGCATGAAAAACAAATAAAAAATGGTGAAGAAGCGCCACAGATAAGGAAGTATCTGCAGAGATAAACAAAGTTAATATATCGAATATGATGTGACACTGTTCTGAAAAAGTCATATTGGAATCAAAGGTTAATTCTGCGTATCTCTGCTCAGAGAGTGCCAGACCTGCTGAGTTTCCCTCGATCGTTTTTTTCTTTTCTTTCTGAACTGTGACAAATTGACTGATCTGAAGGATATAAGCAAAGCTGCTATCTGAGTTGAATCTCGAGTAATTTGTAACCAAAAGAGAAAATGCTTGAAAATCTCAGCAGGTCTGGCAGCATCCGTAACGAGATAAAAAAGCTGACGTTTCGAGTCTAACTGCCTCTGTGCAGAGAAATCAGAATTAACATTTCTAGTTCAGTGGCCCTTCCTCAGAACGGATGGTAGCCCTGAAAATGTTCATTAATATACAGAAGAGGCTGAATAGCTGTTAATGGAGACTGTTAGTAGCTAACAATAGGGGGTGAGTACTAGGCCTGGGGTATGGGTAGGGGGCTTTGAGGAGTCTCGTCCCTAAAATTATTGAACATTATTTTGAGTCTGAAGAGCTGCAGGGTCCGCTCGCGGAAAATGAGGTGTTGTTCTTCCAGCTTGCGTTGAAATGCCCTGGAACACTGCAGCAAGCCTGACGCAGAGACATTGGCCAGGGAACAGGCTGGGGTATTAAACTGGCAGGCAACTGGAAAGTCAGGGTCTTTTGCATAGGTACAGTTTGGATATACTGTGAAGTGTTCACCCAGTCTTACTTTAGTTTCCCCAATGTAGAGCAGACCACAATGTGAGCAGCGAATGTGAGAAATGTTGATAGGATGCTGCTTCAACTGGGAGGTATGTTTGTCCCTTGATTAGTGAAGAGGGAGGAGGTAAATGGGAAAGTGTGACACCTCCGGCAGGAGAAAGTGACGTGGACCTGTGTTGGGGGGGTGGGAGACGTGGGGGGAGGTGTTGACAGTGAATAACGAGCGGACCAGGGTGTCTCAGAGCAAATGGTCAGAAGGCGGAAAAGGGAGAGGAGACAAATATGTGTCTAGTGGTGGCATCTCGCTGGAGGTGGGGGAAATGCAGACTGATGACCATCTGCAGGTGAATGCTGGTGGGATGGTAGGTAAGGACAAGGGGAACTCTAACACTGTTGCAGGAGGGAGGAGAGAGGGTGAGGGTAGAAGTGCAGGAGGTGGGTGAGAACTGGTTGAGGGCCCTGTCGAGAACAGTGCTGGGGAATCCTCGGTTGAGGAAGAAGTGGGCATTTCAGAGGCCACATTTTTGAACTTGACATCATCAGAAGCAATGCGGTTGAGAGGGAAGAACTAGGGGAATGGACCGGAGTCTTTGCAGGAAACAGCGTGTGAGGGTGTATACTCCAAGTAGCTGTGGGAGTCGGTGGCTTAATACTGGATAACAGTGACCCGTCTATCCCCAGTAATAGAAGCAGAGATATCGAGGAAAGAAAGGGAGGAATTAGAGATAGACCTTGTGAAAGTAAGGGATTAGTGCAAATTGGAAACGATGACCTTTTCCTATTCTGGACAAAAGAGAGGAGCAGCAGCTTTGATATCGTCTACGTATTGGAGAAGCAGCTATGGATGGGGACTGGAAAGAACTGGAACAAGGAATTGTCTACGTACCCGATGAAGGAACAGGTATCACTTCGGCCTACATGTGTCTCCATGCACCCCCTCTGTATGGCAGGAGCAGGCTGAAGCAATTGGTCTGCCCAGGCAGTCCTGTTTGTGGATTTTCAGGAGGACATAAAAGCGAGCTCTGCTATCAGAGGACCATCAGCTTCAGGACTGTTACGTGGGGGCGAGTGCGTGGGAATCTTTAGATGAAATGTTGTCAGATTTAGTTAATAAAATGGCCTGATGTGCCATGGCAGGGTTATGGAGGAGCAGGTGATGTGTAGAAATATCTGGGAGCTGGCACTCAACCTCTGAAATGGAGAGATGAGTCCACCAGACTACAGCAGCACCACCCTTATCGGCACAGGCTGAATAACACAGTCAGGGTTGTATCGAAGCATACAGCTTATAGACTGTTCAGGGGGTGATAGGTGACCAGTGATACGTGGGATAAGATGAGGGGGATGCAGAGAAATTAAAACAACCAGTGTCACATTGAAAGTTCTCAAAGAACAGATTGAGTCAAAGTAAACACCAGAGGAATGGGTCCAGGTGGAGGGAGAGTGTTGGAGCTGGGGGAAGAGTCTTTGGGATGGGGAGTGGACTCTTGCCCAAACAACTGGACACCGAGGAGAAGACAGTGGAAGAGGATTTCAACATTATGTCGTTCCTGAAATTTATTAAAGGGGGCGCAGAGGAATAAAGCTGAGAACTTTGCTGAGTACAGAACATTCACCATTGCAGCGTGGCAGTTTAGGAGGAATGGTGAATACACGACAGGAGGTGGGTTTGGGGGAGGGGATGGGCTCAGAGCGCAGGGCATGGGTGGGGTGACAGGTTCCAGAAGCTCATAGGCATCTCTAAGTTATTCCATCTTGTAGAACTCGTATAGCTGGCGAGTACGGCGAATGAGCTGGAGAATGATGTAAAATTGTGGAATGGTGCAACCTTGAGTCAATTTGATGAGATGCTGTTGGACAGAGAAAATGTTGATCTCAGTGGCACTGACATCGCATGATCAGCCCACAGAAAGTAACTGAAAATTATTGTTATCTTATTGGAATTCTCTGATTTCATTGGGGTGAAACTCAACCAGCAAGGTCTTACTTTTCTGAGACTTTAGACCAAACTATGAAAACAAATGATGTTATTAATAAGACAAATCCATCCATGATTTTGGAAGGCAGTAGCAAAGGCAGAGTTTATTTGTCATTCCCAATAGCTCTAGGGAAGATGTCATTGTTCATTGAGGAAATTACCAGCACAGAATTTCCTCTGATTCCCGTTAACCACAGTTCTCTGTGGGTTAATGATGCTACATGAGTCGAATATTACTTTGATGCGAGGCAAGTTACTCTGATCTCACCTCTAATGATATTAGAAAATCAGTTAAAATTGTAAAGAGCAAAATGATAGAACACGGCTTATTTGATCAATGTGGTCACTGTCCTCACAACGTTTAAGGAAAAACTGATGGATGGTCGTCTGATTCTGAGGAGAGGTCTGTCCTATTTGTGATGAGGCTGGTTTGGTTAAGCGTGTAACACGGAGACAGAAATAAAGTTCCACTCTCTATAGGTAACAGAACCACCATGTTTACGGTGCATTTGACGGTGACAGACACACACTATTGTCTGTTCCTGTTGGACATTGATCATCTCAATCTCATCATTCACTGATGAACAATAGCAGCACAGAAGCCAGCAGTTCCCATCACCCCTGTTGGAAAGCAAAAACGGAAAGGATTTGCCAGTGGAAGTGGGAGCAGCTAGGGAAGTGGTGTAACTTACAGTGGGAGTGGGAGAAGAAAGGTGTGAAGAGATATCATCACTGGAAGAGTATGTAGCAGGTGATGGGGTAGTGCAAGGGAAGTAGGAATGTAAGAAAAGAGTAAGAAGGCCGAGGAAGAATGGCTAATGAAGTTTTAGTGACTGGGAAAAACTTGCTTTAGCAAATGTGAGGTTGGGTGAAAAATATCACTCTTCAGGAAAATTGGGATCTGGTTCCATTGAAAATTAGGATTTGATGTACTTCATTTTCTATACTTGATTCTTGTTCAGATTGCACATTCACTCTGTATTTTTGTATCTCCATCAATTGCGGATTACTTGTTTTTTTTCCCCCTAGTATGGTATCCCAACTTTTTTGAATTTTTTTAACAATATGTATTTGCTTCCAATTCAAGGTAGACATGAGAACATGATTTGATCTCCTGCAGTTTGCCCATAACATGGAATTTAATTGAATATTTATCCTCATCACAATCACTGATTCAAGCAACGAGTCAGTGTCTACCCTGCAGATGAAAAACTTCTTCAGCTCTGACTATTGATACAAAGAACAGTGCCACACAAATGGCTGATGTTCCAGTGCAAGGTGCTAAACCCTAGTTCATCTTACATTAGGTGCACGCTTTATGAATAAGACATGTTGAGGGGCAGAATATAAAAGGTGAATTCAACTCTGTGTCAAAAACGCTATTAGCAGCTCCCTCATAATAGGTGTTAATTACGTCACTTTGTAAGTTCGCCAAAATAAGAATAGCAAGAGACTGGAATTCTTAATTCCTCTTCTGTAAATAACATCTGGAGAACAGGAAGGAAATCAAGGTTTGTTTGTGATATTCATAAATGATGATGGTGAGAATGTGGAAGATGGGGGCAATGGAATGATAACTTATGTTGGGGATGACACATAGATTAGCTGGGTGGTTCACAGTGAGGAGGAAAGGGTTAGGCTACATGATGATATAAAGGGATGATTTCTATATCCAGATTAATGGCCGATGAAGTTTAACACTGATAATTCAGATGTGCATCATCTCACATTTATCAAGACAAATGAGTACTCAAACTGTGAATTGCGAGGGATGAATTTGCTCCTTTTTACGTTGCAGCAGGGAAGATTGAGGAGGAAACCTGGTACAGATGTACAAAAGCATAAGGGGAATGGAGATGATGAACAGACGGCAGCTGTTTCCCTTACTCGAAGGGTCAAGAACAAAGGGATACATACTTAAAGTGACAGGCCGGGGATTGAGAGAGGATCTGTGGGTCTGTTTTGAACTGAGAGGGTGGCACAGACATAGAATATAAAATTCCTACAGTGTGGAAATAGGCTCTTTGGCCCAACAAATCCACACTGACCCTCCAAAGATTAGCCCACACAAATACGTTCCTCCTATATTTACCCCTGACCTACACATCCCTGAACACAATGGGCAATTAAGCATGGCCAATTCACCTAATCTGCGCATATTTGGATTGTGGGAGGAAACCGAAGTACCTCGCGGAAACCATGCAGACAGGGGGAGAATGTACAAAATCCATACAGGCAGTCACCCGAAGCTGGAATCACTCCTGGGTCCCCGCGCTCAAAGGCAGGAGTTCTAACCACTGAGTCACCGTTCTGCCCTCGGTGACATGTGGCTAGAGTGCATTCCCTTGGCGGGTGATTGAGCAGATAATCTCACAAACGTTTCAAAAGGCCTTTGGATAGACACTTGGTGATGTAGGCTCGCATTTTCATTCAATGATTCTGTGTGATGGCAGCATGAACACTGATATATTCTGAAGCAATAGCTAATGGTAGTTCCTAGTTTGTTCCATTGACAGTACTCAGTGAGTGAGACTCCAGTGAAGTGCTGGTGTTATCTGCCGCTTTCTATTTAAGTGTTTCGGTTTCCTTGTGTTGGTCATGTAAATTCCTCTGTCGACGATGTCATTTCCGGCCCTTTTCGTCAGAGGGTGGGAGATGGCTTCAAAATTGATGTGTTAGTTGATGTAGTTCCAGTTGGAATGCCATGCGTCTAGGAATTCATGTGCTTGTCTCTGTTTGGCCTGTCCTAGAATGGATATGCAGACCTAGTCAAAGTGGCGTACTTCCTCATCAGTACGTAAGAAATTAGTGTTGGGATCATATATTTTATGGCTAGTTGATGCAGGTAGAACCGGGCAGTGTGGGATTCCCGGACTATGAGCTTGGAAGGTGTGGGTGGGAGATCTCCTGAGGTGATGAGTTGCTGTATGGTCTGGGAGATGATAGTTTGGTGATGGGTGGTGGGGTCATGGTCAAGGAGGCAGTAGGAAGAGGTGTCCTCGAGTAGGCGTTTGGCTTCAGCAGTGTAGAGGTCAGTGCGCCAGACTACCACTGCGTCCCCTTTATCCGCTGGCTTGATGGTGAGGTTGGGATTGGAGCAGAGGGATTGGAGGGCAGCGCGTTGTGAGGGTGAGAGGTTGGAGTAGGGGAGGGGGGTAGACAGGTTGAGGCGGTTAATGTCCCAGTGGCAGTTGGAAATGAAGACGTCGAGGGCAGGTAATAGGACAGCGCAGGGTGTCCAGGTGGATGCAGTGTGTTGGAGGTGGGTGAAGGGGTCCTTGGAAGGTGGGCGGGAATCCTGATTATGAAAGTAAGCTCAGAGTTGGAGGCGACGGAAGAAATGATCGACGTCACAGCGTGTATTAAATTCATTGACGCATAGACGGAGGGGGCTGAAAGTGATTCGTTTGCTGAGGACTGATGGTCCTCAGTGAGGGGAAGGTCTGGATGGATGGTGATAACTCGGCAGGGCTGGGAGCTGGCATCTGGTGTGGGTGTGGAGAAGGGAGTGGGGGCGGAACCTGCAACTGGAATGGGATTACCTCAGGAGAGCTTACACCCACAGCATCCAACCTCATAGCCTGGGAACCCCTCACTGCCCGGTTCTACCTCCTTCCCAAGATCCACAAGCCTGACCATCCTGGCCGACCCATTGTCTCAGCATGCTCCTGCCCCACTGAACACATCTCTACCTACCTCGACACTGTCCTACCCCGCCTAGTCCAGGAGCTCCCCACATACATTCGAGACACCACCCACACCCTCCACCAGCTCCAAGATTTCCGTTTCCCCGGCCCCAAACACCTCATTTTCACCATGGATATCCAATCTCTTTACACCTCCATCCTCCATGACTAGGGCCTCCAAGCCTTCCGTTCTTTCCTCTCCAGAGTTTCCCAACAATACCCTTCCACCCACACTCTAATTTGTTTGGCCGAACTGGTCCTCACGCTTAGCAATTTCGCCTACGAATCCTCCCACATCCCCCAGACCAAAGGGGTAGCCATGGGCACACGTATGGGCTCCAGCTATGCCTGTCTGTTTGTTGGCTACGTGGAGCAGTTGATCTTCCGTAATTACACCGGCACCACTCCCCACCTCTTCCTCCTCTACATTGATGACTGCATTGGTGCCACCTCGTGCTCCCGCGAGGAGGTTGAGCAATTCATCAACTTCACCAACACATTCCACCCTGACCTTAAATTTACCTGGACCATCTCTGACACTTCCCTCCCCTTCCTGGACCTCTCCATCACCATTAATGACGACTGTCTTGACACTGACATTTTTTTTACAAACGCACCGACTCCCACAGCTACCTAGATTACGCCTCTTCCTACCCTTCCTTTTGCAAAAATGCCATCCTGTATTCCCAATTCCTCCGCCTCCACTGTATCTGCTCGCAGGAGGACCAGTTCCACCACAGAACATATCAGACGGCCTCCTTCTTTAGAGATCGCAATTTCCCTTCCCACATGGTTAAAGATGCCGGCCAACGCATCTCATCCACATCCCACACCTCCGCCCTCAGACCCACCCGTCCAACCGTAACAAGGACAGAACGCCCCCGATGCTCACCTTCCAGTAGACTAACATTCGCATAAACCAAATCATCCACCAACATTTCCGCCACCTCCAAAAAGACCCCACCACCAGAGATATATTTCCCTCTCAACTCCTTTCAGCCTTCCTCAAAGACCGTTGCCTCCATGACTACCTGGTCAGGTCCACGCCTCCCTACAACCCACCCTCCCATCGTGGCACTTTCCCCTGCTCCCGCAGGAACTATAAAACCTGCGCACACACTTCCTCCCTCACCTCTATCCAAGGCCCTAAACGAGCATTCCACATCCATCAAAGTTCTACCTTCCACATCCACTAATATCATTTCTTGTATCCCCATGCGGTATCCTCTATAATGGGGAGACTGGGCGCCTCCTAGCAGAGCGCTTTAGGAAACATCTCCAGGACACCCGCACCAATCAACCACACCGCCCCGTGGCCAAACATTTCAACTCCCCCTCCCACTCTGCCTAGGATATGGAGGCACTGGGTCTTCTTCACTGCCGCTCCCTCATCATCAGACGCCTGGAGGAAGAACGCCTCATCTTCCGCCTCGGAACACTTCAACCCGAGTGCATCAATGTGGTCTTCAATTTCCTCATTTCCCCTTCCCCCACCTCACCCTAGTTCCAAACTTCCAGCTCAGCGTTGTCCCCATGACTTGTCCGGACTTGTCCTACCTGCCTATCTCCTTTTCCACCTATCCACTCCACCCTCTTCTCCCTGACCTATCACCTTTATCACCTCCCCCACTCACCTATTGTACTCTATGCTACTTTCTCCCCACCCCCACCCACCTCTAGCTTATCTCTCCACGCTTCAGGCTCACTGCCTATATTCCTGATGAAGGGCTTTTGCCCGAAACGTCGATTTCGCTGCTCCGTGGATGCTGCCTGAACTGCTGTGGTCTTGCAGCACCACTAATCCAGAATCTGGTTTCCAGCATCTGCCGTCATTGTTTTTACCTCATCTTATTGTTGCCCAATTCATGAACTATAGCAAATATCCGATTATTGTTCGCGGTCAGTAAACTCAACACCTTGCAACGAGCTACGCTGAAACCTGCTTCCAATTTATCTGAAATCATTTACAGTGTTATTGGACCTCTAAGTTGCCTGTGATACAGAGAGACTCAGTGGCCTGTTCCAAAATCCATGCATAGAGCTTCTTATCTGCTTCAGGGCAGTCAGTCAAACGTTACTTGAAAACAAATAAGTTGGAATCATCCTTGGGCAGGGGGATAACCCACCAAAAAACTATCACTAGTCTCAGTGTAGGTACAAATATTGTCCAGGTTAAATACTAATGGCCGACGAGCAACCAGGTTTTGAAAATCATCTTCAGTCAGAGCCTTGCCCAGAGAGCAGACGTGTTGACATTGAGAGCCAGAATCACACCATACAAGTTACCTATGGTGATGAAACCTGACCTGCCTCCCAGACTCCATACTTCTGCACCCCGGACCAGACATGGGTGAAGACGTTAACATGCTGACAATCTATTGCAGTGCCTTGTGTATCTAAAGCCATATCTACTAAATGTCACCTTCACATTCTCCAGTATCAAAATAAAATTGTACATCTCTATGAATGGTCAGAGTTACTACATGGATCACACAGTAGAATGTATGTGAAGTAACCAGCAGCAAACGGCAATCCAAAATCACATTAATAACTGAACTTGGCGGATTCTGTTTGGTCTAAGTCACCACACATATTATACTGGCTTTCAGGTGTCTGTAACAATGCATACCATAACTGGAGGTTTTGGCCTTACACCCCTCCAAAGCTTCCTGATCTCATACATGTCTCTCCCTCACACATTCAACAATTTAAGGGGAATCCACAAATTGGGTGAAACTGGAAAGATAGAATATTGCAGCACTGTACAGGCCCTTTGGTCCTTGACGTTCTGTTGACTTTAAGATCATACTAACCACATACTAAGATCATACTCTAAGATCATACTAACCTACAAACCTTTCATTATACTATCAGTCATGTGCCTATCCAATTAAATATCCCTAATATAGCTGATTTTACTCCAACTGTTGGCTGTTTATTGCACACACCCACCACTCTTTGTGTAAAGAACCTACCTCTGACCTCTCCCCTAAACCTTCCTCCAATTACCTTAAAATCATAACCCCTCGAGATAGCCATTTCCACCCTGGCTATCCACTGTATCTATGCCTCTCATCATCTTTTACACCACTGTCAAGTCACGTTCCATTTTTCTTCGTTCCAATAGGAAAACACCTCAGCTCCCTCAAATTTTCTTTGCAAGACATGCCCTCCTGTCCAGGCAGCATCTTGATAAATTTCCACAGCACTCTCATCAAAGCTTCCACATCTTTCCTACAACGAGGCGACCAGAACTGATCACAATATTCTAAGTGTGGTCTCACCAGGGCTCCATATAGTTGGCGCATAACCTTCCAGCTCTTAAACTCAATCCCTCGGCTAATGAACACATCAAACACCTTCTTAACCACCTTATGAACTTGTGTAGAAACATTGTGGGAGCTACGCCATTGCCCAGATGATACCCCGTTCCTCCACAATGAAAGAATCCTGCCTCTAACCCTGTATTCTGCATTCAACTTCAACCTTCCAAATGGAATCGCATTCCACTTGTCCATATTGAACACCATATGCCACTAAGCAGTTGAGTCCTGCATCCTGTCGATGTCCTGTTGCAAACTACAACAGCATTCCACACTATCCATGATTCCACCAACCGATGTTACATCATGAAACTTACGAATCTACCTTTCCGCTTCGTCAACCAAGTCATTTATTAAAATCACAAACAGCAGAGGTACCAGGACCGATCCTTACGGAACACCACTGCTCACCTACTTCCAGACTGAATACTTCCCATTTACCACCACTGTCTGTCTTCTATGGGCGAGCCAATTCTGTATTCAGACAGATAGGACTCCCTGTATGCCATGCCTCCTTACTTTCTGAATGAAACTACCACGGGGAAGCTTATCAAACACCTTGTTAAAATCCATGCACTCCGCATTCACTGCTCTACCTTCTTCAGTGTGTTTAATCCCATCCTCAAAGAACCCAATAAGAGTTGTGAGGTATGACCTGCCCCTCACAAAGTCATGCTGACTGTTTCTAATCAAACTATGATTTTTCAGAATCCTCTCCAATACTTTGGCCAATACTGATGAAAGGCTGACTGGTCTGTCATTCTCAGCTCAATCCCTGTACCCTTGCCTGAACAAGGGACTAACATTTGCCACCCTCCAATCAACCGACGCTACTCAAATGAAGAGTGAAGACGCAAAGACCATCGCCAAAACCACAGAAATCTTTTTCCTCTCTTCCTGTAGTAATTTAGGGTACTTCCCATCTGGCTGAGGGATTTATCTATCCTTATGTTTGTACTTCAATCAGTCTGTGTTTCAACTCAACTTGTTTACTCCCTGCCCAACCAACTGATTGACTGCTTTCCATTTCAGGGCTCTGTACAGTGTTACCTTCCTGAGTAAGTATGGTTCTCAATATCCTGTGAATTATGAAATGGCAAACATAGGAAGGCACGAATGCCTTTCTCATGAAGGGGAGATGCCAAAACTTTGACTCTGCTGCTCCTCAGATGCTGCCTGAATTGCTGTGCTTTGCCAGCGTCACACGTTTCGACTCTGATCACCAGGATCTGCAGTCCTCACGTTCTCCATTACTAAGGGCTGTCCCCTCTGCACACTGAGCAGGCAATTAATCAGCGGAAACCCGTTGTAATTACAGCTGACTGTTCAGTTCTGGAAAGCTGCATTTGATGAACACTTTTAAATAAAAACGAAATTACAATTCAACAAATATTCATTCAGTCCCAGAGTTACAGTTTTGGTTCATGAATTAGGCAGCTTGATAACGAACAGTGAATGACTGAAGAACTCCGAGATACAGAGTATTCCAGGTAATATATTCCAGGGTGGATGTGCTTTACCTTAATGCTGGGAATATTATCAGACAGACAGATATCACAAGGAAATGAGATGACATGTGGAGGTGTGTCACTTTTACCATTACAGAGATGTGTTTGAGGGAGGTCATGGCTGACAACTCAATATTCTGTGGTACCAGAATTATAGTCAGGAATGGAGAGAGGGCAAAAGATGAGGTAGTGTTGTCTTATAAATTATGGAGTCAGTTACTGGCTTAAGAAGGGACGATATCTTAAAAGGATAATCTAATGAGGTTTGGTGGTTAAAGCTCAGTGTCAAAACCATGACAGAAACACTGCTTAGGATATATTGTAGAACCCCAGATAAAGGACAGTGCGGGAGCAGGTATATAACCAAGTTATTTAGGTGTGTAAAAACAATAATAGGATCATTATAGTCAGCTATTTCAATTCCAAACATTCATTATGGGAGTGATGACTTCTTAAGTGGGAGCAGGTGCTTTGAAATTTAATCCAGAGAGCTTCTTAAGAGGGTGCAGTTGCTTTGAAATTTATTCCAGAGAGCTTCTTATATCAACACAGAGCAGATACAACAAAAGGCAGTGCAATGCTGGGACTCACGTGGGGAACGAAGTCAGTCAGGTGTTCCGGGCAGAAGTGGAAGAGCATTATAGGACCAGTGACCGTGATATCACACATTTTGACTTTGCTAAGGAAAAGACCCCAAAATGTTTGAGTCATAAAAGCTTTTTGGATTGGGTAGACAGATTTTATGAAAAAAAAATGACAGAATCTGGCCAACGTGCAGTTGCTTCTGGGTGAAACTGAAGCAGAACAAGATGGGGCGGGAGGTGAGGGATCATTTGATTAAAATCGAATTGATGACAGTGTCGGCCCAGCATGTTACACCGAAGATAAGATTTAGGAAAACAAGCCCAGAGAACCTCAGATGTCGACACAAATCCCGAACAGGATGAAAAAGGAAAGAGAAGCTTAAAGCAGGTTCCAAGTGAGCGGGCCAATGAAGGTCCTAAAAGAATATAGAAAGTGGAGGGCTAAACTTAAAAAGTCAGCGGAAGAGCAGAAGGAGGGTGATAAAACATTAGCGGGTAAGATTAGCAAGAATCCAAAGTCATATTTTTGGTGTATATTAAGGGGAAGACAATAATGCGGGAAAGAATTGGAGTGTTAGGGACTAAGGGGATAGCCTGTTTACGCAGCCAGAGAATATGTTAAATACATGCTACGAATCGGTCTTTAGGTTGGAGAAGCTGTTTCTGGATTCAGGGAGTGTGACCGTTTGACCCTTGAGCAAATTGACACAGGAGCTGAGGAAGAATTGGAAATTTATGCAAGATAGAATGGGCAAATCACCAGGTTAAAGACCACCAGGTCTCACATCAGTGAGAAGGAAACAATTGTAGAAAATTCGGAGGGCTGTTGAGGCTGGATCATTAAATATCTTCAAGGCTGAGGCAGACAGATTTTTATACAAGTGTTATGGGAAATTGCAGAAAAGTGGAATGGGGGATTAACAAAATAAAAATAACCTAATCGAAGGAAAAGCAGACTCAGTTGGAGGATAGACATATTGTTGTCCCTATGTCTATTAGTGTTCTTTTCCAATAGCCCTGTATTCACAAGAACGTCACCTCTCTCGAGGGATTCAAGGAATTCATAAACACGATACTAATAGACAGAAAGCACGAGAGGGCTGCGACAACACAGATTGCCTGTTGGGGTGAGGATTTGCATGGACAAGTCACCACTACCAGAAGGAAGACCTCAGCAAGACACCCTTCAAGGCCAAGCAGAGATCTGCACTGGGGAGCAGGTAGTCAATGGCTAGGTGTCAAGGAGTGCTGAAGACCTAAACACTGTATCACTGTCGTGTCTCCTTCCTTCGCTGGCCAAAGCTATATGTGGAGAGGTAGACAGACATGCCGTTGTAGCAGAGTAAGCAGTAAGGCTTTGACACGAGAGGCTTCGGACAGATCCAGCTCAGCAAAATGTACAGGCAAACTGAAATAAAGTCCTTTTGACTTTATTGTTATAGCTGTCGAGGTGGCAGTTAGGTCAGTCGCACGATCCTCTTGTGGGATGTGGGAGCTCACGGAGATTTTCAACGTCCCTGATGACTATACGTGTGGACTGTGCACCCAGCTTCATCTCCTGGGAGACCGTGTTAGGAAGCTGGAGATGGGTGGCACGGTGGCGCAGTGGTGAGCACCGCTGCCTCACAGCGCACGGGACCAGGGGTCAAATCCTGACCCGGACAACTGCTTGTGTAGAGTTTGCGCATTCTGTCCGTGTCTGCATGGCCTTCCTCTAGGTTATGCGGTTTCCTCCCACAGTTCAAAGATGTGCAGGTTAGGTGATTTGGTCGTGCTAATTTGCCTGTAGTGTAGGGGAGTGGGTCTTACTGGGCTGCTCTTTGGAGGGTCGGTGGGGACTTGTTGGGCTGAAGATAATTTAGGATGTACTCAGGTTCATCCGAGATACTGAGGACTTCATAGGTAAGCGCTTTAGTGTGGTGGACACACCCCTAGTTATGTTTCTTTAATGACTGTAATATTCCAGCCTAACGTTAATCGCCCTGAGTTCATTAGCTTTACCTGTCAGTCCTGTTCTATTTAAATAAACACAATTTAATCCAACAGGCGTTCCTTGCTTCCTGCCATATTACAGGTAGAGAGTAGCTGTGCGACCACCAGGAATGGCAAAGGGAGTAGGCAGAGAGTGCAGAAATAGCCCGTGGTCATTCCTCTCCATAACATGTAGACCATTTTGGATTGTTGGGGGTGATATCCGTTCAGAGGAAAGCAGCTGGTGGTATTACCACTGACTCCGGGGAACAGCGGGAAAGGGTAAAGGTAAACAGGACGTTAAAGATAGGAGGGTCGATTGTTAGAGGGACAGATCGGAGATTCTGTGGCCACAAACGGGAATCCAGGATGGTGGGTTACCTCCCCGCTGCTAGGGTCCAGGATGTCTCCAAGTGGCTGCTGAACATTCTCAAGAGGTTGGGTGAGCATCCAGAAATCATGATGCACATTGGCACAAATGATACCCGTTGAAATAGGGCCGAGGTTCTGGAGCGAGGTTACAGAGAGCTCGGAGACACATTTTTAAAAAAACCTCCTTCGAGGGAGATTACCGTCTGAGACATGCACCGGAAGGGATACCAATATCTTGGCGGCCAGTTATGCGAGTGTTACGAGGGTGGGTTTAAACTAGATTGGCAGGGGGTGATATCCTCAAGAGCAGGGAGGCAAGTACGAGGCTGGAAGGAGATAGAGTAATCGGAAATAGTAAATTTAGGCTGGAAAATGACACAAAGAAATGCCTTTTGGATTAAATTGCATCTATTTCAATGCAAGAAGCCCTACAGGTAAGGCCAATGAACTCAGGGCGTGGATAGGTAGGTGGGACTGGTATATTATAGTCATTACACAAACATGGCTAAGTGATGGATAGGACTGACAGCTTAATGTGCCAGGTTACAGGTGCTTTAGGTGAGAGAGATGTTGGAAGGAGGGGAGTGGAGTTGCATTTCTGATTAAGGGGAGTACCACAGCAGTAATCAGAGATAAAATAACTGATGAATCACTCAGTGAGGCTTTGTGGGTGGAGTTGAGAAATAGAAAGGTGTTTGTGACGTGATTGTGGATGTGCTGTAGGCCCCCAAATAGTCGACAGGAATGAGGTAATAAATATGTAGGGAGAAGGGGAAACCTGCAAGAGCAATAGGGTTATCATAATGGGGGCTTTTATTTTTTCTAATACAGATTGGAACGGCCAGAGCGTTAAGGGACTTGATGAGATAGAATCCGATAAAAGCTTCAGGAAAGTTTCCTCAAGCAATATACAGAGAGTTCTAATCGGAAGGGGATAAACACGAAATTTTCTTAGGAAATAGGGCAGGACAGGTGACTGAGCTAACAGTGGGGGAGCACTTTGTGACCAGTAACCGTAGCTCTATTAATATTCAAATAGTTATGGAGAGGGACACAACTGGTCCACGGGTTCATGTTTGAACTTGGGGCGTGGCTCAGGTCCAGGCCACTGGGATCAAGGGATTTCCTGGAGGTATAGTAGAGATACAGGAGTTCTGAAAAAGGAAAGCAGTAGGGTGAAAAGGGGGCAAGAAAGAGTCTTGGCTGAGAAGATTAGGATGAATCCAAAAAGTTACTTTAAATATATTAAAAGAAAAATCAAAAACTGGATAGAAAATAGGACCCCTCGAAGACCAATGTGGACAAGTATGTGTGAAACTATACGAGATGGGTGAAGTGCTCAAAGAATATTTCTACTCTATGTTTACCGTGGAGAAAGACCTGTTGACTTGAGAACTTGAGGAAGTTAGTGGTGATATCTTAGAGCCAATCTATATCATAGTTGAGGAGATTTTGAAAATGCATACATCTCACGGTCCTTATCCGATATATCCAAGAACACCTCAAGGGGCTTCAGAAGAATTTGCGGGGACCCTGGCTTATAATGTTTATCATCAGTAACCACAGGTAATGTCCTGGAAGACTGGAGGATAGCAAATGTTGTGCCCTAATTCAAGAAGAACTGAACAATAAAAGCATTGGAACGACAGATCAGTAGGTTGAACATCCATGGGAGGTAAGTTACTTGAGAAGGTTCTGAGGTATAAGATGTACATGGATTTAGAAAGACAGGCTTTGATTAGGAATACTAAGTGTGGCTTTTTTGCGAGGAAGATTGTGCCTGACAATTCTCTTAAAGTAAGTGGATGATGTGACCAGGAAGATTGATTTGTGTGGGGCAGTAGATTTCAAAACATGTGGTGTTCGATAAGCACAGCAAGTCAGGCATATTCGAGGGGCAGGAGAATCCATGTTTCGGACATAAGCTCTTAATCAGGAACATCCAAAACATCGATTCTCCAGTTCATCTGATGCTGCCTGACCTGCCATGATTTCCAGTGCCACACTTTTGGACACTGATCTCCAGCATCTGCCGTGCTCAATTTCTCCATTGGAAGTAGATTTAGTCGATATGGATTTCAGTTACAGCAGAACAGAATGAAGCTTTTTAGCCCCTGGAGCCTAATATACAATTACAAGAGGAGACCAATAAACCCCTCGGGCCTATAAAACTGTAACCAGATCGTGCACATCAACAGGTTCACTCTATTCACCTACTTGAAGTCAGTAACACAGGAAATGGAAGAGGCCACAAAGTGACTGGACTATAGGTTATACTGGAATAAAATCAGGCTACATAGCCTCTCAGACCTGCACTTCCATTCAGTAAGTCAGGGCTGATTTGCACTCGGCCGCAATTTTTCATTCATGCCCAATTCTTTGTAGCCCTCCACACTCTGACAGGTTAAAACCCATTGACGCCCACTCGCAACCCTCAAACATTTCAGTGATGTAGCCTCCCCTAACTGTCTGGCCCCAACCATCACTATTCCCTGAGAGAAGGAACCACTCCCCACACATACACCTTGGCCTATTGACATGGATAGAAGATATGAACACAGCGTAAAGTGACTGGCCCTGATATCACTGTAGTATTTGATTGAGCAAGATGTCAAGGAGACTGAACAAAATTGAACTTGATGGGAATCAGCTGTGAACTCCCCACTGGTTGAATCATTCAGAGCACAATGTGGCTGGTGGACATCAATCCTCCCAGTCCCTGGATATCTCTGTGGGCAATCCTCAGGGTAGCTTCATTGGCATAAACATCTTCAGCTGCTTCATCAATGTCTTTCCCTATTTCATGCAAGCAGAGGTGTGGATATTCTTTGAAGATAATACAATGTTCAGAACAATGGGTCACCTCCTAAGGTACTAAATTATCAAATCTGGACAACTTTCAAGCTTGTGCTGTTAATGTATAGGTAACATGAATCAAAAGCACTGCTGGAGAATAAACATTTCCACGGTTAAATGAAAGAGGGACCCCTTCAGCAACTCTAGCTCGTTTCACAGTAATATAAGAAAGCCATTCAGCCCATCAGATCTATTGGATCATAGGTGCAATGCGTTCACTCACTCCTGCCTATTACACAGGAAGACAATTTAAAATAAAAACAGGTGTTGGAATCCAAAATACACACGCAGCAAGCTGGAAGAACAGAATAAGCAAGGCAGTATCCAGACTTTGAGAAGTGTATGCCTTGGATATAACCCTTCGTCAGGACTGTGGATGGGAGTAAGGGGGTCTATAGATAAAGTGCGGGTGAGGAAGGAGGAGGCAGAGTGGAGAGGTGGGGATTAGTGAACACAGATAAAGGGGATCAGCGAGTTGTTGATGGAAGGGCTGAATCCAGTTGGTAGCTGGTCAAAAGGTGGCTCAGAGGAATGGACCGGATGGGAGGGCTTGGGAAGGGAGTCGGGGGGATTGGAAGGGAGGTTATTTGAAATTGGAGAATTCAATGTTGAGTCCCCGGGGTGCAGGCTGCACAGGTGACAGATGAGATTTTATTCCTTCAAATGATGGTTTAGTTCATTGTGGCAATGGAGGAGGCCAAGAATGGCCATGTTGAAAAGGCATTAGGAAAGAGAATTGAAATAGGAAGTGACTGGGAGATTTTCCATTTCACCTAACGACCCTATCTTTCAGCTCCCAATCGGATTCATCCCTCCCATCGCCCAACCAGGTTGCACCAACCACTTGTGTCCACATAGCCGTAACTGACCATCCCCCTGATCTCCCCACCCCAACCACTCGCTTGCCTCTTTATCTGCAGCTCCCTTAACCCCCCCAACCCAGTTCTGAAGAACGGTTATACCTGAAATGTTGTCTTTCCCAGCTCATGGTGCTGCCTGGCTTGCTGTTTTCTTCCAGCCTTCTGTTTGTCCCCTATAACTCAGGAAGATAGAGTCTAGTCAGCACAGCGTGCTGGTAGGCAGGAACTAAGTGTTGTCCACTGAAGTCCTTAAACATCTGCCCTCGGGCCAGGAGGAAAACATTCAGTTCCTCCAGACACTGACACATGAACAGAAGAAGCCATTCAGCCCCTCCAAACTGTTAGACTGAAATTGGAGGATGTCATTGTTGCTGCAAAATGACGAACCAATGAGCCATAGACTGCAAAGACAGACTGCTCCAGGTTGTTCCTCCTGGCTCCATTGCTAATGGTACACACGTGCTATGTTACGTGGTTTGCTGACCATGAGGAGGGAAAGTGAATGGTTTGTGCCAAGTCCCAAGGAGGCATCTTCCATCTCTGAGATGTTATGAACTAGGTTAGACTACTCCAAACATTTTTAGCAGGCAGCCCAGAGCATACCTTTACAATTTGTTTCGGTAAGTGTACAATGAAAATTACCAGAGATAATTTGGCTAGGTTGACTACTAGATTTTGAAAAAGACAAAAAACTTTATTCATAAAATTACACAATGAAACACAAAGAACAGAATAAAAAATCACGAGAGATTTCAACCTATTCAGCTAGACTTAATTATGCTATTCCAAATACACACAACTGTCCCAATAAGCAAACTCCCAATAATAAAAAAAAGTATAAATGGAACACAAATTTCCAGGTTGACGTTGAAGCTCAGAAAAGAGACAGAGTTTCCACACAGCTCCCAGTTGGACTTTCCAGTTCAAGACTCAACTGAAAACTGGTCAGCACAACTACTTCAGCTACAGTAGCTCACCACTCTCCGTTCATTATACTGGTCACTTATAAAGCATGACCATTTTGTCCTGAAGACTCATCTGTTTCCATATAAACAAAAGACCTCTGAACATACTTTTCATCTCTGTACCAAACCAGACTGATCAGATCTTGGAGAAAGTGAGGAAGGGCTTGTGCCCGAAACGTCGATTCTCCTGCTCCTTGGATGCTGCCTGACCTGCTGCGCTTTTCCAGCAACACATTTTTCAGCTCTGATTGGAGGTCGGCCCTGTTTTATTGTTCGTCTGACAAAAAAAAACAAGGACAGAGTCTACTTGAGCCAAGGAACAGCTTTTAGACAAAAAGGGACTTGCTTTGTGACACATCTTTCCCCATTAAAAAAAAAATCAATGATAAAAGGTGGCTGCATTTTTAACCCTTCAAACCCAGTTAGTAGTCTTAAAACTGACAGCTATACTGTACTAATTCTAAACATTCAAACATGCACAAACCCATACAAAATCAGGCTGCTGTATGCCCAACACCGAACACCTCCTTATCTCATTCTAGTCTCAGTAACTCATCAGCTTTCACGTTTTCGCGATCTGCCACATGCACAATTGTCATTGAATGGCTGCAACAACAAGCTCCATGTAAAGAGTCTGGCATTTTTGTCTTTACATTTTTCCATAAATGTCAATGTGTTGTGATCAGTGTATACGATTGTCTCAGATGCATTGCTGGTAATGTAAACACAGTTATGGTGTAATGCCAACACAAAGTTTAAAGTGTTTTTCCCCACTGTTGAACATTTCTGTTGATGTACGTTCGACTTCCCAGAAAAACACCCGATCGGTCTTTCTATTCCCTCATCATCCTCCTGCAGGAATACCGAACCAATACCCACATCATTGGCATCGATAGCCACCTTGAAAGACTTCATGTAATCGAGAGCAGCTAATATTGGGGCAGTGTTTAACACAGGTTTTAGGCTGGAAAATGCCTTTTGACAGTCCTCTGTCCACTGAGAGTTCTTGCCCTTGACAATTCGGTGAGTGGAGCAGCCACACTGCTTAAAATTTGGCACAAACTTTCAGTAAAATCCAGTCAATCCCAGGAAACTGTAGTATTACATATTTATTTTTGTCGACGGTGTGGAACATTCCCCAACTACTTTCGTTTTTGTATCTCATGGGACCATTGGTCCATGTCCAATAACATGACACAGGAATGTGACTTGGCTTTCTCAAATTCACTTTTGGCTAGGTTTTCCAGCAAGCCTGCCTTCTGAAGTTGATCAAACAAGTCCGATAAATGCTGTAAATGTTCCTTTCATGAGTGTCTAAAATCTACCAGGTGATCAATGTACACCACACAGGTGGGTAATACGACAATGACCTTATTATCCGTCTCTGAAATGTGGCAGGATCGTTTCACATATCAAATGCCACAACTTTGAACTGATACAATCCATTTAGTGTTAGGAAAGCCGAAATTGCCTTTGCTTTCTCTGACAGAGGTCATTGCCAGTAGCCTCTTAGCAAGTACACCTTAGAAATGTAAATAGCTTCTCCCACTTTTTCAACACAGTTCTCAAACATGGAATAGGATATGCATCAGTCTTTGTAACAAAGTTTAGTTTGTGATAGTCCTCACATGTCTGCTGGGTAACAACTGGCTTTGGCACCATGACTATACATGAGCGCCAAGCACAGTAACTCATTTCGATTATGCCATCTTGGAGCATGTGCTCTATTTCCTTCTGAATCTGTGCCAACTTGTGAGGATAATGCCTTTAAGGATGGTATTTAATCAGAACAGCATCTCCTGTGTCTACATCATGCACAATTATGTTCGTAATTCCCAGTTTATTTCCACATATCTCTCCAAGATATCGTAATAACTCTTTCAGGTTACTATGCTTTTCTCGTGGAAGGTAACTCAGTAATTTATCCCAATTTCTGACAACTTTCTCATTGTTCAATTTGATATTAGGAATGTCCAATTCAGAATCCTCTGAACTTGGGTCTTCTTTCTGTGCTGTAATCATTAATACCTTCTCCTCTTACTTTCCTTCCCTCTCAAAATACCTGTTGAGCATATTCACATGACACACTCTGTGAGATTTCTTCCAGTCTGGAGTCTGTACCAAGTAGTTCACCTCATTCAATTTCTTCCCAATTTGATAAGGTACACTAAAACTTGCTTCTAAAAGCTCAGCTGTTACTGGAAGTAACACCAATATCTTACCTCCAATTGCAAAATTGCAAATTTGTGATTTCTGATCCACTTCCTGTTTCATTGTATGCTGCGATACTTTTAAATGCTGTCTAGCCAACTCTCCAGCTCTATTTAATCGTTCCCTAAAATTCGACACATTGTCCAAATGGGTGGTCTCGGAATTCTGCCTTATTAATGTCTCCTTAACCAATGTTAACGGTCCTTTTACTTCATGCCCAAAAATTAATTCAAAAGTCTGAATTTGATCGATTCATTCTGTGCATCTCTGATCACAAATAGTTCAAAAATAATTTCCTTAACACAATCATCTGGATTATCCTGACCATAAACCCTCAACATGGTCTTCACTGTTTGATGCCATCTCGCTCATGCTCACTGTGATTCCGAATCCTATGCAGTAGATTTGAATTGCTTTAATGCCAAGTTATCCATCACCTGCTTGATTAGTTCGGATGTGAGGTTTGATCTGTCTGGATCTCTATTGGTAGTCCGTACCTACGTAAAAAATAAGTATTTTTTTCTGCAACTCTTTTAGCTGTGATGCTGCATAATGGGTCTGCCTCTGGGAATCTTGTCGACACATCCATTATTGTTAAGAAGTACTTATTCCCACTTAGTCTTTGCGATAGGGGACCTACACAATCTATCAAGACTCTTGTGAAACGTTCCTCAAATGCTGGAATAGGTATTAAAGTTGCAGGTTTTATTACTGCGTGTGTGACATGTTTGAGACATTTGGCAATATTCACTACATCATTGTGAAGTCCAGGCCAGTGAAAATAACTTTGTATTTCAGCCTGTAATGTCCTCACTCCGAAATGATCTCATGCGCCACTCGCAGCACCTCCTTTCTATACCCAACAGAAAAAACAATTTGATGAATTTCTGTGCACGTCTGATCTGCTTCAATGTGTACTGATCTCCATATCTGCATTAAAACATCATTTGTTAAGTAATAACACAGGAATGCATTCATTCTCTTCCTTGCTAAATATCTTTTGATATAACTTCTGTAACTCCACATCTTTCTGCTGTAATTCAATCAGCTTAGCAGAGCTAAAAATACGTTCATGTTTTCCTACTTGCTCCTTCTGTTTTCCACTTATCTGATCAAAAAGAAACTTTCGGATAACTCTACATCAGCTTCGTTATCTGTGACTTTATCCTGCTTAAACCTGTGCTGCTGTGATCTTCTGGAGATGCAATCAGGAGAAATTCCTGGATAAACATTCTCCAGGTCTTCAGTTGCCCGCATCTCCACTGGCTTTTCAACTAGAGTAGGCAGCACGCCTACCAGTGAAGCAGCTATATTATTTTCAAGGGCAAATTTTATTCCTAGAGCTGAGAGTTAGGGGTCTAGTACACCTACCGCACATGCTCCAATCTTCTCTGGACACTCTCGCCTCACTTTACATAACTGAGCACTTTTTGCCTCACTATGAATTCCTGTTACCAGCACATTTTCTGGAAGTAGTCTCTCAAGAGTGCATAAAGCCTCACCCCTCAGCAGTACAGACTGAAAATATCCTGTGTCAATTAATATTGAAACCTTCTTACCAATTACTCCTGGCCTATGTGAATAAACTTTACCCTTTCATGTAAGTATTGTTTGCAGATTTAGTAAGTCCACTGATCATCTTGTACACTCTGACGCAATTGCCTCACATCCTTTATGCTTTTTCTTACGAGGAGAAAGTGAGGACTGCAGATACTGGAAATGTAGAATCCTGAAGAAGGGCTTTTGCCCGAAACGTCGATTCTCCTGTTCCTTGGATGCTGCCTAACCTGCTGCGCTTTTCCAGCAACACATTTTCTGCTTTTTGTTACGAGTCCAACAAAACTTCCAGGCTTGTCTGGTTATCCTACATCTGGTTTACTCCCAGCCCATCAACACTGTGATTTTGTGTGGCCCTCTTTTTTAAAATGAAAACACGACAGGTGTTTAACTTCTTTGTCCCCCTCAAGGTTTTCTTTATTACTGTGGCAAATTATCCTTATGATCTACACTGTGATCTACCTTTCCCTTTGCACGTGGGGATATCTGTTTGCTCCAATTTCTGTCCCTCAGAGACCAGAACTGGTTCTGGAAGCCAAACCATGTTTATGGGCCAGTTCATAATCAGCAGCCATTTCAGCAGCTAACCTTGCTGCTTACACTCTTTGCTCTTCCACCTGAGTTTGCATTACTTCATGCAGTTAAATTTTGAATTCCTCCAAGTGCTAACCTCTTAAAGGGCATCATAGCGTTGCTTGAATTTTAAAGCTCTTATCCAACTATCGAAATTAGTCTGTTTGATCCTTACATAGTCAGTGTAGGTTTCACCAGGATCCCTCATTTAATTCCTGAAAGGTTGCCTATGCAGACAAAATGTTTTTTTAACCTCCTTATACTCCCCAGATACCTCTTCTGACAGGGATGTGAATACCTCACCAGTCCAACCTACAAGTGTCGTTTGGATCAACCAAACCCACATTGCCTCTGGCCACTGCATTTGTTTAACCAACTTTTCAAATGAGATGAAAAGGGCATCACATTCTTCTCATCAAATTGAGGCAATGCTTGAACATACTCAAATAAATTCTCAATAGGCTTTTGACTACCAGGGACTTGCTCATGCCCACTCTTTTCCTTACTAAGCACACCCTCAGCCGTTATCTCCAGCCTTTTACACTGACATTTCTTTTTAATTATCAGTTTTTGGTCTTCAAAAGCTCTCTCTTTCTCTCTCCCTTGTTGCTCTCTCTTTTGCCATTCTTTCTTTTTACTCTCTGTTCTGCTGCTTTCTTTTCTCTCTCACCCCCCCTCCCCTTCTGCATTTTATCGAAAGTCAAATGTTTCATTTTGGGTATTAGTTTGATTGGGTTGAGAAAACTTAGAATAGTAATGGCTATTTCAGTCGCCAAACATTTTCTGGGTGTGCATGCAGTGATTTTGGAAATTTTACGAGTAAGACCAAGTTGCAAGAATTAGCAGAGAAGCTGGAATTTGAACTGACTGCTTCTATGAGGAAAGGAGATAATTACAGCGGTATCTCATCACGGTGGCACAGTGGTTAGCACTGCTGCCTCACAGCGCCAGAGACCCGGGTTCACTTCCCACCTCAGGTGACAGACTGTGTGGAGTTTGCACGTTCTCCCCGTGTCTGCGTGGGTTTCCACCGGGTGCTCAGGTTTCCTCCCACATTCCAACGATGTGCAGGTCAGGTGAATTGGCCATGCTAAATTGCCCGTACTGTCAGGTACGGGGTAAATGTAGGGGTATGGTTGGGTTGCGCTTCGGCACGTCGGTGTGGACTTGTTGGGCTGAAGGGCCTGTTTCCACACTGTAATCTAATCTAATCTAAACGTGCTGGAGAAACCAACAGAATCAGAGATGGCAAGAATTCAGTTGAAAATGAAACATCTTGAGCTAACGGCGAGAGGTAAGGAAAGGGCAGCCAAATTCCTTCACACTGTCCTCATGGTACCATCACCGCAGGGATTAGTCTGGTGTAACTCCATTACACCACCTCTCTGTACCAAGGAGATCATTGATTATAAATGAAAGAAAATACTGTCTCAAGTACACTCCACAACTGCAGGACGGTGTAGAACATAGAACATAGAACAACACAGCACAGAACAGGCCCTTCGGCCCACGATGTTGTGCCGAACTTCTAACCTAGATTAAGCAACCATCCATGTACCTATCCAAATGCCGCTTAAAGGTCGCCAATGATTCTGACTCTACCGCTCCCACGGGCAGCGCATTCCATGCCCCCACCACTCTCTGGGTAAAGAACCTACCCCTGACATCTCCCCTATACCTTCCACCCTTCACCTTAAATTTATGTCCCCTTGTAACACTCTGTTGTACCCGGGAAAAAAGTTTCTGACTGTCTACTCTATCTATTCCTCTGATCATATTATAAACCTCTATCAAGTCACCCCTCATCCTTCGCCGTTCCAATGAGAAAAGGCCGAGAACTCTCAACCTATCCTCGTACGACCTACTCTCCATTCCAGGCAACATCCTGGTAAATCTTCTCTGCACCCTCTCCAAAGCTTCCGCATCTTTCCTAAAGTGAGGCGACCAGAACTGCACACAGTACACCAACTGTGGCCTAACCAAAGTCCTGTACAGCTGCAACATCACTTCACGACTCTTGAATTCAATCCCTCTGCTAATGAACGGTAATACTCCATAGGCCTTCTTACAAACTCTATCCACCTGAGTGGCAACCTTCAAAGATCTATGTACATAGACCCCAAGATCCCTCTGTTCCTCCACCTGACTAAGAACCCTACCATTAACCCTGTATTCCGCATTCTTATTTGTTCTTCCAAAATGGACAACCTCACACTTGGCAGGGTTGAACTCCATCTGCCACTCCTCAGCCCAGCTCTGCATCATATCTAAGTCCCCCTGCAGCCGACAACAGCCCTCCTCACTGTCCACAACTCCACCTATCTTCGTATCATCTGCAAATTTACTGACCCACCCTTCGACTCCCTCATCTAAGTCATTAATAAAAATTACAAACAGCAGAGGACCCAGAACTGATCCCTGCGGAACTCCACTTGTAACTCGGCTCCAGTCTGAATATTTACCATCTACCACCACTCTCTGCCTTCGACCGGTTAGCCAGTTTTCTATCCAATTTTCCAAATTTCCCTCTATCCCATGCCTCCTGACTTTCCGCATAAGCCTACCATGGGGAACCTTATCAAATGCCTTACTAAAATCCATGTACACTACATCCACTGCTCGACCCTCATCCACATGCTTGGTCACCTCCTCGAAGAATTCAATAAGACTTGTAAGGCAAGACCTACCCTTCACAAATCCGTGCTGGCTGTCCCGAATCAAGCAGTGTCTTTCCAGATACTCGTAAATCCTATCCCTCAGTACCCTTTCCATTACTTTGCCTACCACAGAAGTAAGACTAACTGGCCTGTAATTCCCGGGGTTATCCCTATTCCCTTTTTTGAACAGGGGCACAACATTCGCCACTCTCCAGTCCCCTGGTACCACCCCCGTTGCCAGTGAAGACGAGAAGATCATTGCCAACGGTACTGCAATTTCCTCTCTTGCTTCCCACATAATCCTAGGATATATCCCGTCAGGCCCGGGGGACTTGTCTATCCTCAAATTGTTCAAAATGTCCAACACATCTTCCTTCCTAACAGGTATCTCTTCTAGCTTAACAGTCCATTTCACACTCTCCTCTTCAACAATACGGTCCCTCTCGTCCGTAAATACTGAAGAGAAGTACTTGTTCAAGACCTCTCCTATCTCTTCCGACTCAATACACAGTCTCCCACTACTGTCCTTGATCGGACTTACCCTCGTTCTCGTCATTCTCAGGTTTCTCACATATGCATAAAATGCCTTGGGGTTATCCTTGATCCTATCCGCCACGGATTTTTCATGCCCTCTCTTAGCTCTCCTAATCCTTTTCTTCAGGTCCCTTCTGGCTATCCTGTATCCCTCCACTGCTCTGTCTGAACCCTGTTTCCTCAACCTTATGTAAGCCTCCTTCTTCCTCTTTACTAGACATTCAACCTCCCTCGTCAACCAAGGCTCCCTCACACGACCATTTCTTTCCTGCCTGATAGGTACATACATATCAAGGACACGTCGTATCTGCTCTTTGAAAAAGTTCCACATTTCCACCACATCCTTCCCTGACAGCCTATGCTCCCAATCTGTTTCTCCACATCTCTGCTGCTATTGGGGGGCCTATAGTAAACACCCAACAAGGTGACTGCACCTTTCCTATTTCTGACTTCAGCCCATACTACCTCCAGAGGCAGATCCCCCTCAAACTTCCTTTCTGCAGCCGTTATACCATTTCTAATTAGCAATGCCACCCCCCCTCCTTTTTTACCACCCTCCCTAATCTTACTGAAACATCTGTAACCAGGAACCTCCAACAGCCATTCCTGTTCCTCATCAATCCATGTTTCCGTGATGGCCACAATATCGTAGTCCCAGGTACCGATCCACGCCTTAAGTTCACCCACCTTATTTCTGATACTACTTGCGTTGAAGTATACGCACTTGAGCCCATCTTTGTGTCCGCAAGTAGTCCCTGTCTGTGCTACCTTCTCCACACCCTCCCTACAGTCTTGGGCATCCTGACACACAGCTAGCTTACTTGCTGGACGACAAGTCCGGATCCCATCCCCCTGCCAAATTAGTTTAAACCCCCCTGAAGAGTGCTAGCAAACCTACCCCCTAGGATATTGGTGACCTTCTGGTTCAGGTGCAACCCGTCCTGTTTGTACAGGTCCCACCTTCTCCAGAATGCAGTCCAATTGTCCAAATATCTGAAGCCCTCCCTCCCACACCATCCTTGCAGCCACGTGTTCAACTGCACTCTCTCCCTATTCTTTGCCTCACTGTCACGTGGCACCGGCAACAACCCAGAGATGACGACTCTGTCTGTCCTAGCTTTTAGATTCCAGCCTAACTCCTTGAGCTCTTGAATGACCTCCCCACCCCTCTTCCTACCTATGTCGTTGTTGCCAATGTGTACCACGACTTCTGGCTGCACACCCTCCCCCTTAAGGATTCTGAAGACACGGTCCGAGATGTCTCGGACCCTAGCATCCAGGAGGCAACAAACCATCCGAGAGTCTCGCCCATGTCCACAGAACCGCCTGTCCGTCCCTCTAACTAGAGAGTCCCCTATAACTAGCGCTCTCCTCCTCTCCCCCTTTCCCTTCTGAGTCTCAGAGCCACAGACCCCTTCACTTCAGCTTACATCTGCAAGGCTGTCCTCCCCAACAGTTTCCAAAGCTGTATACTTATTTTTTAGGGGAACGACCACAGGGGAACCCTGCACTGCCTGCTTCTTCCCCTTCCGACCTCTAACTGTTACCCAGCTACCTCTGTTCTCCGGCGTAACTCTGTCCCTGTAGCTTCTATCAATCACCCTCTCAGCCTCTCGAATAATCCTCAGTTCATCCAACTCCAGTTCCAGTTCCCTAACTCGTTCGGTGAGGATCAGGATCTGACTGCATTTCCTGCAGACGAAGTCGGCAGGAGTATCGGTGGTCACCCCTACCTCAAACATCCTGCAGGAGGAACATTCCACCGCCTGCGCTGCCATGACTGTACACTTTGTCTCCAAAAACAAGAACACTGAGTCAATAACACTGAGTCACTTACCTGTGGACTTTAAAGTTAGGTTAGAGGAGGCCCTACGAAAGTAGGACCTGGGGTCTAGAACACACCCACTCAAATATTAATCACTTACCTTCCCGCCCAGCTATGCGCTCCAACCTCACTTCCGCTGCCCGCTACAGGTAAGTAATTTTGAAACAAACTGTCTTACCTTAGCTGTAGTCTCTCGGGTTCGCTTTTACTCGGCCGCTGCTCCCACTCAAATGTCTTCACTCTTACACTTTAATCATTTTGTAATGAACGCTCCTACTCATTTATTGTGCTGATTACATGCTGAGTAATAGAGTCATAGAGATGCACATCATGGAAACAGATACATCGGTCCGACCGGTCCATGCCGACCAGATATCCCAACCCAATCTAGTCCCACCTGCCAGTACCCGACTGCCCTGTATGAATTCTGTTAGTGCCTCATGATCAAGGACATCCAGCTCCTTTTCACCAAGAGCACTTCCCATCATCTCGCCTTCTCATAAATACAAAATGAGACGATGGCATTTTTTGCCAATCATTTATTTGCCTTATGAAGCAAAGTCACACCAACAACAACATCACTGTCGCAATTGGAGTTGATTGGAGATAGGGAGGAGGCCATGATCTCGCTGTATTATCTCTGAATATGAATCCAGGGAATCAGGTAATGACCCAGATACCGGATCCGAATTCCATAACGGTAAATGTTGGAAATTAAATTCAATAAAATATCAGGAATTAAGAATCAACTGAAACAATGAAACCAATGTCGATTGTCCTACGTTGCACCCTCATGCCCTTCAGGAAAGGTCGGGCTTACATGTAACTCCACAGTAATGTGGTTAATTCTCAGTTGCAGTTTGAAATAGCCAAGCCAGCCACTCAGTTATATCAGTCACTTCAAAGCTTCAAAGAAATGAAACCGGGCGGACCTCAGCACTGACTCCTTACAGCCCACGGACTGCAGTGGGTCAGGAAGGCAGCTCACCAACACCTTCTCAAGGACAATGAGGAAAGGGAATTAAATACTAGCCCAGCATCCCATTAATGAATAAAAGACGATGATCACAGTCAGGGAAGAGAGAAAAACAGACATAAATAACTTTAAACAAGGTCTTTGACATATACCTTACATGGTCATGATTATCAATAATATGGGAACAGGGAAAACAAAAGTAATGTTTAATTTCAGCTTTTATTTCCATCCCAGCTGATCATCAACAATCTCTTTGTTTGCTTCTTTGTCTCTACCTCTCTTTTTCCATCTATTTAACTCAGTCCTTCTCCCCTTCAGAACAGATGTCGGTGTCACCAACATCAATCACGCTATTGCCCAACTGTGTTCAGTTCTGATGAATGAATCGAATTGCCAATTTTATTTTTCTCTCGACCCGAGCAGGCTGCCAAATCTGCTCAATTTGTTTGGCACTTTCTCGTTCTTTATTGTTTCTGATCTGTTGCATCATTCTTTGCTTTATTTAACCTTTAATTTTGTTATTATTTGGAGTGTCTGCATCGCTGACAGGGGCAGCATTCGTTGACCTAACCAAATGTCATTTACTGCGAGGTCATTCTTTCAGGCAGTACAGAACCAAGCACATTGCTGTGGGTCTCACATCAATCTTAAGCCAGACCAGATAGTAATGCAAGATCTATTTTCCAAAGGACATCAGTGAAATAGATAAATGTATAGACAAAATTCTGGAGATGTCATGGTTGTTATTAGTAAAACTTGCTTTTTCTCCCCAATTCCTGTCTTGTGTATTTACTTTCTGACATCGTCTGTGGTAGGATGTGGAACAGTGTCTTTCTGTGTAATAACTTGTGCATCAGACTTACATTTCTTCTGACATTGCTGCTCTGAGAGTATTTTCCTGTCATTAAGTTATTTTAGAGACGAGAACATTGTTGCAATCGAAATATTTGCAACTGAAAGAATGCTTAGAAGAGAGGTGGAACCATAACGTCTGACTTTTACCGAAGCATAGATAATGGATAATTAAGCGTCAGCATTGAAGCCAAGATGGTGACTTGGCATATAATCGAGCTGGTAGTGGGTTGGTTTGGTGATGGACAGAATACCGAGACATAAATGAATTCAGGGAAGAAAGGTATTTCGGTATTGTGAACAGTCTTGTGCTCAGATGTTTGTGAGGGCGGGGGTGAGGGCGGTTCTGAAATTTGTGGGTAATTAATGGAATTTGTATTTGAAACTGAAGACAATAGTTTCCGTCTTTGTCAAATATAGATAACAGAAATAACAAAGAAGTTCGTCATGGTTGAAGAGATTAATAAATGGATGGAGCTGAAGAAACTTACCAGGAACACCAACAATAGCGAGGATAGGATAGTAACCCGCCTGGATTATCAGCAGTGCACCATATATCCGATTTGATAACGTTGACGTGGAAAAAAAGAAAAGACCATCGGATAAACTCCTGTCCATTGTTGCAGCATTCCAGTCTAATGTTCTCAGATTCTGATCCATTAATGGATCATTTCAGACTATTCTGAGATGTTTAAATCTCCTTTTTGTGTCTCTGCAGCTGTGTCCCTTTGAGCGTTGGAATTGATGCATCTGCTGCTACAATGGCATAAACCATTGCAAGAGGCCCATTACTAATAGGAGACGGAAAACATCCAGTGACACAACCAGGATCCATGGAGACTGGCATCAATCACAGTCACTGAACAAACAACTCCATTTAACCCCTTTCAGTATGGTTCCTTCATTTCAGAAGAACTGCTGGACTGGATTGAATGTTGGCACTGATGGCTATTGATCACATCTCCCATCACCCATTGCTCTCGTGAAGTTAATAGTGAGGGAGAATGATGCATGTTTTCTTATCGCAGGCGAGATGATTCTGCTGCGTTGTCCGTTTGCAATACTGTTACTGGCTGAATCTCCCTCCGCCACCTCCCTCAAAAACCACAATCTACATGCTGTTACCGTGCACATCTCTCCTCGACTAGAACTGGCTCCAGCCAATATATTTACATTGGATATATTTGCACTCCAATACATAGGAAATGTGAATTTGCCTGGGCATTCCTTTAATTGATCTAATAAGGCAATTTTGTATCTTCAACACTCAATGTGCTTCAGCATTTTTTAAATATAAACTCACAAACACCTTAACACACTTTATTAAGCATAGGTTTCTTCACTATCTCCTCATGGTAGCATCATGCCAGGGTTAAGTCTGGTGAAACCCCTTTGGACTGAATCGCTGACAAGATCATTATTTATAAAGCTGATTCAACCTGTACACAATACCCCTAACAGTCTCTCAGCAAAACACTATCATTTGGAAAGATACATTTACTCTGGTACTTTTAGCATTTTGCATGAAGAGCCACATATCATTTACTTCCTGCTGCGTAAAAATTCTGTTTGTGACTTATGACCAAGCACATCCAGGTCTGTTTCAACAACAGCACTTCCCAACCTCTCACTATTTAATGAACATGAATGTGAATCATGATATTTGTTGTTCATATCTGAAAAAAAATATATCTTGCGAAGAGCTATTGCACAAAAACTGATTCTTCACTCCAGATAATTTTACTACTCTCTTCATTCTCTCGATTATACAACTTTTAATACATTCGGTGTATTCCACCCCTACCTACCCATGGACTCTAACATTCCCCACTCATCTGTATTCAACCATGTCAAACATCTACTGAAAATTCAAATACTTCATTTGCACTGGTTCTCAATTGTCGATGTCACAATGGACAATCTCCACAAAGTCCAGCAGATTTATCAAAGATCAAGATCATTTCCCCTTCCTGAATCTAGACTGACTCGAACGAATCATGTCATTATTTTCCAAGTGTCTAGTTGTCACAGTCCTCACAAAAGGTTCCAATGTTTTTTCTCACAGCTTACATCAAGCTAACCACTATTTAGTTTGTTGTTTGCTCTCTCCATCCTGTTTTATATATTTAGGTTTACAGAAGCTGCTTTCAAGTCTGGAGGATCCTTACCCTAATCTAACCAGCTTTGGAGAATAATCAGTAATACTTTCACTAGCTCTACTGTCACCTCCTCAATACTCTGGGATGTAGCTCATCAGTTGCAGCAATATACCAACCATAAAATCAATGAGATTTTGAAAGACATACCTTTTATTAATTCTAATTTCCTGCTGTTCCTCATTTTCACCAGTCACTCTGTTCCCTTATATTTCTGGAAGTTTCTTTCTGTATCTTTCTCAGGGAGATGGGCACAATATATTGCTCTCAGCGGAGAGATGGGTTCTGTCAGCCAGTGAATATATCGGAGGACTGCACTCTGGTGATGATGGATATGTTACTCACCACTGCCTGGAAAGTTCCAGAATTAATCCAGTTTAATTTATGGTGAGCATTAACACAGTCCTGTCACTGGTGTGACGCTACACAGTATATTGAAGGAGGGGATACAGCTGCGTGACCACCTCAATTTTGAAACAAACTGGTTTCATACCTGACACCTGGTCCAGCTTAGACAAATGTCCCGGGAAATCCCAGGAAAGATAATGTACTGTCCTGCACCTCCCTATTTATAGAGCTTTCCTTCCGTGGAGCCTCATCGCCATTTGTTTACCATGGACCCAGACACTCTGTAAATGCACTGTATAGAGTGGGGTCACCAGACCCAGCAGCTGACAATACCATCCCGAGATAAGCATCCACAGAAACTCCACTGATTTTTCAATGACAGCAGCAAGTCAATTCCCCACATGGAACATGCACGTGCTCAGTGTTGAAAACTATTTCCACTCCTGAGTTTCTCTTCCTGGCTGACAAAGCCGTTGCATCTCTGCACAATCCCACAGTAAAAGGTTCTCTCTCCAAAGAAGCAGTTGACAATATAGCATTAACTTCCACTATATCTCAGCAACTATCAGGGCAGCATCAGTATTGCTAATGGATTCGATCATCACACTCAGAGAAGAGAGATAAGGGAACCTAATTCACTTTAAACAGGGACATATCTAAATGGACGCGATATTCAGGAATATGGGAAATGGGGAAATGTGAGAATAACTTGCCATTTTGTTTTCCTTTCAGTTCATCATCAGCAATCCCTTTGCTCACTTCTCATTTCTTTTTCTCTCTTTTTCTGGCCATTTCACCATCCATTCAATTTAAACCTAGCCCCCACCTCTCTCTCCAACCCAACCATCCATGATGCATGGATAAATAATATTATTTCCCAGTTTGATTTCAGTTGTGAAGCAGGGTGAAAACATTATCAGCATTTCTCCTGACAGAGGCTGCCATACCTATGAGATTCTCTAACACTTTCAGACTGGAGAACTTTATTTTCGATCTCTAGAACCCACCGTTCTTTGATTTATTTCACCTTTAATGTTGTTGTTTCACGGGATGCCAGTATCACGGGCAAGGGCAGCATTTGTTGTCCAACACTAATTGTCCTTGACCACGCAGCCATTTGTCAAGACAAAATGGAGCCAACAATGTTGCTGTGAGTCTGAAGTTACACTGAACTCACATTGGGTAATAATGTTAAGTTTCTTTAACAAAGACTATCAGGAAAATAATAAAAATAAATCTTAACGGTTTCTGGTTTCCATGAGTGAAATTAGGTTTTATTAAAACTTTTGTCATTCGAATTTAAGCTCTGACAACGGCTGTGGTAGGACGTTAAACACTGCCTTGGAGTCACAGCCCGTCTAGTTACATGATCACTCTGATCCAGAGTCCTTATTGCCTAGTCCGTATTCCCTAGTTCCTACCAGAGAGAGATAGCGGAGAAATCAGTTTAACTATCAACAATATAAGTATTTTGGGGAAAAAAGCGAAAGGGAGATTGAGAGACAATTTCATGTAAGATCACAGGTTTCAGATTGCTGAAATGAAGTCATTTCGACAGCATCCTACAACATGAGCCAGTATTCCCAGGATGATAAGTGAAGGGGATATTGGCGTCAATAAAGATGAGGGATAGTTTTAGATGAACATTTGTTGTGTAACTTTGTAACTGGGTGTGGGGTCAGCAGAGTCTTTGACTCATTGGGCTGAATCTAACAATAGTTTGTCTCAGTGACATTTATATTGAGTGTGACAAAGGGATTATCTGTACTAGACTGAACTAGTTTCATCGTGCTATCTTATCGAACTCACCACATTACGTACGCACTCAATCTCATCGTATTCCTTGCATTCAATGCCACCCCAATTCTCCAACCCAACATGGCTGGAGGGACTCACTATCGCACTGATGCCCCTGGCTATTCTATGATCACTGACACTGGTGCCATTTTTAAAAGGCCCATAGGTACACTGTTGCCCTTCCTCAGTTTGAAGCCACCCTGCACAGTTGACACCGAGCATGGCAGGTAAGGGGAGCTAACACCACGGTTTTTCATCAGAGGCACAGAGGTCCTAGTGGATGGGATAGTATGGGGGTCCATTCTCTTCTCAGAGGAGGCCTCACCACCAGCCTGGTCTGAGCCCACCACCCAGCTCAGTGCAGTATCTGCGGTCTCACCCACACACACACACTTTGAATATGGAATTTTCCAGATAGTGTTCCAAAGAATTCCCATTTTCAGGTATAGGAACTTTAAGTCATTCAACCCCCTGGGTGCAAAAATATGCACTTATTTTATATCCAATCACAGTTAGTAGTTCTGGCTATGTCACTTTGTCTCACTTTATTGTGTTCAGCCAAACACTGGTTCTCAACACTTGTCGCGTTATGAAATACAATTTTGAGCAGAGAACATTTTATCTTCAGCTGTAATCTTGACCGTTATCTGAATTGTGCCATTTTCCTTGTTATGAAAGTTTCTCTTGCCCTTTGCCTGTGCCTGTTTCTGTCTGTTACAGTTACACTGTCTCCCACTGATTTGGCTGGACGGCTGGTTTGTGATGCAGAAGGAGGCCAGCAGCGCAGGTTAAATTCCCCCACACTGACAGAGACGCTCCCCCATGAAGGGGACGCTCTCTCAACAATGGGCAATCGAGCATGGCAAATCCACTCTAAGCTGCACATTTTTTGTACTCTGGGAGGAAACTGGAGCATTGGGAGGGAACCCACATAGATGCGTGGGAAATGTTCAAACTCACCTGAGGTTGGAATTGAAACCAGCTCCTTGGTGATGTGCGGCCACAGTGCTAACCACATATCCATCATACTCCTCAGTTAGCTCTGTTAATTACTTGTAGCTGACTGAAGAAATCCAATTGGCTTGTTCTGATAACTGAACTTGACTCAGTATTAGACCTTTATCATCGGCCATACCGCCAACCTGGTTACATTTAAAATTTGTTGTGAGCAGTGGAGGAGTGGGACTAGAAATGGAAACAGTGACTTCCTCCAACCTCAGTCAGAACTGAACTGAGGAGAAATTCACAAAGTGGGAATTCATTCAAGTGGGAATTCTCTCGCCCAGAAGATTGGGAGGGCTGAATCTTCATATTATATCGAGGCTGACTTTGTCTGATTTTCAATAGACAGGTGATTCAGTGATCATTGTGAAATCAGAGAAATGTGCAGCTGGGAACACAATGATATGAGCCATGACCTTATTGACTGGTGGAATAGTGTCAAAGTTCTGAATGGCCCAGTCGTGTCCATTCCATTCAGCCCTTCGATCCTGCTGTGCAGGAGCAGATTGAGGCCACTCCGATGGTTTGGTGTTGTTTGGCAAATGTATAGGAAAATCCAGGCTGGGTCAGTCAGTGACTCGCCTCCCCCAATCCCTCTCTTCAGGCTTCCCCTCTCTGTAACTTCTGCTCCTGATGTAGGTCATGTTACAGACCCAGATTCGCATTGAATACAGCCCCCATGCCCCACACAAGGTCAACTCAGACAAACCCTCTGCCGTCTCTGAATGCAACATTTTACATCATGACTTCCAGGAAAATAATCAAGTATTTTCCAAAAACATAAATAAGAACGTAAGAAATAGGAACCTGCGCTGTCATTCAATATGAACATGGCTGATCTACTCCACGGCTCAAATTCACTTTCCTGCTAACCCCTTGCATCCCTTAACTCGCTGAAATGTCACAAACCAATTCACCCGTCCGTAAATATAATCAGTGAAACAACCTCCACAACTCTCGGGGTTAGGAAATTCCAGCCATTCACTACATTCTGAAAGAAGACATTTCTTTACATCTCAATTTGAAATCGATATTCCTTATTCTGTATCTACATATCTGACTTCGAGACTGCTCTGGTGTGGAACCACATTCTCAACACGGACTTTGTCAAGCCCCCTCTGTATCTTATCCGTTTCAGTAATGACACTCTCATTCATTTAACCCACAATGAATAATGACCTCAGCATTTTTGATGTATTCAATAATTCAATCTTTTCATTCCAGGAACCAGTCTAATGAACCGACATTTCTGCATCAACATGCTGACGTAATGTTTCAGATACAGGAACACCCCAAACCGTTGTACTGCTCCTTTTTTAGGAGTCCTCTCCATTTAATAACAGCCTGCCTTGTGGTTCTCAGTGTCATCCTTAAACTCGGATGTATATTGCACTCAGTTCCCGCCGTCAGGAGCTGAGTGCAGCTCTTGTAAGCAGCTCTTGCCGTCGGACTGATATTTGTGGTACTCCAGTAGGTACATTTTTTTCATAAAGATCGATGAATCATGACTCTCCGATTTGTAAGTGTTTACCAAGTGCCATCCCATGCTAATCCATCCCATGCCACCCATCAGACTATGAGCTTCTGTATTGTATAAGAACTTCTCCTATGTGATACCTTGTGGAAAATCTCTGGAAAGCCTCATGTCTTCCAGTCCCCCTTTATCAAGGCCATTTGTTACATTCTCATGGATTTCCAGAAAAAAACTTTGCATGATTTTACAGGCAAAATGTAGTTCTCCTTTAACAAGACCATGCTGACTCTGTGTGAAGCTTTTCTAAATGTTCTGCATTTCCTTCCTTAATAACAGACTCTCACAGATTCCCAGCAATAATGGTGAGGCTAAGTGTTTCCTGCTTTCAGTCTCGCTCGTTTCTTGAAGACAGGCGCCACATTGGAGGGTCTCCAATTTCACTGGATCACTCTTTTAATCCAGAGAGCTATGGAATATTTCACACAGTGCCACCAGCCACTCTGTGACCACTTGTTTTAAAACCAGCTATCAATTGCTGATGACCTGTTTACCCTTGGACTAATCTGTTTGAGAATTGCCTTGTTCCTTCTGTTAGAGAGACAGCTCAATATTTTCCCTGCTGTTACCATTTTGTTTATACCATTGAAATATTTTCAGCACCTTTACCTGTGAGGAACGATGTGAAATACAGGTGTAAATTATCTGTCTGTTCCCTGTATCCAGTTCCCCAGTCACACCCTCCAAATATCCTCAATATACTTCCCTGACTTCCTTTTTATCAAAGATCACACACACCTCTTTAACTCTTCTTACATACATGGAAAAGCTCGTGCTGCTTGTTTTTATATTTCTTGCCAATTTACTTATATCACATCTTTTCTTCCGTATTCTTCGCTCTTTATATTCATACAGCCTTATCACATACAAACACAATCTTTGGTCCAACTTGTTCCTGACGGCCAGTTTTTCCAAACTAAACTATTCCCATCTTCTTGCATTTGGCCCATATGCCTCGAATTGGTCCCCATTCACATGTTCGTCCAAATGTCTTTTAAATGTTGGAGCTGTACTTGCATCTGCCAGTCTTCCTCTGGCAGCTCACTCCAAAAACACATCACCCTCTGTGCAAAAAACAGTTCCTTCTTCGCCCCTTTTAAATCTTCCCTCTTCCACCATGAACCTATGGCTGTATGATTTAATTTTCCTATCCTGTGGAAAAGACCTCGGCTTTTCAGCCTGCCCAAGTCTCCCCTGAATTTGGAAAATTAATATAATGTCACCCCTCAACCTCCTATCTCCATCTGATACTAACTTCAAGAACAGGCATTTAAAGATAAGCACTGTAAATTTGAAACAATTAAAAGTGACAGGTAAACAATGCTCAGCCCAAATTGAATACTCAATTGGCTTGATGGGAGAAGGCAGAGGCAAATGCTGGAAGGATGTGTGTTGGACTTGAGGCTTGTGACTAGTGGAGTGTCTCAGGGGTCAGTGCTGGGCCTATTACTGTTTGTTATCTATATCAATGATTTGCATGAGAATGTGCAAAGTATGATTAGTGATTCGGCTGATGACAATAAAATAGGCAGGACTGTGAACAGTGAGAAAGGTTATCAGAAATTGCAGCAGGACCTTTATCAGCTGGGGAAGTGGGCCGAGAAATGGCAATTGGAGATTAATATGTAGGATGTTGCTTTTTGAAAAGTCAAATCCAGGTTGGAATTTCGTGGTGCATGTTAGACCCTGAAGAATTGTAGTGGAACAGGGGGACCTTGGTGCTCAGATCCGTGGTTCTCTGAAAGTAGTTGCACCTAGACAGGGCAGTGAAAAAGGCTTTTGGCACACTGGCCTTCATCAGTCAGGGAATTGAGTATCGACTTTCGAGAGTTATATTGCAGTTGGACAGGACTCTGGTGAGACATGCACTTGGAGTATTGCGTTTGGTCTTGTTCACTTGCCTTAGGAAGAATATGATTAAATTGGAAAGAGGACAGAAGAAATTTACAAGGATGTTGCCTGTACTCAATGGTCTGAGTTGTAAGGAGAGTTTGGAGAGGCATTTTCCTTTAAGTGGAAGAAACTGAGGGGACATCGTATAGAAATGTATAAGATCATGAGATGCGTCAATAAGGTGAATGCACTCATTCTTTTTCCCAGTTTTGCGAATCAAAGACTAGAGGACATTAGGTAAGAGGTGAAAGAATAAAAATGATCCTGAGCGCCAAGTTTTTTACGCAGAGGTTAGTAGACATATGGAATTAGCAGATAGCAGTTTGATTGAGGCACGTACATTAACAACATTAAAAAGGCTTTTAGACAAATACGTGGATAGGAAAGATTTAGAAGAATAAGGGACAAGGGCAGGGAAATGGAATTAGCATGGATGGACATTTTGGTCGGCACGGACCACTTTGGTCCAAAGGGCCTGTATCCAAGCTGCAGGACTCCATGATTCTAATATTCTAATGACCATTTCGTGTCTACCACTCCATGTTCAAACATTCGAGATTGTATGCAGGCGCCGTAAAATGTAGTATATTAACCTCTCTCGTCCTCAGAGCAAGGTTATTAATGAGTCCTTCTGACCACACAACATCTAATCCAAAATAACCTGCTCTCTTGTTTGAGTCACAACATACTCTTCAACCAAACTGTTATACGCTTATGGAATTTAGTTTACACAACATTGGCAGTCACTTCGTTAACGCAGTTTAGATGCAATTTGAGATCATGCAATAATACAATATTTGCATCTCTAATTTACATAGCCTATAATGCACAGAATTTGCCCGAGAGCAAATAATACACTAATACACTAATGCTTGCTTCTCCTTCCTATTTGTAAGATCCACCCAAACTGATTCTGTGGAATCTGAGGGACAGGGTCTGTGGCGTTATAAATGATAGATGTGAACAAGCCATTCTGGGAGGGTCACCTCGACGCTTACATGATCTGAAGAAATGACCAGAATCACAGGACAAGCATTAATATCCTCCCCACTCTGCCAGGTTAACTTTCACCGTACTCTCTCTGTGCCCTCACACTCACTACCTGTTATAGCACCTACCCCCTAACAAGGCTCATATTGTATCTCAAAATAAGGCTCAGGCACTACCACTCTCAATATTGAATTCAGCAGCTACCATCCGCCCACCCCCCACACCCCGTGCACTCTCTCCCTCCACTATACTCCCAACACTAATAACACTGCATGGATACAACACTGTGGACTGACTCCCTCCGGACACCTCACCATTTCCCCTCCCCCTCCTCCTACACCAGCATTAACAGCAGGGACACACACTCCCACCACCACTCCCTCCTCCCTTTCTCCCATTCCCGCAGAAACGGACTGTAATAGGAGAGATAGGGCCAAGCCAGATGGTGGAGCACCCGATATCTGATCCGCCTCCACCCCCACCCCCAACCATGTGGGGAGGACACTGGTATGAGCCAGAGATGACCAGGACGTGTCATATGGAGATTCCTTGACATCCATGTCCCTAAAACTGAGTAAAAAAAACAATGTTCAGTGAAGGGCAATTCGCACTTTAACCATTCTGTCTGTTCTCACAATTTTCTCCCCCCCAAAACAACAAACAACTCATTGCAGAGCGATACAGACACAAAAATATTCAGAGCCATATGTAAACACGTTAATATACTGACACTCATAGTACACACACGGAGATAGAACCGCACACAAGTAGTGGAATACGGAGACATAGACAGTCGCACACAAATAGACACAAGCACAAGTAAAACACACAGGCTAATACACAGATGAAACGATGTCAGCACATAAATACACAAACACACAAGCACATGAACAAACACACACAAGTGCACATACGGACCCACAGAGACACAGACACTAGTGCTTATAGGACAGAGATAGATAGGTTTTTGAAGAATAAGCATGTCAAGAGTTATGGAGAGTAGTCAGGAGAATGATGTTGAGAAATCTCTAATCTCTCTGGCATTCAGAGTCGATGGGCCGAATGTCCTAATTCTGCATTTTTAATGCTCGTGTGGTGTCATACTATCAGTTATTCTCTTCCTGGAACAGGAGCAGAGAATGAGTTTAATACATATTTGATTGAAAAGGGTCAGTGGTCCTATTGGACAGGTTTAGAGGGCTGAATAGTTTATATCCATGCCTAATTATTCTGTCGTTGTATTTCAAAAAAGGTGGTGATTTCATGTTAGGTTAACACAGTTTAAAATAACAGTTTCCACACTGAAATAAGGTCGCCCCTTTCACTTTAGTGTTGTACTATCTGTAGGGTCCTCATCCTCAGGGAGCAGTGAAGACTCGTTTTTTGAAGATATTCAAGGCTGAGCTCGACTGATCTTTGCTGAACAGGAGAGTCAATATTTATTGGGAACAGACAGGAGATGGATGTTCAAACACAATGGGATCAGTCATGAGCATTCTGACTGGTGGCTCCGAATGGACAACTGCTGCCCCTACCCCATGCGTTGTTCCCTCAATCCACCCTCGAGGCTGTTACAGAGATATACTCCTACCCCTACCCAAGTGTTGTTCCCTCAATCCACCCTCGAGGCTGTTAGAAAGATATACTGCTGCCCCTACCCCATGCGTCGTTCCCTCAATCCACCGTCGAGGCTGTTACAGATACATGCTACTGTCCCTACACCATGTGTTGTTCTCATAATCCACGCTCGCTGCTGTTGCAGAGACATACTGCTGCCCCTACCCCATGTGTCGTTCCCTCAAGCCACCCTTTGATGCGGTTACAGAAATATACTGCTGGCCCTACCCAATGTGTTGTTCCCTCAATCCACCTCGATGCCGTTACAGGGAAATATTGCTTCCACAATCCTATGTATTGTACCCTCCATCCACCCCTCGAAGCGGTGACAAAGATAGGGGGCCACCTCATTTAGCCAGTCATTATCGTTACCATGAGACTGGAGGAGTATATTCTGCCTATTTAATAAGTTACAGAGGAAAATAGAACTAATCATTTTAGCTCATTGAGTACATTTTACTGCACAGGACGCCATGTAAACATCTGAGCTGTTACACAGGAAGCTGTTGCTAACAGGAAATAGAGAGTAGCGATAAATACTTATTTTCACATTACAAAGCGTAACTGGTGGAGTGCCTCAGAGATCACTATGGGATAATCAACGATCAGTACCTAGACCAAAGATCTGGAGGAATGGTCTGAATATATCAAAGCCCAATTAGCTTAAACACCAAGCTGGTCATCCAGTATGTAATCAAATGGAGGTCGTGTGTGATCAATGTGATATAGGCAAAGGGAGATTAGTGAGCAAACCTTCACCAGATATAGCATAATGTGAGTTGTCTATTTTGGATGGAAAAATAAAACAATGGTAAACAATTTAAGTGGAGAGAGTTTGCAGAACTCTGAGATACAGACGGTATGCATGATCCTGCTACATGAGTCATATGTAGTTAGTCTGCACTTGCTGTACGTGATTTGGAAGCGAAGTGGAATGATTGTGTTTCTGGCAAAGGGTACTAGGTATAATCAGGAATGTTTTACTGCATCTGTACTGGTAAAAGTGAGGAGAACAGATGCTGGAGATCAGAGTCGAACAGTGTGAGGCTGGAAAAGCACAGACAATCAGGCAGCATCTGAGGAGCAGGAAAAATGGCGTAACGGGTATAAGTCCTTCATCAGGAATATGCCCTAAACATCGAATCTCCTGTTCGTTGGGGCTGCCTGACCTGTTCTGGTTTTCCAGCATCACATTTTTCAAGTCTACATCTGTACAGAGCGTTACTAAGACCACATCTGGCACATTATGTGCAGTTTTGATCCCTTAACCTAAAAAAAGTTCTAGAAGCTTATCAATAATATTTTGTTCATACTTTTCCGGAATGAAGGCCTTTTGGTTCTGAAACATTATCAGTTTTGGTCTTAGATGAGAAATCCTTTAGAAGCATACACAATTTTGAGAAAAATCAGCGGGATGCACATTTTCTCTTCTCAGGGAGACAAAACTATGGCATAAATTTTCAGAATAAAATGCACGGATTTTAGCACAGATATTATGAAAACATCAGCCGATTTTTAAAAATTGAGCATATGCATACCAACAAATCATCAAATTATAAAGCAGGAATTTTCTTTTTTGCTAATGAAAGGCACTGTGTATAACAACAGCAATGATGCATTTGCATATCGTCCATTATGATCCATTCCAGAGAATGTTCACGACGAGCGCACACGGCCCACTTTGGTGTTCAGTTGACAGAATTGCATGTTTCAACACAGAGAGGGAGAACAATGTTCCCTGCATGAGAAGCAGCAGCCGATTGATCTCTTTATCTTCTTTTGTTCCAACTGGCAACAGTAAATCTCTGACTCACCTCTACCTGATGAGTCTTGGAGTATTCCTGATGAGAGGTTCATTATAATCTCTCTATCGTCTGAAGCAAAGGGAATTCAACTAAATTCAACTATTCTGGGGAGAAGTCACATCACAAGTAGCTTGCCTGAGCAGAATGGGCGGCATGGTGGCTCAGTGATTAGCACCGCTACCTTCCAGCACCGGGGTCCTAGGTTTGATTCCAGCCTCGGGCGACTGTCTGTGTGGAGTTTGCGTATTCTCCTCGTGTCTGTGTGGATTTCCTCCGGGTGCTCCGGTTTATTCCCACTGGTCCAAAGATGTGCAGGCCATGTGAATTAGCCATGTTAAATTGCCCATAGTGTTCGGTGCATTAGCCAGAGAGAAATGGGACTGGATCAGTTCATCTTGGGAGGGTCGGTGTGGACCTTTTGGGCTGAAGGGCCTGTTTCCACACTGTAGGGAATCTAAACTAATGACTTCAGAGGACCGAATTACATTTGGGACAGTCTATCGTCTATCCATTTGTTATGAGTTCATCTATTATGAAACTCCGGAAAGCTTTCATTTTTCTGTTTGTCTTAACATCTCTGTGTGTGTTTCACATTATTCTAGAAGATGAGCCAGGCTGACATTTATATCATTAGCCATATCACTAAACTTTGAAATTTGTTGAAAAAGTGGAGCAGTGTGACAGCAAAATGAAACACTGACCCTGCAATATTGATTGGACCATAAATGACAAATTCTAAAAGGGCTGTTCAAGTGGGAGTTCCCTTCCCCAGAAGTTTGTGGTGCCTGGATGTTTACATTTATTCAAAGTTGTGTCTGTTGAATATTTGATAGACAAGTGAATGTAGGAAAATGGTGCACGTACAGAAGAAGTACTGCTGAGACTACAATCAGATCAGCTACGATCTTAGTGCAATGCAGACTGAAGACAAAGTGCCTCATGGCCCACTCCTACTCCTCAGTCCGATGTTCCTATATTCCATTCAGCCCCTCATAGCTCCTGCACAGGAGTAGACAGAGGCCAATTGCTCGAAATACCTGGTCCACAGTAATACAGGATCTCCTTCTGTCCCTCACAATTGTCACACAAGGTTTGGCGTGGGTTGAAAAATGTTAATTGAAAACCCAGGCTGGGCTCAAAAGACGCCTCTGGTCTATTAATAGAGTGTCTACTCTCTGCAACTTGTGCTTCATTTGTTGGTCATGGTGCAGATCCAGATTCACTGTGAATACAGTCCCCACACTTCACCCTGAGATGACTCATAAAATGCTTTGGTATCTGTAACTGTAACATCCAATAACGGAATGTTCAGGAAAATTACAACCATTAACTTCCTAATTACAGAATATGAGAGCATAAGGAACAGGATCGGATGGTAATTCGGATGGTCAGGCCTGCCGTGCCATTGCCTAAGATTATGGATGATCCACTGTTGTTATCTACTCTGCTTTATTTCCCAATTTTTCACATCCCTCAATTACATGGCAGGTCAAAAACCCACCTACCTCATGTGTAAATACTTTCAGTGATATAGCTACCTGAACTCTCTTGACCAGATAATTTCTGATATTCACTATCCTCTGTGAGAAGGTTACATGCCCCAAACATACACAATAACCGATTTGTATGTTCAAAAGAGTGAACACACCAGTTCATGTAAGAGTGACAGAGCCTGATATCAAGGCAGGAGTTGAGTCAGGATGGGATCAAGAAACGTTGACTAAATTAAATCTAATAGGAATCAGTCACAATTTCTCCACTGGGGGTCAGCCATCGCACAGAGGAAGATGCTCATGGTTGGTGGACATCAATCCTTTCAGTCTCGGGACATCCCTGCATGAGATCCTCAGGGTAGCTTCCTCGACACAATCATCTTCAGCTGCGTCATAAATGTCCTTCCCCATCATTACATCAGAAATGGGGATGATCACTGAAGAGCACACAATGTTCAGAATATTTCCCCCCCTCAACTCCTGAAGCAGTCTATGTCCATGTGCAGCAAGGCCCGGACTGCATTCCAGTTTGTGCTGTTAACGTGTTGGTAAAATTCATGTAATAGCAGGGCCAGACGTTGCACATTTCCACAGTTAAAAGAGGAGCTCATTCAGCATCTCAAGCTGGTTACACATGAATATGAGCTAGCATTCAGCCCATCAAATCTACTGAACAGGAAGAGTGGCAACACATTCAATACTCCTGCCTGTTACATAGGAAGACGAGGCTCTGATCAGCACATCGAACTGTTAAACAGGAACAGGTGGAGCCAACACAGTCTCTCGAAACTGTTCCACGGGACCAGGAAGAAGCCATTCAGCCTCGCAAAGGCTTATACAGGAACAGGAGGATGTCACTGATGCTCCAACATGACAAATCACAGGAGTAGATCTTGATGTTTATCGTAGCTCCACTGTCTGTGGAACAATTGCTACTTTAACGTGGTTTGCTGGCAGTGAGGAGGAAAGCGAGATGTTTTCTGTCAAGTCTCAAGGAGACATCTTCCATCTCCAAGAAGACAAACCCATGTTCTCCGTGGGGATCAGAAGCTGGTGGGAATAGATAACTGTTTTAGATTGAAGGTATTGTGGCTGCTGTTGGGATTATTTATAACATGACACTCAGTGCAGGATCACTCAACAAATGCATTGCATTAATATGTGGAGTTTTTATTCAAAATCTGGATTTTCTGCTCTCTCATTGATATGGGGAGTGGGGGTGGTTGGGGGATTGTTTTCAGAGGTACTAAAAGTATCTAGAATTTAATAAAGTTAGTAAAACATGAAGTGGTATCTATCACTTTATTAATGTCTGTTTAGAACATCATGTGTGATTGTCCATCCCCCTGAAGTTCCAACACAATCCCATCTTATTCTCTCACAGTGCGACAGATTAATCTTCACTCACTCCTCATGGTACCATCATCCCAGGGATTAGTTTGGTGAAACTCCTTTGAACTCTCTCTGTGGTAAGGAGACATTCCTAATAAAGGAGAGAAAATCTGTGGACAATGCCCCAAATACTGCCTCAACCAATCTCTCAGGGATGATCATATTAATTACTTTCCCTCACTTCGCTGTCTCCATTTCTTTCTCATGGCGTAAAAAACATCATTCTCTATATATCGACACTGATGCGAAATTTACATGTTCCTTACATCTGTATGTCAGTGTCAATAAAACCAGCACCAGAGGTGCCGATCGAGATCACTCTCGGGGACAGACTCAATGAGATGGAATACACCTAAAATAAGGAATAGTCGCCTACCTGATGGAAATGAGCAGAAGCAATATGGGAAACAGGAAGTAGGAGGGAGTTATCTTTCATTTTCTTCTTTTTCACGAGGCATATGAAGCCCTGGTCAGACCAGCATGTTATCCCTATCATGAACTGAGTGGCTGGTTCAGCTGTTCCATTGGACAGTAAAAAGTAAACCACATTGCTGTGGGTTTGCAGTTACACGGAGACCTGACCAAGGAAGGATAACCCATTGCCTTCTCGAAAGGACATGACACAAGCAGATGGGCTTCTGTTTATTACAAATAATGATGGTTTCTTTTAAATTCCATCAACATGCTTCATGAGACATCAACAGATCATTAGTCTGTGCCTCTACATGAAGAGTCAATGACTTGAGCACCACGCACTATCTTCCTGTCTGACAGATTCTATGGAGAGAACAAGTTAAACATCTCAAGTGCATGGGCATGTGGTTAGAAGGGACTTGAAACAGATGAATCCAGATTTCATAGTGGCACAAATAAAGAAGTTTATTCAGAAGTTGTACTGAGGCTGACGATTAGACTGGGACATCATAACGGTGGGACTGGGCAGGATTGGTGAGTGGGGAGGATATGGAAATGTAGATCTGTGCAGGCCTAGAAGGATTATAGAGTTTGAGAACAGTCTGATTCCTTCTCGCATATCAGTGAGCAATTTATAAATACTAATTTGCTTTGTAGAATTTATCAGGAAAGGAATTTTTGATTGGAAGTGAAGACACTGATTTCCCCTTTCCAAACTTTACCTAACATGACCAGAAACACAGTTCAGCCCGGTTTTATAGACAAAGAGAATGACTTACTAGGAACACCAACGATACTATTACCTCTGATTCTATCTTCTCCCTCTCAAATTGCAGAATAAATTCAATCATATTGTGATTACTGCTTCCTTCGTGATCCTTCACTTTCAGTTCTCTTAAATAGTCTGCCTCATTGCACAACACTAAACCCAGTATTGCCTATTCCTGAGTGGGCTCCACTACAAGCTGCTCCAAAAAAGCACTATCGAAGATACTCCACAAATTAGTTTTCTTAAAAACCACTACCAACCTGATTCTCTCAGTCCTCCCATCTATTTAAATCTCCCATGACTACTGCACTTTGCTTTTTCTATGCATCTTTTCTGTCTCCTGGTGTATATTGTGCCGCAGCGCCTGACTACGTTTTGGAATCCTGAACATAACGCCATCTATGTATCTTTATTCAACCTTTCGGGATACTCTATTCGACCCACACTGATTTTGTGCCATCTGACCCTACTTTATGTCATTCAGTCAGAACGTTATACAGTCAGAGAGATGTACAGCATGGAAACAGATCCTTCAGTCCAACTGGTCCATGCCGACCAGGTTACCCAACCTAATCTAGTCCCATTTGCCAGCACTTGGCCTATATCTTTCATACCCCTCCGATTGGCATACCCATCCAGATGCCTTTTAAATATTGGAATGGGACCAGTGTCCATCACTTCCTCCCACAGTTGTTTCCATACACACACCACCCTGTGCATGAAAAAACTCATCCACAAATTCAATCAATAAGCACATCGACCTGGACCCCAATATACCAGCCAGTGCAACGGACAGCTGGAACTGACAACAGGAAGCGGCAGATTCAAACCACTATAAATGCTGGAGGAAAGATCACAGGAGCGCTTCACAGGAGAATGAGGATGTCACCTAGACAGGGGACAAAACGTCTGCAACATAAATTCCCAGCTCGGCGAACAGAACCACCACAACGAACACACGAGCTACAAATCTTCTCACAAACTTTGAATATTCTCTGTGACCAGGATTGAGAGTCCTGAATGTTGTGCTGCCTACCTGGTGCTTGCTTTTGGGATATGTCATCTGGCGTGCAGACGAACTTGGAGTGGGAGCGGAATGAGTCAGTGGCTAGTGTTCGTGTAGGTGCCAATGGCTGGACAAGCAAATGACAATGAGAAGAGGACGGTAAATACAGAACTGAACTGTTATATCGGAATGCAAGGAAGAAATAATATAAATAAGCTTGTGACTCATACGCAAATTAGCATATATGACGTGGAGGGCATCACAGTGACATCACTTAAAGAGGATCAGGAGTGGGAGCTGAATATTCAAGGGTATTCATCCTGTCGAAATGATAGGCATGTGGGCAGAGAGACAGGTTTGTCTCATTCGTAAGAAATGGAATTGAATCAATTAGAAGAAATGAAATAATCTCAGATGGTGTAGAATCTGTGTCGGTAGAACTGGGGAAGCAAAAAGCTGAAAAAATGCTGTTGCAGTTATATACAGGCCGCCAAACAGTAGTCAGGAGCTGGGGTGCAAGATACACAGGAGATAGAATGTGCTGTAGGAAAGGCAACGTTACAGTGATCATGTGGGATTTCATTATGCAGGTGGACTGGGAATTCAGTTTGATAGTGATTTATAGGAAAATGAATTTGTGGAATGTCTATGAGATGGCTTTTTGGAGCAGATTGAACAGGCAGACTAGATGAGGGGAGCTTTGGATAAAAAAAACCATAGGAGGCAGTGATCGTAATATGATTGAACTTACTCTGCAATTTCAGGTGGAGAAGTTAGAATCAGAGGTAATGGTATTACAGCTGAATAAAGGCAATTACAGAGGCATAAGAGGGGAGCTGGTAGAATTAACTGGGATACAGGCCCAGAAGGAAAGACCGTGGACAAGCAATGACAGGAGAGTTTTGGAGTAATTCAGGATGCACCAGAGACTTATCTTGAGGAAAAAGAGGCATGATAGAGAGAGGATGAGGCAACCATAGCTGACTAGGGAAGTCAGAGGCAGCATAGAAGCAAATGAGAACGCATATAATGTGGCGAGTGGCTGTTTTGAAAAAACAGAGGATTGGGAAGCTTACAAAGACAAAATGGAGAGCAAACAAAATAAAATAATGAGGGAGATTATTAAATATGGGGGTAAGCTATCCACTAACATTAAGGAAGTCTTACGAGCTTCTTTCAATTTATCAAGTACAAAAGAGAGGCAAAAGTAGACATTGAACTGCAGGAAAATGATACTGGAGAGGTAGTAGTGGTGAACAAGAATAGGCCGAGGAACTGAAAAATTTGGTCACGGTGGAAGATACGAGTAATACCTTAACATTCAAGACAGTGAGGGGCCAGAGCTGAGTATGCTGGCCACCACCATGGAGAGCGTGCTAGAAAAAACTGAATAACCAGCAGGTTGTTAATTATCCTGGACCGGATGGACTACATCCCAGAGGTATAAGGAAGATAGCTGCAGAAGGTGTGGGGGGACAGTGGTGATCTTTCAGGAATCACTAGAGTAAGGAACGATCCCAGAGCACTGGACACCCTCTATCGTGACACCCCATTGTAATAAGGGAGTGAGGAAAAAGACAAAAAATATCCACAATTAATGGCTTAACTTCGGTCTTGGGTATCATCCTGGAATCCATTGTGAAGGATGAGATTTCTGAATACTTGGAAGTGTTTCGTAAAATGGAACAAAATCTCTTCATGAAGGGAAGGTCGTGACTGACAAATCTGTTGGAATTATTTAAAGAGGAAATGAGCAGGCTTGACCAAGCACAGCCAATGGATGTTATCCACCTGGATTTCAAGAAGGCCTTTGACAAGGTGTCACACAGGAGATGACTGAGTATGATAAGGGACCGTGGTGTTAGAGGTAAGGTAGCGGTATGAAATACTTGCGTGCCAAATAACATAAACAGCAAGGGACAGACAGAACTGAGCTATCCCACAACGAATGCATCAGATTTAAACAATGCAGTCCTCCTAGTCCGATCATGGATGGTGTTGGCTGATTAAACAACTCACTGGAGTCTCCACAAATATTCCCATCCTCAATGATGGAAGAGCCCAGCACATCAGTGCAAAAGGCAAGGCTGAATCTTTCGCAGAAATCTTCAGTCAGAAGTTTCGAGTGAATTGTCCATTTCGACCTTCTCCCGTGGTCCCCATCATTACAGATAGCAGTCTTCAGCAAATTCGATTGACTGATGTCAAGAAATGATTGAAGGTACTGTGTACTGCAAAGGCTATAACCCCTGATAAGCTGCCGGTAATAGTCCTGAAGACTTGTACTCCAGAACTTCCCGCTTCCCTAGGCAAGCTGTTCCAGTACAGTTGCAAACCGACAATGGGAAAAAAAACTGTTCAAGTATGTTCTGCACATAAAACGCAGGACAAATTCAACCCGACCCAATACCGCCTTATCAATGTACTCTTCATCATCAGTAAAGTGATGGAAGTTGTCATCAATCGTGTTATCAAGCAGCACCTGCTCAGCAATAGCCTGCTCAGTGACGCCCCTTTTGGGTTTTGCCAGAGACACTCAGCTCCTGACCGAATCACAGCCTTGGTTCAAACATAGAAAAAGGAACCAAATTCCAGCCCTTGACATCAAGGCTGCTTTCTTTCAAATGTGGCATCAAGGAACTCCAGCAAAACGGGTATCGCGGGCCAACACTTCATTATTGGAGTCATAACTGACAGATAGGAAAACAGTCATTGTTATTGGAGGTCAGTCATCTCAGTTCCAGAACATCTCTGCAGTAGTCCCTCAGGATAATGTTGATGCAGGTTTGCTCCATCAACTGGAATGTTCATTTACAGACGTTTCATCACCATACTACATAAAATCTTCAGTGGCCCTCCGGATGAAACCTAGGTCCAAACATCTTCAGTAGCTTCATCAATGACCTTCTCTCCATCATAAGGTCAGAATGTGGATATTCGATGATGACTGCACAATGTTCAGCACCATTCGCAAATGCTCAGATACTGAAGCAGTCCGTGCCTAAATGCAACAAGATCTGGACAATCTTCAGACATGAGCTGACAAGTGGCAAGTAACATTCGCGTCACACAAATGTCAGACAATGAACCTCACCAGTAAGAAACAATATAAACACTTGGTATTCAGCAGCATATTTGTCACTACATTCCCCATTCCACACCCTCTATCAGTACACTTGGGGTTACCATTGTCCAGAACTTCAACTGGACTCGCCACATAAATATAAGAGCCGATGAGAGATTAGGAATACTGCGGGAGTAACTCACCTCCTGTCTTCCCAAAGCATTTTCACCATCTACAAGGCACAAGTCAGGAGTGAGATGGAATTCTCACACTTGCCTGAATGAGTGCAGCCACAATGACACGAAAGAAGCTTGACTCCATACAGGACAAAGCAGCCCTTTTGATTGGCACCACATCCACAAGCATTCACTGCCTCTACGACCAACGCTTCGTAGCAGCAGTGTGTACTATCTACAAGATGCACTGCAGAAATTCTTCAAAGATCCTCAGACAATACCTTTCAATCCTTCAAGCCCTTCCATCTAGAATGACAAGAGCAGCAGGCTTTTGCGAACACCACCACATTCAAACTCCCCTCCAAACCAGTCAACATCCTGAGTTGGAAATATATCACAATTCTTTCACTGTTGCTGGGTCAAAACCCTGTAACTCCCTCCCTCATAGCATTGTGGGTCAATGCACAGCAGGTGGACTGCAGCGGTACAAGAAGGCAGCTCAGCACCACCTTCTCAAGGGGACAACTAGGGACGGACAAGAAATGGTGGTCCCGTCCAGCGATTCTCATATCCGAAAACAAATGTTAAAAGTTCCAAGTTGATCGCCTTGATGGGACAAGTAGTCTGATTTGAACATGAACAGGAAAGCAGGGTTCCTGATGATGAACATTTTAGGCCATTCTGTTATTAGAAAGGTGTTCAGTGTTCCATGATGTATTGTTGCTGAACGCTGTGATAAATTGCACCTGTTTTGTTAAATACAACAACATTAGCGTAACAGGATCGATCCTTCAAAAATACCAAATTGAAAATGGCAATCATCATAGAGACTCACAGATAGCAGCTTACATTCAACATATTACTTCGCTAATGACTGGCACTGAATACTCCCACCATCCATACACCGGGAGTTACCATTGACCAGAAGGTGAGGTCAAATCAACGTACAGATACAAGGGTTACAAGAGCAGGTCTGAGACTTTCAACTCTGCACTGAATAATAGACTGGATGACAATAAGGGCATGAGATATAACAAAAGATTTAGGCTATTCAGCCTATCTCTTCATTCTGAAATTGTGCCATTTTGTCATAGTCTCTAAGACGAATGGAAATGTCTTCTATACTCTAACTGTATAAATCTTTGCAGTAGTCGGTCAGCTTCAATCAGATGCGCCCCCCTCCCCCCACCCATTCTTCTAAATTCCATTGAGTACAGACACAGAGTCCTGAACTGCCGCTCATATGACAAGCCATCATTCCCAAGAATAATTAGATTACTTACAGTGTGGAAACAGGCCATTCGGCCCAACATCTCCACACCGACCCGCTGAAGCGCAACCCACCCAGACCCATTGCCCTACAATTACCCCTTTACCTAACACTACGGGCAATTTAGCATGGCCAATTCACCTAATCTGCACGTTTTTGGACTGTGGGAGGAAACCGGAGCACCCAGAGGAAACCCACGCAGACACGGGGACAATGTGCAAACTCCACACAGTCAGTCGCCCGAGGCGGGAATTGAACCCGGGTCTCTGATACTGTGAGGCAGCAGTGCTAACCACTGTGCCACCGTGCAGCCCAATCATGGGCTAACACCCGTAGATCAATCCCCAGAACAGCTCACAATAATCTAAATGCCGTCTAACCATAGTCCATTACATTCTCAGGGGTATGTCTCCGCTTTTCTATTCTCACTCTCTTAAAATGAATGTTAACATTGCATTTGCTTTCCTAACTGTCAACTGCACCTACGCATTAACCATAAGAGAGGGCGAGGACTCAACTCCCAGCCTGACCTGCTGCCCTATAATGTGCCGACTGATGTAATGGGTTCACAACAGATGCCATACCCGAGCCTGCACGCATCCCTAGAACATCTGGACAACAAGGACACCGACACCAGACTCCTGCTCATTTACTAAAGCTCCACCTTCAAAATCATGATCCCTTACAGACTGGTCACATAACTCCACGACCTTGGTCTCAGTTCGATTCTCTGCAACTGGCTCCTCAAGATTTTGACCCACAATCGTGAAGATAGGTAAAATCACCTCCTCCACAATAACAATCAGCACTAAAGCTGCTGAAGGATGTGTTCTCAACACTCGACAATACTCCCTGTGCACCCATGGCTGTACCCTCAGCCCACTACTGTCCTCCCTGTACACCCACGGCTATGCCCTCAGCACCTTACTGTACGCCCTGTACACCCACGGCTGTGTCCTTAACTCCCCACTGTCCTCCATGCACACCCACGTCTGTGCCCTCAGCCCCTTACGGTACTCCAGCTACATCCACGGCTGTGACCTCAGCCCCTTAATGTGTTCCCTGTGCACCCACGGCTGTACCCTTAGTCAACCACTGTACTCCCTGTACAACCACGGCTGTGTCCTCAGCCATCTACGTACTCCCTGTACAGCCACAGCTGAGTTTCCAAATTCCAAACAACGCCAGCTACAAGTTCGATTATGACATCACTATAGCAGTATGGATATTAAACAACAACGCGTCAGAATCTAGAAAGGCGATAGAGAGCTTGGTGTCATGATCTGTTGATAATGACCTCTCTCTCTAATCCGGCAAACGTAAAGGACTGATCACTGACTTTCGGAAGAAAGGAGGGGAACATACCCCATCTACATCAACCGTTTGAGGGAGTGAAGAGCATCAAGTCCCTCGGAGTGATGATAACTCACAACCTGTCCTGAAATTCTCACATAGGTCCGACGGTCGGGAAGGTTCAACAATGCCTCTCCTTCTTGAGGTGATACAGGAGATTAGAGAGTACATTCATCAGTCTAATAACCGTCAGAAAGAAACTTTTAATGAACCAGCTGCTCTGTGTTTTCAAGCTTCCATATCTTTTAGCCTGATGGAAGATGTTGTGGGAGACCATTACTGAGGTGTGATTGGTCTTTGATAATTTTAGAACAAAAGGTTCATATCTTGCAGGATACTTACAATTAAAAACAGATACTAATAACAAAATGTGCAGGGCTATGGGTCAATACAGGAGAATAATATTAGAGATATCGGTCATTCCAAACTGGAAGAGACAATGGGCTAAGCTTTCACCGCCTTTGTTGTAATAATTCTATGTTATGCATTGAAAGCATTTGTAGAGTGGGGAGACAAGCTTGTTCAGTGAAGGACACAGAATGTTCCATCATCAATAATCTATCCCTATTATTTCATGAAGTTCGGCTGCCTCTAAAATATATTGTTTAAAAACTCCTGAGATTTATAGGATGTTCAGAATTGTTTTTACTTTCTATCTTAAAGAAGAAACAGATTTCGGTTGTAATTCAGGTGTCACAGGAATACCAACTGTAACAGAACGAGAAATGACCACATTGTCCAAATTCAACGCGTAGAATACCAACTTCAACGTGTAGACCAGTCAAGAAACATGAAATATAGTGATAATGAAAACATGAAATATAAACAGAAATTGCTGGAGAAACGAAAAAGATGAGGAAGTATTTGCAGAGAGCAACAGAATTAACATATGTCATATGATGTGACACTGTTCTGAAAAGTCATATTAGAATCAAAGTTCAATTTTTTTTTGCATCTCTGCTCAGATGTTACCAGATCTACTGAGTTTCTCTCCAGCTCTTTTGATTTCTTTCTTCTTTCTGAACTGTGACAAAGTGCCTGATCTGAATGATAACAACAAAGTGATGGTTTCTCATCCAATTTCACCATCCAGTCTTTTCTGCATATTAACCAACATTTTCCGTATTACCATCAGTTCTCAGGAAGGGGCACTGGACCTGAAATGTTAACCCTGATTTCTCTGCACAGATGCTCCCAGACCTACTGAGCAGTTGCAGCAACTTCTGTTTTGTTTCAACATTTTCATCGCAAGTTCTCACAACACAATACGTCATCGATATTTAGAGCCCTGTCAAACAGAGGAACTTTGTAATTTCTCATTTAATGTCCATAACAAATTTGTTATCTCAGTCGAATCTTGAGTAATTTGTTATGGACATTAAATGAGAAATTACAAAGTTCCTCTGTTTGACAGGGCTCTAAATATCGATGACGTATTGTGTTGTGAGAACTTGCGATGAAAATGTTGAAACAAAACAGAAGTTGCTGCAACTGCTCAGTAGGTCTGGGAGCATCTGTGCAGAGAAATCAGGGTTAACATTTCAGGTCCAGTGCCCCTTCCTGAGAACTGATGGTAATACGGAAAATGTTGGTTAATATGCAGAAAAGACTGGATGGTGAAATTGGATGAGAAACCATCACTATTCAAGAAAATCGGAACCTGGAATTCATTCAAAATTAAGAAAGGATTTCTTGTACTCTCTCTTCTATCGCTTGGTCCTTGTTCAGGTTGTACATGTATTATATATTCCTAAATCTCCATCAAGTGCAGACGACATGTTTTTTTTCTCCCCTACTGTGGTGTTCCAATAGTTTTGATTATTTTCCAGTATGTATTTGCTTCCAATTCAAGGTGGATATGAGAATATGGTTTGACCTTCTGCAGTTTGCCCATAATATAGAATTTAATTGAATATTTATCCCCATCACACCCGTTGAATTAAACAAACAATGCATGAGTCCACGTCCATCCTGCAGATGAAACATTCCGTCAGCTCTGGCTATTGCAGGGAATGCTTCAAAGAACAGTGCCACACAAAATGCTGATGTTCCAGCGCAAGATGCCAAACCCAGTTTATCCTAATTTATTTACAAGGTTTATAAATAAATCATGCAGAGGGGCGGGGGGCGGAGTGTAAAAAGTGAATTCAACTCTGTGTCGAAAATGCTATTTGTGGCTCTCTCATAAAATGTGTGAACTACATCAGTCATAAATTCACCAAAATGGGGAAAGCAAGAAACTAGGATTGTCATATAACCCTCTGAATAACATCTAGGGAACAGAAAGGAAATCACGGCTTGTTTGTGATATTCAGAAATGACGATTGTGAGAATGTGGAGGTGGGGAGCAGTGAAATGATGATCAATGTTGTGGATGACACAAAGATGGGCTGGGTGGATCACAGTCAGGAGGGAAGTGTTAGGCTACAAAGGGATATAAACAAATTATTCAATAGCCAGATCAATGGCCTGATGAAATTTAACACCGATAAATTGGGAAGATGCAAGTCAGAAGTAACAAGACAAGTAAGTACTCAAAAGTTGAAAGAGGTGGGCTAAATTTGCTCGTTTTTTCTTTGCAGCAGGAAAGGTTGTGGAGGAAATCTGGTACAGGTATACAAGAGCATAAGGGGTTTGGAGAGGATCAACAGCCAACAGCTGTTTTCCTGAGTCAAAGGATCAAAAGAAAAGGACACACTTTTAAAGAGAAACGGAGGGGTTTGAGAGAGAATTTGTGGAACGTGTTTCGAACTGAGAGGGTAGCCTGAATCTGGAATGCGTTGTCTAGGAAGGTGGTTGAGGCAAGTAAACTCACAAACGTTTAAAAAACCTTTGAATATGCACTTGCTGGCACAGGCGTGATGAGCCTGTTTTTCATTGCATGATTCTTTGCAGTGGCAGCCATGAACACTCTGGTATATTCTGAAACAATAAGCAATGGCATTTGCTGTTTTGTTCCTTTGATGGTACTCAGTAAGTTTCTGTATTACAAAGCAGCAGCATCTCATGCAGCTTCAGCACTTACTCAACCAAAGTCAGCCCAGCCATCTCTGGGAACATCCAGGGTAATTCACATGCTCTGTGCAAGCATTGGCCAACAACAGTACTGAAACTATTCTAGCTGTTGGCCACCATTATTATAGTTACAGCCATAATTTGAACACAGCTTTTAGAACATACAACATAGAACATAGAACAATACAGCGCAGTACAGGCCCTTCGGCCCTCGATGTTGCGCCGATCAAAGCCCACCTAATCTACACTAACCCACTATCCTCCATATACCTATCCAATGCCCGCTTAAATACCCATAAAGAGGGAGAGTCCACTACTGCTACTGGCAGGGCATTCCATGAACTTACGACTCGCTGAGTGAAGAACCTACCCCTAACATCAGTCCTATATCTACCCCCCACCCTTAATTTAAAGCTATGCCCCCTTGTAATAGCTGACTCCATACGTGGAAAAAGGTTCTCACTGTCAACCCTATCTAACCCCCTAATCATCTTGTACACCACTATCAAATCACCCCTAAACCTTCTTTTCTCCAAAGAAAACAACCCCAAGTGCCTCAGCCTTTCCTCATAGGATCTTCCTACCATACCAGGCAACATCCTGGTAAACTTCCTCTGCACCCGTTCCAGTGCCTCCACATCCTTCCGATAGTATGGCGACCAAAACTGCACACAATATTCCAGATGCGGCCGCACCAGAGTCTTATACAACTGCAGCATGACCTCAGGACTCCGGAACTCAATTCCTCTACCAATAAAAGCCAGTACGCCATATGCCTTCTTCACTGCACTATTTACCTGGGTGGCAACTTTCAGAGATCTGTGTACATGGACACCAAGATCCCTCTGCTCTTCCACACTACCAAGTAGTCTACCATTAGCCCAGTAATCCATCTTTTTATTACTCTTACCAAATTGAATCACTTCACACTTAGCTACATTGAACTCCATTTGCCACCTTTCTGCCCAGCTCTGCAGCTTCTCTATATCCCGCTGTAACCTGCCATATCCTTCCTCACTGTCTACAACTCCTCCGACTTTCGTATCATCCGCAAACTTGCTCACCCAACCTTCTAACCCTTCCTCCAGGTCATTTATAAAAATGACAAACAGCAATGGTCCCAAAACAGATCCTTGCGGAACATCGCTAGTGACGGCACTCCAAGATGAACCTTTGCCATCAACTACTACCCTCTGTCTTCTTCCAGAGAGCCAATTCCTAATCCAAACCTCCAACTCACCCTCAATGCCATATCTCTGTATTTTCTGCAGTAGCCTACCATGGGGGACCTTATCAAATGCCTTACTAAAATCCATATATACCACATCTACCGCTTTCCCCTCATCTACCTCCTTCGTCACCTTCTCAAAGAATTCAATAAGGTTTGTGAGGCACGACCTGCCCTTCACAAAACCATGCTGACTATCCTTGATCACATCATTCTTATCCAGATGTGCATAAATCCTATCCCTTACAATTCTCTCTAAGACTTTGCCCACAACAGAAGTGAGACTCACTGGCCTATAGTTACTAGGATTATCCCTACTCCCCTTCTTGAACAAGGGAACCACGTTTGCGAGCCTCCAGTCCTCTGGCACTACTCCTGTCGACAAAGAGGACACAAAAAACAAGGCCAATGGCTCTGCAATCTCCTCCCTTGCTTCCCAGAGAATCCTAGGATAAATGCAATCAGGCCCAGGGGACTTATCTATTTTCACCCTTGCCAGAATTTCCAACACCTCTTCTCTACATATCTCAAAGCCATCCATTCTACTTATTCGTGCCTCAGTATTCATATCGACAAAAATGTCCTGTTCCTGAGTGAATACTGACGAAAAGTATTCATTCAGCGCCTCCCCAATCTCTTCAGCATCCACACGCAACTTCCCATTACTATCCTTGATTGGACCTATTCCTTCCCTAGTAATTCTTTTATTCCTAACATACCTATAGAAAGCCTTAGGGTTTTCCCTAATCCTACCAACTAAGGACCTTTCATGTCCCCTCCTTGCTGCTCTCAGCTCTCTCTTCAGGTCCTTCCGGGCTACCTTATAACTCTCAATCGCCCCTATTGAACCTTCACGCCTCATCTTTACAAAGGCCGCCCTCTTCCATTTAACAAGGGATTCCAACTCCTTATTAAACCACGGCTCCCTCACACGACCCTTTCCTCCCTGCTTTTCCTCCATTATAATAAACACCTCTAGCAATAAGGATGTTAATTCGCTGAAGCATAACAAATTATTTCCCAGGTATTCACTTTGACAAACAGCAAGTTTTCCTGTGTTTTTTCTGCCAGTTGTTTCTCACAGAATTCCCCAACCCACCCTCTTTCCACTTTATCATGTTCTTGTGCACTGTCTCTCTGCTCTCACACACCTCACTCCCTCACATCCCCCACACTCTCCATCCATATTTATTAATCCCTGAAAAACCTGCGCCCAACTCACATTTTGGACTTCTCTCAGCATGGTCATTAGATTGGCCGTGCCTGATGTCCTATTCACCTCGACCTTCTGCTCAGTTCCTGATCTGCTGCTTTGGTTCTCACTCTCCTGGTTTATTCAAATCCATCTGACTTGCACGAGCACACCTCCAGACAAGGATGTTGGTGCTCGACCAGTTAAGATACAACCTGTATTCTTTGTACAGGTGCTCGCCTGTCTTGGAAGAGATCGCAATGCTCCAGCAATCTGAAATCCCCACCCTTGAACGAGCTTCTTAACAACGTGTTAAGCTAGACTGTCTTCCTCATGCATCCCTCTTTTCCACATGGCACGGGGAGTAATCCAGACATGAAAGAGAATTGCTTTCTCTCTCTGTCTCTGCCTCTCTCTCCGTCTGTCTCTCTCGCTCTCTCTCTCTCGCACCCACCCCCCCCCCACACAAAAAAAAACACACACACATTCAGAAGACAGACACACAGATAGACACCAAATTACTTTGCAGAAGAATACAAATAACCTTAAAATAATGGAAATTATGACTGGAATGAAGGATTTAGTTCAAGGGAGGATGAGAGAAATTGCGCTTCTTCTTCATGCCAGTTTGCTCGCTGAGCTGGAGAGTTCATTTTCAGATGGTTCATCACTGTACGAGGGAACATTATCAGTGAGCCTCTGTTAAAGTGCTGGTATTATGTCCCACTTGCTATTTATGTGTTTAGGTTTCCTTCAGTCAGTGATGTAATTTCCAGTATTGGTGATTTTATGTCCGGTTCTTTTTCTCAGAGAGTGTGAGATGGAATCAAAATCGATGTGTTTGTTGATAGAATTCCGGTCGGAACGCTCTACTTCTCGGAAGTCTCGTGCGTGTCTCTGTTTGATTTGTCCTAGATGGACCCAGTCGAAATGGTGTACTTCCTCATCTGTATGTAAGGATACTAGTGATAGTGGGTCATATCTTTTTTTCTGGATAGCTGTTGCTCATGTATCCAGGTGGCTAGTTTTTTGCCTGTTTTTCCAATGTAGTGCTTGTTACAGTTCTTGTAAGACTTATTCTTCCTGGAGGAGAACAGACAAATATGTGAACTTATTGCGGTGCTCAAAAGTATGAAATAAAGTTGTAGAGTAAAACAGGAATACTCTGTTTCCATTAGTTGGCATTACAGCATCAAGGAGTTCTAATTCCAAGATTGTCAATAAAAGAACCAGGTTTGAGATTAGGGAAAACTTCTTTATTGAGAGAGTTGTTAGGATTTGGAATGGATTGCCTGGGAGAGTTGTGGATGAAGATCAAAAAGAGATCTGGATATGTATTTGGAAATATGAATTTAACAGGCTGCAGAGATAAGGCTAGCAAATGGGAGGGGCTTTGGAGACATTCCTGGAGCCGATGCACACACTCTATCATGTGTCTAATGTGAATAAAAGTCAGTATACGATTATTTCCCATTGTAAATGCTCGCGCATATATGATTATTTAGTGCAGCATAAGCATTTAAAATGCAAGAATTGCAAGACCATCTTCATTATATAGTCTAATTATTGCTCAGAACATGAATATTTTAAATGTTGAATTCCAATTACGAAAACAAATCTGTCATTGCTTTGGCACAAATCTCTTTGAAAAGATCTGACTTTAACTCACACGATAATATGTTTATTGTTTTTGTTCACTGTCTGCATTTCAAATTAAATAACATTTTTTCTAAAACTTAAACGTTTTCAAATTAGTGTTCACTAAAATTTGATAACAGAAATCATTTATTTAGTTTAATATTCACAGTGCATGTTGAATTATAGCCATTTCTAATTCGCTGGCAAATAGATGAAGCTTGTACATTTCAGTGAGAAATTAAACTGATTTATTATGTATAAATGTATAAGAACGCTAATTCTATTTGATTATTCAATCGTTTGCTCGCCCCGAACATGTAATCATTCAGAAGCCAACCGCTTTCAAAATGTTGGAGTGACAATGCATTGTTTTGAATCCTGATATTGTGTGTGTGTAATTCTGATCGCCAGAAGAGTTACAACCATGTTGTTGGATCGAAATAAAATAACATGTACATTCTTTATTTCTATGTTAGAACATCTTGACAGGAATTTATTTTTTTGATCCGTAAATATAGAATCAACCTAGTTATTTTCAGAGATTATAGTTCAGTTGTATAATCATAGTTGATGTCTTATTTTTGCCTAATTCACTCAATTTAGCAAACATCTGATTGATACATGGGTCACCCAACAGATTGTAGCTGAAGAAGAGAAGCAAATTACAAGTCAAGAATCACGTTAATAACTGAACTTGGCGGAGCCTGCCTGATGTCGGACACCACACATACTGGCATTCAGTTGAATGGAACAATGAACAAAATAACTGGAAGTTTTGGGCTAACGCTCCTCCCCAGCTTCCTGATCTTGCACATATCACTCCCTCAAGCATTCAAGAATTGATAAAAATCCACAGGCTGGGTGAAACGTAAAACACAGAACAGTACAGCACATTGCAGACCCTTCGACCCTTGACGTCCTGCCAATCTTTTATCCTACTCCAAAATTCAACATACCCAGACATGCTGGTCCGGTGATAGGTACAGTGCAAAGTCAGCCATTCTTACTTCCTGTTCTTTTCTGATGTGCAGCTGCCTTGAAATATCTGTTCAAACCAAACAGATTGAATGAAATTCAAGCAGTCGAGACGACGTTCATGACTGTGTATTTCAATCAGGATTTAATGATGGATGAAATTCCAGAATAACATAATCAATGAATGAATGACCATAAACTCAACTGGACTCGTCACAGATAAGAGCAGATCAGAGGCTAGGAATCCTGTGGGATTAACTCACCTTCTGACTTCCCAAAGCCTGTCCAACATTTACAAGGCACAAGTCAGGAATGAGATGTAATAATCCTCACTTGCCTGACTGAGTGCAGCCCCAACAACACTAAAGAAGCTTGACACCATCCAGGATAAAGCAGCCCATTTGATTTGCACCACATCCACAAGCATTCACTCCCTTCACCACGGTCGCTCAGGAACAGCAGTGCGTACTATCTACTAGACACAATGCAGAAATTCCACAAAGATCCTCAGAGAGCTCCTTCCAATTTCACGAACACTTCCATGTAGGATGACAAGGGCAGTAGACTTTTGGGAGCACCACCAACTTCAAATTCCCCTCCCAACCAGTCAACATCCTGATTTGGAAATATATCGCAGTTCCTTCCCTGTTGCTGGTTCAAAACACTAGAATTCCCTCCTGAATCACTAGTGGGTCAACGCACAGCACGTAGATTGCACCAGTTCGAGAAGGTATCTCACCACCACCTTCTCAAGGGCAACTCGGGACGGGCAAGAAATGCTGGGCCCATCCAGTGTTGCCCACATCCAAAAAATATTTTCTCAAAAATAAATTTTTCCAAGTCGAGCATCTCGATGGGACAGATTATCTGATTTGAACACGAACAGGAAAACAGTGTTTCTAATAGTGAATATTTTAGACTTTTTCTGTTATTGGAAAGGTGTTCCGTATTCGATGACATATTGTTGCTGAGTGCTGTGATAAATTGCACCTTTTTAGTTAAAATCAACAATACTGGTGTAACAGGCTCAATCCTTCAAAATGACCAGATTACAAATGAAAATCATAGTAGAGACAATGTACTCCCGCCAGGTAAGACTCACAGATAGTAGCTTACATTCAACAGATTAATGGACTACTGGCTACACTGAATCCTCCCAACGTCTATATCACAACGGTTACCACTGACCAGAACGCGAAGTCAAATCAACTTATAATTACAAGAGCAGATCAGAGACTTAAAATTCTGCACTGTGCTGGTTTAGCATTGTCTCTCTGTCTAGTGGAAATATGTTCTACACACTGACTGTATCAATCTTTGCAGTAATCAATCGGTTTCAATCAGATGCCCCCCCCGCCATTATTCTAAGTTCCATCGAGTACACACACTGCCGCTCATATGACAAGCCGTCATCCCTCAGCAGCTCACAATATTCCAAATGCCGTCTGACCATTGCCCATTACATTCTCAACAGTATGTCTCCTCTCTTGTATTCTTGTTCTCTTGAAATGAACGCGAACATTGCATTTGCTTTCGTAACTGCCAACTGAACCTGCACATTAACCAGAAGGGAGGACGAGTGCTTCAAAATCCTTTTGTGCTTCAGATTGAATGGATCCTATTAGAACATAGTGTCTGCCTCTATTCCGCCTATCAAAGTGAATAATCTCACACGATTCTATAGTGTGTTCCATCCGCCACATGTTTTCCCACAGTCCAAAACTGTCCAAGTCTTTCTGCAGCCTCCCCACTTCCTCAATATCATCTTCCCAGCAAACCATCACTGCATCATCTTCAAACTTAGCAAAATTGCCCTCAGCTCCTTTGTCCAATTTGTCCATATATAATACATTTCCTGGCTCCCTTAGGACTGTCCACCATCTACAAGGCACAACACTCAAGGTGCTTGACTCCATTCATGTTGAAGCAATGGCTTGAGTGGAATTACATCTGTAAAGTCTTCACTCCCTGCTCCACTGAATCTCAGTAGAAGCACACCCTGCCCCGTTTTATGGTGAGTTTACTTCATTATTGTTCACAATCCCAATCTATTGATGGCATTCTGTCTGGACAAACTGTGTGTTAATGACGATGGAGGGAGGTGGGGGAAGGAATGATTATGATGAATAACTGTGTGACTGCCAGGTTAAAACCTGCCCCGACAGCCCCGGATGTATCTGTGCCCGCTGTCACCGCTGCAGACATGATCAGTCTTCCTGAGAGTCAAGGCAAGGGAATCGACAGACCTGGACGATGTTCCTGGCTGTGTACTCAGAGCCTATGAGGACCAACTGGTAGAGGTATTCATTTACAACTACAGCTTCTCCCTCTTACAAGCCGAAGTCCCAAACTGCTTCGAGAAGACCACCATCATCCTCATAAGTGAGAAAGCACATGTAACGTGCCTTAATGACTACCGCCCAGTGGCTCTGACCTCAATAAACATGGAGTGATTTGAAAGGCTGGTTATGGCCCACATCACCTCCAGTCTCCCAGCCTGACCTGATCCCTTATAATTTGCCTACTGATGTAACAGGTCCAGAACGGATGCCATACCCCGATCCCTGCACTCATCCCTGGGACATCTAAACAACAAGGACACTTACACCAGACTCCTGCTCACTGACTACAGCTCCACCTTCAACATCGTTATCCCCTCCAGACTGATCTCAAAATTCCGTGACCTTAGTCGCGGCTCCAACCTCTGCAACTGGATCCCCCGGTTTCAGACCCACAGATCACAATTAGTGATGATAGACATCTGCACCTCGACCACAATCACACTCAACACTGGATACACCAAGGATGCGTTCTCAGCCCCCTACTGTACTCCCTGTCCACACACGGCTGTGTCCCTCAGCCCCCTACTGTACTCCCTGTCCACACATGGCTGTGTTGCCAAATTCCAAACAACGCCAGCTGCAAGTTCGCTGATGACATGCCCATGCAAATACAGGTATCCCCTGCTTTTCAAAAGTTCGCTTTTCCCTGCTTCCCTTTCCAAATGGCCTACATTAGGACCTGTTTTCGCTAATCAAAAGAAATCGAAAGAGGATTTTCACTTTTACGAAGATTGCCGAAATGTTTCCATTCCAAATGAATGCTTCTTCACTTTACACCATATCGGCTTATGAAAGGAACACTGTAATTAAAATCGCAGATCAGTTACCATGTCACACGAATAGAATGTTTTTAGTTGCCAGTATACAGAATAACAGTAAGAGATACAGCTCATTATAAGCTGGAAGAGACAATGGGTTGAGTTTCCTCAACCTCTGCTATAATAATTCTGTGAAATTTATTGAAAACCTATGGGGGACGGGGGGGGGGGGGCGTGGTGGAGACAAGCTTGTTGAATACAGGGAAACCTGTATGTGTCTAAGACAATGTTTAAAGCGATTTTATCTCCCTGTCTCTCTGCCCTGAACGGTGGTCATCTTCTTACATTCGTTAATGGGATATGGGTATCACTGGCTGGGCCAGCAGTACTTCACTTTTCTAGCTGTTCTTGAGAAGACCGTGAGCCACTGTAGTCCACGTGTTTTATTTGATTTGATTTGATTTATTTTAGTCAAATGTACAATGGAAAGCTTTGTTTTGTGAGTAGTGCGGGAACATGATAGTAGACAAAAAAAAACACAGCTCATGATGTACTTCAACAGAGTGAGGCATATAAGGTTACAGCTGCACAGGAGATGTGCAAAACAAGATCGCTATAAGCAAAACGAGTATTATTTGAAGTTAGAGATGTCAATTCGTCAGTCTAATTACGGTAGGGAAGAAACTGTTCCTGAGTATGCTGGTCCATGTTTTCAAGCCTCTCTATCTTCATCCTGTTGGAAGAGGTTGTCGTAGATCGTTACCGGTTTGGGAGAGAATTTTTTAATGTTATCAGCCTTTCGGTGACAATAAGAATTATAAATGGATGGAAGGTTGCCTTCCGTGATGGTCTGTGCTGTGCACACAACCGTCTGTAGTTTTTATGGTCCTGGGCAGAGCAGTTACCATGTCACACGAATAGAATGCTTTCAGTTGGCAGTATACAGAATCAGAATAACAGTAAGAGATATAGCTCATTCTCAGCTGGAAGAGACAATGGGTTGAGTTTCCGCAACCTTTGCTGTAATAATTCTGTGATATGTATTGAAAGCCTATGGAGGGGGTGGGGGTGGGGCGGGGGTGGGGGTGGGGGGGGGGGAGAGGAGAGACAAACTTGTTCAATAAAGGACACAGACTGTTCCATCAACAAAAATCGATTCTTATTGTGTCATGAAGTTCAGTTGCAATGAAAAGTGTTTTAAAACAAAGTGGTTTTCTGAGATTGACAGGATATTCAGAAACAGGTTTTTTTTTCCCTTTGAATCTTATGGAAGAAACAGATTTCGGCCTTAATACACATGTCACAGACAGACTAACTGTAATGGGACCACAGTATCCAAATACAACCAAGGTCAGCATATGGACCTGTCAAGAAACATGAGATAAAATGATATGCAAACATGAGATACAAACTGAAAATGGTGGAGAAACGAAATAAAAACATGAAGAAGTATCTGCAGATAGAAACAGAGTTAACATTTTGATTATGATGTGAAATTTCTGAAAAGTCAAGGGTTAATTCTATGCATCTCTGCTCAGATTCTGCCAGATTTGTTGGGTTTTGCTCCAGCTCTTTCGATTTCTTTTTCTTTCTGAACTGTGACAAATTGTCTGATCTGAACGATAACAGCAAAGCCCCTGTCTCACTTGGATCTCGAGTAATTTGTTATGGACATTAAATGAAAAATTACAAAGTTTCTATGTTTGACAAGGCTCTAAATATTGATGACGTATTGGATTGTGAAAACGTGCCATGAAAATATTGAAACAAAAACAGAAGTTGCTTCTAAAGCTCAGTCGGTCTGGCAGCATGTGTGAAGAGAAATCACAGTGAAAGTTTCGGGTTCAGTGACCCTTCCTCAGAACTGATGGTAGCTAGGAAAATGTTGGTTGATATGCAGAAGGGGCTAGACAGCTGTTAATGGAGATTGTTAGTGGCTAACTATAGAGGGTATGTAATGGAAGGTGATGTGAGAACTAGGCCTGGTGTATTATTGGTCGGGGGCGAGGACATTGGGGAGTTCTGGGCTGAAAATTATTGAACTTGATTTTGAGTCTGAAGGGCTGTAGGGTCCTCACACGGTAAATGAGGCGTTGTTCTTCCAGTTTGCAGAGACCTTTCCTGGAACACTGCAGCAAGCCAGACACTGAGATATTGGCTAGGGAACAGGATGCGGTATTAAACTGGCAGGCAACTGGAAGCTTAGGGTCATTTGTATAGATACACTTTGGATGTTCAGTAAAGCGGTCACCCAGGCTACTGTTAGTTTCCCCAATGTAGAGAAGGCCACATTGTGAGAAGCGAATTGAGTAGACTAATTGTGGGAAATTTCGGAAAGGTGCTGCTTCATCGGTATGGTGTGGTTGGGCCCTTGGATAGTGAGAAAGGAGGACAGAAGTGCGAGCATGTTACACTTTCGCCAGGGGCAAGTGAAGTTGGCCTGTGATGGGGGTGAGGGTGGGGTAATGGGAGTGAATAAAGAGTGAACCAGGGTGTCCTGGTCCCTCCAGAAGGCGGACAATTTTGAGGAGGCAAATATGTATCTGGAGATGGCATCTTGCTGGAGGTGGGGGAAATGGCGGCTGATGATCCACTTCATGTGAATGCTGGTGGGATGGTAGACTAGGACAAGAGGAATTATCATGCTGTCGCAGGAGACGGTGAAACAGAAATGCTAGAGGTGGGTCCGACCTGGTTGAGGGCCCTCTCGAGAACAGTGCTGGGAAATTCTCAGTTGAGGAAGAACGTGGACATTTTGGAAATTGACATCATCAGAAGCAATGCGGTGGAGACAGAAAAGTTGGTGGAATGGAATGGAGTATTAGCAAGAAACAGGTTGTGAGGGTGTATACTCCAGGTAGCTGTGGGAGTCAGTTGGTTAATACTGGATATTAGTGGCCTGTCGATCCCCAGAAATGGAAAACGAGATGCTGAGGAAAGGAAGTGATGAGTCAGAGAAAGACTAGGTGAAAGTGAAGGAGCGATGCAAATTGGAAGTGAAATCAATGTTTTTTTTTCAAATTCAGGACAACAGAGAGAAGCAGAATCGATGATATAATCTATGCATTGGAGAAAGAGTTGTGAATGGGTCTGGAATAGAAGTGGAACAGGGAATTGTCTATGTACCCCTTGAAGAAACAGGTATGACTGGAGCCCATGTGTGTATCCATGCACCCCCTCTGTGTGGCAGGAGTAGGCTGAAGCAATGGGTCTGCCCGGGCTGTTCTGTTTGTGGATTTTCAGGAGGAGATAGAAGTGAGCTCTGCTATCAGAGGACCATCAGCTTGGGGACCGTTAGGTGGGGGCAAGTACGGTGTGAATGACCAGATGAAATTTGGTCAGTTATCATAGTTGATACAATGGCCTGATGTGCCATGGTCGGGTCATGGTCAGATCCAGCATGTGATATGAGAAGATAACTGAGAGCTGGCCCTCAGTCTCTGCAATGTAGAGGTCAGTCCACCAGATTACAGCAGCATCACCCTTACCAGCACAGGCAGAATAACAAAGTCAGGTTTGGATCAAAGCACACGGCGTACAGCCTGTTCAGAGGGTGATTTGTTGGATTGGGTGAGGGGATGCAGAGAAATTAAGACAACCAATGTCACATCGAACATTCTCAATGAACACATTGAGTTCAAGCAAACAGCAGAGTGAGAGGTTCAGGTGGAGGAAGAGTATTGGAGCTAGACGAAGAGTCTGTGGAACAGGGAACAGTATCTTTGCACAAAGAAATGGGCACCGAAGAGAAGATGGTGCGAGAAGAGTTCAACGTCATGCCGTACCCGAAATTCATTAAAGTCAGGGCACAGTGGGATAACACTGAGACCATTGTTAAAAACAGAACATTCAACATCAGAGTGTGGAAGGGTAGGATGGAAGTTGAAGGTACGACAGGAGGTGCATTTGGGGGAGGTGATGCTGTCAGAGTGCAGGGCACGGGTGGGGAGGCAGGTTCCAAGGGGTCATAGACATCTCTGTGTTATTGCATCTTGTGCGCCTCATATATCTGATGAGCATGGCAAATGAGCGGAGAAAGAAATAGAATTGGGGAGTGGTGCAACCTTGAGCCAATGAGATGTGATGCTTTTGCACAGATAAAATGTTGATATCATGGGCACTGCAATCACATGATTAGTCCTCAGGAAGTAACGGAAGAAAATGAACGTAATCTTATTGTAATGCCCTGATTTCATTGGAGTGACACTCAACCAGCAAAGTCTTACTTTTCTGAGATTTTCGTCAAAACTGTGAAAACATCATAAATATTGATGTTATCAACAGGACAAAGTCATCCATGGTTTTGGCAGGTATTGGCAAGGGCAGAGTTTATTTGTCATTCTCAAAAGCTCTGAGGAAGGTGTCATCGTTCAGTGAGGAAATTACCAGGACAGAATTTCCTCCGATTCCCATTGACAACTGTTTACTCAGGGTCCGTGATGCCACATGAATCAAGGGAAGTTACTCTGATCTCACCTCAAAAGAGGTAAACCGTTAAAATAATAAAAAGCAAAAGTGCAAAACACGGCTTGTTTGAACTGTGTGCTCACTGTACTCACAATGTTTAAGGGAAAACTGATGCATGGATTTTGAGGAAAGGTTCATCCTATTTGTGATGAGGCTGTTTGGTTATGCACTGTGACACAGAGACAGAAAGATACTCCACTCTGGACCATGGGGAACAAAACCATCCTGTTCATGGTGCATCAGACAGTGACAGACACACACTATTGTCTGTTCCGATTGAACATTGATCATCCCAATCTCAACATTCACTGATGATCAATAGCAGAACCGAAGCCAGTGGCTCCCATCATCCGAGTTGGAAAGCAAAAAGGGAATGCAATGGTCAGATGAAGTGAGAGTAACTGGGGAATTGGTGTAACTTACAGTGGCAGTGGCAGAAGGAGGGAGTAAAGGGAAATCATCAGTGGAAGAGCATGTAGCAGCAGAAGGGATAGTGCAAGGGAAGTAGGAGTGTGAGGAAAGAGTAGGACGAAGGAGGAAGAATTACGGATGAAGTTTTAGTGACAAGGAAAAACTTGATTTTGGGGAAGCGGGATTGGGTGCAAAAACACCACTGTTCAGGAAAATCGAGATCAGGTTTCCATTCAAAATTAAGAAAAGATTTCATGTTCTTTCTTTTCTCTCACTTGATTCTTGTTAAGAAGATACATGTACTCTATCTTTCTGTATCAAGTGCAGAGGATTTTTTTTTCTGTCTTGTGTGGTGTTTCAACATTTTTTATTCTTCTTTACATTATGTTTTTGCTTCCAATTCAAGGTAGACATGAGAATATGATTTGGAATCCTTCAGTTTGGCCATAACATAGAATTTAATTAACTATTTATCCTCATCACACTAGCTGATTTAAACAAACAATGAATTAGTCTGTGTCCATCCTGCAGATGAATGTCTCCAGCTCTGGCTATTGCAGTGCCTCCAAAAGATTAATGTTCCAGCGCAAGATGCCAAACCCTAGTTCATCCTAAATTATTTACAAGCATTATGAATAAAACATGGAAAGTATAAAAGGTGAATTGAACTCTGTGTCAAAAATGTTATTTCTGGCTTCCTCATAAAAGTTGTTAACCAAATCACTCTGTAAATTGACCAAAATAAGAAAAAACAGAGACTGAAATTCTCAAATCTTCCACTGAATAACATCTGGGAAACAGGAGGGAAATCACGGTTTATTTGTGATATTCATAAATGACGATGGTGAGCATGTGGAAAATTGGGGGGGGGGAGGGGTCCGTGGAATGCTAACCAATGTTGTGGATGACACAAAGCTGAGCTCATTGGCTCACAATCAGGAGAATATAAATAGATTATTCAGATAGCCAGCCTCAGGCGACTAACTGTGTGGAGTTTGCACGTTCTCCCCGTGTCTGCGTGGGTTTCCTCTGGGTGCTCCGGTTTCCTCCCACAGTCCAAAGATGTGCAGGTCAGGTGAATTGGCCATGCTAAATTGTCCGTAGTGTTAGGAAGGGGTAAATGTAAGGGTATGGGTGGGTTGCGCTTCGGCGGGGTGGTGTGGACTTGTTGGGCTGAAGGGCCTGTTTCCACACTGTAAGTAATCTAATCTAATCTAATCAATGGCTGATGAAATGTAACACTAATGAGTGTGGGATGATGCATGTCAGAAGTGATAAGGCAAGTGAGTACGCAAACTATGAATGGGGAGGGCTAAATTTGCTTGTTTTTTCTTTGCAGCAGGGAAGGTTGAGGAGGGAATCTGCTACAGGTATACTGGAGTATAGGGGTATGGAGAAGATGAATAAACAGAAGCTGTTTCCCTTAGTGAAAGGGTCAAAACAAAGGAATTCATTTTTAAAATGAAAGGCAGGGACGTGAGAGAGGATTTATGGAATGTGTTTCGCACTGAGAGGGTGGTATGAATCTGGAATGCATTGTCTAGGAGGGTTGTTGAGGGAGGTAACCTCACAAATGTTTACAAAGCCTTTGGATGTGCACTTGCTGGCACAGATGTGATAGGCCTTTAATTCGTTTCATGATTCTATGCGTTGGCAGCCATGAATGCTCTGATATATTCTGAAGCAATAAGCAATGGCAGTTGCTGGTTTGTTCCTTTGGCTGGACTCAGTAAGTGGCGAGATTACAAACCAGAATCATCTCATGGAGTTTCAGCCCTTTCTCCACCTACAGCATCCAAGCCATCTCTGGGAACATCCAGGGTAATTCACATGCTCAGTGCAAGCATTATCTAACAACAGCAGGAGCATTTTTCCAGCTGTTTACCACCATTATTATAGCTACAGCAGTGTCATGGACACAGATTTTCCGTCAATATAATGCAGACTTCTAGCTATGAGGGTGCTATTTCTCTGAAGCATAAGAAATCTCTTCCCAGATATTCATTTTGACAAACAGCACGTTTTCCTGTGTTTTGCTGCCAGTTATTTATCACAGAATTCCCCACTCCACTCCACCCCTTCAAAATTTACCCTTTAATATTTTCTTGTGCACTGTCTTCCTGATCTCCCACACCTCAATCCCTCACATCCCCCACACTCTCCATCCTCATTTGTGAATTGCTGATAAACCTGAGCCTCATCTCTATCATTAATTCCAACTTCCATCTCACAATGTGAACTGATATGATTCCTTCCCTCAGCATGGTCATTAGACTGGCCATGCCTGATGTGCTATTCATCTCAACCTTCTGCTCAGTTTCTGACACGCTGCTTTGGTTACCAAACTCCTGATTTATTAGTTTAAATCCATTCAACATGCACTAGCAAAGCTTCCCAAAAGGATGTTGTTGCTCCTCCAGTTAAGATGCAATCTGTCTTTTTTGTACAGGTCCCACCTGTCCTGGAAGAAATCCCACTAATCCAAAAATCTGAAACCAGCCTGAACTAGATTTTTACAACATGTTAAGCTATACCGCCGTCATAATCCTTACCTCTTTTCCATATGGCACTGGGATTAATTCAGAGAACAGAGGATTGTTCTGTCTCTCTCTCTCTCTCTCTCTCTCTCTCTCTCACACACACACACACACACACACACATATTCACACACACAATCAGACCGACACTACATGACTTTGCAGAAGAATACCAATAACCTTATAAATAGTCAGAATGTTAACTGGAATGAAGGATTTAGTTAAAGAAAGGACGAGAGAAATTGTATTTCTTCTGGATGTCAGTTTGCTCGCTGATTTGGAGAGTTCATTTTCAGATGGTTCATCACTATCCTAGTGAACATTATCAGTGAGACTCCGGTGAAATGCTAGTGTTATGTCCCACTACCTATTTATGTGTTTAGGTTTCCTTGAGTCAGTGATGTCATTTCCAGTATTGGTAATTTCATGCCTGGTCCGTTTCCTCAGAGAGTGTTAGATGGAATCAAAATTGATGTGTTTGTTGATAGAGTTCCATTTGGATTGCCATGATTCTAGGAATTCTCGTGCAGTGTCTCTGTTTTGATTGTCCTAGATGGATGTGCAGACCCACTCTAAATGATATACCTCCTCATCTGTATGTAAGGATCTAGTGATAGTGGGTCATGTCTTTTTTCTGGTTAGTTGATGTTTATGCATCCAGGTGGCTAGTTTTCTGCCTGTTTTTCCGATGTAGTGTTTGTTACAGTAGTTGCAAGGCCTTTTCTTCCTGGAGCAGAACAGACAAAGATGTGAACTTATTGTGGTGCTCAAAAGTATGAAGAAACTTGCAGAGTAAAACAGGAAAACTCTGTTTCCGTTAGTTGGCATTACAGCATCAAGGAGTTCTAATTTCAAAATGGTCAGCAAAAGAGCTGGGACTGAGATACATAAATACTTCTTTATTGAGAGAGTTCTTAGGATTTGGATTAGACTGCCTGGGAGAGTTGTAGATGATGATTCAATAAATAATTGGATATATATTTGGAAATTATGAATTTAATGGGCTACAGAGATAGGGCTGGCAAATGGAAGGTGCTTGGGAAACATTGCCGGAGCTGGTGCACACACAGTGGCCAATGGCCTCCTCCTGTACTTTAAAGGCTTGTACTCTATCATGTGTCTGATGCAAATAAAAGTCAGTATCGGATTATTTCCCATTTTAAGGGCTCGCAAATATCTGATTATTTGGTGCAGGATAAACAGTTAAAATGCAAATATTGCAAGGTCAGTCTCATTACGTAGTCTATTTATTACTCAGAACATGAATATTTTAAATGTTATGTTCTGATAGCGAAAACAAATATATCATTGCTTTGGCACAAATCTCTTTGAAAAGCTCTGACTTTTCCCTCACATCATAATATGTCATTTTTTTCACTGTCTACATTTCATATTATGTATCATTCTTTCCAAAAGTCGGCAGTTTTCAAATTATTCTTCGCTAAAATTTGATAACCTAAATCATTCACAGTGCATGTTGAATTATTGCTATTTCTAAATTGCTGCCTATTAGCTGAAGCTCGTACAATTCACTGAGAAATTAAACTGATTGATTATATATAAATGTATAAGAATGCTAATTCTATTTGATTGTTCAATCGTTTACTCACTCTGACCATGTAATCATTCAGAAGCCTACCATTTTCAAAATGTTGGAGGTGCAATGCATTATTTTGAATCCTGACATTGAATATATAATTCTGATTACAACAGTTAGGTACCATGTTCTTTATTCGATATAAAATAAAATGTGCATTCTTTATTTTTGTGTTATAAAAACTTGATAGGCGTTTATATTTTACTCTCATAAATATAGAATTGACCTAATTGTTTTCAGAGATTATAGTTCAGTTGAATAATCATACTTCATATCTCATTTTTACCCAATTCACGAAACAGAGCTAACAGCTGATTATTGTTCGGGTCAGTAAACTCAATACCTTGCAATGAGCTGCGCTAAAAATGGCTTCCAAAAGATTTGGAGTCATTTACAGTGTTACTGGAATTCACAGTTGCTTGTGATGCTGAGTGACACACTGACCTGCTCCTAAATCTGTGTAAAGAGTTTCGAACCTGGGTCAGGGCAGTCAGTCAAACATTTCTTCACAACAAATAATTTAGAATCCACCCTGGGAAAGGTGGGAGCTCGCTAACAGACTATCACTGGTCTCAGTGTAGCTACAAATAATGTCCAAATCAATGGCTGACCAGCAACCAGGTTTTTAAAAATCATCTTCAGTCAGAGCCGGGCCCAGTGGGCAGATGTGTCGACGTGCAGTGTCAGAATCACACCGCACAACTTACTGATGTAGCTGACACCTGGCCTACCTCCCAGACTCTATACATCTGCACCCTGGACCGGATGCTGGGAAAGACGTTAAAAAGGTGACAGTCTGATGCACGATCTTGAGTCTCACAAAGAAACCTCTGAAACCATATCCAATAAATGTCACCTTCATTAACACCAGTATGAAAATGAAATTTTACATCTCTGTGGATGGCCAGAGATTAATACATGGTTCACCAAACAGAATATATCTGAATAAATCAGCAGCAAACTGCAGGCCAAGAAGCACGTTAATAACTGAACTTGGCGGATTCTGTTTGGTGTGTGGTTACATATTGTACTGGCACTCAGGTGACTGTAACAATGCACAACGTAAATGTAAGTTTTGACCTAACACCTCGTCAAAGCTTCCTGATCTCACACACATCACTCCCACACACACTCAAGAATTGATGAGAATCTACAAGCTTGGTGAAACAGGAATCATAGTACAGGCCCTTCAGCCCTTGACGTCCTGCCAACATTTTATCCTGTTCTAAGATCAGACTAACCTACATACCTTTCATTATCCGATCATTCATGTGCCTATCCACACACCCACACTCTCTGTGTAAAGAACCTACCTCGGACATCTCTCATAAATATTCCACCAATTACCTTAAAATCGTGCCACCTCATCATAGCCATTTCCGTCCTGGGTGAAAGCTTCTGGCTATACACTCTATCTATGCCTCTAATCATCTTGCCCACCTCTATCAAGTCAAGTTCCATTCTTTTTCGTTCCAATGAGAAAAAAACCTAGTTCCCAGAATTTTCTTTGCAAGACCTGCCCTCCAGTCCAATCACCGTCCTAATAAATGTCCTCAGTACACTCACCAATGCTTCCACACCTTTCATATAATGAGGCGACCAGTACAGAACACAGCATTCTAAGTGTGATCTCACCAGGGTTCCATAGAGCTGCAGCATAACCTCACGACTTAAACTCAACCCCCCTGCTAATAAAAACATCAACCAGCTTCTTAAGAACCTTATCAACCTGGGTGGCAACTTTGTGGGAGCTATGATATGGATCATCAGATCCCACTGTTACTCCACAACGTATGAATACTACATTCAACCGTGTATTATGCATTCAAATTTGACCTTCCAAACTGAATCGCTTCACAATTTTCCAGGTTGAACTCCAACTGTCCCTTATCAGCCCAGTTCAGCGTCCTGTCAATGTCCTGTGCAAACTACAAGAGCCCTCCACACTACCCACAATTCCACCATGCTTTGTTAAATTGAAAAACTTACTAATCCACCTACACTCTTCCTCATCGAAGTCATTTATAATTATCACAAACAGCAGAGGCCCCAGAAACGATCCCAATGGAACACCAATGGTCACAGAGCACCAGACAGAATGCTTGCCACCTCCCTCTGTCTTCTATAGGCCAGTCAATTCTGCATCCAGACAGGCCGCTTTCCCTGTATCCGATGCGTCCTTACTTTCTGAATGAACCTACCATAGGGAAATTTACCAAACGCCTGATTAAAAACCAAATACTCCACATCCACTACTCTCACTTCTTCAATGTGTTCGATCCCATCCTCAAAGAATTCAGTAAGGTATGTGAGGCATGACCTGCCCCTCACAAAGCCATGCTGACTATTTCTAACCAAACTATGATTTGCAAGTAATCATAAATTCTGTGTCTCAGAATCCTCTCCAAAACGTTGCCCAATGCTGACTGGTCTGTAATTCTCAGGATTATCCCTATTCCATTTCCTGAACAAGGGAGTGACATTTGCCTCCCTCCAATCATCTGGCACTACTCCAATGGAGAGTGAGGACGCAAAGATCATCTCCAAAGGTACAGTAATCTCCTCAGTCTCTTCCTGTAGTAAGCCAGGGTGGATCTCGTCTCGCCTAGGAGATTTATCTATCCCTATGTTTGTATTTCAATCAGTCTGTACTTCACCTCACCATGTCTACTCACTGTCCAACGATCTGATTGACTGCTTTCCATTTCAGGGCTCTATACAGTGCTGCTTTCCTGAACACATATGGTTCCCAATAACCTGTTAATCATGGAATGGAAAACATGGGAAGGCACCAATGCCTTTCTGATGAAAGGCTGATGCCCAAAGCTTTGACTCTCCTACTCTTCAAATGTCGCCTGGTATGTTGTGCTTTTCCAGCGCCACACTTTTCGACTCTGATCACCAGCATCTCCAGGTCTCACATTCTTCATTACAAAGGGCTGTCCCCTCTGCACACTAAGCAGGCAATTAATCAGCAGAAACTCGCTGTATTTAGAGCTGACCGTTCAGTTCTGGAAAGTTGCATTTGATGAGTACATTTACTGAAAACGAAATTACTAATCAACAAATATTCATTTAGTCCCAGCGTTACAGTTTTGGTTCATGAATTAGGCAGCTTGATAACGAGCAGTCAATGACTGAAGAACTCCGAAGTTCAGAGTATTCCAGGTAATATATTCCAGGGTGGATATGCTTTCCCTTAATGTTGGGTATGTTATTGGACAGGCAGATGTAATAAGGGAACGCGGTGACACGTGGAATTGTGACATTTTTGCCATTTCAGAGATGTGCTTGAGGGAGGTCAGGGCTGACAACTCAATATTCTGCGGTGCAAGAACTATAGGCAGCACAGGAGAGGGGTAAAGGAGGAGGTGGTGATGCATTATTACTCATTATGGAGTCAGTTGCTGCAGTAAGAAGGGAATTAAATCGGAAAGAGAAGCTTAAAGCAGGTACAAATTGAGCAGGTCAATGGAGGCAACTACCATATGTGTAGGGCAAAACTTAAAACGGAAGTAGAAGCGTAAATATGAGGCGTGACAAAACATTAGTGGGTAGTATGAGCAGGTTGAGAGATAGTGAGTAGAACATGATTTGGGAGGGGCTTAGAGATATAGGGAGGGGTTTGGAGTGGATTAGAGGGATAGGGAGGCGTGCAGGGTTTGAGAGAGATACGGAGTAGTATAGGGTTTGAAGGAGGTTGGAGAGATAGAGAAGGGTTACGGATTGGAGGGGGTTAGATGGATAGGGAAATGTGTAGGTTTGGAGGGGTTAGAGAGATAGGGAGGCGTGCAGGGTTTGAGAGAGATACGGAGTAGCATAGGGTTTGGAACAGGTTAGTGAGATAGGGAAGGGTGTAGGGATTGGATGTGATTAGATAGATAGGGAAAGGGTTTGGTGGGGTTGAGTAAGTAGGGAGAAGTATAGGGTTTAGAGGGTTCAGAAATATAGGGAGGAGAGCAGGGTTTAGAATGGGTTAAGGAGATAGAGTGTGGTGCAGGGTCTAGAGTATGTTGAAGAGATAGGGAAGGGAGTAGTGATTGCAGGAGTTTAGAGAGCTAGGGAGGAGTGCAGTATTTGGAAAGGTTTAAGGAAGTAGGGAGGGGTGTCGGATTCGGAGGAAGTTAGAGAGATATAAAAGGGGTACAGTGCATGGAGGGTGTTATAGAGATAGCAAAGGCAGTAGGGGCTGGAGGAAGTTATATGGATGGGATGGGTGGAAGGTTTGGAGGAGGTTATAGAGATAGAGAGGAACATAGGGTTTGGGGAAGGAGAGAGAGATAGCGAAGGGGGTAGGTTTGGAGGAGGTTTGAAGCTCATTGTGTCAGATCAAACACTGACACTGAAACCTCCTGCTGACTCCCCTCCCTCAGCCTCACGGTGTCAGATCAAACACTGACACAGAAACCTCCTGCTGACTCCCCTCCCTCAGCCTCACGGTGTCAGATCAAACACTGACACAGAAACCTCCTGATGACTCCCCTCCCTCAGCCTCACGGTGTCAGATCAAACACTGACACAGAAACCTCCTGCTGACTCCCCTCCCTCAGCCTCACGGTGTCAGATCAAACACTGACACGGAAACCTCCTGCTGACTCCCCTCCCTCAGCCTCATGGTGTCTGATCAAACACTGACACAGAAACCTCCTGATGACTCCCCTGCCTGAGCTGGTGAATCAGTGTCCCTCGACATTGAACAACACTTGGAGGAAGCACAGAGACTGACAGAGCTGGCGGATGTATACTGGGTGGGCCATTTCAAAACCACCACCAAGAGGAGCTCAGCAGCAGCGTTGCTGATCGAGGTGGTTGAGTTTAAAAGGACACAACTGCTTCACTGCGTCTGCATCGGGTCGGGGGGAACGACTGATATTGAGAAACATCCTTGACATCACCATCACCAACCTACCGGCTGCAGACACATTGTTCGATGACCGTATTGGGAACGGTGAACTACCGCACACAGTATTTATGGATACATTTTCCACTTTTACATCGTGAAGACCCCCTGTGCATTTGTGATACCATCACTGTGCTTATCAGGGCAGATTTCCAATAGATTTCGGAATTTTGCACTGGCCTGTGTGAGGTGATTCGGGTCATTACCAACAGCAGCAGAATTGTACTCCAGTATAATTTTCGCTATGACTGCCTGGCATATACTCCACTTTATCCTGACCACCAAGCCAGGGATACAGCCTTGTTAAATGGAGAAAACAGGAAGGCCTGCCTATAATAGCACCAGATACACCTCAGAATGAGATGAAGTTACTAAATTGGGCCACTTACTCACCACATGGTATAAATAGCAAATGAGACACAGATCTAACCAATGAATCAGACCTAATCTCTACAATCCAGGTGAGTGGTGCTGGACAATCACACAACTCACTGGAGGAGAAGTATCCACCAATACCACCTCCCTGAATGATAGAAGGGCTTAGCACAACAATAGGAATCTAAGGCTGAAACATTCATAGCAATGTTCAGACAGAAATATCGATGGGATGCTCTATTTTAGTCTCCTCCAGATGGCAGTCTTCAGCTAATCCGATTCACTTTGTGTGGTATTTCCAAACAGCTGGAGGGATTGGAGAATGCAACGGCTGTGGGCCATGATAACATTCCATTCAGGCTGTTCCTGCTGGGATACAGCACTGGGACCTACCTGACAACGTGGGAAACTATCCGGGTGTGTTCTATACACACGCACACAAGATATCGGACAATCAGTGACTACCCCATTGCTCTAATCCCTGTCATTAATAAAGGGATGGCAGATGTCATCTACAGTGGGATCAAGCAGCACTTCCTCAGTACTAACCTGCTTGCAAAAGCTCAGTTTAGGCTCTCATCCCTTGGGCTCATTGAAGCCTTGGTCTAATGATGTACAACAAGAGAACACACAGCTGAATTTGAGAGGTGAGGTGACAGTTACTGCACTTTTTACATGATCATAACTGCATTTGACCAAATGTCGTTTCCAGGATTTGCGGCAAACAGGAATCTTCTGCACTGGTAGAAGTTACACCTGGTACAAAGGAAGGCGGCTGGGGTTGGTGGAGAGCAGCCATCTCAGCTTCGCCGCAGTTCCCCAGGGGTGGGGTTTCTGGGTAAGTCTATAGATCAGCAATGTAAAGGTAGGACACCATACTCCTACAGGATGATAGAGACAACTGGCGGTAGTTTAACTGGACCGTCATCATACCTCAAGTAAGGGAGAGATTGAGTAGGACAGTCCTTTAGTCACCCCAGGAATTCAACCCACACTGTTCACAATAATCTGCATTACAAACCAGCCATCCAACTGATTGAGCTAACCAAATCCTCACGCAGCTCTGTGTGGTGGATATTTAAATATTATTCCATTCAGATATGTTGTTAGACACCTCAGGAGCAGGTGGAACTAGAAGCAAGCTTCCCAGCTCAGAGAGAGGGACAGCATCAGTGAGCTGTAAGAGTGCTCTCTGCCCTAGGCCCTATAATTTTCAGCTGCTTCATAAATGACTGTAAAATCACACGTGGGGATGTTTGCCAATGATTGGACAGTATTCAACACCATTCGTGATTTACTCAGATACTGAAGCAGTCCTTGTCCAAATGGAACAGGACCTGGAAATATGCAGGTGTGTGCTTAACAGTGACAATCCCATTTCCATTACACATGTGCCAGACAACGATTACCTCTAACAATGAAAAATTGAAACACTTCCTCTAACGTTCAATTCCACCACCATAACTGAACACACACCAGCAATATCGTGGGGATTATCGTTAACCTGAACTGGACTGACCATATGATTTCATTACCCATTCCTGTGAAGGGCTTATGCTGAAGCATTGACTCTCCTGTACCTCAGATGCTGCCTGACCTGTTTTACTTTTCCAGCGCCACTTTTTGACGCATATAAATTATTTAGCTACAAGAATATGTCAGGGGCTCGAAATTCTGCAGGAATGACTCACCTCAAAATTTCTGAAAGCCTGTCCACTATTGCTAAGACACATGTTGAATGTGTGTGTGATTAAATACTTCCATTTTCCCATGTGGGTGCAGCTTCACCCCTCATCCACTGACGCTCAGTAGCAGCAATACCTGCCATCTACACGGTGCTCTGCAGAAATTTACCAAGGCTGCTTACAACGGACCTCTGAACCCCCAACCGTCGAGAAGGACAAGGGAAGCAGACACACGGGACCCCCACCACGTTCGCGTTCTTTTCCAAGCCATCTACCATCCTGATTGGGAAGTATATTGCCGTTCCTTCAGTGTCACTGTTTTAAGTTCCCTATCGATCAATAAATGCCGTCCCAATCACATTTCATGAATAAATTAACATAAAAGTATTGTCTAGACCTGTTCAATGCTGGACACGGTTTTGGGTTTTGTGAGCTCAGGCTGCTTGATCCAACATTGCTTGTTGTGAACAGCTGAAGGGATATGATGTTTGAAACAATCTGTCAGTCTCTCAGAGGCATGGCCTACATACCGAGCACCACAGACACTGGCATTGTCATCCCACATTACTGAGCTCTGAGATAGACAGAAGCAACTGAAAACGTACTCATATCTGACTGGAACATGTTTAAATACACAGTGACATTGTTACCACAAAAATGATTATGATGAATATTAGCAGGGAGAAAGTGAGGACTGCAGCTGATGGAGATCAGAGTCAAAAAGTGTGGTTCTGAAAAAAAAACTGGGACGTTCAGGCAGCATCTGAGGAGCAGGAGAATTAACTATTAGTTAACAATATTAATACAGGGGAAAGTAATTGTGTATTTTCAAATCCTTGTACTTAATAACAATTTGGTCTTGGGTGTGGCAATGAGATTCATCATTTCAATTGCTACTTACCGTGAGTTTACATCATATTGTTATTATAACAGTGTACCGAATAAATGGGTGAATTTTGTGTTTATTGGACAATCTAAAAGTTGGTATTATGAAAGGCTATCGGACCTTCAGAAAAAGAGACTTTACTTATGGTTGTTAATGGTTAGAACAATGCTGCAAACATTTACACAGAGATTTCCAGCTCAAGTCACACACAAGATCGTTGGGCTGGGATCACGTTGGCCATCAATGGAGCTGCACAATTCTGTTTGGATACTGACATTTTGGGGCTAACATACACTGGATATTGTTTATGAGGGATTCAATGTAAGATGCGATGTGCTGCAGGAGTCCATCACCTTTATAACACCTTCATTCAGGATCAGGTCCAAGGTGCAGAATTAGAGTTCAGGTGGAACACAAGAAGAGCTATACTTGCAAGACATGGCTGTTTACAGGTCGTTGCTATAAATATTGAACTGCATCTGGACCAGCGCCATGTGCTAGTCCATTGACCAGTCTGCCCCCCCACATATCTCCCCCAACACTTCAGGTATATCTCTAACCAGTCTATTGTGAGGGATTGTGTGAGTAACTGCCCAGCTCCAGTTTGGGAGCTCTCTGGACAGATTTTGGAGATGGCCAGTATTTTGGAGGTCGTGGTGAGGCTCCAATAACACTGTGTCTGAATTCAGGCTTTTCCTCAAAGCCATTTCCAACAGCTTTGCTGCCTGCGAGATGGTGTGTTCACTGATCTGAACATGAATCGGCTGTTTACTACAGTCACTGAATTGTGTAATAGTTAGGTGTGCACTCTGGTAATTCAACTATTGTTCACTTCAATTGTTTTCGACTGAAAAACAATGATGTTTGGTTTATTTTAAAATATGTAAGAAATAAAGTGATATTAACTCTTCATGACAGAAAATGTGAAAGTGACCTGGTATCTATTTCCCTTGGACTAATCAAGTGACAGTCAGATATTGTCTGTAAAGCAGGATTCTGTGAACAGGACTATGTCCCAGGCAACATCACCTCCCTCTCTGGTAGGTTCTGTCCCACTGACAGGACACAGCCAGGCAGATGGGGTTAGCTCCTTGGTATATAGTCAATATTGGCTGGCATGGTGGCTCAGTGGTTAGCACTGCTGCCTGATAGCACCAGGGTCCCAGGTTCGATTCCAGCTGCAGGCAACTGCCTGCGTGGAGTTTGCGCATTCTCCCTGTGTCTACGTGGGTTTCCTCCCACAGTCCAAAGATGTGCAGCGCGGGTGAATTGGCCATGGTAAAATGCCCATAGTGTTTAGTGCATCAGTCAGAGGAGTGTGCTGCTCTTCGGAGGGTCGGTGTGGACTCGTTGGGCGGAAGGGGCAGTTCCCATTCTGTAGGGGATCCAGTCTAATATTAGTGCTCAGCATTGATGCTGGATCCTGTGGCTACTAGACTGCTTTGTGGCAGGTTACGGTGCAATTAATAAAAGCGAAACATATAATTGACCACATTGTCACCGATCTGCCTGCTGCAGATATGCCTCTCCATTTCATATATTTGTAAGAATGGTTACTCCACAATGGGGACCAAGGGCTACCTTCACATTTTGCAGACCCTCCTCACTATGATATGTAGCCCCTTTCGTGCTGATTGGGACAGACTTTATACAGATTGACTAACCAATGATGATGCAGCCATGAGGTGCAGAGGGCCATCGGCAGCAGCAGAATCATACTCTGCACAGCTCATGCAGTCTGCAACTTCACACTCAGACATACTTCACACTGTAGAGTAACCATCAACCCCAACATACCTCCACCTGTACAGTAACCATCACACCCCGACATACCTCCCACTGTACAGTAACCATCACACCCCGACATACCTCCCACTGTACAGTAACCATCACACCCCGACATACCTCCCACTGTACAGTAACCATCACAGCCCAACATACCTCCCACTGTACAGTAACCATCACGGCCCGACATACCTCCCACTGTACAGTAACCGTCACAGCCCAACATACCTCCCACTGTACAGTAACCATCACACCCCGACATACCTCCCACTGTACAGTAACCATCACAGCCCAACATACCTCCCACTGTACAGTAACCATCACACCCCGACATACCTCCCACTGTACAGTAACCATCACGGCCCGACATACCTCCCACTATACAGTAACCATCATGGCCCGACATACCTCCCACTGTACAGTAACCATCATAGTCCGACATACCTCCCACTGTACAGTAACCAGCACACCCCGACATACCTCCGACTGTACAGTAACCATCATGGTCCGACGTACCTCCCACTGTACAGTAACCATCACACCCCCACATACCCCCCACTGTACAGTAACCATCACGGCCCGACATACATCCCACTGTAAAGTAACCATCACAGCCCAACATACCTCCCCTATCGCGAGGGGCATGGTAGCTCAGTTTTTAGCACTGCTACCTTACAGTGTCAAGGCCCTGGGTTCGATTCTGGCCTTGGGTGACTAACTGTGTGGTGTTTGCACATTCACCCTGGGTCTGCATGGGTTTCCTCCCACAGTCCAAAGATGTGCAGGCCAGGAGAATTCGCCATACTAAATTGTTAAGTGTTTTAGTCAGAAGGAAATGGGTGTGGGTGGCTTACTCTGCGGAGGGTTGACGTGGACTGGTTATGCTGAAGGGCCTGTTTCCATACTGTAAGGAATCTAATCTACTCTCCAAGGTTCATGTGAGGAATATGATGGAATAATCACTTATCTGAATAAGTGCAGCTCCAATAGTACTCTAATCTGGATTTACTAGCAACAGGCAACACCGTTGTGTGGGGAATATCCTGTCTCGCAAACCTGATTGATTATTTTGAATAAGTGACAAAATTGATTGATGAGGGCACGGTGCTGGATATTGGCGGTTTGGACCTTAGCAAGGCCTTTGATATGGTTCCTTATGCAGGCACATATAGAAGATGAAGTGAAAGGGGATAGCGGTCACTTAGTAAGATGGATAGAGAACTGCTTGGCCATTGAAGACAGAGTAGTGTTGGAACAGTGTTTTTGTGGCTGGAGATCTGTAAATAGATTGGCGGAGTTGCAGATTTTGAGGATGATTGCCAGAGAATACAGAAGGATATAGGTCAGCTGCAGACTTGGACAGAGAAAACCGCAGTGTAACTTTATCTGGACAGTTGCGACGTGATGCGTTTTAGAAGGTCTAATGCAGCAGACAAGAATAAAGTGGATGGAAAAACTACTGGCCGCATCAACATCCGAAGGGATCTTGGTGTACAGGTCCTCAGTTCCCTGAAAGTGGTAACACGGGTGGAGAGGGTGATGAAGAAGACTGACGGCAAACTTGCAGACAGGCATCGGAGCATGCAGTATGAACATTAACAGGTCATATTGCAACTGTAGAGAAACTTAGTTCGTGGTACATTTAGAATGTTGGGTACAGTACTGGTTGCCACATGAAGTTGAAGTGTTGGTGAGGGTATGGAAAAGTTTTATCAGGATGTTGTTTGGTTTATAGGGTATTAGTCAGAAGGAGAAATTGAACACACATGGTTTGTTTCCACCAAAGCATCATTGGCTATGGGGCTACCTGACAGATATTTACAAAATTATCAGAGGCATAGATAGAAGGACAGTTAGAGGCTTTTTCCCAGAGTAGAAATATCAATTAGCAGGAACGTAGGTTATAGGTAAAAGGGAGAAAGTTCAGGAGATATGATAGGTAAGGCTTTTTTTTTTGCTGTTCCAGACAGAATGTGAAAGTACCTGAAATGCACTGATAGAGGAGAAGAAGCCAATAAAGCAAGGTTTAGGAGGGATCTTGGCACAAATATGAGTAAGTAGGGAATAGAATGACATAGAAGGTATTGGAGTAAAAACTTCTGTTTTAATATTGGAAGGGCATCATGTGTCAGTGCGGGCTTGCTGGGCTGAAGGGCATGTTCCTGTGCTGGACTGTTCTTTAAGTCAAGATTTGATCACCGGAGAAGCGAGATGCTCACTGAATGATTACTGATGATCAATAGCCACATTATTGTGGATCCCTACCCCCACTTGCAGCTTCATATCCTCCCCCACTGTGGGGAAACTTAATATGAAGAATTTGACATGAAAGTCAGAGCTGGTACCTGGTGACTCCATCTCACCGCTCGCTTCTGCAGACTTCTGTCCTGGACATCAACGTATCGGGGACGCCGCATGAACAGAAGCTGCATGCACTCCACACCCACCAATGCTGGCATCTGTCACATGCCAGCCTCACCATGCCATCCCAGCACATCCCGACCCACTAACAATACGCTTCTGTACTTCAATGCTGCAGCTCAGTGTGCACTGACAACTCTCATTGTAATGCTGCTGCAAGGACACTGTGCTCAGACACACACATCCAGCTTATGGACTGTCCCTCTGAGCTGCTCACTCCATGTTTGTACACAGTCAATGCTGCTACAAGGACACTGTGCTCAGGGACACACAAACAGCTCATGGATTTTCCCTCTGGGGTGCTCACTCCGTGTTTGTACACATTCACTTTGAGCTGACTTGAATGCTCACAGAATTATTGCCTTGCCTTACCCTGCCCTCAACAGTGTTTCCCCTCAGCCCGAGTTACGAGGCTCACCCGCCTGCTGTATTGTCTTGGTGTTTAGCACAGACACAAAACGAGGAAGCCTGATATCATTGTCCACAGTCAGTCACGGTGCCCAGCACATTGAGTCAGGGGGAGTCTCAGATCCCAGCCCAGGAGCTTGGACACGGTCAGTCAGCCTCTTGTGGTTGTTAGGGTCAGGATCCTTCCCCTGTGAGGGGGTGAGGAGCTGAATGTTGGGCTATCTCATAACCCTCTTGGCTCTTTCTGCTCTATTGTGGGATAGTTCCTTCTGGAATGAGAGAATTATCAAGAGGTATTAGGGAGATGGAAGTGGTTGGTACAGCTGTTAGTGCTGGGACAGCTGAGGGAAAGGTGGGGAGGTGTCCTGAGTGACTGAGTGGGCACACAAACACCAGGCTGAGCTGGCGAACAGGACAGAGAAGAGGTTAGAGAGAAACAAAGAGAAGGTGCTGCATTCAGTAAGAGTAGGAGAACATGGGTCTTGGTGGGATGTGGGTGCAGTAACAGAGAGAGAGAGAGAGAGACGCGCACACACACACACACACACACACACACACACATACACACACACACACATATACACACACACACACTATGCCTTCCAGTTCTGGACTCCCCGACCCCAGGGAAAAAGACTGTCTATTTATCCTGGAGGAAGATAATGTCCCTGTCCTGCATCATGCCATCCACCAGAACCTCAGGGGCTCAGCCACAAAGTGGGGACCTCAGTTTACTACGTTTCCCAATCACCCCCCTCTCTACCTCCACAATCCCGCCGTCATGTCCAGGGCAGTTTCGGACTGACAATCCAAGAGTTTAATGACTTTTTAAAAATGGCATCCGTAGCAGGGAATCCGGTGCATTCTGGGAAACCTGGGCAGTGGGCAGTTTTTATACCGATAACAAAGCGGAAAATAATCATTGTGCTCGTATCAGATGAAAGAAGGGACATAGAGGCAGGGAAGGTAGTTAATGAGGCAGATTCAGGATGTTGTTATTATGAGAACATTCACTTAGACTTACATAGAAAATAGAACATAGAACAATACAGCACAGAACAGGCCCTTCGGCCCACGAAGTTGTGCCAATCATTTGTCCTAGCTTAAGCACCCATCCATGTACATATCCAATTGCCGCTTAAAGGTCACCAATGATTCTGACTCTGCCACTCCCACAGGCAGTGCATTCCATGCCCCCACCACTCTCTGGGTAAAGAACCTACCCCTGACGTCCCCCCTATACCTTCCACCCTTCACCTTAAATTTATGTCCCCTTGTAACACTCTGTTGTACCTGGAGAAAAAGTCTCTGACTGTCTACTCTATCTATTCCCCTGATCATCTTACAAACCTCGATCATGTCACCCCTCATCCTTCGCCGTTCCAATGAGAAAAAGGCCTAGCACTCTCAACCTATCCTCGTATGACCTATTCTCCATTCCAGGCAACATCCTGGTAAATCACCTTTGCACCCTCTCCAAAGCTTCCACATCTTTCCTAAAATGAGGCGACCAGAACTGCACACAGTATTCCAAATGTAGCCTTAGCAAGGTCCTGTGCAGCTGCAACATCACCTCACGACTCTTGAATTCAATCCCTCTGCTAATGAACGCTAATACACCATAGGCCTTCTTACAAGTTCTATCCACTTGTGGAGACAAACCCTACATGAAACTGACAGAAATGAGATTGGCCAAGACAAACGATTCAGTCTTGTGCAGATTTTGTCGTGCAAACTATTGTAAGTTATATACTTAAAGAGAAAGAGGACCTATACAGGAGATTCACATCCTTAAAAGAAGCTGGGGAGAAAAATCCCCTGCCGTGTTTGCTCATTGTCCATCATTTTCGGTTCCTCACTGAGGAGAGGCAAAGTGTCAGAGACCTGTTGATATTGTAGCTTAGTTTAGTATGAAGCAAGGGGCTGACTGAATACTTACAGATCGGAATTCTGCGAGGCAGTAATAATGGTCCCTTAGAAAATCCCAGAGGACTCCAGGACTGTCAGTCTGAATTTCTGCAGGGAAAGCTGTGTGTAATTAATCTGGCTGTTTAGTTTTCATGCAGAGACTTGTACAGTTGACGTGACTTCCTCGATTTGATGAGCGAACACAGAGCAGATGGAAGCTAGGAGGTCCATTGGAATGTACCAGCAACCTGGAGAAGTGCAAGTCAAGTCATATAGGGACAGCAATCAATAGAAAGAATACACAATAAATGAGCATACTGTCAGTGTGGACAGATCCTAGTATAAATAACTCCCTATTTCTCACTTTTTTTGTTTTGACAAAGGATCAGTTAGACGCGAAATGCCAGCCTTTTCTCTCCTTACAGATGCTGCTAGACCTGTCGAGTTTTTCCACCATTTTCTCTTATGGTTTCAGATTCCAGCATCCGCAGTAATTTGCTTTTACCCTGAAGGTAGCCGGGCTCGTCGATAATCTAGATAAGGCAGCAAATGGCAGCATTTCCTCCCTCAGATCAAGTGCAGAATGTAAGAGCAGGAAACTTATACTAGAACTGTATAAATAATTAGTTCAGTCACAGCCTGTGTGTTGCATGTAGTTCTGGTCACTATATCACATGGAAGGATGGAATTAGAATGGAGAGTGTACAGGAAGAATGTGAGGATTGCAGATGCTGGAAATTAGAGTCAAAGAGTGTGGTGTGGGAAAAGCACAGCAGGTCAGATAGCAGAGTGCCGGGAGAATTGACATTTGAAGCATTTATAACTCTTGAAAATGGTACTGAAGAGATTTGTTATCCTGGGCAAGTGATAATGCAGTTATGAGGAAAGTATGAAGTGGAGGATGCTGAGAGGAGATTTGATTAACCTGCACATGTTTCAAGGTCCTGGATAGAGAGGGAGAGACTGTCTTGTCATTATTGGAGAGCTCAGTTTCCAGCAGCACATATTTAATGTAATTGGTTGAAATATTAGAGAAGTGGTGAGGAAAGTTGTTATTTCACCCAGAGTAAGGAAGGGATCTGGGAGTCATGCATGGATGCGGAGTCGAGGCAGAAACTCTGGAAAATTTTAATTATGTGCCTAGATCTGAACCTGAAGTCATACAGTCTCTGTGGTACCATAACAATGACTGTTTTTGAAAGGATGATGCTGAGTGGTACCTTCATTTTAGTCAGTGCAGACAATTTCGAGAGTAATCTTCTCTGTGCTGTCGAAATTTCTAATATTTAAACAATATCTAGAGAATCAATACAAAGGAATCGGGGAGAGGACAGAGAGGAGTAGTGTGTAAATTGATTAGCATCACAAAAATACTGATCACAGCCTTTATATCCAACGCTGCTTCACTGTGGTGGCCTTTTTATCCTTCTTGGATAAATGCTGAAAACCTTTGATTATCCGGTTCTCAGTCTTGGTCACATTGCTGCCATATCTTCTTGTTTCATTCTATTTGTTCGACTGTTTCATTGGCCTTGCTGAAAAAGCAGGAAGAAATTTGGAGATGACAGCAAGTAGCAGAAACCATGATGAATGTAAATTTGGGAAAGGTTTACAGCGATAGGAAGGTGTGCGAAGACAGTGGGATATGACAGAGATATGGATTATTCTAGGGGCTGAAGGATATTACAAGGACAAAGATAGTTTTAGGTCTTGGTTGAAGTGATAAGTGAGCTGGATCAGCCAGATCAATATTTTGTCTACCGTAAACTTGCAAAGAGAAACTCTCCACAAAACCTGATGAAAATGATTCCCGTGTCTGTCTGTATCAGAAAAAGAATACAACGGATGTGGGAGATGGTGGGAGGGCTGGGTGGTGTTGGGAGAAGTGGTTAAGGTACATAAGGCCTACAGATAGAGCCCACACTGTGACAGGTGAACTGATCTGTCCTACCATAGAGATTCGGGTCAATGATGCAGACTGAATTCACACCAGATGAAACAAGATTTGTTCTCATAAAATAATTTTCAATTGTAACATTTCAGGAAGTGAGAATTTAATCTTATCTGAGGCTCTGTTGAGTTGACCCTGGTCAAGAATTCCTACCTGGGATTTGCTGTCTTTCAGCAGTCACTTCTGCTGTAACAACGTCAGTTCGGAGTCACATGCAGATATGGATAAAGAATAGGTAAGTACATTCAGAACTGAACAAGCCCAGCGCATTAGATATTTATAGAAACTCGCATCCATTCTGGAAAACAGTCCCATAATCAGATCAGGGAAATCCCATGCTTCTTGACTTGTCAGCTGCTCTCACCTATCCTAGAACTGATCTCCCAAATACGATTTGGAAGATTACAGGTTCTGCCCAGCCTTTTCAGGGTCAGCTGCTCACACCTATTTCAGTATGGAGTCCCACAGTTAGAACAGGCAGATCCCAAACTCAATAATAGACCCATACACTTGCAGTTAAATAGCATGTTTTCCTCTTCAAACGATAGCTAAACAGGCAAACCACAGATTATTTTCTCTGTGTCTACAAATATCAGTCTCTGCAACATCCCTCATGTTCTGTCACCCTGTCACAGTCAGGCTGCTTGTGGTGCCACAGATATGGCTCTGACTGCATTCCTCTGAGCAGCCGGCATCTTCATCAGCTTCCAAACTGGGAAACTTAATGGGGAGGGAGCCTCACCTCCCCTCCCCCTCATGGTAATAATGTATTCCCTGACCGTATCTCTTGACTGATCACCCATTCCCTTCCTTCTTACAGGCCGTTATGACACTTTATGTGTTATCCACCTAACTCTCAGCGTCATAGATGTCTCACAGAGTCTCCAGTCATTAACTGAGCTGCATGACCCAGTGTTCGTTTCGAACACCAGCAGGGGCTATGACTTCCCAATGGAACAGAAAACGTTTCCCATTTGACCAACCTGTACTACCACAACACAAGCTGAAACGTGTTTAGTCTTACTCAATGAATTACGTTGGATAAAGTTAACATCAGAGGCAAACGTTTCACATACTTTCCCTTATCGGTCTGTAGCTGACTGAGATTCTTTATTATACTGATTTAGACTTTCAATTATTACTGATATTTCAGCCTTCAGCCCTAATTCCATGAAAGAAAATGTCATTTTGCAGCAAGTTACAGCAAGTAACGGTTTATTATCAGCAAATGAACTTTCATTTTCTTCTGTGAAGACCTCACAGGGTCACCATCTCGGTGACTCCCAATCCACCAATTCCCACTCCACTCTGCTTCCTCAGAGTGTCACCGTCTCTGTGACTCCCAGTATGACTAGGCCTCGATCCTTAGTGCTGATTTATTTCCTCACACTTTGGTGCCTCTAACACCCAGGTGTGAGTGAGCCTCAAGCTCCTGCTCAAAATTTCTCCATCACACGGTCACTCCCTCTGTGACTCGGTGCTGTTTTTCAGCCTACTGCTCTGCTGCTTCTCCAACTCAGTCCAGTCGGCCTCAATCCTCACTGCTGATTTATAGTCTCCCGCTCTGTGTTGCTCGCTCTCAGGTCCTCTCCCTTTGTGACTCCCAGGTAATTGTACTCCTCAAGCCTGAGCTGAGATTTATAATATCCCATTCCGCACTGCTCCTTCACAGGATTGCTGTTGTGCCTGGAAGACAGTGAAAAGGAGGAGGATTAGAAGGGCCAGAGGGTGTTACAGTAATTGAGCGGGCTGTCGGGGATGGAACGCGCTATCTGGAGTAGGCAGACGTGCAGTGCCTAAAGCAGGTTACCTGAAGATACAGGGAGATTTGCAGGAACTAAATAAGGCAAAGGAAATAGAGAGTTTCTGGTGCGTTTTTGACGGATCTTTGTCGAGTCTAAAGGGTTTTTTGTGAACTGCTTAGAGAGATAGAAAGACTTCAACGAATGCAAATTGACAGCCAGGAAGCATTGTAAGGTATTGGACACTGCTGGATGTTACACAGTTAGAAGACTTACAATAACTGGGGGGATATAGATCATTGGAGCACTGGTGGTATTCAAGGACCCTCAGGATATGAGGAGGTGCAGAGAATGGGAGCATTCCGAAATGATGGGATTGTAGGGGCTGGACGAGGTGAGATGGATAAGGAGGGTGAAAAGTGTGAATTAAACACATCCAGCCACTGTAATTCATAGAGAGTTAAGGAGGGGAACCTGTGTTGTAATTTGTAACAGTGATATAGAGGGATACAGATACTGAGAGGTTACAAATTTAAAATGGAAGAGTTGAATGCTGATCAGAAGTTTAAACAGGTATAATAAACAATTTGCAAGATCAACAGCGCAGACGGAAATGGAGGAGGTGAGATATTGTGAGGAACTATAAGAGTTGTACATAGACGAGTATGTCACCCATAAAGGGAGAGCTGCATTGTCTGTACGCAGTTACAGTGGCACATGTGGGATATGTTACAGACATGAGTGTTGGAGCGCCTGCTGGAGGGTACACAGATAACAACAATTCCAACGGCTGGAGCAGTTCCTCAAGAAGGCAGCTCACTACTATCTTCTCAGGGACAACTCAAAATCAATTTTTAAACAGTGCTGATTCACCCAACAATGCACATTTCTGTGACTGAATAAATGAATGAAGGAATTTGCAGAAAAATCAACAAGCAGCACTGAGGACACTCAGGAAGGCGCTTTCAGCAGCCCTTCACAAACCCGGAACCACTATTCCCTGGAAGGACAGCAATTCCAGTTGCACGGGAACACCAGCATTTCTAAGTTGCCCTCCAAGCCATGCTCCATCCTCCCAGCACTGTGTCTGTCCTTACACCCAAAGAACTGCAATGCGTAAGGAAGGCAGCTCACCATCACCTTCTCCAGGGAATTACAGATGGGAAGGTAATGATGGCCGAGCGAATGACGACCACATCCCATCTCTGAATTTTAAAAAAGAGAAATTCACAGACTGTTCATGTTCTCTTTGTTTCCTCCATACAACCCACATTCCCAGCTAATTTTGTGTCACCAAAAACGTGGAATATTAGATTTTGTCCGACCATCATATACATCAATTCCATTTGAGATTAGTTGGATGTTAAGCACGAATCCATTTTCTTCCACTTAGCTTTCTGTCTGTTAAAGAATTTTCAATCCATGTCATTGCATTCCTCTCCAATCCCACATGTTCCAATTTTGCTTATCCACCTCTTCAGTGTGACTTTGTTAAAAGGTTTCTGAAAATCCCAATAAACCATTTCTCGGTTTTATCTATTCTGCTGTCTACAGCCAGACAGGTTAACAAAGCCAGCAGTGATTATGAAATGACATCTCGCTTTCAGAGCAACATGCTGGCACTGTCAGAGGACAGAGAGCAGACATAAAGGAGTCAGCCAGTGACAAGTGGAGTTCCACAGGGGGCAGCGTTGGGACCACACTGTACACGCTACACATTAACAGTCTGGACAAAGGATGTGAGGGGGTATGGGAAACAGTTTTCTCTGAAACAGCCCAGAGATGAAATGCTTGCCATATGAGGAGCAGTTAGAGATTCTGTGGCTGCACTCGATGACGTTAAGGCAGCAGTGACAGAATCTGATTCAAACGTACAGAATACTGAGGGACCTGGATAGAGTGGACGTGGCGAAGATGTTTCCATGATTAGGAGAGACTTGGGCCCAAACAGAGAACTTCAGAGTGAAGGGACAAGCCTTCAGAATGGAGATGTGGAGCAATTTATTCAGCCAGAGGGCGATAATCTGGGGAACTCACTGCCTACGGGGGGCTGTGGATGCGACGTAATTCAGTGTATTAACTCAGAAAGAGATAGGTTCTTGTCAGGAGTTTCATGCTGGAAAAGAACAGCAGGTCAGGCAGGATGCGTGGAACAGAAGCATCGACATTTCTGGCAAACGCCCTTCATCAGGAAAGGACTGATGAGGGGTTTTTGCCCGAAACGTTGATTCCCCTGCTCCTCGGATGCTGCCTGACCTGCTGTGCTTTTCCAGCACCACACTCTCAACTCTAATCTCCAGCATCTGCAGCCCTCACTTTCGCCTGATAGATAGGTTCTTAATGAGTAAGGGGATGAAGGATTACAGGGACGAGGTGAGATAAAAAATTCCACCATCATCGAATAGTCGAATAGACTGGATGGTCCAAATGGCTGACTTCTATATCTGACCACAGAAACCTGACAGTATGGACAATATCCCATGGCCACCTCACCTAACCAGCACATCTTTGGACTGTGGGAGGAAACAGGAATATCTGGAGAAAAACTAAATAGACACATGGAGATCTCCACACTGCCAATCGCCCGAGGCTGGAATTGAAGCCTGTGAGGCAGCAGTGCGAACCACTGAGCCACCGCGCTGCCTCCGTGTCATCCGGATGGGCTTACGGGCCGTGCTTATTCATCTGCTTCGAATTGTGCAGTTATCATTTCTGCCATATCGTTTACCATACATTACAACACTTTCCTGATTGTTACCGTCACCTCTTGGTTACAGATAGAGTGCAGAAAGCTGCATCACAAAGTAACTTGGGAATTCGCGTGTATAAATCTGAGGACGGTGGTATACAGGGTCAGCAGGTCAGAGAAAGGGCAAATGGAATGCTGGGATTTTACTCCAAAGGGAATGGAGAATAACAATAGGGAAGTCTCGTAATAACTATAGAGGGTTCCAGTCAGCTCACAATGAAAATACTGTGAACAGGTTTGGTTCCCTATCTAGAGGGAAATGTTCTTGCATTGGAGGCAGCCCAGAGAAGATTCAACAGACTGTCCCTCAAAATGGAGGAATGTTGATGAGAAAAGGTGGAGAAGGTTGAAATTGAACTCATGAGAATTTAGAGAATGAGGCATATTTACTGATACATCAAAGATTCTTTGGTCTTCTTACAGGATCTGTACTGAGAGAGTGTTTCTCTGAGCAAGGATCTGTAACCGGAGATAAAGGGGAATAAAGGCACTGGGGAAGCTTACAGAGAAAAGCAGGATTGTAGAGACTGGATGATGTTACAGAGTTGGGGTGGTTTGAGGTCACTGTTGTTGGTTAGAGATCAGAGGGGTTGTCGGGATGAAAAATGTCACAGAGGGTACAGGGTTATCAGTCCTGAAGGAGTTACAAAGATAGGGTGGGTTGTATTTGAAGCTGTAGGGAGGGTTGTAGCGCCTCGGCAATATACTGATAAGGATGTTCGTTGGCTGTGCAGGCATTTACTGAGGACGGTTCGAAGGGGCTTAATCAGTTCAAAGCCAGGGAGAATTGTAAGGATCGGAGGAGCCACATATACTAAGGGTTGTAAAGTTGCAGGAGTTCAGAGAGTTAGTGAGCACTGTAAGAACAGATTTGCAGCATTCCCATCCATTATACAGAGATGTGGAATGCTGTTATGGAGGAGGTTACAGAAATCTAGAGGATTGTAGATGTTGGAACATAGTACAAAGACAGTTACAAAGCTGTCGTATTTGAGGAGGTTACAGGGGCAGGATGCATCGAGGGATTGGAAGTGGCTTCAGGTATTAAACATGCTACAAGGAATCAATAACCTTCCATCGATCAGGGGGATTAGAAGGTCTGCAGAAAAAGAACGAGAATTGCAGGGATTGAAGAATATCACAGAGATGGGAAGTAACATTTGAGTGAGAAGAGTTACACCATGAGACGAGCGGTAGGTAATGGAGTCAGGGAAGACACAGGGAGATCTGAATGGACTACAGGTGATCCAAAGGACAGTAAGACTTCTCAGTGCAGGATTGAGGTAGTTTACGCAGACAGGGATTATTTTATGGAATGATGCTATTTACAGAGACTAAGAGATTTGTATAGAATTGAGGCACTAACAGAGATACGGAAGGCTGCAGTGGATGATATCAGATGCTGAGGTTCTGCAGATTACATCAATGGGAAGGCTGGAGGGTGTGGCAGAGCTTACAGACACAGGAACAGCAATAAGGCCTGGAGACACTTACACAGATAGAGTGCATTGCACAAACTGGAGGAGGTTCCTGCGGTAGGGAGGAGTGTAGGGGCAGATGATATTTACACAGACGGGGGAGTAAGAACTGGAGAAGGCTGCATGGTGGCACAGTGGTTAGCACTGCTGCCTCACAGCACCAGAGACCTGGGTTCAATTCCCACCTCAGGCGACTGGTTGTGTGGAGTTTGCACATTCTCCCCGTGTCTGCGTGGGTTTTCTCCGGGTGCTCCGGTTTCCTCCCACAGTCCAAAAATGTGCAGGTCAGGTGAATTGGCCATGCTAAATTGCCCGTTGTGTTAGGTATGGGGTAAATGTAGGGGTATGGGTGGGTTGCGCTTCGGCGGGTCGGTGTGGATTTGTTGGGCCGAAGGGCCTGTTTCCACGCTGTAAGAAATCCAAAAAAAAGGTGATGGAGATGAGTAGATGGGTGGAGATACTGGAGGATAGGGTGGGTAAATATATATATATATATACATATCACAAAGAGTTTCAGATACAGGGAGATTTTTGGGACAGAAAAACGGTACACAAAGGGAGAGTTGCCAAGTCAGACAAAGAGAGAGTGTTTGAGGTGCTGGAGGGAGAGGAGGAGCAAACAGAGATGTGGATTGTTGCTGTAGCTGGAGAAGTACTCTGAGTACAGAGAGACTTTCAGGGCCTGGAGCAGGTTATTGAGACAATGGCCTTCAAAGTTTGTGAGGACTGGAGTAGGCCTGACAGATGTGGAGTGTTATAAATGCTGGAGCAGTTACACGGTAGGCCTGACGGATGGGGAGCATTATAGCTGCCGGAGCAGTTACAAAGCAGGTCTGACAGATAGGGAGTGATATAGCTGCTGGAGTACTTACAGAGTAGGCTTGCTGGATGGGGAGTAATATCACTGGTGCAGTTACAAAGTTGGGGAGATGGGGGTGATATCGCTATTGAAGCAGTTACACAGTAGCCTTGGCAGATAGGGAGTGATAGAGCTGCTGGTGCAGATACAGAGTGAGCCTGACAGATGGCTAGTGATATAGCGGCCGGATCAGTTACATAGCAAACCTGACAGAGGGGGAGTGACATAGCTGCTGGAGAAGATACAGAGTTGGCTTGACAGATGGGGAGTAATACAGCAGCTGAAGCAGATACAGAGTAGGGTTGACAGATGGGGATTGATAAAGCTGCAGGAGTAGCTACAGAGTAGCCCTGACAGATGGGGAGTGATATAGCTGCTGGAGCAGGTGACAGATGGAAGGAGGGCTCTGGATGCTGGTGTAGATTGCAGAGACAGGGTGGACTGCTGAATTTCAGAACTTCATATGGACAGGGAGATCTCTATGTGCATGAGACGGTAACAGAGACAGTGAAGGTTTCAGTGTTTGGAGTGGATTCAGTGTGTGGGCTAATGTCACAGAGGCAGGCGCCGCCATAGTGCTTGGAGGAGAACACAAACGGAGGGATGTTATAGGATATGATGTTGCAGAGATAGGGAGTGTTCAGCGGCTAACAGAAGTTACAAAGATAGGCGGGGGTATCAGGCTGCAGGAGGAATCAGATTTGGAGGGCTGGAGAGGCTCGAAGAGATTGGACAGTTGGGGAGTATTCCACGGTCTGAGAAAATTCTAGTGATTGATGATAGTGTAGTTTAGAAGAAACTGAGTATTGCAGATGCTGGAGATCAGAGCTGTAACTGTGTTGCTGGAAAAGCGCAGCCGGTCAGGCAGCATCCAAAGAGCAGGGGAAACGACGTTTCGGGCATGAGCCCTTCTTCAGGAATAGTGTAGTTTACACACTTCGTCGGGATAGTGGGGACTGACCGTGATACAGAACCAGAGAGTGCTACACAGAAATAGTGGAAATCAGAATCAAGAGTATGTTGCTGCCTGACCCACTGTCCTTTTCCAGCATCTGAGGATCAGGAACATTTTGGGCTGGAGCCCTTCATCAGGAATGAGTAGGAGGGAAAGGATGGTGTACAAAGATAGGGAGGAACTGGAAAATTTACTTGCGATAATGAGGTTTGTGGTGATTGTTTTTGCGATTGGATGAAGTTAGTAATATAGAGGGGTGTAGACACTGGATGGTCCTTCAGACTGAAGGAGGTTACAGAAAGTGAGAGCTATAGGGACTGGGCTTGGATACAGCAACAAAGAGGATGTTTCATGTACATGGATGTAGCTTTAGTGACCACATGTGGTTACAGAGATAGGAAGGCTGGTAGTGACAGCAGGGGGTAAAGTTATGGAGCAGTGAAATGATGGGAGAAGGTCTTAGCGATAGAGGAGATTGCAGACATTGGGAGGGTTATTCTGGCTTCAGGACACTGTACACAGGAAGGGCCACCAGGATAGGAGCAGGTTACACAGGCAGGAAAGGCTGGAGGGACTGGAGGAGTTTATAGAGAGAGGGAAGTCTGTAAGGATGGTGGATGATTAGAGGTCCTGTGGTGGTGTAGGATGGGAGGCAGGAATGTTATAGTGATTGAAAGTGATAGCATGTGCTCAAGGAGCTGGAGGAGGGTACAAAAATGGTCGAGGCTGGAGGATGTTACTGAGACAGGGTGGGCTCGAGGTATTGTGCAAGATGACAGAAAGAGAGATTATTGTAATTACGGGAGGAGGAGATTCATTAGATTTGGCATGTCATCCAGTCTGGAGCATTTTAGAGTCACCGGGAGATAGTCAGCATTGAAGTAGGTTTTAAATTTGCAGATGGATTGTAGGGATGGGAGGAGGTTACAGAGATAGGAACTGTTCTCAGAGTTAGAAGCATTCAAGGCACCAGCTCACCTGAACCAGAAGGGCACCAATATCCTGGGGGGTAGGTTTGCTCGCACTCTTCGGGGGGGTTTAAACTAATTTGGCAGGGGGATGGGATCCGGACTTGTAGTCCAGCAAGTTCGCTAGCTGTGTGTCAGGATGCCCAAGACTGTAGGGAGGCTGTGGAGAAGGTAGCACTGACAGGGACTACTTGCGGACACAGAGATGGGCTCAAGTGCATATACTCCAACGCAAAGAGTATCAGAAATAACGTGGGTGAACTTAAGGTGTGGATCAGTACCTGGGACGACGATGTTGTGGCCATCACGGAAACGTGGATAGATGAGGGACAGGAATGGCTGTTGGAGGGTCCTGGTTACAGATGCTTCAGTAAGATTAGGGAGGGTGGTAAAAAAGGAGGGGGTGTGGCATTGCTAATTAGAAATGGTATAACGGCTGCAGAAAGGAAGTTTGAGGGGGATCTGCCTCTGGAGATAGTATGGGCTGAAGTCAGAAATAGGAAAGGTGCAGTCACTTGTTGGGTGTTTACTATAGGCTCCCCAATAGCAGCAGAGATGTGGAGAAACAGATTGAGAAACAGATTTTGGAAAGGTGCAGAAGCCACAGGGTCGTAGTCATGGGCGACTTCAACTTCCCAAATATTGATTGGAAGCTCTTTAGATCAAGTAGATTGGATGGGGCGGTGTTTGTGCAGTGTGCCCAGGAAACTTTTCTAACGTAGGATGTAGATTGTCCAACCAGAGGGGTGGCCATATTGGATTTGGTACTCGGTAATGAACCGGGAAAAGTGGTGGGCTTGTTCGTGGGTGAACATTTTGGTGATGGTAACCACAATTCTGTGACTTTCACCTTGGTTATGGAGAGAGATAGGTGCGCACAACAAGGTAGATTTTACAATTGGGGGAAGGGAAATTACGACGCCGTAAGACAGGATTTGAGGAGCATACGTTGGGAGCATGGGCTGTCAGGGAAAGATGTGGTGGAAATGTGGAACTTTTTCAAAGAGCAGATACGACGTGTCCTTGATATGTATGTACCTATCAGGCAGGAAAGAAATGGTCGTGTGAGGGAGCCTTGGTTGACGAGGGAGGTTGAATGTCTAGTAAAGTGGAAGAAGGAGGCTTACATAAGGTTGAGGAAACAGGGTTCAGACATAGCAGTGGCGGGATACAGGATAGCCAGAAGGGACCTGAAGAAAGGGATTAGGAGAGCTAAGAGAGGGCATGAAAAATCCTTGGCGGATAGGATCAAGGATAACCCCAAGGCATTACGAGGGTAGGTCCGATCAAGGACAGTAGTGGGAGACTGTGTATTGAGTCGGAAGAGATAGGAGAGGTCTTGAACAAGTACTTCTCTTCAGTATTTATAAACGAGAGGGACCGTATTGTTGAAGAGGAGAGTGTGAAACAGACTGTTAAGCTAGAAGAGTTTCCTGTTAGGAAGGAAGATGTGTTGGACATTTTGAACAACTTGAGGATAGACAAGTCCCCCGGGCCTGACGGGATATATCCTAGGATTATGTGGGAAGCAAGAGAGGAAATTGCAGTACCGTTGGCAATGATCTTCTCGTCTTCACTGGCAACGGGGGTGGTGCCAGGGGACTGGAGAGTAGCGAATGTTGTGCCCCTGTTCAAAAAAGGGAATAGGGATAACCCCGGGAATTACAGGCCAGTTAGTCTTACTTCTGTGGTAGGCAAAGTAATGGAAAGGAGACTGAGGGATTGGATTTATGAGTATCTGGAAAGACACTGCTTGATTCGGGACAGCCAGCACGGATTTGTGAAGGGTAGGTCTTGCCTTACAAGTCTTACTGAATTCTTCGAGGAGGTGACCGAGCATGTGGATGAGGGCAGAGCAGTGGATGTAGTGTACATGGATTTTAGTAAGGCATTTGATAAGGTTCTCCATAGTAGGCTTATGCGGAAAGTCAGGAGGCATGGGATAGAGGGAAATTTGGCCAATTGGCTAGAAAACTAGCTAACCGGTCAAAGGCAGAGAGTGGTGGTAGATGGTAAATATTCAGCCTGGAGCCCAGTTACAAGTGGAGTTCCGCAGGGATCAGTTCTGTTTCCTCTGCTGTTTGTAATTTTTATTAATGACTTAGATGAGGGAGTCGAAGGGTGGGTCAGTAAATTTGCAGATGATACGAAGATAGGTGGAGTTGTGGACAGTGAGGAGGGCATTTGTCGTTTGCAAAGGGACTTAGATATGATGCAGAGATGGGCTGAGGAGTGTCAGATGGAGTTCAACCCTGCCAAGTGTGAGGTTGTCCATTTTGGAAGAACAAATAAGAATGCGGAATACAGGGTTAATGGTAGAGTTCTTAGTCAGGTGGAGGAACAGAGGGATATTGGGGTCTATGTACATAGATCTTTGAAAGTTGCCACTCAGGTGGATAGAGTTTGTAAGAAGGCCTATGGAGTATTATCGTTCATTAGCAGAGGGATTGAATTCAAGAGTCGTGAAGTGATGTTGCAGCTGTACAGGACTTTGGTTAGGCCACAGTTGGAGTACTGTGTGCAGTTCTGGTCGCCTCACTTTAGGAAAGATGTGGAAGCTTTGGAGAGGGTGCAGAGAAGATTTACCAGGATGTTGCCTGGAATGGAGAGTAGGTCGTACAAGGATAGGTTGAGAGTTCTCGGCCTTTTCTCGTTGGAACGGTGAAGGATGAGGGGTGACTTGATAGAGGTTTATAAGATGATCAGAGGAATAGATAGAGTAGACAGTCAGAAACTTTTTCCCCGGGTACAACAGAGTGTTACAAGGGGACATAAATTTAAGGTGAAGGGTGGAAGGTATAGGGGAGATGTCAGGGGTGGGTTCTTTACCCAGAGAGTGGTGGGGGCATGGAATACGCTGCCCGTGGGAGTGTTAGAGTCAGAATCATTGGCGACCTTTAAGCTGCATTTGGATAGGTACTTGGATGGGTGCTTAATCTAGGTTAGAAGTTCGGCACAACATCGTGGGCCGAAGGGCCTGTTCTGTGCGGTATTGTTCTATGTTCTATGTTGTATGTTCTATGAGTTGGACTGAAGTGTCTGTTTCCTTGTCATATGACTCTATGGTGCGATAATAGAGAATGTTGGAGTTTAAATAGAGAACATAAAGATCCCAGTCTTCAATAGCACCTTCTCGTGGTCGGCCTGCTTTCCCCTCCATTGTCCTGATGCTCACTAAGACACATAGGCCTGGATTGATAACTGTAATACTCCTGATGCTGTCTCAGACAGGCTCAGTACAGCACGGCTGAAAGTAATCCTCTCACAAAGTGTGGGGATTGAGCCTGGGAGCTTCATGCTCTGTGTTCACCCTTCAGCACTGTATCTACATCTTGTCTTGTGGGCCAATGTTTCGAGCTATTTAAATGCTCTCTGTTCTGTTCCCTGTGAATGATCTTACCTCACTGCAGGATTTATTGAGGACTCCAGATTATCCTTACCTTTGTCTCTCTGGCCGAACAACCATCTTCAATGTGGTGATTGATGAGACACCCAGCAGTTGGGAAGTCTATTGAGTTAGGAACTTTCTGAGTACCTAGAGGAGACAGAGAAATAAAGCAAATGGTAAATTAGACCGATGCAGTGAGGGTTACACAGGGAGAATGGTATTGAGTGCCACAGAGATCTGGAAAATCCCAGGCTCCATCTCTGGTCTGTGCTGTTTCGTCTCACTGGAGTGGAGAATTCAGTTGACTCAGGATCTGGAGTAACTGCAAGAGTGAGAGACATTGATAGAGGCAGTAATTAGACTCACACAGTGATGTATACCAAATGGAGAGATACTGAGTGATATCACCAGCGTGCAGGAATTATTTCAGGATCAAGCAATGGGCATGATGAAAGGTTTTTGATTCACGGTGCATTAGGATCAGTGCTCGGTGACGGTTGAGCTACGAGTGGGATAGGTGATGGCCTCGTGTTATTCTCACTAGACTGTTCATCCAGAATTTAATTCCGGTGTCAGCTATAACCATCTAACTGCTTAATATCCTTTAAGGAAGGAAATATGTTATCGACAGCATGTCTGACCTACATGTGACTCCAGACGCAGAGCAAGGAGGTTGACTCTCAACTGCCCCATGAAATGATCTAGCAAGCCACTCAGCTCAAGGGCAGCTCGGGGTGGGAAATACACACTGGCCAGCCAGAGAGGGCAACATCCCACGAGTGAATTAAAAAAAAACGCTGCTGGGAGCAGTGTCCTGGCCAGTCATGTCGGTAGGTTTATGGACAGGGCTTTAAACTGACATGAAGGATGCAGGGACAGGGTTCAGGTGGAAGGAGCTTTCCAAATCCAAATAGAAATGGGTGAAGCATCGGAACAGCATGGAATGTGGCTGAAAACAAGCAGAAAGGAAAAGGAAGGGACACAGTTACACTAAAACTGTGCAACAAGGAATTAGGCTGTGACAGGACATTCTGGGAAAAAAGTCAGTAACAATGTTCTTTCTTTGGAATGGACAAAGTATCTTGAATAAGGTAGATGGACTTGTGACACACAGATAAATAAGATTTGGTTACCAAAATATTTGGAGAAACAAAAGGTGGAACCTAAATATTCAATTCCAAACATCCTTGAGGGGTCTCAGGCAGAACGAGAGTACAGGATGGGTAACCCTGACAGTAATGGGTAACAAAGGGGTTACAGAGAAAGCATTTGGTCTCAGATTATGCAGCTGAATCAGCCTGAATGCAAATTCTGGATTACACGTGTCAAAAACACAAGCAGGATAATGTTTTTAGGATGCCTAGCAGCATTTCATTGCTCAACACTGTTACAAGTTCGAATGAATTCCTGTGTAATGCAAAGGCACCGTGGTAATTTTGGGAGACTTCAGTCTTTGGAATGTTTTCGTCAGTGTTTCTTTGAATAACATATTGTGCAAATGGCCAGGGACATGATTATCGCAGATCGCCCGTTGGGTGATGACACTGAGTGAAGGAGTATTATTACAATGAGATATCCTCTGGGAAATTGTAGTGTAGTGGAATTCAGCGAGATGATGGATTTTTAAAGTGACCATAAAGCACACCCTACAATCACAACCAAAATCATTTACATAGAACATAGAAAAATACAGCGCAGTACAGGTCCTTTGGCCCTCGACGTTGCACCGATCCAAGCCCACCTAACCTACACTAACCCACTATCCTCCATATGCCTATCCAATGCCCGTTTAAATGCCCATAAAGAGGGAGAGTCCACCACTGCTACTGGCAGGGCATTCCATGAACTCACGACTCGCTCAGTAAAGAATCTACCCCTAACATCTGTCCTATGCCTACCATCCCTTATTTTAAAGCTATGCCCCCTCGTAATAGCTGACTCCATACGTGGAAAAAGGTTCTCATGGTCAACCTTATCTAAACCATTATCATAATCTTGTCTTATTTGCCAGCACTTGCCTCTCAATCCTTCCTGTTCGCATACCCATCCAGATGCCTTCTAAATGCAGTAATTGTACCAACCTCCACCACTTCCTCAAGCAGTTCAAACCATACGCACATCACCCTCTGCCTGTAAAACTTGTCCCTTAGGTTCCTTTTATATCTTTCCCTTCTCATCCTGAACCTAGGCTGTCCGATTCTGGACTCCACTATCTCAGGGAATAGATCTTGTCTGTTAAACCTGTCCATACCTCTCTTATAAACCTCTATATGGTCTCCCTTCAGCCTCAAATATCCGCAGCCCATTCAACCTCTCCCTGTAGCTCAAATCCTCCAACCTTGGCAACATCCATGTAAATCTTTTCTGAAATCTTTCAATTTATACAACGTCCTTCCGATCAGGAGGAGACAGGAACTGCATGCAATATTCCACAAGTGGCTCATCCGATGTCCTGTAAAGCCAGAACATGACCTCCTAACTCTTGTACTCGGTTCTCTGACCAATAAAGGAAAACATACAAAACGCCTTCTTCACTATCCTATCAACCTGCGACTCCACTTTCAAGGAGCTTTGAACCTGCATTCCAAAGTTTCTTTGTAAAGCAACACTCCCCAGGAACATACCATTAAGCACGTAAGTCCTGCTGAGATTTGCTTTCCCAAAATGTAGCACCTCACATTTATCTATATTTAACTCCATCTGCCACACCTCAGCCCAGAGACCCATTTGATCCAGATCTCATTGTAATTTGAGGTAACATCCTTGGCTATGCACAACACCTTCAATTTTGATGTCATCTGCAAACTTACTAACGACAGGTCCTATATTCACACATCCAAATCATTTATATAAATAACAAAAATAGTGGATCCAGCACCGATCCTTGTGGCACTCCGCTGGTCACAGGCCTCCAGTCGGTAAAACAACCCTCCACCACCACACTCTGTCTTCTACATTTGAGCCAGTTCTATTTCCAAATGGATGGGTTTCCCTGTATTCCATGAAAGTTAACCTTGCTCACCAATCTCCCACGTGGAAACTTTGCAAACACCTTAATGAACTTATATCTCTCACATCAACAGGTCTGCCCTCATCAATCCTTTTTGTTACTTCTTCAAAAACTGCAATCAATTTCTTGAGACATGATTTCCCACGCACAAAGCAATGCTGACTATCCCAAATTAGAAACTCCCTTTCCAAATACATGCAAATTCTGTCCCTCATGATTCCCTCCTTCATCTTGCCCACCACTGACATCAGGCGAACCATTTTTAGTTCCTTGGCTTTTCCTTACCATCTTGTTAAACAGTGGCACCACGTTAGCCAACCTCCAGTCTTTTGGTACCTCTTTTCTGACTATCAATGATACAAATATTTCAGCACGGGGCACAGCAATCACTTCCCTAGCTTCTGACAGAGCTCTAGGGTACACCTGATCAGGTCCTGGTAAGGCCCTAGGGAGTGTTGCTGAACCAAGCTACCTTGGAATGCAGGTTCATAGCTCCTTGAAAGTGCAGCCACAGGGAGATAGGATAGTGAAGAATGCGTTTGATATGCTTTCCTTTATTGGTCAGAGTACTGAGTGCAGGAGATGGGAGGTCATGTTGCGGCTGTACTGGATATTGGTTAGGGAACTGTTGAAATATTGCATTTAATTCTGGTCTCCTTCCTATCAGAAATATGTTGTGAAACTTGAAAGAGTTCAAAAAAGATTTACAAGGATGTTGCCAGGTTTGGAGGATTAGAGCTATAGGGGAAGACTGTAAAGACTGGGGCTGTTTTCCCTGGAGTGTCAGAGGCTGAGGGGTGACCGTATATAGGTTTACAAAATTGAGAGGGGCATGGACAGGATAGACAAAGTCTTTTCTCTGGGGTGGGGGAGTCCAGAGCTAGAGGGCATAGGTTTAGGGTGAGAGGGGGAAGATATAAAAGAGACCTAAGGGTCAACTTTTTCACACAGAGGGCGGTACGTGAATGAACTGCCAGAGGAAGTAGTGGAGGTTGGTACAAGGTCAACATTTAAGAGGCATTTGGATGGATATATGAATAGGAAGGGTTTGGGTCGATATGGACCAGGTGCTGGCAGGTGGGACTAGATTCGGTTGGGATATCTGGTAGGCTTAGATGGGTTGGACTGAATGGTCTTTTATCCATGCTGTACATCTCTATGATTCTAAGACCTGATAAGGTCCTGGGGATTTATTCACCCTTCTGCGTTTCAAGACATCCAGCACCTCATCCTCTGTAATATGGACATTTTGCATGTTGACACCATCTATTTCCCTACATAGAACACCGAACATTATAGCGCAGTACAGGTCCTTCGGCCCTTGATGTTGCACCGCCCTGTCATACTAAACTGAAGCCCATCCCACCTACACTATTCCATGTACGTCCATATGCCTGTCCAATGACGACTTAAATGCACCTAAACTTGGCGAATCTACAATCGTTGCAGGCAAAGCATTCCATACCCTTACTACTCCCCGAGTAAAGAAACTACCTCTGACATCTGTCTTATACCTATCTCCCCTCACTTTAAAGTTGTGTCCCCTCGTGTTTGCTGCTCCCATACTTGAAACAAGGCTCTCCCTGTCCACCCTATCTAACCCTCTGATTATCTTGTATGTCTCTATTGAGTCACCTCTCAACCTTCTTCTCGTTAATGAGAACAGCGTCAAGGCCCTCAGATTTTCCTCAATAGACATTCCTTCCATTCCAGGCAACATCCTATCAAATCTCCTCTGCACACTTTCCAAAGCTTCCACATCCTTCTTATAATGCGGTGACCAGAACTGTACAAAATACCCCAAGTGTGGCCATACCAGAGCTTTGTACAGCTGTAGCATAACCTCCTGGTTCCAGAACTCAATCCCTCTATTAATAATGGCCAAAACACTGTATGCCTGCTTAACAACCCTGTCAATCTGGGTGGACATTTTCAGGGATCTGTCTACATGGACATCGAGATCTCTCTGCTCAGCTGCACTCCCAACAATCTTACCATTAGCTCAGTAATTTGCATTCCGATTACTCCGTCCAAAGTTTATCACCTCACACTTGTCCACATTAACCTCCATTTGCCACCTCTCAGCCCAGCTCTGCATCCTATCTATGTCTCTCTGCAACCTACTATATCCTTTGTCACTTTCCACACCTCCACCGACCTTATTGTCGTCCGCAAATTTACTAACCCTCCCTTCTAAGCCCTCATCCAGGTCACTTATAAAAATGATGAACAGCAGTGGACCCAACACTGACCCTTGCATTATGCAACGAGTAACTGGACACCAAGATGAACATGTCCCATCAACTAAAACCCTCTGTTTTCTTTCAGCTAACAAATAACTGCTATGTCTCCCATTCCTCCACATTTTGTACAATAGCCTACTGTGGGGAACCTTATCGAACGCCTTGCTGAAATCCATTTCCACCACATCAACAAGTTCACTCTCATCTACCTGTTTAGTCACTTTGTCAAAAAAGTCAATAAGATTCGTTAGGCACAACCTACCCTTCACAAAACCGTGCTGACTGTCCCTGATCAGATTATTCTTTTCTAGATGGTTATAAATCCTATCTCTTATAACCATTGCCAACACTTTACCAACAACTGAATTGAGACTCAGTGGTTTGTAATTACCAGGGTTGTCTCTACTACCCTTTTTGAACAAGCAACCACATTTGCTATCTTCCAGTCCTCAGGCACCATTCCTGTAGATAATGATGATTTGAGACTTAGATAGACACGATAACCAGATACCTTTCCCATTGCAAAAATGGAAATAACGAGGTGGCATAAATTGATGGTGATTGGGGGAAGGTTTATAGGTGATATCAGAGGAGGGTTCTTTACACATCATGTAGCGGGTGCGTGGAATGCACTTCCAACGGTAGTAGCAGAGTCCAATACATTAGGGACATGTAAGCAATTCTTAGATAGGCAAATTGGTGATAGTAAAATGTAGGGTCTGTAGGATAAAAGGTCAGCACAACATTAAGGCCGAAGGGCCTGTGCTGTACTGTACTGTTCTACGTTCTAAACAGGGAGGGTTACAATGGCACAAAGAGGTTTCTGAAAGCTGGAGAGATGGCATCTGAATGAAGAGGCACAAATAGGAAAGTGTGCTCGGATTGTCGAGGGTAACAGAGACAGCAATGGTCTGATCTGGAGCAGACGTCCCAGACTGGGAGGGTTGTAGGGACTGGAGGTAGTTTCACGGGGAGGGAGGATCATAGAGCCACAGGAGGTTACAGAGCGAAAGGCCCTGCAAGTGTTCATGGAGATGGGGAGATTGGGAAGGATGAAGCAGTTTACCGGCACAAGGACATTGGTAGGATGGGGTATTTTACACAGACTGGAGTGTTTTAGCTGAATGGAGCAGATTGTGGAAATCTAGACGGTTTTATAGATTAGAAGAACAAACAGATATATGGAGGGCAGTTGTGACTGAAGATGTTCATCGTTATAGAAAGGCTAAGGTTCTGCAGGTTATTTAGATATAGAGGGTGTGGAGTCGGACATTTTTACCAGGAGATAAAGACAGCCAATTTGGTTGGAGACACTTTCACTGATAAGGGAGCATTAGTTTGGTGGGGAGGTTGATGTTTACACAGATAGGGGTGTAAGAGCTGGAGAAGGTTATGGAGATGAGTAGATGGATGGAGAGACTGGAGGAGCTTGCATTGACAGGGTGGGAGATAGCCACGAGAGGATGTTACACAGATAGTGGGTCTTTTAGGAACTGGATCAGGAGAGTAACAGACATTGGAGTGAGTTCTACAGATCCTGACTGCAGCAGGGACCTGAGAGGATTGAAGGGTCCCCACAGATTGATCGTGTCTTTCGGACTGGAAGAAGATATGGATAGATTAAACCCAACGTATGCTGTTTTCTTGGTCCTGAACAGAGCCTCAATAACACCCAGCAGACAGGGAGCACTAAACCTGTCAGTTTTCCCTTCACCCTAACAGGGACATATTGGCCCTGGATTCTTGAGGTTACACTTTTAAAACCCTGTCGTTTTCATGTCATTACTTTTCCTTCAAACAGACTCACCCAATTGATGGTAATCATAATGTGGAGGAGCCGGTGTTGGACTGGGGTGAACAATGTTAAAAATCACACAACACCAGTTTACAGTCCAACAGGTTGATTTGGAGGCACTAGGTTTCAGATCGGTGCTTCTTCATCATGTGTTTGTGCAGCACAATCATAAGACACAGAATTTATAGCAACAGGATAGCAGCGTCATGGAATGTAATATCAAACACATTTAGTTTCTGTCTTTCATCTTTTAGGATGATCACCTGCACTTCGAAAGTTGGTGATTTGAAATAAACCTGTGGGACTATAACCCGGTATTCTGTGATTTTTAATTCACCTTTGCTCGATCCTGCCTAATGGCCCCAAACCTGGCCCTGCTCTAGTTTCATCTGTGGACCTGTCTGACCTTTTGCCATAACTATGTTAAAACTAAGACAGCTGTGGTCACTGGACCCAAAGTGCTCTTTAACAAAATATTCAATCACTTGCCCGACAAAGTTTTCTGAGGGGAGGTCCAGTGTTGCACCCGCCTGTGTAGAGTTAGGCCTTGTTAGAGCTACATCTTGATTTAGGAAACTTTCTTGGACACATTTGACAAATTGCACTCTGCACAGGCCTTTTACTCTGTGAGTGGCCCAGTCCATCCAGGGGAAGTTAACATCTCCAACCAATACTACTCTATTATTTCTATAGGTAACTGCAGTCTCTCTACACATCTGCTCCTCTAGTATCCGCTGGCTATTTGGGAATCTAGAACACTGTCCCAACATAGTGACCATCCCCTTTTTGTTTCTAACTTCGAAACATATGGCCTCATTTGATGACCCCTTAAGAGTATCCTTTCTGAACACTGTTGTCATCCACTCCCTGATCAAAAGTGCTACTCCCCCTCCTCACTCACTTGTCTTTCTGTCACGCCTGTAGCTTCTGTATGCTGGAACACTGAGTGCCAATCCTGCCCTTCTCTCAGCCATGTTTCTGTTATAGCTATAATATCCTACACCCCAGAGCTAATCCATGCTCGGAGATCGTCTGACTTACCAGTCAGGCCTCGTGTGTTGAAATAAATGCACATTAAACCAGTAATCCTTTCCCTATCTTGACTGTACCCCTGGGTATCATGAATAGGAAATTTGTTCTCGATGGCTGATGCATTTTTCCTCTGACTGGTCGATGGGCCCTCTCTTACTCAGAGTGCCTGCCAAACTAGTTTAAACCCTCCCCGGGTAACAGTAACAAATCTCCCGCAGGAATACTTGTACAGGTCACCTCTAGCTCAGAAGAGATCTCAATGATCCAAACATTACTCCCTCCCCCAATTCCTCAGCCACACATCTATCTGGCCTATCTTTCTATTTCAGTCCTCAACTGGGCAGGTGGCACTGGGAATAATCTGAAGGTCACTTCCGTTAAGGTCCTGCTTTTTAACTTCTTACCTAACTCCTGACATTAATTTCACAGGACCCAATCCCATTGTATACCACTATCATGTGGACCGATGTGCACAATGATCTCTGGCTACTCACACTCCCCTTCAGAATGTTCAGTAACCGCTCAGAGACAACCTTGACCCTAGCACCCGGAAGGCAGCACACCATCCTGGGATCTCTTCTGCAGCCAAAGAAACTCCAGTCTGTCCCCCTCAGAGCGGAGTCTCCTATCAGTATCACTATCATTAGAGAGGATCTGTCAAATTAGACTGAGAGGACAATTTGCAGTTGGGTCTATATTTGGAAAGTGCGAGTATGTTAAAGTGATACAGTGAGAATTCAGGGCCAGTGTGTTGAAGGAATAGTAAAGGCAGAAAGTCCAGCGAATACTGATCAAGTGATATCTTGAGTTTGATAAAGAAAATACAGCGCAATAAAAACAGGTGAAGCCATTCACAAGTATAGGGAGTGCAAGGGAGTCCTTAGAAATGAGGGACAAACAATGGCCATAAAATATCCTTGTCAAATACTATTAAGGAAAAGCCACAAGGTACTTTATCAGTATAGTTAGAATAAGAGGGTAACTGAGGAAAGAGTGAGGCCTGTTAAAAACCAAAGGGATAATCTGTGCACGGAGCCAGAGGAAGTAGGTGAGGTCTTCAATGAATACTTCTCATCTGTATTCACACAGGGGAAAAACATTGTAACCGGGGATTTCAATTGGAATGGTGAAGTCCTCGAACATGTTAAGATCAATAAGGAGGAGGTATTAAATATTTTCACAGGCATAAAGGTGAAGGAATCCCCAGTAGCCAATGATATGTATCCCCGGCTGCTATGGGAAGTGAGGGAGGAGATTGCTGGTGCTCTGGCGGATATATGTAATACTTTGCTGACCACAGGTGAAGTGCCAAATGACTGGAGGATCGCTAATGTAGTTCCTTTGTTCAAGAAGGGCAGCAGGGATGGGCCAGATAATTACAGAGCAGATAGTCTGACAGCAGGGGGTGGGGGTGGGGGGGGGGGGGATGGAAATTATTGGAACAATTCTGAGTTTAAATCAACACTTGCAAAGTAAGGATCATCTCGGATCAATCATCAGGGATTTGGTACTGTCTGAGAAATTCAATGGACTTTTTTGAAATGATGTCTATTAAGGAGGGCAGTGCAGATGATGTGGTTTACATGGAGTTGAATAAGGCTTTTCACAAGATCCCAGATGGTAGGCTGGTGCAAAAGTAAAGAGCCATTGGGTTCCAAGGCAAGTTGGCAAATAGGATACACAATTGGTGGATAGACTTCTTCGTGTTTGAAATTCTTTCACCAGTGGGTTTACCACAGGGATCTGTGCAGGAACCACTGCTGGTTATTCTGTGCATTAGCAACTCGGATGTGAAAGCAGAAGGTATTATTAGTCTGTTTGCAGATGACATGAAAGGTGAGGGTGTTGTCCAACGTGAGGGGGATGGTCTCAATCTACAGTCCGATGTCGATCAGATGATAACATGAGGAGGATTTAGGAGTGATCGAAGTGAGGTAATACTCTGTGGGAGGAATGATAAGCGAAGGACAGACATAATGAATGGTAGGTCCTTGTAGAGTACTGAGAAGCACAGGGAACTTGGTGGATAAGTCCAAAGATCACTGAAGGTGTCATCACAGGGTGGGGAATGGACCTGTGAGTGGGATGGTGACAGACATCCTGGTGGGGCAAATTGCTGGAGTGACTTGAGAGGATATAAACTCATCTAGCAGGGTGTTGGACCTTAAACTGTCATAAAGCCAGATAGAAGTTTGAGGTTGGTACACAAGTCCAAGTGAGCAATTTCAACAGACAAGACAGGCAAGAACATAGCAGGGAATAGGTAAAAAAAAATGATGGTTAAACTAAAAAAGATGAACTCAGAGGATGGATGAGAATATGGGGCAGGCAGATTATAGTTATTACAGAAATACCATTGAGGGAGGGACAGGATTGTCAGCTCAATGTTTCAAGGTACAGCGACCAGAGGAAGTATCGAAGGGGAGGCAAGAGAAGGAAAGACGCGTGGGTGTGGGTTTTGATTACATGAAACATCACAGCAATACTTAGAGAGGATATACATGTGGGATCGCCCACTGTTTTGTTGGAAATCTGAAATAAGAATGAATCATCACTTTGTTACGAGTGTACTGACCCTGGATAGCCAGTGGCAGACTGTGGAACAAATATATCGAGAGATCTCAAATTTCAATAATAATAATAATAAGGCTGCAATGTAGGGGGGTTTAAACTTTCTAAACTTAGATTGGCACTGCCACTATTCAATGTTAGGGAGGGAGTAATTTGGTAATTGTGTTCCAGAAAACGCCCAAACAGTATGTAAGTGACCCAATTCGTGAAAGATGCAAAATCTAACCTCCCCTTGGGAAACAAGGTAGTGAAAGGAACTAAGATGTTAGTCGGAAATCATTTTGCCAAAGTGACTACAATTCTATTAGTTTGAAAATAGCGATGGAAAAGGACAGGCGTGGTCTACAAGTTCAAGTTATAAAATATGCAAGATCAATCTTAATAGTATTAGCCAGGAACTTTCAAAAGGTGATTGGGGAGTCTCTTTGCAGAGAAAGGGAAGTCTGGCAAGTGAGAATATTTTAGAAATGAGATAAATTGAGTGTTCAGTGCCAGCATATTCCTGTTAGTGTGCAGGTCAATGCAGTCAGCATTTCGAAACACGAGGTAACTGTTCAGACTCCAGTCATGAAAAGGGGGCACATGTCAGGTATAGCTAGGTGGATCAGGGGAATCCCTGAGGAGCATAGCGGCTGTAGGAATATACTTTGGGTAGACATCAGGAATGCAGAAAGGATACATGAAATAGACTTGGCAGAGAAGGATAAGGGGAATCCAAAAGTGATTGTAAAAATATATTAAGAGGAAACGAGTAAGTCGGAACAAAATAGGGCCCACTAAAGATCAATGAGGCCATCGATGTGTGGAACTGCAGAATATGGCTAAGACCCTAAACAAATTTTTCTCTCCAGAACTTACTGTGGACTCAGGGAACAAGAGTAATACGTTAGATCACAATTGGAGTACTCTGCAATTCCAGTCTCCCTACTATAGGAATGATGTTGTGAGACTTGAAAGGGCTCAGAAAAGATTTACAAGATATTGCCCGGGTTGTTGCTGAATAAGCTGGGGTTACTGTCACTGGAGAATCGGAGACTGAGGGGTGACCGTAAAAGAGATTTATCTCATCATGATGGGCATGGATAGTGTAAACATTCAAGGTCTTTCCCCAGGGGTTGGGGAGTCCAAATCGAGAGGGCATAGGTTTAAGGTTAGAGGGGCCAGGTTTAAAAAGGGCCCGAAGGGACAGCTTTTTAATGCACATGGTGATGCGTGTATGGAATGAGCTGAGAGAGAAAGTAATGGAGACTGATACAATTACAACATTTAAAAGGTAAATGGATGGGTATATGACGAGTAAGGGTGTAGCAATATATAGGCCAAATGCTGGAAACGGGAATAGATTTACTTAGATCTTCTGGTCAGCCTGGACGAATTGGAGACCAAAGGATATGTTTCTATGCTGTACATCTCTATGACTTGAAAAAACTGGATGTTATATAAGAGGTAGTGCTGTAGGTTTTAAAACACAAAGGTATGGAATGCCCTAGGACCTGATTAAGTGTATCATAGGACATTGTGGAAGGCTAGGGAAGAAACTGTGGAGCCCCAAGCAAAGGTATTTGTACCATTGACAACCATGTGTGATTGGCTGGAAGTTGGAATCATGGACAGTGAAGGAGATTTTTTGAGATTACAAAGGGATCTTGATTGTATGGGTGAATGGGCTGAAAAACTGTAGATAGAATTCAATCTGAATAAATTCGAGGTATTGCATTTGGTAAAACAAAAAAAGGTAGAGCTTATACAATTAATGTTAGGACCTTGGATAATGTTTTAGAGCAGAGGGACCTCTGGGTTCAGGTATATAATTCTGGAAGCTTGCCTCACAGGATGAATAAGACAGTGCTTGGCATGCCTGACTATTGCTCAGTCCATTGAGTGTAGGTTTTGGGATGTCATGTGGATATTCTAAGAACATTGGTGAGGCCACTTCTACAATACTTTTTCCAGTTCTGTCGCCCAGTTATGGGGAGGATATTATTAAGCTTCAGTAGTTCAGATGAGATTTAAAAGGATGCTGTTGGATATGGAAGACTTGACTTCTGAAAAATGTCTGGATACGCTAAGTCCTTTTTCACTGGAGCTGGAAATTGAGAGGTGACCTTATAGTAGTTCGTGAAAACGGTGAGATATATAGATCGATTTAATGGCAGGTGCCTTTTCCCCAGGATGGGGGAGTCTCAAGAGTAGGGACCACATTTTTAAGGTTAGAAGAGAGAGTTTAAAAAAATGGCAAATTGTTACAGAGAGGGTGGTTTGCGTGTGGAATGCACTTCCTGAGGAAGGGGTGGATGTGGGTACAATAAAAACGTTTAAACGACATTTGGATAAGTCCGTGAACAGGAAAGGTTTGGAAGGATATGGGCCAGCAACAGGCAGCTGGGATGAGTTTAGTTTTAGATCATATTTGGTATCAATGGAAGGGTCAGTTTCCATGCTGTATGGCTCTATGACAAGAATATGGTTTTATTCCATTATTTAAGAAAGGCTGCAATGGAAAGCTAGGGAACGAAAGACCAATTAGCTCAATATCAGTGGTGGGTGAGTTGTGAAAGTGATTCTGCCAGACAGGAGTCACATGCATTTGGAAAGGCAAGGATTGATGAAAGATAGTCAGCACAGCTTTGTGTCTACAAAGTCAGGTCTCACTAGCTTGATTGTTTTTGTTGAAGTGGTGACAAAATTGGCTTGACAGTAGGAGGCAGAGGCTGCCTTAAAATCTCCAACCAATATTATTCTATTATTCTGACTGTTATCTCCACTCTCTCTACACATCTGCTCCTCCAGTACCCGCTGGCTATTTGGGGGTCTATAATACAGTCGCAACAGAGTGACCACCCCTTCTTGTTTCTAACTTCTAACCATGTGGCCTCATTTTATGACCCCTTAAGAGTATCCTGTCTAAGCACTGTTGTTACATCTTCCCTTATCAAAAGGACAACTCCCCCTCCTCACTTACTTGTCCTTCTCTCACACCTGTAGCTTCTGTATCCTGGAACACTGAGCTGCCAGTCCTGCCCTTCTCTCAGCCATGTTTATGTTATGGTTATAATATCCCAGTCCCCACAGCCATTCCATGCTCTGAGCTTGTCTGTCTTACTAGTCAGGTCACGTGCGTTGAAATAAATGAACTTTAAACCAAAAGTCTTTTCCCTCCCTTGACTGTGCCCCTGGATATCCTGCAGAGTAAACTTGCTCTTGATGGCCGAAGTATTTTCCCCTAACGTTTCGATGGTCCCTCTCTTATTCAGAGTTCCAACCTCCTGCCAAACTAGTTTAAGCCTTCCAGGGTAACGCTAGCAAATGTCCCCACAGTGATCCTGGTGTCCCTCTGGTTCAAGTCTAACCCAGCCCCTTGTACAGGTCACCTCTAACCCAGGAACGATCCCAATGATCAAAGAACTGAAAACCCTGCACCCTCCACCAGCTGCTCAGGCACACATCCACTGGCCTATTCTGTGTCCATTCTCACTGGCACGTGGCACTGGGAGGTCCTGCTTTTTAACTTCTTACCTAACGCCCGATACTCATTTCACAGGACCCCATCGCTTTGTCTACCTATATCATGTGGACCGATGTGGACAATGAGCTCTGGCTGTTCACCCTCCCCCTTCAGAATGTTCAGTAACCGCTCAGAGACATCCTTGACCCTGGCACCCGGGAGGCAGCACACCACCCTGGGGTGTCTTCTGCAACCAAAGGATCTCCAGTCTGTCCTCCTCGAAAATGAGTCTCCGATCAGTATCACGATCATTAGAGAGGATCTGGCAAACATATACTGGGAGGACTATCTGCAGTTGGGTCTATTGTGAAAGTGGGAGTATGTTAAAGTGATACAGTGAGAATTCAGGGCCAGTGAGTTCCTGACGTGGGAATAGTAAAGGCAGCAAGTCCAGCAAATACTGATCAAGTGATATTGTGAGTTTGATAAAGAAAATACAGTGCAATAAACTCAGGTGAAGCCATTCACAAGGATAGAGAGTGCAAGGGGATCCATAGAAATGAGGGACACACAATGGCCATGAAATATGCTTGTCAGATCCTATTAAAGAAAAGTCACAAGGTACTTTATCAGTATAGTTAGAATAAGAGGGTAACTGAGGAAAGAGTGAGGCGTGTTAAAAACCAATGGGATTATCTGTGCATGGAGCCAGAGGAAGTAGGTGAGGTCTTCAATGAATACTTCCCATCTATATTCACACAGGAGAAAGACATTGTATCCAGAGATTTCATTTGGGAGGATAATGTTCGAGAACATATTAAGATCAATACGGAGGTGAAATTGAATGTTTTCACAGGCATAAAAAATGGAAAAATCCCCAGTGCCCAATGAAATGTATCCGAGGCTGCTATGGGAGGTAAGGGAGGACATTGTTGGGGCCCTAGTGGATATATTTAATACTTTGCTGGCCACAGGTGAAGTGCTGAATGACTGGAGGATCGCTAATGTGGTTCCTTTATACAGGAAGGGCAGCAGGGATAAGCCAGGTAATTACAGAACAGGGAGTCTGACAGCAGGGGGGAGGGAAATTGGGAACAATTCTGAGGGACAGGATGAGTCAATCACTGGGAAGGCAGGGATCGATTAGTGATAGTCAGCACAGATTTGGAAGAGAAAGTTAATGTCCAATGAAATCAGCTGAGATTTCTTTGAAATTACGATTGAAGAGATTGATTAGGGCAGTGCAAATGCTGTGGTTTACATGGAATTCATCTAGGCCTTTGACAAGGTCCCACATGGAAGGCTGGTCCAAAAGGGTCTTCCCATGGAATCCAAAGCAAGTTGGCAAATTGGATCCAAAATTGTTGGAGGGTTGGTTTTCTGATTGAAAGCCTTTGCCCAGCGGGTGTACCACAGGGATCTGTGCAGGAATCATTGTTGTTCCTTATGGGCATTAGTCACTTGGATGTGAAAGCAGAAGTTATCATTAGTAGGTTTGTAGATGACATGAACGGTGAGGGTGTTGTCCACAGTGAGGGGGATGGTCTCAGGCTGCAGTCTGAAGGTTGAGGCTGGGACAGAATTTCAAGAGAGTCATTTCAATCAACAAGTCCGGCAAGAATGCAGCAGGCACTGAGGGAAAACGCATCAATTAAGCTGCATTTACTTTGATGTAAAAGATCTAACAGGTTATACAGATGAACGCACGGCATGGATGGGAGCGTGGGACAGGGATATCACAGGAATTACGGAAATATAGCTGAGGGAGGGGCAGGACAGGCAACTCAATGTTCCAGGGACAGATGATACAGGAAGGATAGAAGGGGAGGCAAGAGAGGAGGGGGATTGGTGTGTTTTGATCAGTGAAAACATCACTGCAGCACTGAGAGAGTATATTACTGGGGATCGTCCAGCGAAGCTGTGTTAGTGGAACTGAGAAATTATACTGGATGACCAGTTTGATATGACGGTACTACAGTCAGTGGGAAATTGAGCAGCAAATATGTAGGAGATCTCAGATATCTGTAAGAATGATAAGGCTGTAATGGTCGGGGATTTTAACTTTCTAAACCGAGACTGGTATTGCCAGAATGTTCACGCTTGGATGGAAGAAATTTGTTCAGTGTGTTCAAGAAAACTGTCTCAGTCAGTATGTAACTGGTCCGATTGGAGAAAGGGCTGAAACCTGACCTCCCTTCGAGAAAGGGATTGAAGTGTTTGTGGGGGAGCACTTTGGCAAAGTCACCACAATTCTATTAGTTTAGAAATAGCGATGGAAAAGTACAGGCCTGATCCACAAGTTAAAGATCAAAACTGGCCCTGACCCAGTCCACACGGTATTAGGTAAGACTGTTCAAAAGTTGATTCGTGGAGGCTATTTGAAAGTAAAGAGACGTCGGGCAAGTGGGATTCTTTCAAAAGAGAGATAAATTAAGATTTCAGGGGCAGCATATTCCTATTAGTATGAAGGACAATGCTGACACAAATGGGAAACACTGGATGACTTGGGATATTGAGGTTCTGGTCCAAACAAAAGGGGGCACATGTCCTATATAGCCAGCTGAATTAAGTCAATCCCTTAAAGAACATTGTGGGTGTAGTAATACTATTAAGAGGGAAACCATGAGGGCCGAAAGGGGAACTGACAGAGTTTTGGCAGATAAGGTTCAGGAAAATCCAAAGAGAATCTACAAGTATGTTAACAACAGAAGATTAACTCGAGACAAAATGTGACCCCTGAAAGATCAATGGAGCCATCTGTGTGTGAACCAAAAGGAAATGGTCGAGATCCGAAACAAAAATTTCAAGTCAGAACTTACTGTGGAAAAAACACTGGGGAAGCAGGGAAATAAACAGTGATGTTTTCAAAAGAGTCCACTTTGGAGAACAGGAGGTGCTGAAGGTTTTAAAACACATTAAAATCAGACAACTCCCAGGGAACTAATCAAGTACATCCCATGACATTGGTGTAAGTTAGGGAAGAAACTTACAAAGATATTTCTATCACTGACAGCCACGGGTGGTGAACTGGGAGCCTGGAGGGTGGCTAATGTTGTGCCAGCATTTAGGAAAGGCTGCGAGGGAAAGCCAGGGACATAAACACCAATTAGCTTTATGTCAGTGGTGCCAATGTTGTTGGAAGCATTTCTGCGGGACAAGAGTCACATGCATTTGGAAAGGCAATGATTGATTAGGGATAGTCAGCATAGCTTTGTGCATACAAAGGGGTGTCTCTCAAGCATGATAGAGTTTGTTGAAGAGGAGACCAAGGAGATGGATGAAGACAGAGCAGTATACGTTGTCTATCCTGACTTTAGCAAAACCTTAGACAGGGTTTAGCCTTGTGCACTGGTTAGTAAGATTAGATCACATGGGATCCGGGAGAGCAAGCAAATCAAACACAAAATCGGCTTGACAGTCGGAGACAGAGGATGGTGGGAGAGGATTGTTGTGCAGACTGGGGACCTCGGACCAACGGTGTGCCAAGAGGATCGGTGCAGCGTCCATACATGTGTATATTGACATAAACGAGAATATATGAATTGGTGTTAGCATGTTTGTGGATAGTAAAATAGGTGTTATATTGGGCAATGAATAGAGTTATCAAAGGTGATCTTAACCAACTGAGCCGTGGGTCAAGAAATGAAAGGTGGAGTTTAATTCAGGTGTTGGATTTTGTTAAGACAAACCAGGGAGGACTAACACAGTTAATGGCAGTGCTCTGTTCAGTGTTGTCTCACGGAGAGACACCAAGTGGTGCAGTTACATTGTTCCTTGGATGTGGCTTCACATGTGTAGAAACAGACAGGCTGGAGAAGCTGGAGAACAAAACAGGGCGATGAGATAGCTTTGGAAGATAAAGTTAAGGAGAATCCAAAGAGATTCTACAGCACACAAGTACAAAAAAGCAACTCGAGTGACAATAGAGCCGTTCAAAGATCAAGAAGGCCATCCGTGCCTGGAACCACAGGAGATGGGCGTGACCTGAAATGAATATTTCATGTCAGAACATACTGTGGACAAAGACCAGGACACAAAGAGAGAGAAACAATGATGTCTTGAAAAGAGTCTCCGTTACAGAAGAGGTGATGCTGGAGATCTTAGAACACAAAGGTATAGAATGCCCGAGGTCCTTAACATTGTGGCAAAGTCGCAGCGGGGACCATGGCAGAGATATTTGTATCATTATCCTTCGTATTACCCTTGTGCGGAGGTGGCTGCGGGGTGACCTTATAAAGGTTTATAAAACCATGAGGGGCATACTTAATGTGAATAGTAAAGGTTTCTATCCCAGGGTTGGGGAATCCATTACGAGAGGACAGAAATATGAGGTGAGAGAAGAAATATTTAAAAGTGAACAGAGGAGAACATTTCCACACAGAGAATGGTGCATGTATGGAATGAGCGTCTGGGGAAGGGGTAGAGAAAAGTAAAGTTACAACATGGAAAAGACATTTGGGCAGATTCACGGATAAGAGAAGGTTTGAAGGGATATGGACCAAACGCATGCAAATGCGACTCGTTCATGAACAGAAGTCAGCATGGACTAGTTGCATGGAAGGATAATAAATGCAGTACATTTCTATTATGGGGAGGGACACTAGGGAAGGTGGACGTTACAGGGACAGGCACTGTTGTAGGAGTTACAAATTATTGAAGACACTGCTCCACGAGACATGGAATATGTACAGTGTTGGAGGAGGAACACAGATCAGAAAGATCCCAGGCAGCTTTCCCACCCACTCATGGGAAGCCTGCTTTCCCCTCTGTTGTCCTGATGCTCACTAAGACATCATAGGCATAGATTGATAACTGTGACACTCCTGATACTGTCTCAGAACAACAAAACTTTCAGTAGACGTGGTGATTGACCCTGGGGTGTGTCTGTACACTGCTCCACCTCCAGCACTGTTAGCTGATGTTTGGAGCCCTCTCGCTGCTCTCTGCTCTGTGCATGGTGAGTGATCTTACCACAGTGCAGGGTTTATTGAAGGCTCCAGATCTCCCTGCCCTTTGTCTCTCTGCCTGACCAACCATCTTCAATGTGGTGATGCTTGGGACACCAAGCAGCTGGGATATCTATTGAGTGGAACTTCCTGAGTACCTACAGGAGACAGGGAAATAGACAGAATGGGAAATTAGACTGATGCAGTGAAAGTTACACATGGAGAATAGTACTGTGTCCCACGGAGATCTGGAAAATCCCAGTCTCCATCCATGGCCTGTGCAGCATTCTGTTGGCTCAGAACCTGGAGTAGCTGTAAGAGTGAGAGACACTGACAGAGGCAGCAATTAGACTCACACAGTGAGGGATACCACATGGAGAGAGACTGAGTGATGTCACCAGAGCGCATGAAGGTATCAGGATCATACAATCATGAAGGAAAACAGGTTTAGCTTCATGATACACAGGTATAGTGTTCAGGGATAAATAGCCTGTGAGCAAACAAAGTAATGGCCTAGTGATATTGTTGCTAGAGCATGTATCCCGAAACCTCAGCTAATGTTCAGGAGAGGAAGGTTTGAAACACCTTATCTGAAATGGTGGAATTTCAAATAAATTATTTTAAAAATAGTAATTGACATCTATAAATACCATGACTGATGTACAATAAATCCAAATACTTGTCATTTAGAGAAGGACTTCTGCCCACCCTCACGTGGTCTGCACGACATAGCCACAGCAAAGTGTTTGCCTCCCAATTACCCTCTGAAATGGCCGAGCAAGCTACTCAGCTCAAGGGTAGCTAGGGCTGGGCAAGAAAGGCTGGTCAGCCAGAGACACCCACATCTTAAATCTGATTTTTTTAAAAATCCATTAAGATGGGGTCCCACTGGAACTGAGCTGGGACCAGTGTCCTGGCCAATCATGTCGGTAGGTTTATGGACAGCTAAACTTAGAGGGTTCAGGTAAATGGAGCTTTCCAAATCCAAATAGAAAAGATGACGCATGTGAACAGCACGGGGATGTGGCTGAAGACAAGCAGAAAGGAACAGGAAGGGACAGAGTTTAACTAAAACTGTACATCAGTGAATCAATTTATGACAGGAAATTGTGGGAAAGAGTAAATTATGTTTTTTTTGGAATGGACAAAGTCTCTGCCGCAAGGTAGACTGATTTGTGACACAGAGATAAAAGAGATTTAGACACCAGTGAGACATGGTTACAGGACGAACAACAGTTGGAACATAAATATTCAGTGGTTCACCACCTTGCGGAAACTCAAGTAAAATGGGTAATGCTAAGAATAATGGGTAACGAAGGTATTACAGAGAAAGCATTTGGCATCAGATCATGAAGTAGAGTCAGTCTGAAAGTAAATTCTGGCAACTACTTGCCAACACAAGCGGCAGAACAGTTTTCGGCCACTTAACAACATTTCATTGCTCATCATTTGCATTAAAGAGGAACTCATTGGAATTTGTAATAAGGCATTGTGATAATTTAGTGAAACTTGAATATTCATATAATCTTGACAATCATACTGGCAAGAGTGATATTGGAAGAAGATATTGTGGAATTTTTTTTCAGTGTTTCTTTGACTAACATATTTTGCAACTGGCTAGGGGCATAACTATCTCAGTGAGACCGTTGTGTCATGAAACTTAGTGAGTAATGTCACCTGGGGAGATCCTCTGGGAAATTGTGTAAAGTGCAGTTTAAAGAAATACCAAGTTTTAAAGTGAATCACAGAAAGGACAAGCTACATCTGGAAACAAAAACAGCCAATTACATGAGTTTGAGACGAGAAGTGAACAAGGTAAACAGAGTAAACAGACTGAAACATGTGTCTGTAAATGAACAGTGGAAAACATTTGAAGGAACAGTGTAAAACCCTCAACAAAAGGACGTTCCATTGAAATGGAAAATCCTCAGTAAGAAATTCCCACCCATCCCTCATTCAGGACAAAATGGATCATATCAGATTATGAGGCTTAGACGATTACCACAAATTACTTAAAATCCTGAAATGAGAGAGAGTTTAAGCAGTAAGTTTTAAAGGGATTGCAAAGGGTCTGCCAGCAGGGGGGAGTGCAATGGTAAGGGGAATCATTATCAGGGTTTAATAACACAATAGGAACAGGGAGAGGTGAAGATGCTGGAGGTGGTGAGAGAATGGTCCGGGCCTGAACAGTGTGACAAAGCCAGCTGCAGCTGGAGGGGTTTGCAGAGGTAGGGAGGGACGTATGTATTTTTATTTATTCATTCATGGGATGAGGGTGATTGGACCAGCATTCTTTGCCTCACTGCTAATTACCCAGAGGGTATCTCAGAGTCAGCCATATTGCTGTGGGTCTGGGGTCACATGTCAGCCAGACCAGGTTGGAATGTCAGATGTCCTTCCCTAAAAGGAGCTAAGTGAACCAGATGAGTTCTTCCTACTGATCAACAATGCTTTTATGGAGGCCACACCAATGTCCTGTATAGCCACAACATGACAGCCCAACTCCTACTCTCAATGCTTTGCCTTATGAAGGTAACCATCCCAAACACCTGCTTCACCAGCCTGTCTACCAGTATCGCCACTCTCAAGAAACTG